>NW_021604567.1:15154957-15256525 GCF_004785775.1 Grammomys surdaster | reverse complement strand
TTGTGTGGCTGTCCATCCAGCAGCTTGCATAGCACACTGATGGAAGGAAACCCAGACTCCACATCCTTGGGGTCAGGACAGCCATGATGTGACTGCTGTCCCCGCACTGCTCATTTTTACAGTAGCCTTTATATAAAACCTGATGTGACAGATGCCTTCCTGTCTCAGTAACCTCTTCACTATGGGGGCCTTGGTGGTCCCCCTTCAACTGATGTAAGGCCCCCAAGCTTTCCTTATATGTGTGCAAATAGGACAAGAGCTCTCTTGAAAGAGCAGCAGTGGGTGTATACTTTTTTTTTTTTTTTTGGTTTTTTGAGACAGGGTTTCTCTTGTAGCCCTGGCTGTCCTGGAACTCACTCTGTAGACCAGGCTGGCCTCGAACTCAGAAATCCACCTGCCTCTGCCTCCCAAGTGCTGGGATTAAAGGCGTGTGCCACCACCGCCCGGCTGGGTGTATACATTTTTAATGTGAATGCAACCTTATATCCTTCAAGAACTGTCTAATTTTCTCCATCATGATAAACTCAGACCTTTAACAGCTTTTCTTCTTCTGAGACAAAATCAGTGTCTTTAAGTTTATTGTGTGTGGAGATCGTGAGTGACAATCAGTTCTATTCACATCAGCCCATATGCTCACCTCAAAAAGCTATGGCTTTATACTTTCCCTAGGCCTGAAATGGGGAACACATGAATGACATCTTTCTGCAGTCTCTGACATTATCATAAAATGTTAATACTAAGAGTATCTAAGAAGCACATCATGATTCTAAAGAGTGACAAGAAATTTAATATGAGTTTTGACTGCTGCATTAAAAATCTAGATTCTAAATATCAAATACTTTGAAAGGATAATACTGCCTATATAGAAATACTGTC
The DNA here is from genome assembly GCF_004785775.1 of Grammomys surdaster. Taxonomy (NCBI): domain Eukaryota; kingdom Metazoa; phylum Chordata; class Mammalia; order Rodentia; family Muridae; genus Grammomys; species Grammomys surdaster. The sequence goes on along the minus strand of NW_021604567.1, from coordinate 15,255,649 downwards.
TGTCAAAACCTTAGTATATGTCTTAATTAAAACTGAAATAAAATCCATGAATGATTCTCCTAGACTGCCATTATTTCTCTCTTTGCTGTTATTAAAAATATTCACTGAAAACTAGTGGAGAATTCACTACAAAGAGAATGAACTTCATGACTTTGAAAATGAACAACTTAGAAATTTTATTTGTTTTGTTCTATGTATGTAACTAGGTGTCTTTTTTTTTTCATTTAAAGCTATCCATCAATGAACTGAATATTTCCTTTGTGAAGAAAACCAGAATATTTTTCAACAGAGCCAAAGTCAAATGCTATTTGCAAGAAAGTTTGCAGACTGGGAAAATTCGTGAGAATATGAGGAAAAGCAAACCACAATGAAGCAAGGAACACAAGGCTTTTCTGTTGTCTGTGTCATCTTGAGGGAGACTGCGTGTCTTTTGAGGCCTGAAGATGACATTGTCAACGTGAGCAGAGTCTGCCTGGGCTGTGAGCAGAGGAGGGAAGCACGGAGAACATCACATCGTCAGCTCTAGTTAGACACGAAGGGCTCAAACTAAAACAAGCCATGGATGTGAGAAGGATGCTCAGGGAAGTGGGTCAGTGACTGACAGAGGTGCTAGAGAGATGGGAGAATTCAGTTAACAGTAGTCAGAACTACTACATACATGTATGGAACTGTCAAAGAACAATTTTAATAAATATCACGATGAAAGCAAGGAGTCCAAATGTCTAACAGCAAAAAGTCCATGAGACAGATATATTTATATGCATAGATAGTATAGTGCTCATATATGTATATATTTTCATATATATTAATATATTACACACACAGACACACACACTCACACCTGTAGAGCTAAGTACAGTAAGAATAGTGAGTTATAGTGCTTGGTTTCATGGCTTCAAAGGATAATTTTGTATTTTGGTTTTAAGTGCATTCACCTATATTTGGCCAAAGAGTTCTTTTACCCACTGTCATAGAAGTTAGTTTAGCTAGGTAGAGCAGAATTGCTTCAGAAAGAGGGGAATTTCAAAAGGATGAACAGGGATTGTAAGTATATTGTGAATTATATAATTTTTCTCATTCATCCTTTCCTGTATTCTCCAGAGGTTTACTGAAACCTGTATCATCCTTATGTTTATTGGAGGATGTATACATGCATATATTCATAGAATTATTAGATTTTCCTGGCATAATAAAATGACTCATAAATTTTATACTTATTTTGATACACAACTTCTACTCCCCTCCTCAACTTTGGGATATCTTCTATTGCTATAAAAGATCAAGGGAATACTAGGCTTTATTTATTTTTTAAAAATCTTCACTAACCAAATGTTTGTGTGTGCCTGTGTAAATGTGTGTTTGTGTATGAAGCTATTCATGTGTATCCGTGTATGTATGTGTGCATGATTTATTGTGCATGCTTATGCAGATGCCTATGCATGTGTGTGTGTGTGCGTATTTTCATGTACATGTGCTTCATGCATGCATGTGTATGCATGCCTTTGTCCGTGTGTGTATGTGTGTTTGTGTATGTGTGTGTGTGTCTTTGCACTCCTGCACGTGCATACAGGTGCCACTGTAAGGCATATGGACAGCTTCTAAGTTCTTACCCTGGTAGATTTTAAAAGACCATGAACATTTTGAGGAACACTTAGGTAGTGAAGATGGTATAGTGAACAAATGGGGCACTCAATTATACTGCAGGAGGATTCTTCACAGTCTGTAGAATTACAGCACCAAACAATTCACAATCTTTCTCCAAATGGTGAGAACAACGTGAGAAGGGAAAAGAGATTGAAGTAAACACAGTTTCCAGTGGAAATTTCCCAACAGCGACTTAAAATCTACACCAAAATGAGCAAATGCCGGAAGAAAATCTCCGCTCTCCTCCTTTCCTTTACTGAGCTGGTTTACTTCTCCCATCTTGGTTGGTGTACTCACACCGAGGACGGCTGCTACACAGCCAGAAGATCACTGCTGAAACACACATTGTCAGCTGGCATGTTTGGGGTGGGTCTCTGAACTTACTCTGGCATGAGTCTTTCTATTTGTTGAGTATGCCTAAATCTACTTGCTTGCATTACTTGAATGGTATCTTTAACAGTCAATGGGTTTATATGAGTTGTTTTCATTTGCAGTATCCAAAGGTGACTCTGGCAGATACGAAAATGGCTCTGAATTATGAGAGAAAATCCTGGAGGGGATTTGTTTCCATGACCTGAAAACCAACCTGCCAAGCTGGATTCCCCTAATTCTACCTAATAAATTGGACCACAGACACCTAGTTGGAGGGCTACAGCTGTTTGGAAACTGTTGAAAGCTTTGCCTTGAGCACTGACTCTGGATTCCATCCGTGCCACCTGATTCTTAATTCTTTTTGAACGTTAGCGCTCTCATCTGTAAGATGGGGACCTCAGAGTTCTCAGCTACCTTTGTGAGGATGCAATGGACAGCTTGCAGGTGCTAAGGACGGTGGTCCCTGGCACTAGCAGAGGGCAGTAGACAGCAAGTTCATGATTGTTTCTTTAATAACGATTTACTGTTGGTTCCAATGCTACACACACTTTTAAACACTGCAAATGTTAATTTTGGTTATCAAAGCCCCCAGTGCCAAATGCAAACTAGTTTAGTGCATCTTGAGAGTCTTAACATTTTAATCCCAATTAAAACTAAATGAGCATTGAAGCAGTGTAACATACTAACAAGCAGAGAGGAAACCTGAACCCTGCAATACTACATCTCGTATTATGTAAATACCATTCAAATGAGTCCTAGTCAGGGTGTGCTACTGCACTAGCTTTTGATCTGCCTTTTATTTTCTTCATTCCCTGAAGCAAGATACTGCATGGTAAAACTAATCATTACAACACCATACAAGTTGATCAAAGCAAAAGGAAAACGTAAACAGGAAAGAGGTCACTGAAAAATAAAGAAAACAGTTCCGATAACAGCATACTAAAATCAAATTACACTCTTTTTTAAATATTTCTCATCGGTGATAGAAGGGTCAAACACCAAATAAAAGTATTACATATAGAAAAACATTTACCGTATGTATGGGTGTCACTTGTCAATGTGACCTTCAACTAGAAAATGTCATCATTAAGTGGCACTTCTTGGAAGGTTGTCCTTGATGGAGTGATGGGCATCACCAAGTAACACAGAGTCCTTACTAGTGAGCAGAGGCAATTGTTTGCCCAAGAACATCTTCAGGGGAGATAAAAATGATCATATCCCAGTATTAGTCTTCTCTGAGCAGTATAAAATAGAAAAGAACTATGGCTTAAGTATAGGAAAGGTCATAGGTCACTGGTGAGGAGCAATTAGTGGCAAACGAGTGAGGGGCTCTGCCATCAGCCCTCATGGGATCCGTGTCAGCCACAACACAGGCAAGTCTGAAAGGAGGATTCACACTTGATCTGAGATACCTGATGGCTGGTGAGTCGTCAGGATGTCATAAGAAGCTATTTGTTTAGCTCCTTTTGGCTTCCTGGACCCCAATTCTGCTTTTCATATAATAACATCTTTCCCTTAAAAACACCCAAAGCAATTGCTTATTTATGAAATGGCCTGATAAATGATTTGAGGTCCTTCCCAAAATATTTATCAAGTTAGGTTTTCCAAGATAAGAATCAGGAATTCTTGCATATTCTAAGGTATCATTCAACTGTCTAAAAATGCTTACTTTCTGTGCCTAGCTAACTTGTGATACATTCATATGTAACTCAGAGATCTTTTTTGTTTGTTTGTTTGTGGAAACCCCTTCCCTGGAATTTGAGGTGTGCCTGATCAGTAGAGTGTTGGCACTCAACATCACAGATTGGAGAAGTGCTCAGATCTGGTTTCCCGACAGCATGTGAACAGAGCCTCCTTCTTCCTCTTTGTTAATTCAGGGCCTGACCTGATACATACTATTAAGGTCAAAAATGAATCATGGTGATCAGGTTTGGATTGGAGTTTGATTTAATCACCAGCACGATAGCTGTGTGAGTCTGTCTCCAAGTTACGTAGTCAACCTCTGAAGGGGAGTTGGGCTGTCTCTTTAATTTTCTTTTGACCTGCAGGTTCTAGCACTGTTTTTCCGTAGATTCTGTTCTAATAAATGTTTACTGAATTAAACTGGAGGGAATGCAGAAACAGAGACAAAATTAAGACAACGAGAAATTAAGATAACAAAAGCAATCTACATGAGGAAAGTCACTCCAGCCAAAAGACCCTGGACAATTATTTAAAGTAACTGCACTATCCTTAGGGACTCTTTCAAATACGCATATTTAATCATCTGATGTGTAAGTCAAATCTCAGATATAATTAATTCACTGTCTTAACTTTTTAGCATGCTAGCTTTCATTAGCTGAGGTTCATCTGTAGTACAGCTCATGCTAGTCAAAGCCTGTGAATGCCAAAAAAAAAAAAAAAAAAAAGACAAGAGGTTCTGTGGACACCCTGTAATGAAGGATTTTGCAGAGTTTATACCATATCAGTGGAATTCAAAGGAAGCTTGGAGCAGAGGCTCTGGGTGACTGATCTACAAGGAAAACATTATTGGGTTTTTTGGAAGGCAGCTGCTGTCGGGGAGACCACAAATAAGAGTGCTGACTGTTCAGTTAGTTAGGGGCTAGAACCAGACACAAAGAGAGAGACACACAGAGAGAATTGTTTCAGGTTTTGGTGCTTCTGTTTAATTGCTGACTTAAAGAACAGATCAAACCTACCCTTATGATTTGAAAGGAGCCGAGCATTTTCCTTTGGAATGAAAGGAAGTTTCACACAAGGCACGTCAACTTTTATAGGGAACCCAGTGAAGGAGGACAGACAGGAGTGGGGTCCTCCGGTTAAAGCCGAGGAGTTCTTTTGCATGAATCTTCTAACCCTCCGAGTATACATTTCCCAAAAGACCTTTGAGAAAACATTATTACTTAAGTATTTGCCAAGATGAGGGATATGATTTTTCTCTGAAGTCATTTAACACTTTTAGTAATTTTATTATTGATGGTTCAATAAAACACAACAGTAAGTTAAATGTTATCCTAGGAGAGCCAACCTTTGTCTGACTAGTATGGTAATTTGTAAAAGTAACGGGTATGTTTATGAGCATAAAGGGTTCTAAAAAATAAATAAAATACTTTAGTAGGCAAAACTGAGGCAGTCAGTGTGAAGGGACACATTTTGGGAGATGCGAATTTTAAGACAGTTTCCAAACTATGGGAAAATGTCTCTTCTTCATGGCATATGAATAGAAGGATGGAGTAAACAGCTGGGTGTGAGGTGTAGACATTGGCACCTGGGGCTGGCCTCTCCTTCCAGCACTGCCATTAATTAGTTTTTTTTTTAATACCTCCATTCTATATTCATGGGATAAAGTAGTCAGAAAATCCACACTTTAAGATTCTGCGCAATGTTTAAGATTTTTAATTAAATTTAGTAATTCAGCATTCGAAGGTGAGAATATGAATCCATCCCCTTCCAGTCTGTCATGGCTTCTATGAACATGAAAGTAACTGAAGATTAGGCGCAGCGATATTAGCTTTCAACCTTCGCAGAGCATGTTAAACTTTACAGGCGTCCCTGTAATACACAGATTTATGTTGATTTTGCTGTTTTCTTTTGGAATGTTATTTCCAAGCAGATGATTAATGTCCTAATAACTTGTGTTTTAGTGAAGCTCTCTGGAAGGAAAAGGCGGCTTTTGTGCATTCATTATGTCTACCTGTCTTTGGCAAAGGCGGATCTGATCTGAGGATGAATATCTTACACTTGTTAGCATACACAATGGTTCCTTTTATGGCTTGGATCTGGCCTGCTGTCTGTGACAGAGGTTCTGTTATCAGTAACCCATGAAATGTGCCTTGTTCTTTAATTAGCCTAACATTCAACAGAGAGCCAGAAAGATGCTTTGTTTGTATGAGGTACACTGGATTCACTGTCCCAAACTCCTCCACTCCACGTCAGGTCATACTCATGGACACACACAAACACACACACACACACACACACACACACACACACACACACACAGGAGTGAAAGACAAGGAGAAACAGGGAGAGAGACAGAAAAAAGACAGAGAGAGACAGAGGAGAGTGCTGGATGCCTACAGAACGAACCACTATCTGGAATGTTTAATTGTACAAGGCCTTACTTTATGCTCTTTGTAAGAAATTTTTAATTTTTTGGAGAATCTAACACAATGCCTTCTGATCATATCATGTTCCACTCCTCCACCTTAGGCTATGCAGATATATTTGTGTTTATTGATGGATGCTACATCCGTGAGCTGCACACGTCATATATGGGAATAAGAACGTGGCCATGAGGTCATTGCTCAACTCCTGTTCCCATCTCTCCTCTTGCTTCTCTGAGTGAGTCACAACTCCATCTTCTGTGTGACTAGCTGGGAAAGGTTATTCTCAGGAGTTAGTTAGCATGACTGACACATAAGAGGATGATTGCATAAGTTAGATTTTTCCCCCTCAAGTTGACAGTACCTTTCACAAGTGCCTTTTAGGAACATGGAAATCTGACAGAAAAATGAAGTTTTCATTTCTGGAACTTATAGCTTTTTTTTTTTAACTGTTGTCCTTTAATTGCTTCTGCCTGTCATGCTCAATGAATTCTACAATCCGTTGTTCAGAATGGTCTTTAGAAAAATGAGTCTTGATGAGATGTTCGGTCTAAATTCATGCCCTGTTCAATTCAGCCCCTGATACAGTTTAACAACGAGAAGAGAAATGCATCGGTATCCACAATGCTGGATACTGATCAAAGGAGCAGCGTGCATGCTGCAGGATGCTGTGTATATGACCTGCATGCTGCAGGATGCTGTCTATATGACCTGCATTCTACAGGATGCTGTGTATATGACCTGCATGCTGCAGGATGTTGTGTATATGACGTGGACACCTCAGGATGCTGTGTACATGATGCTCATATGGTCTGTGTAAATCTTCCAGAGGCCACACTTTAGACTTGAGTATCTAATTCAAGTGATGAGAGTAAGCATAGCTCTGAGTGTTCTGAGAGATCACAAGTTCCGGAGAGGAAAGGGAGGCTGGACTGTGATTCAGCCCAGTGTTGTAGGCCTGGGAGAGAATGCTGGGTTTCTGCAACTCTTTCCTTTTATGGCTAGAGAAAACAAATCCCAAGGAGAGGAGATATCTCCATTTTTTCATGAGACCACAGATCCTCCCATAAACGTTCTAAGAGACCAGGACAGTGAGGGTTTGGGAGGGTATAAATTACAAGGCTTTCCATAGGCAAAGCAGAGAGGTTACCTTGATTGAAAACATCTACCTTCTTTTAGCACTTTGGTCTTTTACGCCCTTCTGAGGTCATCATGTGTGGGATTAAGTGTCAGAAAATTATAACTATGAGGTCCCAGTACCCATGTAGAAAAAGGTATGTGTAAGTAGAGAGTACATGCTGTAAGCACAGTGTAGTGCTTGCCTGCAACCCCAGCACCAGTTGTATAGTGACAGGCCAATACTGGAGTTCATGGGCCACTCAGCCCAGCTGAATCAGTGGAGGGTATGAAGAAAATACGCTGTATGATAGTCTCAAAAATACAAATATTTATTAAAGATAAAGATGAGAATGGAAGACATTTCAACATCTCCTGGGTTATCTCACTAGGAGGAACTGAAGCGACATTGAGATTCAGGGCCCCGTTCTAAATTCAGAATGCTTTCTCTTTATTTATTGTTTTTAATGTCTGTGTATTGATAAAGGATTTATTGTAACTACAGATTTTTCCTAATCAAATCTCATGTATGGATTAAAGGCTGATCTCAAGACCTGTCTTTCCCATAATCAAACCTGAATGCAATGCTATGTTTGGAATTCCAGAGCTGCACGTTAACAAAATATTCCCAGCATGTGGCTTACTAAATCTACCATTATAAGCTATTTTCATTTGCATCAATGAGTTAGTGTGTTTTCCGTGTGGAGGAAATAACTATCACACACACAAAATAAAGCTCTTTATTTTTTTTTTAATTTTTAAAGCTCGTTATGAATTTCTAGAGGTGAGCTACACAATAGCAGCATTACAAACTAACACAGAAAACCTCTTTAAAGGCTTTCTGCATTCCAGAAAATATATACTTATCACAGATCATAAATGCAGACTTGGATAATTTTAAACATATGGTGAGTTTCTTCTAAAGTACTTATATTTTCAGATCTTTAATTATGCTCTAAATCTTTTTCTTGTCACAGAATAATTTCGCCTTGAGAATTTGTGTAGGTAAGACTGCTACTTCTTCCCTCATAATATTTATGGGTGTTGGATCGGCTTACAATTTGCAATTCATTAATTCAGAATATAATTCCCCATAACTAAGGAGTCTCTTGTCTAGTTATTCAGCTTAGTAGTGCTTCATTACGTTAAACTATGAGCTGCAAAAACAAACAAATTATTTCTCAAGCACTTAACAGTCAATACGTTATGGAAACAGCCTGGGAAGGTGTTATCCTTACTCATGGCTATGAAGTAGCTTCAGTATTTACTGCTCAGCTGTAGCATGGTGTACGTGGGCTGTTCTGGGCTCCAATTAGGTTCCTTAGTAATCATCATGGTCCATTTCCATGATAAAAGAAAACAATTGGGAACTGTCCTTCTGAGGTTCTTTAACATGTGTTGTTTCTGATATTTTAAGTGTGTTTTTTGCTTTCATATTTATGTTAGCTAAGTAGTATTTTTGATGATATTTCCTATTTTAGTTTTCAAAAATAAATTTTGAAGCCTGGCTCCTGTTTTCCTTTTACTCTGACAATTACGAGGCAATCCTTCTACACTCAGGGATGTCTGTTGATTCTGTTTATAGTATTAGCTAAGCGTATCACAGTTCCATCTCCAACATGGCGCCATAGGGGTTGCATGACATCTTGACTTTCCTCCCAGCACACCATTATTTATCTTTGCCTCATGGAAGAAGCTCCAAAGCACTAACAATGGGACTTTGGGGTTCTATTCACTACAATGAAATTCAAAATTAAGGCTTTCTGAGTAGGATGAGGCTTAAGAACCAAATTTTGTTCTGAAGGAGAAATAGTTAAGAATAAAAATTTCTGTTTACAGAAGATTTAATTTAAATTCTTAAAATATCTCATAGAGATATATACTGATTTTTCCTTAAAGTTATGATTTGCAGAGCAGTTAAATATATCATGGTTTATCTGTGCAATAAATGTGATTCTATTATTTAATAGATCATTACATATCAACATGGAAAAAATAAAGGTTACCATGAATTTTAAAAATATGGAAGTATGTGAAATGTCATGCTTTTGTAAAAATGGTGATATATTGAACACACTGATTTGATAAAATGCAGGAATTTCTACATTGTATATGTGGAAAGGTCTATCATCATTACTGCCTCACTGCCAATACCACCACCATAACAACTAGCACCACCACTACCACCACCGCAACCACCACAACCACAACCACTGCCACCACGACCACCACCACCACAACAATCAGCACCACCAAAACCACTGCCACAACCATCACCACAACAATCAGCACCCCACACAACCACCACTACAACCACAACATCAACCACCACCACAACCACCAAAACCACCACCGTAACCATCACCACAACAACAGCCAGCAGCACCACAGCCACCACAATCACCACCACCACAAAAACTAGCATCATCATAACCATCACCACAGTCATCACCATCACAACAATCACAATAACCACCACCAGAACCACTGCCACCACCACAACCATCATCACAGGGCCTTTCTACTGCTGTGCCTGCCGTAACATTGAAATTTATAATTGCACTGTTTCACATGATCCCAATAACAGTTCATTGGATAAGATAGTATTATTTCAGGACTTTACATGTTTCTCAGAGCTAATCATTCATGGAACTGGTACTCAAACCCATATAGGTGATTTTCACTCTTAACAGACAAGCATTTACTCTAGTAAAAGTTTTAAAATATAAAGTTGTAGAATAACTTTGGCCCTCTTTGGTCTACCTCCATTTCAACTTTCCCCTTTCTTTATCTTTCATTTATTCAATTTCTTCACTAGGGAACAACTGAATTTTAGAACTAAATAAGATCTTCAAGACATACAACACATCCCTCTTATTTGCAGTCAGCTGCTGTCTCCTTAAAAAAATCTTCTTGTTTCCACCCTATGCTCTTCCTCATTGTTTCCACTCTATCCCCTTCCTCCACCAAGACAACCATCCTCATTATTATTTTCACAAGCTAGACACATCTACGTGAACTACAATAAAACTACCCCACAAATACTTTTCAGTTCCTGCCTTATTTACTTAGCATGATATGTTTGAGACTTACTCATGTTGCTGCATGTTAACAGCCCAGATATTTTATTTTGGAAACAAGGTAAAGAAATACAGGATATTAACTACTTTGTGTAGAACTAGATTGGGGTGATTTTTCATCCCTGAACCAGTATGCTTTCCATTTACTGTTGACCTCATCTGTCTTAATGTCCATATGGCTTTTGAATCATCAGAGCCCTGCAAGGGCCCAGTAAAACCTAGTTTCAGCTGTGGGCTGTCTCTATTAGTCAGGGATTAACTAGAATCCAGAAGCCACACTAGAGAGAGTGGTTTTTTTTTTTATGTGCAAAATATTCAGTATAGAGAAAGAGTTACAGAGGTGACAGAAGGGCTAGGAAATGAAGGAGGAGAAAGAATGATGAGTTAGAAATTGGCAAAGGTAGCCCTTAACTGTCCTAGTACCTAAGGCATAGAGGAGAGCAGGTGATCATAAACAGAAGCCAGAGTCCCCAGATATGGCAAAGACAACAGAAGAACCATTGGGAGTAGTTGCCATTTCAAGAGGCAGATTGGGGGAGAAGAAATGCTCTGGCTTCTTTCCTTCTCTGGACTACCATTCTTCATTAGTGTAACTCACCCAGAAGAAGCACAAGAAGTTTTAGAAAATGTAGTTTCAATGCTGTACAGAAGAGAGCAGAAAAGGAGAATCTGAACATGACTAACAGTTGTCTAGCACATGCTGGCCCATCATAATTTGTTCAACATAGTTTGGGGTTAAGATTCCTCACTACTTAAGTGTAATCTCCTGAACAATAAAACCTGTTTAACTGTAGCATGTCTTACAAATATGCGATGTGTGCTTTACATAACAACATAATTGAATACTGTAAATGTCATGACTTAGTCACTCAACAGTGTTCTCAGGAAAATGTAGAAAGGAAGCGAGAGAAGGAGCTTTTCCTCTCTTGCTGAAGTAAACACAGATCAACAGAAGATACTGGAAGAGATGATTAGAAAGACTAACAAAGAGAGTGGGTTACCATCCTAGGTAATGTTTCATTAGGAAACAATATTCATAAAGCATCATGAGTGTCACTGATGCTGTTTAATGTCACCTGTTCAATGTCACTTGCAGTCCCCACTCCATCTATTCAGTGGGATGAGATTTGTCAGTGGGGGAAATGAACAGTACCATTACTCGAGTGCTTTAGGAGAGCTGTTTATGTTGGGAGAGAGATCTCTTATTTCTTGTCATATGGTAGTATTGGCGTTTCTGGCCCCCTTGTGAATAGATGGGGACAAATAAATTGTCCTGCATAGTAAGCTGTAAGGCTTTGTCAACTCCAGCACTGGGCTCTTAATTGCCCTTCAGACACCTTCTTTCCCTCAGTCAAGTAAGTGGCGAGATTTCAGAAGAAACTTCACTGTCAACTTGGATTTGGTAGGATCAGGACAGAGAGTGCAGAGTCCTTTCCTGACTCTGAACAGGAAGGGAACAATGAAGATAATATTTATGACTTCAAGTCCCAGAAATTCTGGAGTATTGCTGTAGCAGATGCGGCTTCTGCTGACAGCTGCAGGGATCTGCTTTGCTCTGTGTAAAAAGCACAAAACTGCAGTCTATCAGCTGGTACATGGATATTATTTATTTAGTGCTCAATGGAGTAATTATGAAAATTATCCCATTTAAGTGATCAATAACCAAACCGAGCTAATGACACACCCAAGAGATCATGAATAATTGTGTCATTGATGAAATTAATCATTCTTAACTTTTCATTAGGAGTTTAAGGTGACAAATGATAGAATATGTATTATCATCTGTGACATATTTAGCAGAATAGTCATATGTAACAGAATAGCCAAATCTAGTGAAACGAAAAGTACATTCATTTCCATGTATATTTATCATTCTTCAGGCAAGAACACTTAACATTCACCAGCTTTGCATTTTATAACAATACAAAGGTGAAGATAGTGGCTCACTTGCACAGTCCTAACCCTTAAGAGGCTCTGGCAGGGAGATCGAGATTTTGAAGCTTTCCTGGACTAGATGGTAGGACTTTATTTCCAACCAAGGAAGCAAGCAAGCAATCAACCAGCCAACAAAACAACCAACCAACCAACCAACCAACCAACCAACCAACCAACCAACCAACTGGCCAGGCAGCCAGTCAAACAACCCACCAACATACAAACCAACAAACTAACCAACCAATAACCCAACCTACCAATAACCAACCACAAAACATATATACAATATATTACCACTGATTAAATAAACTTACTAAAATCATTATTAAGATGCATAAAAACATTAACATCTGCAACAACAATTAAAGAGGAAAAAAGCCATGAATTTGACAGAGACATGGTGCAGTGCTTCATGGAGGGATTGGAGGAAGGAAGGTAAGGGGGGTATGATGTAATTATATTATAATCTCAACAAAATAACAAAATGTATTCAGCAAAGAGTTTAAGAAATTTACTTCAAAATACATGTGTGCATTTTAAAAGTAAAGATTAGGCTATTCTAATAAGAAATTACACATAGTTATTTCTAAGTGTTGAGAAAAGCGATGAATAAAAAGGACACATGAATATCAGTGCAAATGCCTGTTCCCTTCAGGAGGGCAGAACCAATCATAACTATAAACTGTTTGAGGCTAGCTCTAAAGCATCCCAGGGCTCTTTGCTTGAGCTTTGCTTGTGAATTCTTTGCTTGTGAGCTTTGCTTCTAATTTCTTACTGCCCTTCTGGCACCAAGCTATGCCCCGGATCACAAAGAGCCACATATTGCTGAGATTAAACATTGCATCTCATCCTGCTGATCTTTTCTGCCCTCTTTTACATGTGGCTATCTGAAAAGCAGTCTGTGGCAGTGCTTCTGCTTCTGCTAGCAAAGCAGTAAGAATTTAATGGAACATTTCTTCTCATTTGTGACCTGGAATGTCCATGGCTGGTCCAGATGCACATGGATGTTGGCCTTAGGATTTCTGCCATCTAGAAAAATTCAAAACTCTTATTGATGGTTCAAAGCACTATTAAGAGTAAATAATATTGTATGTTTTCTGCAACTGCATATGATACAATTTGTGGTTTTCAAACAATTCACATCCTACCCCTAATTTTAGGGTCTGGAAAAAGAAGTTACTGTATTAAGAAGGGATTGGACTGAGGCCCCCCCAGAACATGAAGAGCAAATGTGCAACCCAGTCTCCACATGGGTCCCTCAACAACTAGAGCAGGGGCTATCCCTAAAGCAGTAGCCTGACTGTGGAATCACTTCCCCAACAGGGCTGCCTTATCTGGCTTCAGTAGAAGAGGATGTACCTAATCCTGCAGAGAACTGAAGTGCCCTTAAAAACAATGACTTCATGAAATTCGCAGGCAAATGGATGGAACTAGAAAATATCCTGAGTGAGGTAACCCAATCTCAAAAGAACACACATGTTATGCAATCACTGATAAGTGGATATTAGCCCAAATGCTCGGAATACCCAAGATACAATTCACAGATCACATGAAGCTAAAGAAGATGGAAGATCAAAATGTGGGTGCTTTGGTCCTTCTTAGAAGGGGGAACAAAATACTCATGGGAGCAAATAAGGAGACAAAATGTGGAGCAGAGACTGAAGGAAAGGCCATCCAAAGACTGCCCCACCTGGGGATCTATCTATCTATCTCATATACAGTCACCAAACCCAGACACTATTGTGGATGCCAAGAAGTGCTTGCTGATAGGAGCCTGATATAGCGTCTCCTGAGAGGCTCTCCCAAAGCCTGACAAATACAGAGGTGGATGTTCAAAGCTAACCATTGGACTGAGCATGGGGTCCCCAATGGTGGAGTTAGAGAAAGGACTGAAGGAGCTGAAGGGCTTTGCAATCCCATAGGAAGAACAACAATATCAACCAACCAGACTCCCCAGAGCTCCCAGGGACTAACTCACCAACCAAAGAGTACACATGGAGGGACACATGGCTCCAGCCACATATGTAGCAGAGGATGGCCTTGTAGGGCATCAACGGGAGGAGAGGCTCTTGGTCCTGTGAAGGCTTGATGTCCCAGTGTAGGGGAATTTAAGGACAGGAAAGCAGGAGTGAGCGGGTGGGTGGGTGAACACCCTCATAGAAGCAGGGAATGGAGGATGGGATAAGGGACTTCAGGAGGGGATAATATTTGAAGTGTAAATAAAGAAGTATCCAATAAAAAAAAAAGGAAAAAAACCTGAAGTGCCAAGGTAGGGGGGATACCTAGAGGGGGAACACCCTCTCAGAGGAAAAAGAGAACGGGGTTGGGGAGAGACTCTGGGAGGTGGGAAGCATTTGGGATGTAAATAAATAAATAAAAGATAAATAAATAAATAACAGATTAATAAACTAATAAGATAGCAACTTATGTATTATAGACGTTGACTTATGATCTTTATAATCGGAGGCGTTTTGACAATACATGATAAGCACATATTGACTACTTGCTAGTGGCTGACGGATGGCAGTTTTTAGAACAAGTTGTCTACCAAAGAAAATTTGATATATTCAAGTTTTATCCTGATGCAAACCAGATGAGCCAACTTCTTATGTGCGTAACATACAGACAAGAGGATGATAATAATACAAAAGACGATAGCAGTTGACATCATTTTTAGCCCATCCATTAACTGATTGTGAGATGCCAGTAAATGTTCAGGACACACACATGTAAATCTGCCCAATCATAATTAATTTTTGGAGAGCACAGCTCTTTGAAAACTATCTTCTTCCTGGTAGAAGGTCACTGAGAACTACTATTAGGTTTGCTTACAATCACACACACACACACACACACACACACACACACAAAGATTTAGAATGCTAAGTATTCATTTGAAAACATGCAGGGATGGATAATTATAGGCGGGTGTGATTACTGCTTTATCTGTCGGACTCTGGTCACAGACCCTCCCAGTTTATATTAATTGAATATCTGTATTCATGTATATGGATGTATGTGTGTGTGTGTGTGTATATTGTTATCAGTGTTTGTCTTATCAGAAGTGTTATATATTATGTTAATAGACTTAAACAAGACTATGCTCACTTTCAGGCTTAAGATACAGAATCCACGCGGCTGCCCTCAACCCCTCCAATTCCTCCACAGGGTAGCTGCGCCCAGGTTGGTCATTCCTTTCTCTGTGCGATGGCTCCATCTCATACAGAATATCACCAAGCAGCATGTCAGCCAGCAGAGCATGTCAGCCAGCAGAGCATGTCAGCTTTGGGACTTCACCCTGTCTTGGTTTATTTCTATATTTTTTCTTTCTTTTTTTTTGATAATTTTGTTTAAAACCAAATATCTGATACGATGTCCAGGAAACGCTACACAAATGCAAATAGTACTGAATCGTCAAAACTTTCAAGATGTGTTTGAGACGTTTGCTGTTAGACAAACATAAGGCAGCAGCATTGTTTTTTTTTTCTTTTTTGTTCCTTTTGGAAATTTAAAAAATATTTTTATTGATTTTAGAATTTTACAAAATATGTCTTTACAATATTTAACCGTGACTGTTCTCAGATCTTCCCCCATTTCCTGATTTCTCTGGCTTTGTATCCTATTTTTAAGATGTTTTAAAATTTAATGGCATATTGACTCCAATTTGTGATATGCACATGCTTCTGGGTGTGGAAGATTTCAGCAACAAAGAGGTGACATTGGAAGGTAATTATTGAACCACAAGATGCTCTTCCTTCATGAAGTCAACACTAGATTTGATGCTTACCATACAGCCAGAGCAGGGACTTACCCATAAAGTTAAATAAAACCAACTGGGGTTTCCTTGGGCAGTCACAGGTACACAATCAAGAACTCAAGGACATTCACATTTTCAAAACGGAAGAGGGTGGGAAACCTTAGACTTCCTTTGAAGTTTACATCCTGCTTTGCTGTCAGTGAAATCCTGCTGATATTGAGGGAAAGGCTTCATCAGCCAGAACTTTTAATAAAAGAAGCTGAGAACCAATCAGGAAAAACAGAGGGTTTTTTTTTTTCCAAGAATGATGTCCCGTCAGTAATGAAAGGGCTCATCTGATAATCAACTCTGGAATATCTGGGGGAAGGATGAACGGGCTGACAGAAGCGAGTTAAACAGACTGCCTTTCAGTCTCAGAATAGAATTGCCTGCACTATCAGAACATTCATTTAATTTAATTTAATTTCTTTTTGCGATTGCCTGGCTGGTGAGATTACACAAGCTGATTCCTAACTGCAACTGCCACCCCTTCCCCCAATAACCCACACATCCAAAGTCTGGGCTCCGCCTGGAGTTCACAAGCAGGTCACAAGGTCAAAACACCTACTGACTTCTCACGTCATATTCTGACACTTCCAATTTCACTTCTTCATAGCTGCACAACACAGCAGGCTAATAACAGGACACAGCTTTCCCTTCCTCCAAGGGCTATCATTTTTCTACTTCCCTCTAAAGGAGATGGCAGGACCGAGCATGAGAGACTGAACTAGATTGTTAGAGACCATTTAGTAAGGAATGATGGTTTAACAAATGATTTGTGAAAAATGAAAAGAAAAATAAGCAAATAAAAATGCAAAAAACGTATTTTCAGTACCACAAGCCATTGGTGACCTATAAGCCTTCCCTAAAGCATGGTCTGAAGGCCTCACTTTGTTTTGACTATGAGAGCAGAGCTAGGGTGACACGAAGCTCCCATGAGCAAATCACTGAATGTTATCAAGATACAGGGTCTGTGGTCTTTCTCTAGATGCCTATTGCCTTTTGTTTACAGCAGATGGTTGAACAAGTTCTCCTCTTTATGAGCCAATAATTAGTAATATGTGAGCAAAGCTGACAGATTTTCTGAGATGTCCTATGTAGAACTTGTCATTTGTCTCAGAAAAAAGAGAACCTGTCTTATCAGAGCTTTCTTCTCTAGAGCTTAGGTGCTTTATGAATCAGAAATAGCTCACCTAAGAAAGGTGCCACGTTCTATGATATTTTTTCGGACTGAAGCCTCTATCTAGATCATGATATGTTCAATTTACTGAGAAGCATTCAATTTGTCACCAAATACAGCTGATCTTAGGGAAAAAAAGACTTCTTAAAAATAGGTATTCATTTTCAACAAATCTCCTTTGAAAGCTACTGAAGGCCAAATAACAGTATCTTCAAGATCATCTTCACAGACCTGGCAACCCTAAAAGGAAACCACTCAGGAGAGACAGCTTAGAAGAGACAGCACTGACGAATCAGCCAGCCTGAGCCTGAACACTGCTCAAATTATGTCTCCCAGGAGTTCTCAGATCTCCAGAGCTAAGCTCTTACGTCTTTCCCACACATACAAAGGCAGTTGATGAAGCAGCAAAGACAGACACACATAGCTATTTTCTCTGTCTCCACAGCCCGACAAAGATAAACCCTGGAGTTCCTTAGACATAGTGGATCTCATTAACTTCTTGTAAAAAAAAAAAAAAAACCAAAAAAACAACACATTTGTTAAAATCAGCAACTTAATTGCTGCGTCTGGCCACCCAGCTTCAGGATTCTCAATGTCAACGTTAGGCTCTACAGGGAATTTACCAACTGTGCAGACTGGGGATAGTTGTCACGAGTCTTGCTTTCATCAGTCCCTAGGTGTCTTTCATACAGACGAAGGTTTACAGTCACTACGTCCCTCACCGTGTTGCTTTGCTTTTCCTATCATACTTCATCCCTGTGAACTCTACCACGACTGATCTACTCAGAGAAACAGAAGCATGGGTCTCCAGTTTAAGGTTTCAGCTCTGGTCATGGAATGTTAGAAGAGCTGACAGCCCCAGTCTGTACTCTCTGTCTCTCTCATCCTTCCTAGAGACACGGGCTGAGCTCCGCAGGCTCCACACAAACCTTCCAGGGACCGAGGCTCCTTCTGCAGTGATGTTCAGACTCTTGGGTGGGATTCCGGTGTGATTCCGTCCTACCCTCTGAACCTTACCTCCGTCTATCCCTGCCCCTCATGTCTGGCCGTACAGTGCTATGTCTTCACACCACTCAGCACAGATCTCGCCCTTTCGGTTTTAGTGACTCCTACTCTCCACGATTGTGACAACTGCCTCCGATTTATCCACGTGGACATACTCCTTGGTCAGTCCTGTCTTTCAAAGTTCCCCTGTGGCTGCAGCACTCGTGGGTAAGGCATCACGGGTGCCAAGACCAATGCTGGGATTTGGAAACATTTGTCGAATCAATGAACGGGCCCAGTGGGCAGGATATGTGCCATTTATAAATCTGGATGGAGAAGTGACAGATGAGAACATGGGAACAGCTTGAGCGGGTTGTAAATATGTGACAATCAGACCAAGAGTCATGTTCTGGAAACGAACCTCGTTGGAGAAATGTGTGAATGAACGCACTGACTTGAAATTACATTCCTAAGAGTTTCCCTTATTTTTCAAAGGACTACATGAAAGGACTGTGCGGTCATATTTGGAAAGGTGCTAGACTCTCTTAAGTGGACTTTTAAAAAAATGAGTATTGATTTTAATTTTGTGAATGACGTCTCCCCATGGCGGTAGTACTTCCTGTTTACCTCAGGATTTGGAGAGGACATTTATATAAGCAGTCCATTTCACATTAGCACATTTGTACCAGAGTCTTCCAGCCTAATAAGAACATTCTGTGATCTTGCTTTAATCTAATATTTGTCTGTCTGCACCCACTGGATAAACAACGCTCATTAGTATCAAACACGTAGATTTTTTTTTCTCACAAGAGGGATGCTGACCTTTGAAATGTAATCCCGTGTTCTCCAGATCAGCACCTAATATATCACTTCAATTACAGCAAGTGGTTCCTCCTTCTCTCCTCAAATGCAAACACATGTACAAACAAACAGCACTAAGCTGTTGGAAAGTCAAACAATAGTGTGGTGGTTTAGAGCTCTCGACTCCCAGTTTCTAGAAAAAAGGAGATAAAACAGGAGATACCTCATGCAGGCAGTTACGCCTTTGCATTTTCATAATGAGGATGGGGAATAGCATCCGGTATCACATGCTTCCTGCAACAAGCAAATTCTATGGACTATGAGGTATAGGGGGTAAGCTTATGTGTCAAATAAACAAGATGCTATGGCAGGCAAATACACATTAATGTAACGAATCAAACACATTTTCAGTGTTAACATTGAACAAGTATTAAAAAAAGTTTTAGCTCTTTAACCTTTTAAAATGTAGCTGTCAAGATTTTCTGATTAAAAAGGCAAAGTATCCATGCATTTCATGAATGCTCTGACTTTTAGAATTTCATTTGATACATTTACTTTTAAAAAATATTAAATATATTTTCAAAACTATACTTTGTGGGTTTGTAGGGGGGTATTTGAATATTTGTTGTCTGTGTCTTAGTTTAATTGTTACATTCTAAGCTTTTGATACTTTGAAAAGATTCATTAGGTTTGTAATATAAACCATGCACTGGGATAGCTAAAACAGTACCGAAGAAGCCATTTTAAATAGGTTTTGAACTTTCAGGTTAGATGTTAGCAGGGAACAATACATTATTCAAGAGCCACAGGGGTCCTTTCCATGTAAGACAGAACCTTGTAAGTATTTCAATAACAAACAGTTACAGAAGCAAACGTATCCTGCCACAAATTAGGTTCCGGTTGTACATTTGAGGAGCGTCAAAAACCCACCAAGTGCGTAAGCCCGGTTGCCAAAGCCAGCATTGAAATTCCACACCCACAGCTTCACATAATGTCGAAGCTTTATCTGCAAAACGAGGAAGTTGGAGAGATTTTCGCAGCAATTTAAAATATGGAAATAGCTCTCTTCTGGCTGATTGACGACGTGTGTGGAGTAGTGAATGAAGGCTTGAGTTCAGCCCAGAAACACTCCCTCCAAATAGCGGTTCAGGTTTAATCCAGCAGAGTGGCCGCATCTATTCCTCTCGCTCCTCCCCCTCTCTCCCCGAGGCAGTACTGCGCAGGAAGGACTCCCTGGTCAAACAGGGAAGTTGGCCAACGGGCTGGGGCTTGCACACTGGCATCCAACCCAATTACAAGCTTTGGGCACTGCCAAGCCTAACTCACCTCAGGGAGGCAGTTATTTATACTACACACTTTACAGCATTGAGTACATGTCAGCCGCTCCCAGAGTTTGAGACACAGTGCAGACAGTCCAGGCAGTTTAGACATGACTTTGACACAGGCTGAGCAATCTGAATATCTCATTTGTAAAATGGAATTAAATGAGGCTTTATGGGGGACGGAGCCAGAAAGCTTGCAGAGTCCCGTGGAACACATCGCACAGCAATTTATATTTCAATTAATAATTAAAATACCGTTAATTTTTATATTATTGGAAATAATAGAAATGTTTTTTCATCGATGTCCCTATAGTAACTTTGTGAGGAGAATCATCGGAATCATTTTTCAGTCTTTAAGGAGCACAAGTGGACTGTCTTTCAGGGTGTTCAGTACATCCTAGTGGTTTTAAGACTGTTCAATTGTATAAGCATTTACTTTCTCTGAATGAAACATTATGCTAAATTGCAAAGGCCCCTGATGCTGTTCATGATTTGAAACGTTCTGAATGAGACCAGTATTGATTCCACTGGAGTTTCATGGAGATCAGGTTTGCAAGGTACATGGCTTTGTTTTAAAAAGGATAATTGAAAAAAATAATGCTAATCTAAAATAAGCCATCCAGATGATTAACACACAACTGGATATTCATACATCTCTGTTCCTGTTTTTCAGAGTTTACAGTCATGCTGGCCTCTAGCTATCCTTCATGCTGCAGACACTTGAACAACGCATTGCTAAACACTATCTACCCTGATTTCCAGGGCAATAGCTAATACTGAAAGTATTCATATTAAGTTAGCTTTACCACTTATAAAAATGGATTTTCTCTTTTGAAGGGATAATTATAGCCAAACTTTTGACTTTGTGTCTGGAGTTATTTAATGAACTGAGATTTGGGTGTGACATAAAACTGGAATGTGTGATGGTACAATGTACAGCAATTATTCACAGATGGAGAGAAGAGGGGAAGAGTTCGTTTGCTCTCTGTCATGTGTGAATCCATCTCAAGATAAGGACATGGGCAAAGAGAAGAATGGGGCAGATGCCCCTGCTGAAGGGTGTGGGAAGGTCGAAGGTGAGAACTACGAGACATATGATGACACATGGCAGAAGTCAAGGGACCTGTTGAACATGTCTGGGTACCACTCAGCACTAAGACACTGTCCTAGACCTGTGCACAGCATCAACTGTCTGTTAACATTTGTGTCTCACTTTTCCTTCAGGTCCTTCTTCCCTGTCTTTCCCTTGGGCTCTTCTTCCCTCTGTCTTAATCATGTGCCATGTCTTCTCAGTCACTTTCAGACATCTGACCAGTGATCTCCTAGAGACAATGGTGTTATCAGCAGAAAACTGAACCTTCAGGGATATAATACATCTCTTCAAGCTGGAGGCAGCACACCTTAAATCCCTCACTTGATGGTTGTCTGTCTTTTAATCAGAGGCCTCCCTGATTTCCCCAAATGCTCAGTACACAAGTAATATGATATTGTGATCACTTCTGTATCAAATAGAATGTTTTCACTGTTGTAAAAATGTTTCTGATTGCTTTGAAATGCTGAGCCCACATCTGTTTCTTACTGGCTTTGGGTGAAAAAGGGGACACTGTATACTAACTGTACACAGCCAATTTTGAGATACATCTCAGCTTCATCCTGATTTTAGAGAATTCCTGAGAAGAAACTTGGCATCTTAGAATACAGGAGTTATGGTAAGTGACAGACTGACTCATACAAGGATGCTCCGGGGTTCATAGGTGGGAGAATGAATCCAGGTGCAGGGGCTGTGCAGATGTTCTGTGCTGAATCCCAGGGCTTCTTCAATGTCCCCTAACCAGTCTCCTTGTATCTGCCTTTGAACAACTGTCTTAGAATATGATGATGTTGAAGTCCCAGAAAATGAGACATTTTACTGTCTGTAAACCCTTGTTCAGAGAACACCATTGGCATACTGGAATCAGTTTGTACTAGTTGAAGAAAGCTGAATTTGAAAATCTGATTAAACATAATCTCTCTTGAAGTTAAAATGGTAATGATTTATAGCAGAATTTACAACAAAGGGGGCTAATAGTATCAAGCCATCAATGTGTTATCACTCACAAGCAGGTATTTTCCTACTGTGCTCAGCATGGATCCTTTGCGAAGCTGCTGTAGTCTCTCTTCTACTTGCCATGCCTGCACTGGTTCCCAGTGACATGACTCCCATTACAGTCACAGACAAATGCTCCAAGCCAGAGCAAACCTGCGCCATCTCCACAGCCCCAGGAGCTGGGGGTCAATGAAGACAGATGGTAGAAGCCAAATCACAGGAGTATTTTTCTCCAATAATAACACAGCCAATGACGTTCACCCTTATTCCCATTCTAAGCCCCCAGGTCTAGCTAATTGATCATATGCCAGGCTTTGTCTTCTCCTGCACTGATCCCCACCTCCATTGGCCCAGTCTATTCCCTCCAGCTACACTGGTGTCCATGTTAGGACTGATCTATCGCATGGCTCTGGGAAGAACTTCTCACAACATTTTCTATATAAATGGTGCCCTTCTACAACCCTCTCTACAAAGTCAAATACTTCAGAAGAACTGTTCCCTTCTGAGTCTAGAAAATTCCAATTACAGGGCTACCTTGGGGCTTTTGCATCTGTTGCTGCTTCTTCTATGATGCCCTTTCTCTTAGCCCTTTGCCTCCTGCAGGTATCTGATTAAAGGAAGGTTTCCCTGACCAAGGTGTTCAAATGAGAAGGTTCCCTCTCCTCCTTTTTTCCCCTGGTTTCTTTTCTCTCTTTAATTTTCCTTCTTAGATCTTAATGTCAAATGACGTGAGAAAGACTGACTTCATTGTTTATAATTTACCAACAGAACATGGAGACTCCCGTGGGACGTGGAATTCAGGCTTTGTTTCCTTCATGGAGGTTCCCCCTTCTTAGATCTGTAACAGTTTCTACCATGCAAGAAGAGCTCGGGAGTATTACGGAATACATAAAAGTATATGAGGGAGTTTTAACAAGGACTCTGATTTATATATGCATGTGTGCACACATATATGAACCTATGTGCATATATACGCACACTAATAGTGTTAGTATCTAGGCCATAATGTCGACTCTTGGCACTGATAGACATCCATCAGTGGGTCTTTAGTTCAGAATCCTTTTATATCCAGAGAAGTCATTTGAGGCAGTGAAGTGGGGTTGGGGAAGGAAGCATATCTTCGGCATATACTAGTTTACTAGTTTTTCTAAGGACAACACATGGGATCCTGAACCTACCACAGAGCCCGGAATCCTCTGAGCATCAGAAGGAAACCAAGGCAAGACTTGGAAGTAGCTCAACAAGGTGGCTGAAGTCAAAGAAGAGAGAACATATTTTAAAAGGAAGTGGAGATTTTGGTTAAAAAAGAACATGGGAGTTTTCCTGAACAGACACAAGAAGCAAAAGAAGAAAAAAAGAAAGAGAAAAATAGAGAGGAAATGTCATGTGTCAAGTGATAAGTGGGAGGACAGGTATGTGGGTACACTGGGAGGATTCCTGACATCGCTATCCGTCTGCTTCATCCTCCAGAGCTGACGGTAATGCATGTCTTAGTAGCAAGGAGTTACACACTATGATCCCCCATCGTATGGATTTTAGACATGATCATGGGTACATTAAGGCAGAAATACCACTAATAGTTCACATTGATGCAATGCACCTATATGCTAAACATTAAACGGCTGCCTATCCGTACATACATTTTCATGTTTTTATGTCTGTCTTAAAAGGTTAAAAATACAAATTTCGAAAGAAAATCTATTAAATTATATGCACTAAATAGTCACAAAATTTTCAAATCTAATTTTTTAAAGTCATAAAATGTTCTCGTCTTTATAAATATCAAAAGATATCTTCATGGAGTCAATTCTCCAATTCTGTTCTTCCTTGTGTGTGTGTGTGTGTGATGTCTGTGTTTGTGTGTGTGCACGTATACATCTGTATACATACATACTTGTGAACACATGTACATTTATGTTCACTAGAGGTCAGCCTCTAGTGGTGTCCCTGAGGTGTCATCCATGTTGGTTTTGGAGACAGGGTCTCTAATTATTAGCCCAGAGCGGGCTAAAGTAGGGTGGCTAGCCAGTGAGACCCAGGGATTCGCCTGTCTCCACTTCCCCAGAACTGAGAGTACATCAGTATACCACTATGCCAGGATTTTTACATGGTTCTTTTCAGGCACCTGCTGATGTTCAAGTTCTACTTCATTTCTTCACCGCCTTCCTGGTAATCTTTTTATCAGTGGGGCCTGGCACTAGACCTGGCAAAGAGTCCATGCTGGCTAAACATGTTTTGAATAAATGAATGACTTAGAATGATCACATTTGACTTAGTGGCCTCTGTTGCTTCCTCCCATGATTCTTCAGAAGCACAGGTGATTTATGTGATTGTGCTCGAAGCCTTACACTGTAAGTGGTAATTAAGACCAGGGTTAGAAGCCAAATTACAGGTGTATTTTTCTTCAATAATAATCAAGCTGAAAAGACATCCACCCTTGATATTATTCACCTACTCCAACAATAGCCTGGGATTTCCCACTTGTTAATGACATAGAATCATTATTCAGAATACAACACCTTTGGAATTATAATGAAGCCTGGGGTTTCTAAGACCAAGCCACACTATGTGCCTGGTGCTAAGAGCAAAGTCCACAAGGTGAAATGCATAATGAGTCATTTTCCTTTACATTACAAATCTTTGGGGGAAGAAAGCAGCTTTGTTTGGTACAATGCTTGGGAAACTACATCAATATCAAGTAAGGAACAATGGCTGTTACAGAATTAACATAGCTGCCCCTCACTGCACTGCAAGAGTAATTGAAAGACTCTGAAGCAAAGCAATCTCATTGGCTGGAAACAAAATTGGCTTAAAAAGAACTGTTTCATCTCATTTTCATAAACATAATGATAATAAAAAGATGAACTTGTTATGCTGATGCCTTGAAGGGTGACCAAAAAATGTTGATGTTAACATTTTCCTTAATCTGGGAAGCAGGATGTTAGAGCAATGGCTGTTTGCAAAGCACCTATACCTTTAACTGGCAGCTTCCTCCCTCACCCTTTAAGGTGGTGCCTAAGCAGCAGTAGGGACAGAATCCTTCAACAACGAGAACGTGCAAAAGAGTTCATCCCACACCTTAGTGTAGGAACATAAAAGTTGAATGTGGAGATTTCTGAGATCAGGATATACTGGTTTAAGAGATGAACAGGAAAAGTGGTCATCTAAGGAACCCTCGCTCTTATGCCTCGGGATGACAGTAAAGACACCACAGGCTACGGAGGCAGCTGTATCTGGGCTGAACACATGGATCAAAGACAGTGCTTATTTCTCAAAACAGAAGTGAGATCAGAGCTCAGCCTGAAACTTTAGATGCAGACTTCTTTGTCCCTTTCTGACACTCTGGGTGCTCTGACACGCAACTGTTAGGGCCTGCTTGCTTTTATTCTTTTTCTTTCTTTCTTTCCTTCTCTTCTGGCTTCTTTTTTTTCACTTATTGAAAACAGATTCTTTTTTTCATACAATATATCATGATCATAGTTTCCCCTCTCCCTACTTCTCCCAGTTTTTCCTCTACCTCCCCTGACATCCAGATAACACTCACACATGACAAAATAAAATATAATAATATAGCAACACAGAACAAAAACTATCATATCAAAGTTGAACACACCAAGCCAACAGGAGGAGAAAAGTTCCATGGACAGGAGCAATGGCCAGAGACTAAATTTGCTCTCACAGTCAAGGGTCCCATAAAAATCCTGAGCTAACCGCTGTAATAACAGATATGCAGAAGCTCTGGTGCAGACTGGTACAGGCTCTGTGCATGCTGGTTTTTAAGCTTCAGATCTGGAGTTTGTAGTCTGTCTCGGGCACTACCGTCTTATCAGAATCTCCCTCAACTCTTGGTATGTAAGGAAATAGACATTTCATTAGCATGCATTGGCATATCAGATAGTGTTATTGCAAAGTTAAATAGGCTAAGGTGTAGAGTATCCAGCATCCATAGCTATCATCTATTCAATTAACTGTTTCTCTCCTATCCTCCTCTAAACATAATTTATTTATTAAAACATTCAATTTGCAAATTGATTACTAAAGGATCTAGGGCTGATAAATACTTGTTGATAACTAGCCTATCTATTTTCATTAACCTTAGAGAACTTTGGATTCTAAGTATTGGATCTTTATATTGCCTTCATGAAACAGTTAATTAGGAAACACAGGGCCTTCATTAGGAAATCAACACATAAAATTAAATTTAGGGCCACAGAATTGCTTTATGATTTCTATAAATGCTGAGCTTTTAGTGAAGAGATAATAAATTTTAATTACTAAAATGTTATTTACTAACCAGAGTTTACAAGATAAACAGCTGAGAGGCCTTGCTCACTTAAAAAAAATAAACAGCACACATATTTAGAATCAAGTACTCAAGTAGAGAAATTTGTAGATTTTGGTTGAACCTAAGAATACCAGTTCCAGGGTTTGGTGCCCAGGACACTATTTCTGAACCCATGTGTGTTTGCAGCCTAACATGGCTGTCCTCTGAGATGTTCTACAGCAGCTGACTGAGACAGATGCAGATACTTACAGCCAAGTATTGAAGGTCAGGGACCCCTACAGAACAGTTAGGGGAAGAATTGAAGGAGCTAAAGAGGATGGCAACCCCACAGGAAGACCAGCAGTGTCAACTAATCTGGACTTCTGGAAGCTTCCAGAAACTAAGCCATCAACCAAAGAGCATACATGGACTTGTCAGAGGCCCCAGGCATATAGGTAGCAGAAGACTGCCTTTCAGACCACAGTGGGAGAGGATGTGCCTAGTCCTGAAGAGATTTGCTGCCCCAGGGAAGGAGGATGCAGGGGGTGGTGAGGTGGGGTAGGGGTGGAGGTGGGTGAGGGAGGGAGCACCCTCTCAGAGGCAAAGGGGAGAGGAAGACGATGAAGAACTCTTGGAGTGGACCAGGACGGGGTGCAACATTTGGAATGTAAATAAATAAAATAATATAGAAAAATAAAAACAACTAACAGTCTTTTTTTTTTAATAAAGGAATACCAGTTACCAGGATAATATTTTTTCCTCTAACAAACACATGCTTTCTATGGGTCACCCCCAAACAAATGTTATATACAGACTTTAGAGTATCAAATTCTCCCTGTGCCTAGTCACTTGGGGAGTTGATGAGTTATCAATGGTGACATGTTCTAGTAAAAGATGAATGACTGATGAACTCAGTGGCAGAAATAATGTCAAATGAATGAAAGAAAAGGTACCCCCCCCACTGGAAGAGATTTGTTTTCTTCTTGTTTCAGAAATTCTTCTGGGACCATCTCCCTCCTACGAGTTGAACCCACAGAGTAATACTGAAGCTCTGAGCCCCTTCCATCTGACATAAACCTCATTACCAGTGTGTTTAAAATCTTTATAAAACCATCAGGTGCAAAGAGGAGATAGCTAAATGGCCCCCTAGAGGCCTTGGGCAGCCACATGACTCGATTAAAATATAAGGTCTTTTCTGCCTAAGCACTTGGAGGGATGCAGTCCATCCTTCAAAGCGTGATTTCATCCCATAAACCTATGGCCTGGTTTCCTTAGAGAGTACTTGTCTGCTTTCTATTTTCTCAGTTGAAATCAGATAAAATATTCCCAACACCGTCTTGACTGTAAGCTAGAGGCCCCTATTGCACTGTTCAACATATATGTGCTCCAGGTCTAGAATCAGGCCAGATAGACTCTCATCTTGGGTCATTTTCTAACTTTTGGATTCTCAGCTAATAATCTTACTTTCCTC
Source organism: Grammomys surdaster (assembly GCF_004785775.1). NCBI lineage: Eukaryota > Metazoa > Chordata > Mammalia > Rodentia > Muridae > Grammomys > Grammomys surdaster. Next base: position 15,227,492 of record NW_021604567.1, on the reverse strand, counting down.
ATTATCAAAATCTGTGACATAGGAAAATAATAAGCACTAAATTTAGGATTGCTTCAAAGGTTAATACAATACCTGAAAAGCATTCTGCTTTGCATTCAGTAAGACCTCAATAATTACGGTCTTTTTTTTTTTTCTCAAAAATTATTTTTGTTCTTGACCTTGTGTTTTCCAGCTGAGTTGCATACAGTTCAGACACAGACAGGGCTGTGATAATAAAGATCAATGATAACATGGCTGGTTAGTTTTTGAATGCCACCACTTAACCTTAAATGAATACGCCTACGGAAGGAATTTAGCCTCTGCCCCATCTCATATCCCAGGGGTTGTCACCCTTCCTAGTGCTGTGACCTTTTAGTACAGTTCCTCACGTTGTGGGGACCCCCCAACCATAGAATTATTTTGTTGCTACTTCATAACTATAATTTTGCTACTGTTACGGATCATAATGTAAATATCTGATACGGAGAATATCTGATAGGCAGCCCTTGTGGGGGTCATAACCTGCAGCTTGAGAACTGATGGAATACGAAATATTCCAGTCTCTCTAATGATAAGGTTTCAGTATCCTTTTAGAGAAGTCAAACGTTTTCACCTCAAAGCTCATACCTACTAATTTGGGCTCAGTTTTCCTGTTTCCTAATGGCTGTATCTTAGGAACGGGCTCAGTCTTCCTGCTTTCTAATGGGCTCAGTCTTCCCTTTTTCTAATGGCTGTATCTTGGGAACAGTCCGGAGGAGACTGCATTCTCTCTTGAGCAGGTCCCCATTCCTTCGCTTATGATGGGCGTTTCTTATACAAGCCTGTCTACACGGCTCTGCTATGTGTTCTTTCCGCAGTCCACTCCTGTCGAAGCTATGTGAGATGTAAGTTCTGTCTTTGGGATTTCTACACTTAAGAACCTTGACCTTTCTCAAGGAAAAGACTGGAGACCTGGTTTTACAGATCATCCAACCAAAGCCCAAGCTGTACCACTTGCTGTAGTTTTTCACTTGCAGAGTGGGAGTGCTAAGGCCACTTGCAATGCTTTTTGTCAGATTGGAGTAAGAGCCTGAGCTCTGTGATGAGGGCCCAGCTGGGATAAAGGTGGACTCACAAAGTGGATTTGTGTCACAACTATGAAAGCTCCTCCTCTCCTGCTAACTGGGTTTGAACATTTCCCTAGAAATCCAGCATCATACTCCTTTATTTATGTCTGAAGGCTTTTGTTAGCTTAATTTCAACCATCAGTAAACAAGATTATTAATGTTGGAGAGCTTGTCTTTGCCATCATGGAACTGATCCTGTCCTGAACATTGTTCCAGATGCATGGGTGTAAGAGGAGCTAAGGTGGGAGGAGTTAGGAGAGGAAGAGGAGGAGTAAGGAGGAGAAGAGGAAAAGGAAGAGGAGGAGCTAGGAGAGAGAAGGAGACAGAGAGGAGATGGAGGCGGATGTTCACCTGTCTGCAGCAGTCAAAGGTAGTTGGTTTATCTAGGTTGGGTATTGGGTTACACTTCTGATTGTATGGGCATCTTGTTACTGATCATTACCAAATATATAAGCCTTTGATTAATCTTTAAGCATTAGAGTCTCATCTTTCTACTGGGCCCACGTGGATGGCGGGATGGTCTGGGCAATGCCCAGCCTTGCGGAGACAGCGTGGAAGATTGGCAGAACCATCTCCCATGCTGACATCTCGTGGGTGGCAGGGCTGGTGTTTCTGGCAGGCCGTTTCTAGCTGCAGCACACACGTGGCCTCCGGCTGAGAAACATGGCGGATGGGCTAGGCAGAGCCGCTGCAGCCTAGTCAGTATGAGCCCGAGGCCTTTTTAATTAATTACTACAACACATGAGTGTTTAAAGTCATGTTTAGACGGGTTATAGTGTGGAAGAATGGATGAGTCCTGGTGGCTACAGAAATAGAAACCAACATGTCCTTCAGGGAGAGTCAGCAACGATGCACTGGGAAATGGCTCTCAATTCTGACCATTTCTCTTCCCTCCAAAAACTCTAAACGCAGTTTAGCAACTCACATGTGAGTTGAAGAGTTCCACTTGTGTGTCTTAGAAACAGACACCAACAGTGGCTCACATTTACGCACGGAAAGGCTGTCGTATGGAATCTACAGAGATCTTAAAGGGAAACGAGAAAGTGGCCTGCCTCTCAGGACATTGTTCTTTGAACCTTCCTTGAGACTGGTATATCCATTCCAATGCCCCAGTGAATGCTGATAATGAAGTTATATGAAAACATTAACTTTTTTTTTATTAAAAAAAAAACAAAACAAAAACCAAACCAAAACAAAAACCCCTTGTGACAGGTTCAGAATTTCCAAAGAGCTTTAAGCATCTAATCAACCCCGTGTGAGCTGGGATAATCAATTAACATTCCCAGCTCCAGCCACCAAAGCCAGGATGAGCTAGCAGAGCATTGAAGTCAATCTCGGCGTGTGCTACCATCAATGAAAATTAGGCAGCACTAGCTTAGCTGAATAAAAAAAAAAGGAAGTAGGGGGAGAAGATTCTATTCTTTTAGTGATCTGCATCTACAGACAGAAAAAGGGAATGACAGTTTTCATAAGGAGACTGTCAGCTCTAGAAGGTATCGTCCACGGAGCTGCAGGGCCACATAAAGGATGTGCCAGTCATACTTAAGACGGCACCAATGCTTAACATGAAAACAGCACCGTAAAAATAGACAGTGCAGAAAAGGAAGCCAGAGAGTAAGCTCTAAAGGAAAAGAATACGCATCTTCCCAGCCCCTCACGGCCCTCTGGGGATTAAGATGATGCCACAGAGAGGAGACAAACCACAGTGTGTAACAGACAGTATAAGAAGTTCAGGTTCAGTCACTCTGGCCGTGATTATTAGACTCTCTGCATCGGGTCAGGGGGAATGCACGAGAACCCTGAAGATTAGCCTCAGAGTCACCACACTGCTGCTGTGTTGATACACATGCTAGCAGCAGGAGAGAGTTCTGGATTTCTGTGAATTTGAAGACCTGTATACTTCAGTAAAATATACACATTTACAAATATATAACACACAATAGTTTATACCATGAAAATATATGACTATATATTTGCAAATTGGTATTCCTCTAGGCATTTGTCGGATCTTAAACACACATTAGTAGCATAATATCAGATTAATTCAGGATTGCTTCTTAAAGTTCCTTTGATTACCTTCACTTAAGAAAGATGGAATTATCAACGTCACCATTAAGCCTTCTGTTCCTTCTAAAAATTATGATGTACATCAGGTAATGTGACATTTATCTTAAATCATAGTTTTTCCTAGATATAAATAAAATATCTTCTTTATAACGTTTCCATTCCTTGGAAAGGGAGAGCCTGTGTTTTGGTTGTGTTGAATAACTTCAGATAGTAGCTGCATGTTCATGCGGTTCTTGGGTAAAGCTTGATTGACACCATGGTAGAACTGTATGGTTGAGTCCATGGCTTTGAAAAGGTTAAAACCCTTGAGGTTGGTGAAATGCTCCTTACTTTTTTTTAGTAGAAAGGCAGTTCCTGAGCAGCTGGTATGTTATGGACTCTGACCACATTCTGGAATCCTAAAGGTAAGGCAGAGTCCCCCAGAATGTAAGCCCAGAGACTATTACACAGACAGACCCATACAGCGGATTCTAGTAGGGAGACATTGCAAATGGTTACTGTAAAATGAGATGTCTACATATGAACAGAGTTGGTACAACAGGGGAACATACATAGAGATACAACGATATCCAGGTAAGTTGGTGGATGCCTGAGTGCTCCATGCTCACAAGGCCCAGGAAGGAGAAATGTGAGATAAGTTGGTGACTGCCTGAGTGCTCCATGCTCAGAATGCCCAGGAAGGAGAAATGTGAGCTTCTGGTTTAGCAGGGTCCTGCCTCAAATACAAGGAATCAAAAAGACTAGGAAAAGGTATTTTCAGAGGACTAGTACACACATCACAAAAAGAATACCAACAGTGCAGTAAGAGAGACGGGGTAATAGGAGCAGAAGCCATAGAGTAGGGACCAGAGTTGTTAAAACTTCTAGAAAGATGCTTGCATTTAAGAATAATCAAGGATGTACAAACTAAAGACAGACGCTGACTGGCAAATGGTAAAGTCTCTGACCATAAGGCAAATATGAAAACAGAAAATCTCAATGTTCACGAAGATGTTGGAAAGTACGTTGGCCACATCATGTAAAATGATGTCCCTACTTTTTGTCCAGTATCACACAGTAAAGAAGAGAGGAAAGAGATGCATAGAAGCCTTTCTTAATTTCGCAAAGGGAAACGTGCTGTACAATGTGTTGCCTGTGAGTCTCTGCTTTATCAGGCATGCTCAGTTCTCAAATGGGAACAGCTTAACGCCCCACAGCAATAGGTCATTTTTGCCTTTTAGTTCAAATAGCTTTGCTAATGGTTTAAGCTTCTCTACGTCGCAAGGGTCAGCGTTATCTTAGAGTTCCATTGTGTCTCCACCTTGCATTTAATCATTCACCAAGTATGGTCGACACATCCACCAAATACTCGTACCCAGTCCCTACATCCCCTCTGAGGATTTTTCTCATACTTTAACCGACCACTTCTTTATCAGTTAAATTCAGGCCAATTGAAAACCTTGTAGAAGTTAGGCCAGGTTCTTATTCTCAGCCCCATGCCCCAGAAATGAGACCCAGACTCAAAATATATTTACAAATACCTTGACCATATAGCTAGGCTCTTTTCTAACTAGATATAACTTAAAATATCCCATTTATTTTACCCTTTATCCTGCCACGAGACTGGTTAGCTGTGCTCAGATACCATGTGTCCATCTCCTGGCGTCATCCTGGGCCGGTCTCCGAGCCTTTCTCTCTTAAATCTCTCTTTTAGCCTCTCACTATTTCCCACAATCCTCTCTCTTCATGCTAGTGTCCCGCCTCCTATTTCCTGCCTTAGCTCATAGGCTGTTGGCTTATAAGAGATTCTCACTACAAAACCTGTTCTAGCATCTTGTTTGTCTTAAAATATTTTCCCTTGTTCTCTCATTTCTCTCTCACACATGCCTCAATTCGACTTATCACACATGGGACTGAACCAAATCCACCTCTGTAAACTAAAGCATTAATCCCCACCTTAGTAGTACTTCAAAACCAATCTCCACTTATACTTTCTCATCGCTTTTCTCCATGTTTTCTGTCAATCTTTTCACGAGTTCTCACGTATGTGCCACGTGAACAATAATAATTCCACATGCCTCATCTTCCTTAGTCTCTTGATCACAGACAAGAAAAAGCAGGCACCTGCTGCTATTCTTAAAGTGACACTCTCTTCTCAATCCAATTTTCTTTTTAAGCAGTGAAGAGACATTTGTTCCTGTCTGTGTTATACAAGATAATTAACTTTTGAAAGCTTTGCAAATGATTATGTTACCGTTAATGCTTTAAGGGGACCCTGCTACATCCATCAGATGCATGGCTATCATAACAAAGGAACTAAGGTTCGCTGATGGAGCCACAGTGACTAAGACACTTTATTTTTAATGAGGGAGAGCTTCTGCAATGTAGCAATCGATACTCGTCACTAAAGAGATCTGGGTTGCTTTATAATTGTTACAAATTCAATTATTTCAGCAAAAGTAAACATAGGCTATAAAAATATCATAAGTCAGTCTGGCCTTCAAATTCTTTTTGTCTGAAATATAGTTAAATTTTTTTTGTTCATAACACACAATAGTTCTGATTTGTAGATTATGACCACATTTGAAAGAATTCATATAATCGAATAACAGGATCCATTTCTAGATGTTAGTAGCCCCTTTTGGCTATTTCATTATGACAAGACATTTTCTTCTTTATAATGTCTAGGGTGTGTGTGATGCTGTCACATCACACTTTAGAGTAAGTATTCATTACATGTTCATTGCCCTTGAGCTAGAAAGTTGAAATACATTTCGAATTTTAAATCTAGATGCTAGCTTATAAAGTTTATTATCTAGTGAGGACCAGAAGGTGAATCAGCTCATGATTGGGTTCAATGATAATAATAATACCAATTGGTAAATTATTAATAAGACTAATATTTCATATATACTTGGGAAAAACAAAGACTTGAAGCTGTTGTAATCCCAGGGCAATAATGCACTCATAAACCACAAACAATGGGTGTTTTATATACACTCTCACTGGTCATCTCAATGACCTTACAAGACTTCATAAAGAAAAACAGCACTTGATGTGTAGTGAAGCAACTTCCTAAGGGCAAGTAAGACTTTTTTAGTTTCATGATCAGACAAGAAATGACATTTAAATAATGGAGAACATATAAGAAGGGTGATCGCCTTTGAAAGATAAAATTCCAGTATGAGAGAGGTTCTGCCAGCTTCAGGATAGGAAGTTTGATAAGTCAGACAGCTGAACACCACCCACAGACAAGACTTCATATAGATAAACACACACACATATTTCATAATTAAAAATGTATAAATTTTCTGGCTTTTCAAAAACAATTCTCAAAACAGCCTTGGCAATTGGAACTCACTTGAAAATTCACTTTGTGGATGAGAAAATATGAAATATTTTGGTGAAACACATTGATGAGGTTATTGATCTAGAAGGAAGAGAGACAAATAGACTGTGAGTGAAGTCTGTATTCAATCCCAAACGAACATTACAGGAAAACTACGAAGACAGATCAACGCATTAAGGAGAAACTTGCTGACCATTTTCCTATAGCATCACTGAAGTCAAGGACAGTTTCTAAGGACACCTAATCTCTGGATACAGGATCGGCTGAGGCTAACCCTTCACTCATGATCTTTGTTCTTGTTTTGTGGCTGAAGGTTGGACGCAGGGTACCAGTTTTGAGCTTCATGTCCCTTGAAATTATCCTCTAGAGCACAGACACCTTCTGTACCAATTGTCCTTCCTGCTCAGTATTTCCAGCTTTTTGACCATCCCCCATCTCAACATGGTGACTTTAACAGCAGGTATCCCGAGTGCCATACACAGACAGAGTACCGGGCTCCAAGAAATTGGTTATGAGTGCCTGGGATGGGCAGGTCAAACACAGGTTAGAGGAATTCACCTGGCACTTTTTTCTGAGTAACATATGTTCTTCCCAACAAAACATAGCTTTAGGAGTGTCCTGATTACCTACCTGGACCTTGTACTGAAAAAAAAAAGGCCCCTACAGTGATTCAAAATGACTAGGAAAGGCATATGGGACAGTATCAAAGGGCATCTTTTGTCCCTCTTGTTCCTTCATACTGTGGACATAGCATGGAGTTTAATGGAGTCTGACAATTGCACGAAAGCAGTGTATTGCATGTACAATGTTTTATGTATTGAAGAATATTTTATAAGTGCATTTTCAATGCTCTATACAGACAAAGATTTATTTCATTAGAGCTCATTTTAATATCAGTGTTCTTCCATCCACAGATGGAGACAAGCAGACTCTAGCTCTGTGTATGCTAAAGTTTAATGGCGATATTTGAATTTCCTCTAAACTTTTTATTTTTACATTCATACATATGATGAATGGTAATAAATATTTGACTGTTGTTTTTGTTCCTGAGTGTGTTAATATTGGCTACTAAGATGCATTTAATTGACAAATATTTGCATCTTAGAGATAGCTTATAGGAGGGAAAATTCAGGCTTCACCTTTTATTATTACATTTTTATTCACAGCGACATTAATCATCAGCTCGAAACTTAGAAGCAATCTTTCCCTGCAGTATACAGAACACAGTTGTTACTGGTGAACGCAATTACCTATTTATATGAGACCTTCCTACATGGAGATTGTTTGAAGCTTATGTGCACCAGTTCCACTTTTATTATTTGTTTAGTATATTAAAGTTCTGTGCAAGCCAAATGGTATGCTAAATTGCTCTATTACTGAGAGAAAATTACATACTACTGACTTTGAACTTGAGATGACGTGAAGTCAAGCCTGAAGGGGAGCAGGATCTGTCTATGGACATCGGGTGAAACTGTCATATTTAGAGAGGCTTCATTTCATAGGTCAATATGATGAAAGACTTCTGTTGCTATCTCTGATCAGTTCCATGACTTTCCTGGTACACAGTGTTGGTTTGCAGTGTGGAGCTGTGCCTCATCTGAGTTTAGTAGTCCCTCCCACAGGGATGGGAACTGCAAACAGACAATGTGCAGTGAGAGATGGACGTTCTGATAATAGTTCCCATGGGAAGTTGCATAACCGTGTGGGCGGGCACAGACAAAAGGAAGCAAGAGAAAAAGAAAAGGATGATGTGGGTGGATGCTCAGAACACGGGCTTGGTGTCAGGTCTTGGATCTGAGGATGAACAGGTAGCCTTATTCAGTGTCCACTGCTCAGTGGATGCATTATAAAGAATAGCCACTTGTAAATCTTTCAGCTTACCCACTAAAATACTGCTATGAGTCCTCTCCATTGTCAGGGCACTATAGTGAAAGAAGTCAGTGCTCTGCGCAAAAGCTTTTCCAACATTAAAAGTTCAGACAGATTTCTGTAATAAATGGCTACTATCAACATCACTGCTATAAACGAAAGACGATATCAATGGTGGGAGAGGGAAGGAATCAGGCAGGTGTGGTATATCCCAATGTTTGAGCATCAAAGAGGCTGAGGCAGAAGGTGTTTGTGGTCATCTCAGTCCATGTAGCAAGACCTTGACTTTAAAAAATTATCAAAGAAGTTACCAGTGCTACAGTTTTGACGCTGAGTGGTCCTCGGGCTCAGGCTCCTGGCAGGTGCTACTGGGAATGGTAGAAAGGGGTGGAGCTTGTGTGAGATCTTCCATTACTGAAGATGTGCCCCTGAAAGGAATTGTGGGACCCTGGTTCCATTTATGAGAGATTTTTTCTCTGATACATGTTCCCCACCACAGTGCACTGTGTTGACAAAGGTCAAAATCTATAGAACCCATCTATCATGGACGGGCATCTCCAAAGTGTACGTGGAAGCACACGGCTCCTCTTTACTGACAAGTCTGTGGACACAGAAATGTGTGACAGTAAAAGATGGCTGACTGACAGCCAGGTTATATTCTATCACCTGCCAATTCAGAGACAGGGTCACTGGCTTCAACCTGCAGTTGACTGTGGCCGCCTGACAAAAGCCAGTGACTTATCTCAGTAAACCCAGTAAATTCAGAATCCTAGAATGCACCTGACTGAAAACAACCATACAAAGGTAGATGCACATGAAAATCTACAGCCTTTCCACTTCAGGGACTGACTGGCCTGTGTGCTGAGGGCGGGGAGTCGGCCTTTGTTACAGTGTAGCCAAACAGAACCCAGGATGTAACGACCTTCATTTCTGGCTCATTTATATGAAAAAAAGTATCTCTGTCCCTTGAAAGTAATGGATTAACCACTGAAATCTGAAGAAATTCTAAGTATGTAAAATTTTAATATTGCCTGTGTAATTTTCCTCTTTTCTTACACCATTCTCTTCAAAGAAACAAAATTAAAAATCCAATTTGCTCATGTTGAATTATTTGTTTACTAGGGATTACTTGGCCTCTCTGTGTCTGATTGTCTTCCTCTGTAAAAATAGAGGATTTGGGGCTCTGGGAAGATAACTCAGTTGGTAACATGCTTACCCTGCATGAATCGCTAGGGTTTTCTGGCCAGCCAGTCTTGCAGAGTTAGCAAGGTCTAGGTTCAATGAATAGGTAGAAAGTGATTAAGAAAAATAGCCAGTGTCAACCTCAGTCCTGCACATGTGTTCATATGTGTACATAAACACACACACACACACACACACACACACACACACACACACACACACTGGACCACTGCATCATTGGACATCTTCTAGTGTCATTCATTCTAACTCAAACTGACAATGAGATTAATAAGTCTAAAACAGTACCAGCACCAGGCTGACTAAAAATATCTCAATTTACACTTCTACTCTATCTTTTCTTTACTACCAATAGAAAACCCTTAAATACCTTCTAAACCACCAACAAAGAGAATTGGCTCTAATTTGAAACTACAGTTGGTTTATTAAAATGTTTTCACAAACATTTCGAATTAAAGTTATGTATTACATCCTCAAATTTTTTATTGGCTGATTTTTAAAAAGACAAATTCAGTGGAAAAGGGGGATATAGAAATGTGCTTTCCCTGGATGCCAGCCTCCCAGGAGGTTAGGATACTGCTCATTTTGTTCATTTACGAAGAGAGTGGACTCTGTGAAGGTTCGTGTTCTCCTCAAGTGAGCCATAAGGTGCAAAACCACCCATGAACGTGAACAAATAATATTTCCTCGCTAAACATCAGGAAGGGAGCTTTTACACCTCAGACACAACATTATATTTCTATATTTTGGAGGCAAACACCACAATGCAGCTTATTGCTACGTATTATTTTTAATTCCCAAACTTATTTTGAAAACAAGGATGTCAAATGATTCTTGTTTGGAAACCATAGGAAAATATGTCCGTAAGACATTTAACGTGAATTATTACAATGAGTCTGTGGTAAAAACAGTATATTTTATGGGTCCAAATGACACAGAATATTTATCTTCATCATAAGAAAGAGTATCTGTGAATTAGTTATGGCTTTATATCTCTGGAGTAATCAATTCTCCCCTCGCTTGTGGGATAAATATGTTTTACTGCCGTCATCATGCATTCATGTACACTGCTAAGGGCTTCAGACAGCTCTCAGGATCATGGCTATATAAATTTATTTCTATGGGTGTAACCCCATAAGGTATGCACACTGACTATATTAAGCAGGGTTTTGGAGATTTATTCCCAAATGAAGGCATCATGTCAGAACATTTTTAAAAAATTAGTCTTATTGTCCTGTCAAATAGTTTTGCTTTCTCATTTAGTCAAATAACGTGCATCAGGATACTTCAGCAAGATTAACCACCTGCCTCTTAGGAAATCAAGCTAGCACATACTGCAGTTGAATCTTCTACCTTTCCTATTTAGAAAATCATTTATAAATTCTCAGCTTTACCTCATCGACTAGAGGAAAAAACAATCTGACAAATTCCAAGAGACCCATGTGGCCTCTGTCTATGGTGTCTGTGGATCTGTTTAATGGAGAAACAGGACTGCTGGCTGGCTGGAGCCCTCCCACGTTCTGGCCTGCAGTTCATCTAAGAGGGCTCTGCTTGACTGGGAGAAAAGGTCTGGTAAGTGATAGTATATTTGATAGATATTTCTCAGATTTATTGGCTCTAAAGGAGCTATGCACCTGACAATTTTCATGCTCATTTCTCTGTATACGTTTTCTTGAGGTTCTTTAAAGTCACATGTTTCAAAGTAGCAAACACATGTAAGAGTCCCCATGGGACAAACATCGATTTATACACGACTTGTTTGTGAAATATCCAAATTTTCAGTTCTTTATTGTACAGCATTACAGCTATAGTTGTGGAACAAGAACCCAAGAAGGGACCCATGGTAACATTCTATCCATGTTAAAATTCTCAATAGACGCCATGTTTGATTTTTCTCAAATTCTATATAGCAGAATAGAGGGAGGGTATCTTTTAATAAATGAATGAAATATATTAAGTACTCACTAACAGTTCCATGGATGTTCATTTTCTGGTCCTTTATTAGTTATAGATGTTGCTACCTTTACTCTGACATTTCAAATACCTTAATTTATTCTCATTCTTTAACATTTTCCTAGAGACAATGACTATTACTGTCAGTATGATGATGTTAATGGAGACCTCACCACCTCAGAAGCAAGTTCTGAAGAAAATGTACTAAGCAGTTCCCTTCACTTCTCCATGGCTCTACATAGCCACGTTTGTCCATCTCCATGACCAACATTTAAGAGTTTACCTACTGTAAAGTGCTTAGTGACTACCCTAACTGACAAGGAATGCTACCTTTGACTATAACTAGAAACATGGCTAACCCCTAATTTACACAGTCCTCTCCTATCGATTACGATGTGCTGGCAAAGTATTACAACTTGGTTGTAAATGGATTAGACTTTTACTTCTGACCTAGCCCATGAGCTCTGTGTTATAGGACTGTCACCTCTCCTCTCATAGTCTCAGGATTCCGGTCTGAAGCAGTGTAGGCAACAGTGCTATGTCACAGGAGTTATCGGGAGAAAAATCCCATGTGATAATGAATGGCAGAGTCTCTGAAACATTGACACCTCCTCAAGTATATTTATGCACAGGAGCCTGGCTGAGGAGAGGATCCATTCATTAAACGGTCTGGGCATGAAACACTGTAGTGACTCCCGCTCTTCCCAAGGATTCAGGAGGAAATGCTTCTCTTGTGAAAAGAAATGGCCCTGGGACACATTTAAATTTCTGATTCTGTGGCAGTTTCGGTGATGTAGACCTTCACGGCACCTTTAATACTCATAAATTCTTTCTTCTCAGTTTACAAATTCCTGTGAAATAGAATCCTGTGCTTTAGGCTGTCAAAACCAAAGGGAGTTTAAGACACTTCAGTTCCATTAAAAATATATCTTTCTGTGTTTTGCTTTAGAACTGGGGTGAAAGTGAAACACTGTATCGAGAAGCAGAAGTCGCAGCAGTTGGTTATGCAGTACCGAGAATGGTCAGTCCTGAAAATATGCATACAAGTAACATCACACAGACTGAGCAGGTTATACTTACGTATTTAGGAATATATTGAGATCAGTCATATACAAAGTGATGAATAGTCAGCAGTCAGCTATTCAGATGTGTGGGTGATCTCAATCTGAATGCTCTGAATGAGCTGATACAACAAATTTTGAATAGGTATTAAAAATCAAGATCATTTCATATATTCGTGTATATAAATGAATCAACAATTAATTTTTTTAATTGTTGTAAAGGCCAACAATTTGAAAAAGATCAAGGAGGGGAGGGGTATATAGGAAATTTGAGGGAGGGAAAAGGAAGGGAGAAATGACGTAATCATGTTGTAATCTCAAGGGAAAAAAAAAGAAATACTTAAAAGGAAGCAGAGGTAAACAGTTGCTTTTCCTCAAGACACACTCGCTGTCTCTTGAGAATCGTTGCCGTCGTGGCCTCCTCCACTTGGATGGTATTCCTGGTGACATGGAAGGTCACCGATTCATTGGTTTCTGCCCGCACAGGAGTAATATTAAAGTGATGTATATAACTCGTGTTCACTAGCAGATGCCACCCCTCTCTGTAGTGCTCCTGTCTATTCGCTGCCATGGTAAGCTTCCTGTGCCAGTGGAATAGCCTGATAGATGGTCACTGCCTTCTGTGTCCATCCGTTTCAGGTGACCACATGGCTAACCTGAAGCTGTACTGGTTCCCATGGCTCCTTTGATGACAGTGTATGAGTGGATCTTTACCCTTCAGAGCTGTGCTCACTCTCAGCAAGGAACTAGCTGACTACGGACTACTTATCTATTGAAAGGAGGGTGATCTCAACTAAAATGCCCTGAAAGTATTAAAATACACAACTTCAAATAGGTAATATGAGAAAATACAAAACTATTTCATTCCTGATTTTATAAGGATATCATAGTGAAATGATAGCTTTGGATAAGTACAATGAAATCAGTTGTAACTGTATTTATTTTTATCTCCTTTTTCCATTTATTAATATAGCTACTGGAAAATTTTAAGTTTTCCTCAAATTGCCTTTGTGCGTCCCAGGACTTCTCTCCTAGTAACGCTGACCTGAGGAACAGAGCCTTGAGCTCCTGGTCGGCTGATTCCCAGCTCACTCTAACCTCACCTATCACTCTTCTTTTCTCTGAAGTGTTCTGGAGACACCAAGCATCATTCAGTTCCTACACATTCCTTCCTAGTGTGTCTCTCTTCAGTTCATCTGGACTCCTGCAAGAACACCTTGGACAGTGCAACAGTCCCAATTACTTACGACCTTAATCTGTAGATATATTTCAGTTTTGTGAGCCTTCTGCTTCCTACCATGACCCCATTTCCATAGGTTAGCCAAATAAAACATAGGATGCTCAGCTAAATCTGAATTTTAAGTAGTCTACAATGTCATAATTTTTGCTCTTGCAGAGCTTATGACATACTTATTCTAAAAAAAAAAACCAACATGCCTTTTATGCAAAGCTTCTATTTGATGGTGTGGCTTGGGCTTTTATTTACTAAATCTAGCATCCCTGCACAGTAGACATCCCATAATTCATATAGTGATTGCCCTAGAAAGCATCTATGCAGGGTGATTAAACGAAGGTAAGACGGAAAAGTAATCTTTATGAGTGACCTACATCCTTGATTATCCTACCTGCTTTCAGTTTCTCCATTTACTTAAAACAAAGCTCATAAATGAAATAAAATCACAAAGCCAAGCCAGTGTCGCAGAGGCACTTTGCATTTTAGCACAATTTCCCCTTTACACAGCTGAGCTCAGACCTAGAGACACATCTGGTCAAGGGATGAGGAAACGTTCCCGATAACAGTGATGGCGGACACCGTCACTAGGAAGATTGCATCTTTTTCTCATGAATAATAGTTTGAGCCCGGCCGTATCTACATGTTATATGTAATATTTTACCTCCATATCTAAAAGACCTTTGGAACTGCTGGGCAAATAGTAAAAACAAAGAAATGCTAGTAATTTCTATAAAGACATTTGTCCCTGACTCTCTGACGTGTTAGAGACAGTTGCTAGCTATCAGATTAAAGGCTTCTAACTTTAGCGACATATCTTTTGTTTATCTGGCACTATTCCTCTGCCCTGTTAACGCTGTGCAATTACCCTGTGAGCAGCATTAGAGGAAGAATCGTTCAGCCATTTCATTTTCAGAAATAGCAGAAGTGGCATCCTCAAACTCTGTGGCTGAATCTCATGTCATTGTGAAGCTGACTGATGCCCCATATCAATTAGGCACCAAGCTAAGTACGCAGATGTGGGTGGGGCAGGCTCAGTCCCTGGGCTGCATCTACTGTCTTAGACATTTTCCCAGCAGTGCCAGGGACTGTGTTTCAAATGTAATTGAACCACTGCACATTCCAATGTGTGCCCCGAGATGGAAAGGGCAATTTTCTCATGTCCTGCTACCATCCTTAAGTTCACAGCATCTCTGCATTTCCTGGAACACTCAGTAAGTTCTCTTTTGGAGAAGATAAACTTGTTATATCTGGGATAACCTCATTTTACAACTTCTGCAATTAGGTCGTCATAGGGTACATCTAGTGAACCCTGAATAAAACATCGCAGTGTTGAATCCTTACAACTACTTAACAGATCTGTATACTATCCAAAGTTATTTATACAAGTAATGCAATTCTTAACAAATCTCTCTCCAGGGCATTTTTTATAAGAAAAATAAACAATTCTTAACTTCACATGAAACCACAAACACATTTAGCCAAAGGAAGAACAAACCTGGAAGCATCTTACTGTCAGATTTAAAAATAGCTCCTGGCCCTCAGCATCCCTAAAGGATACTATCATCCTTAATGGTCCTCAGTAGGTACCATTGTTAAAGGATAGTCAAGTCTCTCATCATGGTTCTCAGCATCCCTGAAGGATTGTCTGTAGGATCTTCTGCACATACCAATGCTGGAGGATAGTCAATTACCTCATACAAAATGATACGGTATTTATCCTGAACCAAAGCTCTCCCTCTGCACAGAAGTTGCAACCCCAAACACACATGTGCTGTGTAAGTACTTGTAATAAGAAAAAGAATATGTAATTTAAAAAATACATCAACTTGTAGCTAGTTGAATCCTTGAATCCAGAACCCACAGATGTGGAAGGCCAAGAACGTGTTTGAGAGGAGCAATAGAGTACAAAATAAAGACATAGAAAACATAAACTCACACATTGCCATGTGGATTCATCTTCAACAAAGGTGGCAAGAAAACACAATGGAGAAAGGGCAGTATATTTAATAAACATTTCTGGGTTATCTAGAGATCCACATGCAGGCTGAAGTTGGACATCATGTGACAGCATGACACACAATATAGGAATGTTGCATGCTCTCTTCTACTCAAGCATAGAAAGTCAGAATAGAATCACTTCCGGGATGAGGGAAATGGGGAGATTTTTCAGTCAAAGAGTGCTAAGCTTGAGTTACATGGTAGGACTAAGTTCCGGAGTCATATGTACGTGTGGTCATGACAACGGGGATACTGTGGCATTTTCCTGAATATTTCTAAAACAGTGTATAGAAACCATCTACCACACAAACAGCTATGTAGGCTATGGATATGTTCATTAGATTTTGGAAATTGTTTCACAATGTACCAAAGTATCAAAATATGTGGCCTCCCAAAATTGAATCATAAAATGTCCCTGTGACGGCTGTTCCTGGTTGTCAGCTTGACTACTGTGATGGCTCTTCCTGGTTGTCAACTTGACTACTGTGAAGGCTGTTCCTGGTTGTCAGCTTGACTACTGTGATGGCTCTTTCTGGTTGTCAGCTTGACTACATCTGGAATGAACTACAATCCAGAACTGGAGTGCACACCTGTGGTCCAGATCTTGAGGCTAGAAGACACAAGTTTCTGACCTGGATCTTGGCATGGAGATCTTGAGTCATAGTGGCCAAGAAAAGATTAGGCCCAGGCAACATAGTACTTGCCTTTAATACCAGACGATTGAGGAAAGGAGATCTTTGAGTTCAAGGTCAATCTGGGACAAAGCAAGTCTCAGATCCAGGGATGGTAGTCCACACCTTTAATCTGGGCCACATCTTCTGCTGGAGGCCTACATAAGGACAATGGAAGAAGGAAGACTCACCCTTTTCCTACTGCTTGCACTTAATTGCCAGTACATCTGTTGGAACCTACTTCTACAGAAGACCAGCTCAAACAACTAGCCTAGATTCTTGGCCTTCCCATCCACAGCTGACCATTGTTGTGTTAGTTAGACTACAGACTGTAAGTAATCACAATAAATTCCCTTAATATAGAGAGTCATTCTATAAGTCCTGTGACTCTAGAGAAACCTAATACAGCCCCTTTCTTTTCTGTAAGAAAAAGTAAATTCTTACACACGTGCACGTGTGTGCATGCACATGGCCCTGGTTTTGTAAATACTTACTTGCCAGTTATTAGAGTGAGAGAGAATGAAAAGAGATGATGACTCTTGTTTCCTTTTTACTTTTGTGACATGATAACCCAAGTTGAAACCAAGCTCCCAGATTGATGTCTCCTGGTCATCATCTTCTTTCATGTTTTAATGAGCAAGGACTGAGCCGAGTTTTAGAATTAGATTTAAATAACCACCTAGTGAATGCCGATTCAAGGATCAGTGGCTCTGGAGATCCAAGCAGCAAAATTAATTGCTTGCTGACATGGCTACAGTGGCTGATTGCGATTCTGATGTGAAGTTTTCTCCTATGGTTCCCTCCAGAAATCTACACATTGATTGCCTGCTTTGTTACCAAAAAATGAATGGAAAAAAATAATCTTTCCTTCAGTTTTAAAGTATTCTATGAATTGATTCAGAACTGTAGAACTGTGTCAGAGTAGTGTTTCCTCACGTGTAACTAAAACAATTTAAGACTAGTGAATATAAACATTCTCAGAGTCCTTCAGATTCTGTTTATTTTAGCTGCCATCCTCTGACACTCCAGGGTACATCATCATACACCGGTGTAGACATGGTAAAAACCCACAGGCTGCTACAGTGACGTTCACAGGCTGTTACTCCATTTTCACTCTGTTTATAGTGTGGGAAATAGACCATCTTTCTCCAATCAGAGCAACCTGGACTAGCCAGAGAACCAAAGTCCAGACAAAATAAAAGAAAGACAGGAGCAACAACAATTCCCTTCCCCCATACAACAAAAATAGCTTGGTAAGGGCTTCTGCATTTGCTTTTTTGTTAGGTGGAATGAGCTGCGAGTGCACCACACAAGAAGCACCACCGATGAACTCACAGCAACTCTTGGGTACCCACCGGATTTGAGTATGAATCCCCAAATTCTTACAACCTAACTGAGCAACACGGATTACCCTTGACTTCCAAACCTGAGGTGCTACAGATGTCAGGAGCAACTCCAATCTTCCAGATCTGATGTCACATGATCTGATGATTTCAAATATTACAACATATTGACTAGTATTCAGGGCTACAACATATTGAGCCAGAAAGCCAAGTTTTAGTATCTTCTATTTGCTGTGTGGCCTTGGTCTGTATTCTCAGCTACCCCAAATTCCACTTATCTATAAATAAAATAGTAACCAGTATAATTACATGTGTATTAAAAAATTGATAGTAATATTATGTTAATGATACCTGTCAAATAAAATCAGGGCTGGTGATGCATGTTGCCAGTTCTAGCACTTGGGATAGGGTAGAAGTATTGCTATGATTTAAGGACAGCATGGATGACCCAGAGTACAAGACTGGCCAGGGTACATAGGCACTCTCCTCTCTGTCTGTCTGTCTGTCTCTCTGCCCCCCCACCACACACACACACACACACACACACACACACACACACACACACAGAGTCTGACACACATAAAGAGACACACACAGACAGACCTACAGAGACACACAAATATACAGACACACACATATATAAACACCCTCACAAACTCAAATTTTAATGAGACTACAATGAATTTAATTTCAAAAGCTGTAGAAGTATTTTGTGCACTTAAGTAATCCAAGAATCACAAAACTAAAATTCACACTAGAAAATCTGTTCAGCAGGCTCAGAACACTATACACAACCATTGTATGACTGCTCATTTTACATCAACAGTCTTACTAAGAAAACCAGAGTTGTTTAAGCTGATTTGCTTGTAGTCAACTGCTTTTTTTTTTTTACCCTGAATCATGTTGACAAGGGCATAAAAGTTATAGTGTGTGTGTGTGTGTGTGTGTTTTCAAGGTCTCACTATGTACCACAGAGTAGGCTTGAACACAAGATGCTTCTGCCTTAGTTTTCTGAGTGTAAGTTGAGAAGCATTAGAAATCCAGAGCAATCATTGCCTGTCAAAATCTCTTTATGATCAGAGATAATGTTTGCAGGAAGTGATTTCAGGTGCGTGTGTGTGTGTATGTGTGTGTGTGTTGTGTGTGTGTGTGTGTGTGTGTGTGGTGTGTGTGGTGTGTGTGTGTGTGCGTGTGTGTGGTGTGTGTGTGTATGTGTGTATGTGTGTGTGTGTGCATGTGTGTGTGTGTGTGTGCGTGTGTGGTGTGTGTGTGCGTGTGTGTGCGTGTGTGTGTAGTGCTGAGGACTCTTGTCTTTAAACCAAGTGGGTCCTTACTCTTTCTGGACACCACGTCTCCTCATTTACATTGACCTGGACACCACGTCTCCTCATTTACATTGACTTGTAACCCTCAACTCAACATTTTCAGCCATTCACCAACCCTCACATCTATACAACGGCAAACTCTCTGGGCACCTTATCCACGCCTCCCCTGCTAAGGGCGAGCAAGGTGGAACTCCATGCATTTCAACTCCCAAACCACGAGCAAGTGTCCTTTACACAGACGATTGTGACATGTTTCTAAAATATCTGTTACCTGTGTATTTAAAATGTTTCCATCTATGGAGGGAAAATGCTGTGTAGTTTTCTAAAGTCTAAGAACACGGATGTTTATCATAGTTAAAATATACTTTAGTTAATGCTGTTGAGTCATCCCTGAAGGGTTCCTGTTCTCACACTACCAGCTACTCTGGTGGTACTGGAAACATATCAGGGCCCTAGAAAACAAGACATTCTATCTGATGTCCTAGGGTTAAACATAATCCAGCTGGATGATTCTGTGAAATCTATGCAGACAAATCCAAAGGCAACATGGCTTGTCTGCTCAGTCAATGAAAGTCTTTGGCTAAGGTTACAGTAACCATGGTGAAGGCTGTGACCTACTTTATATACCTCAAAATTTTCTGGCCACTCACAGGTTGCAGTGCAAAGTCTGCAGGAGGCTTGGTGATTGTTTTCACAACTTACCTACCATATTTAAGAGCACAGCTACCAGCATATAGCAGCTCTGGGATTGCTATACGATAAAGTTCTCAAGCAATTTGAATTGGAAAATTTAACAGAGAACTTTCAGATGCCCATATCTGTGCCCTTTATTAAGTACCCAAGCACAGCCGAATAAAAGTGATGAAGTCTGACTTGCTCCAGCTCTTTACTTCCCTGGCAAGAGAGATATGCTGGATAATTTCGTCAATTCCAACAAACTCAATTATATGTTGGATAGAGAACTCTAGGATACCACTGGCCTCCTAACAGCTAAAAGTATTTAAAAATTAAGCCCCAGACCAGGGAACATCAAGTAATTTTACAAATAACATATCTAGATATTTGTTCCCAAATTTTAGTTTTCAAACTCTGTTCTATTCTGTTAGAATATAAAACTACATTGAAATTCCAAGGGGGGAACATCTGTCATGATACATCTTAAGGAAAAGGAGGTCAGTCTGATTAAATCACACACTGGAACACACACCATGCATACACACCACACATACACAGGCACGACCGTGTCCATCATAAATGAGACAATAAACACAGCAAAAAGAGAAAGGATGGGAAAACATAAAGTAGGTAACTTAGAAAGGTTAATATACTCAAAACATAAGAAATCCAAGTAACTCCAAAGCAAGAATACAAAGACAAACACAAGTTTATAAATGCAGAAAGGGTCTGAATCAGATCTCTGTCTATATGACAACAGATGGCCAAATCCACACCAAACTAAATAAAAAATATGCAGCATATAATAATAAACCAGCTTCATGGTAGTTCAGCTTTTCTATTTTCGAGAAACCTCTGTACCACTAGCAGCGGCACCTACTTGCATCCTATGGACTGTCTAGAGGGCACTTTCCTCACTTGCTTGCCTGCACATTTTATAGTTGTCATTTTGGTAATAACCATTATTTCAGCAGTAGAGATAGCTCTTAGTGCTTCTCTTTTTGCATTTTTTTTTCACGTAACATTATTAAGGCTCAGCAGGTAAGAGCACTTGGAAATGAACTGGATTCTGTTCCCAGCATCCATGTGACAACTTGCAACTAACTATGACTAGAGTTGCAGGGATTCTAAGCCCCTCTTCTGGCATCTGTGGGCATCATACATGCAGGGTAGTGCACATATATACAAACTGGCAAGACAAAATAAAAAATAAATGTAAAAATAGAACTTCATGTGACTCTTCAGTTTCACACTGGATGCCCTATCCAAATGAAATGAAACCAGCTGATGAGGAATCTGTAGTCCTTTCTTCACCACATTTTAGTTTATAAAAGGAATCCTAGTGTCCATCAAATAGCTGGGGAAATAGAATGAGATATCTAGATCCAACACAATGTGATCTGGCTTCTGAAAAGAGCTGTTGTCCTGAATGTCTGTGTACATGAAACGGAAGGGCACCATGTTAAATGAAATAAGCCAGGCACCATAAGAGAAACTCCAAATGTTCTCACTCATACTGAAAGTGTGAAAGGTTGATTGTGTAGCAGTAAAGAGTGGAAAGGTAGTTACTGTGGCTGGAGGTATTTGGAGTCGGTGGTAAGATGTTGGTCAAAGATAGAGCAGTGGTTCTCAACCTTTCTAATGTTCTAGTAACCGTCAACCATATGATCATTGTGTTGCTAATTCGTAACATGTAATTTGGCCCAAAGGGGTCACAACCTATGATTTAAGAACTTCTAGATTAGAGTTACTTTAAGAGATTTGTCATAAAACAAATTAATAATAATTAATGATATATTAATGCATCATGTTCTCACAGAAAATAAATATGTGAGGTGATACTTGTTAATATTCATTCTACAGTGTATGAATGCTTAAGACATATTTTACACATAATAATTTGAAGGTTAATGTAACATAACCATAATAATAAATCCTATCTGAATCAGACCTGAACTTTCTCTGGCTTCTGCCAATAGAGATATACTATACTTGGCAGTAAAATTAAATTTATTTTTTTGTTAAATCTCCTTCTTTTCTTCCTAAAGATTCCTATGAATTCTCTTAAAACTTAAGATATTAAAGTAAACTTTATATAAGGGTAATAAAATATAACTTCTCTTTGTAACTCATATAGTTGCTTTTTAAGCATTTGCCTCATGTCACACTCTTATTGATGATCTCTTTGTTAAATAATGTCTCAGTTCGCAGTCAGCAGTGGACTGGTTTGTCAAAGGAGGAGTGGAGGGTTAGGCTCCTGCCCGCCTTTGTACGTCCATGTGCAACAGAAGGTCTCCTGGAGGAGCTCATAGCCTTCAGCTACCTCCTGTACAGTATGTGAATCAGCATTAGTGAGTGTTCAAGGCACTGGCTAGAAAAAATTCAAAAAACTAGACCAACAGCATTCTGCAAGCTGCTCGCTCCTACAACCACAAATGACTGCTATAGGAATCTCTGAAGATCCTCAAGGTTCCAGTTCTGATAAAATACTAGATCTCAAAGCATGGTAAAGTCAAAAGATCCCAAGGTTACAGAGTAACATACAGAAGGATGGATTATTTCCCCTTCATTCATTTATCCTCAGTGAAGGGAACCAGGTATTAAGGAACCATTAGGTCCGAAGCCATAAGGATCTGATTTATGATGTATGAACTAAGTGACCTTTGGCAGGCTACTAAATCTCTTCTGAGCAGTCATTATCCTTATCAACAATCTGCGAGGCATGGTGTCCATAGCTGAGACACAGAGAGTGACAAAGCCTGCTGCATGGTGTAACATTGAGACACACAAGGTTTCTTCTGTAGTTTCAAGTAGTTAATCACATGTACATGAAGCATTTCAGTTCTGTTCCCGCTTTCTACTCTACCCTGGCTAAAAGCCACATTTTTTGCTTCTAATTTGCTTCTGTTTCTGAGGCCTGGTGTGTATTCTATACTTCAGAGGTGACTTAATCATGCTGGCCTTGTTTTACATGCCTTGGCTCTGGTCTCTTTCCCAGCACACATATGCTTTGACACTTACAATGGCTTGCAGCCCTCTGCCCTGATTCTTGGCATATCTCCAAACATGAAAGGCAGAATTTCTTAGGTCTGCCCATTCATCTATTTCCCCAAGAGGGAATGTGTCTGAATACCTTCCAACACCCCACTTTCATTCAGGCTCCGTGTGTGTCAGTGAGCAGGAGCAGAGCTTTCTTCTTTATAATTCAATAAATCGTCAAGGAATGTTCCTTTTTCCAAAATCTGTCTCAGGTTAGTTCTCAATTCAAGGTCAGAGTTTATCTAATTTTCCACTGTGCTTCCTGGAGCATTCAGTTACAGGATAAAACTAAAATAGTCAGTTTTAAGGCAAGGTAATTAACTGTTTTCCCTTTTGGCTATTATCAAGATGGTCTGGTGCATAAAGGCACAAGTCTCTGGGTGGGCAAGATGGTACAAACACTTGTCACAAAAGCCTGGTGACTTGAGTTCAAGTCCTAAAACCCACATACAAAGCCAGGTGGATGGTACTAACCTGCACCTCCAGTGCTCCTATAGTCATGAGGATGGCCAGGCAGGAATATCACCCAGAATTCCTGGGCCATCTTATCTAGATTTCGTTGCATGGTTGAAATAAGAGAGATCCTACTTTTACAAGGTAGAAGAAAATGACTGATTTTTGAAACTTGTCCTCTGACGTCTATAGGCAAACCCCACCCCAAATAATAAACAATGACACATATAGATTAAATAGATACCACTGCCAATTTCATTCATAATGACTCACTAGAAAATTGCTTCATATTAAAAGCAGTTATCCGATAAACTCCTTTGCTTTCATTTACCTGAGACCACGTTTCTTTGGGGTTGGGACTCTTAGGGTTTCTAGTGACCTTTTATATTTTGTATAGTAAGTGTTAAAACACAGTCACACGAATTACAGTTTGTCACATCTCAGACTTCAGCTCCTGACATGTCTCATTCTGGCCTTTCAGGGTGCTAGTGTTATACTTGGGTCCAAGGCTTACACTCTTGGGCCCAGTTCTATGTTAAATAGGTTATACCCTTCCTCCCCTGTATTTCTAGGAAGCCATGAGAAATGTTTTATAGTTTTACTAAAGCATGTAGAATATTACTTTGAACAGAAGCCGCTTGTTAAAACAATAACAACAACAACCAGAACAAAAAACCCAAACAAAACCTCATGTGATGTTATGGCTGGAGCATGCAATAACAGGAGGTCAAGCTTAGTGTTTTGGTCCATCTGACTTCATTTAAGCCAAGTTCTCTCATGTTGCTTTTTCAGGTTGGTGAACCTACTTGAACACTAGCTCCCTGTCATCTACTGTCTTATTTAATGCATGACATTCGGAAAGAAGTGATTCACAAATGTTATGGCTGCATGCTATTGGAGAATCATTGTTTGACGGTCTCTCCTAAAGCTTTTGTCAATGCAAAGTATGGGTAAGCGACTAGGTCAAATGGAAAGGAGCCTTTGAAAGTCCACACAAGGGAAAGTCTTATTTTTGTCTTCTAGCATCCTACAAACAAAGCTAAAAAAAATGAGAACAAAATCAAACAGGCCAAGAAAGGAAGGAAGGAAGGAAGGAAGGAAGGGAGGAAGGAAGGAAGGAAGGAAGGAAGAAAGAAAGAAAAACTAGAAAAAAGAGAAAAGAAAGTTTCAGTGTCTTCATAGGAAGAATTAAATACTATTGTGTTGAATAAACCACTGGAAGTTACTCTTTAGAACTTAGGAAGTAAACAACTACGTGTTATTTAAGTTTAAAGTCTAAGGACAGATAACCAATGAAAAATAAATTTCTTTTTCCTATATTTTCACGACAGCATTATTTAAGGAAACAGAGAGCAAAATATATGGTAGAAAGGATGCTATTCCTGGCCTCTATTGCCTCATAATAAGCTCATCCCAAGTGGTCTTCAGGTGACTCTTTTACAAGAATATACCTTGTTAAAAATGCCAGAATGAGATTGAACACATTTGTGGTATTTTGGATGAGAAATGTCCCCTAGAGGCTCCTGTAACAGACAGAACATTCTGTCCTCAGTCAGTGGTACTGCTTGAGGATGCTATGGAGCCTTTAAGACAAAGCCTTATCTAAGGAAGTGCATCACTGGGGTTGTTTTTGAGGGTTTACAGTCTTGCGTAAGATTTTGATTCTTACCTGAAATTACTTCTTTGTTCTAGCCCAATGTCAGATTCCTGCCTGAAGCCCACTTCCTTCTCCTTGGCCAATGTCATATTCCTGCCAAGCAGCCCATTTTCTTGTCCTTGACCCATGTCAGATTCTTGCCAAGCAGCCCCCAAAGCTCTCTGCCTCTACCCCCTTTTTATTTCACAAACAAGACTGAACCTGTCTTAGGTTGTTCTGCCGAGAATGCCTTCCTTACCTGTCATGGAATATGCATTATCAAAAGTAATGCACTTATATCTTAGGTTGGTAAGGCTCTGTGCAGAATCAAGGGTTTACAGTCTCAATATACTTCCTCTTCTTCCATCACCATTTACCACCACCTCCTCCTCCTCCTCTTCCTCTCTCTCCTCCTTCTTCTCTTCTTCTTTCTTCTCCTCCTCTCCACCCCCTCTAATAAAATATGACCAGCCAGCTTCTGATGCTTGCCACATCTCTCTGCCTTGATGGACTTTATCTGGAATCCTAAGCCAAAAATAAACAATTTCTTGCCCAAGTCACTTTTGGTTATGGTGTTTTATCACAGCACCAGGAAAGTAACTAATACAGCATCATGTGATGACTGAAAAAAAAACTCAAGAAAAGAAAAAGCAACAATGCTTTCTGAGTTATCCAAATTACTGCTTTGCTCTTAAAAGCAAACACAATACCATAGTATACAACCTGTTTTTACCTCCCTGAAACTGTATCATGATTTACTAAAGTCAAAGCCCTAAAGTGTAGTTACTTTCTTTGTCCTTGACATAAACTTGCACTTCACCTGCAGACATGGCCTCCTTCTTTCTAACTGTAATCCTATCCTGACATTCATAGCTTTGGTACCCATGGACTAAGTCTAAAGCAGTGTCATCAAGTAATTTCCCACTGTATGAGAAGCACAGTACCTCAGTTCTACAAAGGAGCTTTGTAATCTTGAGCATGGAAAATATCTCCTCAGGTTTCAATGCCAGCTTTAGAAGGGTTAAAAATAATGCAAAGGTCTGAATAAACAGATTCTTTAATCTCCTTTCAAATCAGGATGTGTAAAACAAATGAGCAGACAAAACTTCATGGATTGCTAAGAGGAATTCTAAGTGTATAGTTACTAGTGTACTAAGTGTATAGTGTCTAGTTTCTTCATTAAAAACAGTGTTAGTCTACCAGGACATACTTAACTGACATCTGAATTCATTTACATGTAGCCAAACTCTCTTAGTGGTTTACCTAGGAATATGAATTCATATTCTTATAGATAATGGACCATATGAGTTTCCATTGATTTCTATCATGAATCATAGCTGAGTAAAACTCTTCATATCTGTATTTTATTTTCTTAATTACTATTTTTGTATATGCATATATAATAGATAACAGATTTAAAACATCACAGTGTAAAGATTTGAGATGTTCTGTATAGCAAGGGTAAAGCATGTGGGCAAGTATGTGGGTTCAGCAGCTTCTCTAATTTGACTCTCTTCTTGGTTTTGAACAAAAGCCTCTAGAGGAAGATGTAGCATTAGCAGAGCACACTTTCCCTAGATTTATGTGCAGTTAATAAAAATGTCCATAGCACATTTTATAAGCTGCTACAAGCATTTTCATTAATAATGATAACTAAATGGTGTCATAAAATAATTCTGTTAAGACGTACTTTATAAGCATGGGCTTCTTGGGAGAATGAGAGGGCTGTGACCATTATCCACTGATGGGAGGTTTGTATCATTGCTGACGGATGGGGACACCAGCTTTATTTGCATAAAATGCTTTACAGAAATTTTTATTCCTCCTCCACATGTAAAGTTCTCCTCTCTTGTTACTGGCAAGCTTTATGTAGGCCTCTGCTTTGTTTACCTTTCAGTCAATCAGAAGAGGAATCCTCATGTCTGTGTATGGGCTTTGCTGGGAAAGCAAGCAAGACACAGTTATTCATGAATGACTCTGTTCTAATGGGGGGGGGTTCTGTGTACCTGATAAAGTTTTCCATGGAAAACTGATTTTTTTTTTTTTTTAAAAAAATACTTGTACTGTTAGTCTAGGGCTTCAGTTAAAAATTATAGCTCTTTCTGATCAAGCAGAAGTCAGGATCCTAAACAGATTCACTTATTGTTTCAATATGTAATATCCATCAAGTGCCTGGTAAAGTCGTCACCATGTGCACACTGAATTTTATTGGACAAAATAAATGATTAAATAAACACTATAAACAGTTAATATTGTCAGGTGCTTCTAAGTGTTCTAAAGAAAAACTGGAACCATAAGGAACAGTCTGGTGGAAAGGATATTTCAACAGGATGACTGCAGAAGTCCCTCTGAACAGATGATGTCCTAGTAGTGACCCAAGAGAAAACTTCTACCAGATAATAGGTCAGCCAGCAATGAGCTATGCTAAGTCCTAAGCATTTGGCACTATAAACAGTCCCAGGAGAAACCTTTAAAATACCTTGTGTACCCAGGGAGTCCTAGTTTCATGGAAATAATGGGAGAAATGCTGATAAACTGCAGTTATAGAAATAGCATGAGTTTGCTAAATATTAGAGGAAATATTCATGGAACATGCCCATTTACTGAAGAGAAGCAAAAGTAATTGGTAGGAATTGTGGACAGAGATTGGGAAACATGATTAGTGGCATGGGATGAGAGGAGGAAGAAAGGTCATAGGGTCATAACAATTGCTTGCATGATTTAAGGAAGGTGATTGACAGTTATTTTCCTTTCCAACTGCCTACAGAAATGATTACCTTTAGATGAGATAAGATCTTTCCAGGCTCATACCCATCTTAAAGTGGGATTTATAAGGAAGAGTGGTTATACTTGCTTGTACAGTGACCTAACAGTATCAAGAGATTCCATGGTATAGACTAGATGGGTAACAAGTATAGGCAAAGGGTAGAAGACATCATGAAGAGGTAGTTTGAGCAATGTTAGTATAAAGTATAAATAATTTTTGGACCTTTAGGCTTGTAGAACTCTGTGGATACAAAGAGTGAACCAGAAGTCTTGGAGATATACCAGCTACAGCATAGACAAGAAGAGAAAGTTTCACTGTTTTCTAAAAAGAGTAGAAAGTATAAAATCAAGTGTTGGGGATGAAATTGAAATGACAGAATCGGCGCAGTACATAACTGAGGAATCTTGGGCTCAGTTTGTGTGGACTGAGGGGATAGCCAGCCATGTTTGTCACAGTGCATACACTTAGATACAAGACAAACACAGATGGTCTTCGCATCCAGAGTCGTCTCCTCCACATGACCCTTTGGGAATGTTTTCATCTTCTTTCCACCTTCTTTACCTCTTCTGCTTCCATGTGATGCTTGTGCAATGCCTGCTTGCAAAGATGTCATGCAATTTTGTTCTCCCCTGATGCCTCTTTTCTCCTCTAGTCTTCCTCCTGTGTTATGTTCTTGAGATTCTGGGTAGCAGTACATTTACAAATTAGTTCAGTTCTTTCTATTATGAACTGAACAACCCCTTGTTAGAACCAACACTGAGTTTAAGGAAAGGCATCAAAAAAGTGGGAGTTCCAGTTCTCATGACGTGCCATTGTGAGAGTGATGGAAGAGATTGTACATGTGCTTCAGAATATCAGGTCCTCGATTTGGAAAGCAGACCATTGAGGACCATTGAATCAAAACATTGGTAACTCGCCACGAAAGCATTCTTACAGGTCCAGTGGAACAATTTTGGAGATTAATAGAGGAATAACAAGATGCTAATGTAACATATTTTTTAAAAGTACTTTAACTGTGCAGTTTTTATAGCAACAATACTTGACAGCAATCTTTTTACCCTGCAGTGGTGTGCCTTGTGCTTGCCCACATTCTCACTCCCCTCTCAACAACACTCCCACAATCATCACACCAGGGCTGGAATGCTTCTGATAAATCACTAGCTCTAGCCAAGAGGCTCATCCTAACCTACTGGAGAACATCCTTGGCTTTGATAAACTAGAGAAAAATGGTGGACTGACATATTTTGTGTGGACTAATTCATGCCTGTCAAGCTCATGTTGCTTTAAGGTGGTGCTGTTGGTGGCATGCCCTTTGAGTTGCAGTTGGGGTTGGGTGAGGTCATGGGGGCCATTCTCACAGTGAGATTACTAGATGTGTAGGAACGGATTTTCTTGCTTTGTTAGGAAGGAACAGCAAAGAAATGCTCATTAGCAAATGAGAAAGAGGCCAAACATCCGAAAACAAAGAGTTTGGCTTCTTGCCCTTGAACTTGCAATCTCCAAACTCTGAGAAAATTAATGCCTGCTGCTTAAGCTACCCAGACTTCAGTGTTTTCCTATAGCAACACAAAAAGAAGGCTAAATCCTTACAAACAAACATATTAACACAATTGTCTTCCTTACCACTACTAGCGAGGTTACCACACTGTTTACCTAATGACAAGTAATTATAATAATATCTAGAAGTAAACTTTTATTCACAGACTTACAGATAAGAGCACAACACTCTAGGTTATTTACTTACAGGGCACAGTTTATTCTTTTCAAAAAGAACTGAAGTTGTTTATAAGAATTTTCTTCCAGTTCCCATTTCTGTATCACAGTGGAATGAATCTTAGTGCAGTTAGCTTGGATTCACAGGCTCTAAATGTCCAGATATAAGCTAGATTCTCTTCCTTAAAAAGGAAGTTGGGAAACTAGATTCATTTAAAATTGAGTTAGTAGTAGATAAATGGGAAATGACTGCCTGGTTTCCCCAGTTCTATGAGAAATAATCTATCTTTGGATATTCTTAAAATATTTGCATCACATTGTGTGCAAAGAAGAAAAGTGCTAGAACAATTATCTTCATTTTGGACACTTTTTTGTGACTTGTTACAGTAAGAAAAAAGCATCAGGTACTGCACTGTCTCAATTGCCTGTGTGCCAAATGGACAAACATGCAATTTAGTTAAGCAGTAAATATTGGCCATTGCCGCTTGTGCATCAGAGAGTACATCAGAGAGTAGAGCATGAGTCACGGAAGTTAAGATCCCTTCCCCAGCAGACAGCCAATGTGGGATTAATAATCAATCCACAGATGGAATGAGTTGCAATAGAGACAAACACAACAGAGCCTGCTGGACTCTGAGTCTTGTCTATGTACTTAAAATTTTAAAAATGCACACGGGCAAGTGGAAAGCAGGTACGTATATATGTCCAACCGTAGCAAACACACTTGAAGTGCCCTGTCCTATTATTTAGAAATATTAATGTGTAAAGTGCCTCTTGGAAACATTTTTGCATGAAATTCACCAGGAGTTAAATAACTGTTCTAAAGAGAGGCTTAGATATGCCATCTCTGCAGAGCTCAATGGTTCTACAAACAGATCTAGGTATGAAAACCAGCCCTCCTGTGGGTCTATCACTGTAGCCGAAGGATGGCATTTCCCTGTCTCTACATTTGTCTCACTCCATCTTGTTAGAAATCTCTGAAATATCACAGAATATGCAATGGAAATGCAAGGACTGCATTGCAAATTTTAATCAGTTCTACTGCATGCAGCTTTACAGCAAAACAGTTGTGCAAAAACTTTTATTTTGTAGGTAGTTGTATATGCATTAATATATTTCATCATACGCACATATATAATATATATATTACATACACACACACATACAAATGTGTGTATGTTTGTGTATGTGCGTATGTGTGTGTGTGTCTTTGTCACCGGTGTCAGGGGATGCCCCCTATTGATTGAATCTGGGAGGATTCCTCATCTTCCTGTTCTAAAATATTATTTTGTTATTACAATTTTTTAATATTTATACTTAATCTTTTTTTTACAGTTCCACCATTACCCCTCCCAGTCTGCCCTCCCACAGTTCCTCATCCCATTTCTTCTCTCCTGTCACCAAGAGGATGCTCCCCAACACTCCCCACCACAGCATGCCTCCCCACTCCCTGAGGCCTCCATTCTCTTAAGGGTTAGGTGCATCTTCTCTGACTGAACACAGACCCTGCCATCTGCTGTATATGTGTTGGAGGCCTCATATCAGCTGGTGTGTGCTGCCTGGTTGAAGGCTCCGTGTCTGAGAGATCTTGAGGATCCAGGTTAGCTGACAAATTGAGGAGGATTGTTGTTAATCTTCAGATGTTTGCTAGAGTTCACTAGTGAGGGATAATAGGCTATGGGCTTCATTTTATTTTTAGTCAAAATTTCTAGTTTCATCAACTTTATTTTTCAAAACCAAACCAAGCCCCCTCTCTTGCAAAAAAAGAAAATCTAAATTCTGTTGAACTTTTCCAATTTTTTTTTCCTGGTCTATAGACCATTTACTTCTATGTTGACATTTATAACCATCTTCTGTTAATTCTGAGCTGATCTGTTTGTTTCAGTTTTTGAAATCTAAAGTCAGGGAGATCATTTGAGAGCTTTCTTCTTTCTTGGTGCGGCTATCGATCATGATACCATTCCCTGCTTCTACTGGTTTTCTCTCATTCTGCAGAAGTTTCAATACATTCTTATTTCACTTGTCTTGGATATTTTTTGACTTACCCTTTGATTTGACCCTGATCTCACTACTTCAAAAATGTGTGCTTCAATTTTCACAAAATATCTGAATTTTCTAATTTATCTTCAGTTATCATTTTTTATTGTATAGTGTTTGTTTAGAAAAGATTTTTGAGGTGATGTTAACCTTGAAAAATTTGTACAACCTTTTTTTTTAACAGCTCACGTCACCTATTCTGGACACAGCTACACATGCATATGAGACTGTTTAATCAGCTGCTGTTACATGGAACGTTCTACTGTATTCACCCTCTAATAAACACAGCTGCAAACATCCTGTACAAGATATTAGAAACAAAATCCAATGACACATTAGAAAGAATAAAAAAATACTGATTTTTTTTCATGAATAGAAGGAGGCTTAACTTTCAGGAATCAATAATATGATACATTATTTTGATTAGTATTTATATTATATAATCACCTCAGTGGATACGGAAATAATAAAATTCAATATCCTTTCATTATAAAAAATGTCAATAAAGTAGGTATAAAAGTACTGTTTCTCAACATAATAAAGGCCACAATAACAATCCTAGAGCTAGTATCATGATGCAGAAAAACCTTAAAGTTTCACTTCTATGATAAGGAGCAAAGCGAATATTCCTATCTTATTACTTATGTTCAACATAATACCAAACCCCTTACCACTGAAACTTGATAAGGACAAGAAGCATTTTTTTCTTCCTGTTTGCAACTGACATGGCTCTACAAAAATGAAAAACAAGATTCTATTAAAGGTTGTAAGAACTAATAAGCAGATTGATTAAAAACGCAAAGGACAAAAATCAATGCACCATGTATTTCCACATACTAACAATGACTTACTTGATGGGAAATTAAAAAGTAATGTTAGTTGTGATTTATGAATCAATCAATCAGTCAGTCAATCAATTAAACAAATGAACAAAGAATTGTAATATTTAATCAACAAAGTGAAAGACATTATGCCTGAAAGGTATGTAACATTACAGAAAGGAATTAAAGGAGACACAAATGAAGTGTGTCCTGTGTTCATGTACAAACAATGTTGCTACAAGGTCCATACCACCAAACTTAACTTAATCTATAGAGCAATGGTTATCTTATTCAAACTCTTAGTGGAATTGCTTACAGAATAGAGAAAATGTTTCTAAAATCACTTTAAATCACAGGTGAGCCAAGCCTACCCAGAAAAAAAGAAGAAATCTAGAGGAATCATAATTTTAAATTTCAAACTACATTTAAAAGCAGTAACAATTTAAAAAATACGGTAGAAAAAGATAGATATTCTAGACAAGAGAATGATAGATTGTAGGCATTAAAGGAAGACAGAATTGGAAACTGTTCCTCAACGGGTATGAAGTTTAGTTCGGCAAGATGCATAGGTTCAACATATATCTATACAGTTCCTTGTTGCACACTTAAAAGGCTATCAAGTACACTACATTGGATCTTTGGACTTTGAAGAATAAAGTTGGGTGTGACCTAGAAGCCTCCTCTCTGAGGACAAGATCTCAGTGTACCTAAGGGAATTATACAAGCTTTCAGAGGAGTAAAGTAATCAATAGTCTTACCATGCTGCAATGACTAGGGACCACAACAGTAACCAGAATGATAAGATATACCACAATGTGCACTAGTGGAAGTTACTGGGGCTATCCAACAGCTACCTAATTGAACTGAAGACCCTCCCAATAGAACAGTCATACCCAGTCCAGTAAATCCAACTAAGTCCCCATGTCTGTGCGACCAAGGAGACTAGAGGAGAACCTGCTGATTCAGCCACTTTCCTAAGCTAGAATTAGTCTAACTGAATATTAAATACTTATCTTTATACTCACAGATAAGTGTAGCTCTCATCAATGATCAAAACAATCTTATTTTTTCAGTAGACAGAGACCATAATAGAAAGAAACAACCAGTCAAAATGTAGAGAACAACAAAACATGAGAGTAAAACTCCAACTGATACGCCAGTATCACAACCCGGACAATGAAGGTTCAGGGAATATTGTAGAAGAGGCAGGCAGAAAGATGGTAAAAGCCAGAGGATCAAGGCATTTGGTGATAAACAGTATCTTCTAGATTTGACAGGAAAGCTGTACCCCTGACATCTCAATGATATGGTTTCCTAAA
Organism: Grammomys surdaster; assembly: GCF_004785775.1. NCBI lineage: Eukaryota > Metazoa > Chordata > Mammalia > Rodentia > Muridae > Grammomys > Grammomys surdaster. The sequence continues at coordinate 15,193,898 of NW_021604567.1, read as the reverse complement.
TAAGACCTGAAGAATGACACTACCAAGTGACCTACCAACATTGATGGCAGAGATCTCACAAGGCCTTACCCTTGGATGAGGAGATATAAGCAACTAATGGTCGCTGAGAGAATTGGAATCAGTCTGATCCAGGAGGAAGCCCCACGTTAGGTAGAAGACCCAATCCTAATGAAGTCAACAGGTTGTGATTATAAATTAATATATATGAATGTGTGTGTGTGTGTCTGTCTGTGTGTATACAGGGTTAGAGTTAGGGACACACACACACACACACACACACACACACACCAGAATGTGAGGGCTCTGATAATGCTTTTTATGTATGTTTTGAGTTTTTGCAAATGTTTTATGTTAGATACTTGAATACCCTTTTTTTTTTTACATTTTTTTATTGGATGTCTTATTTACATTTCATATGTTATCCCCTTACCTATGGTCACTTGATCTTTGCCAAAGGAGCTAAAACTGTCCAGTGGAAAAAGGACAGCATTTTCAACAAATGGTGCTGGTTCAACTGGAGGACAACATGTAGAAGAATGCAAATCGATCCATTCTTATCTCCTTGTACAAAGCTCAAGTCTAAGTGGATAAAGGACCTACCTCCACATAAAACCAGATACACTGAAACTAATAGAAGAGAAGGTGGGGAAGAGCCTCGAATACTTGGGCACAGGGGAAAAGTTCCTGAACAGAACACCAATGGCTTATGCTCTAAGATCAAGAATTGACAAATGGGACTTCATAAAATTGCAAAGTTTCTGTAAGGCAAAGGACACTGTCAATAGGACAAAACGGCAACCAACAAATTGGGAAAAGATCTTTACCAATCCCACATCTGATAGAGGGTTAATATCCAATATATACAAAGAACTCAAGAAATTAGACTCCAGACAACCAAATAACTCTATTTAAAAATGCAGTATAGAACTTAAAAAAGAATTTTCAACTGAGGAAAATCAAATGGCCAAGAAACACCTAAAGAAATGTTCAGTATCCTTAGTCATCAGGGAAATGTAAATCAAAACAACCCTGAGATTCCATCTCACACCAGACATAATGGCTAAGATTGAAAACTCAGGTGATAGTAGATGCTGGCGAGGGTGTGGAAAAGAGGAACACTCCTCCATTGTTGGTGGGACTACAAGATGGTGCAACCACTCTGGAAATCAGTCTGGCGGTTCCTCAGAAAATTGGACATAGCATTACCTGAGGATCCAGCTATACCACTCCTGGGCATATACCCAGAAGATGCTCTAACATATAACAAGGACATATGCTCAGCCTCTTTTAAATGCTGATATTAGACCCATGAGCCACCACACCTGGTGACTAATTCTAGCTTAAAGTTAATCATATTAGATGTTGGACTGGTTACATTAAAATTTTAAAGTTACATTTATTTGTTTGTAATTGGTGATGTGGGAGGAAGGCACAAGTTGCAGGACTTGACCAAGTCCTTTTGCACCTTTCAGGTCTTGGGGATGGTCCTTGGTCCTTAGGTGGGCTACAAGCACCATTAGCCTCTGAGCTATCTCGACAGCTCAGAATGCTATATCTTTACACACCATTAGTACAATTTTGTTTATTTTGTTTGTATGTACCTATACATTTATATATATGAATGTGTATACACACACACACACACACACACACACACATTCTTTATGGCTTGTAGTAAATGACTATAGAGAGATATTTTTCCATGTGTTATCATTTAGAAGTTTATATGTAAGTTTATAAGCATGTGACTGCTGCACATAAAGAATTTTAAGATCTAGGAATAAAACTGTCTGATAGGCTAGCCACTTTATTTGCTGCCTACTTTTTAAAATTTAAATAACCACTCAGCTTTGGAAAGAGGCTGAGATTTCCATTTCCCCTCAAATAATTCAACGTATGAGAGATACTCCATATTACACTGTACTTCAGGGTCATGTAAGCTTTTAACTAGAGCATATGCAAAGCCCTGGCTTCAGTCAACAGTATTACAAAAGGAACTGGATACATAAACACACAAATCAACTTTTAACTAAGGAAGTCACATATAACTTATAATTAATGAGATATATTCATTTGATCTATGGCTTATTTTGGTCTTTGTCAACAAAAGTAAGAAAAACAATTATTTTGCAAACTAAACTCCAATAATGAGGCCATGTAAAGCCTTTCAAAATATCAGGGAGCCACTTCTGCATTTGAGGTCACGGGTATGCAAATAGTATTTTCTAATGTATAAGTATAAAATCCAATTGACGTAATGTCAAGTTGATACATCCAGAAGGGAAAGCGTTTACTGGATGGATAAAAATAACAAAGGGCGTTTGAGTCATTTAAATCCTAAGTGATTTTAGAAATCAGTTGAAAATCTTTTTATAAACCTTTGTGATAATGCTTAAAACATAACCACATTTTCATTGCATGTAACATTCTTGAAAATATGCCCTTGGAATGGGATAAGCCCTGAACTAATTTCCCCTCATTTTAAGAAGTAATATTTTCCCCAGGCTATTGGATATGAGTTATTTAATCCATGCTTTCACAGGATGATTGCTACCCTGACCAAAAAATGCATGAGGGCTATTGAAAGTCTTTGTCAAATACAGCCTTGTGTTTTCATGACTACCATTCCCTACTGGAGTGAGGGGACTTGAATCTCAAGGAAATCAATCACTGCTAGTGTACAATTCTCTAACACACATTCTTTCCTACAACAGCAAAAGGCCACCAAAACCGCAGATTTTGCCTAAGTTTATGTAACTTGTAGCTTTGCCTTTATCATTAAATGACAATATTTCTGCCCTTGGTTTTCGCAAATAGTACCACTTCCAGTAGTAAAGGGGTGGGAATTAGTGAGGTTTGGAAGGCTGCCCTCAGCTTCTTATTTTCACTTGTGTGTGATAAATTTACATTTAAAGGTTGAACAAAATTACCGACAATGTTGATTATGTAAAGGCCTCATCTTAAGTGGTCTCTGACCTTTTCATGGTTCTGTGGGGAAAGGTACAATACCCTGGACACCTGAAGTCACCTGGTACTTGGGCTGGGATAACAGGTGACAGCATTTCCACGGACTCTAACATCTTTGTCCCCAGTGAATACTTCCTACAACTTTGGTCCTTGTAGGTAGAGTTCTTTGTCTCGCCCCGAGAGCCACCAAGAGGACAAACTAGAGTCAGCACATTGGAATGGCAAATTTGTGCCACTGTCATACATTGCTTTTAGGACTAAGGTCAGGCAACGGAAAACAATCAGGAGGGCCTAAAACAAGCTTTACTTTCTTGCCGGTAGGCTGGCAGCTCAACCATTGAACTGAACTTTGGAAGAGAAAATTCATGGAAATACTTTAAGTAGATTGTGAGGGGGGATCAAAAGAATGTTTTTTTTTAAAAGAGAAGATTATGTTAAGAACCTGGTGCATTTCATGACTGTGGGGCTTTCATCTGCGAGTATTAGAGAACACAGTAACAAGGATCTTTCTAGAAGGGAATCAAAGGGCTGACCTGGTTCAGCGTCATTACCAACTATGTACTCTATTGCAGGTCTAGACTCCTGATTTTGCATCCACTGCAGAGATCAAAGAAGAATAGGGCTGTCTGGAAGGTTTATATGCAAGTAGTAAAGTAACTGGGTGTGGTCATGACTGTGTCTAGAGATTCTAAGTTGTATATTTGCAACTTATTAAGTGGCTACACTGTTCTTTCAATTCCAGACTTCTGCATTTGTTGCTTCCATCTTATTATACTTTCTGCTTCCCAACTACTTCCCTTTCCCACTCAGTCCTACTCTGACACACAAGTCCTCTGGTTTTGCCTTGGTGCAAACCTCCCTAAAAACTATCATATCATCCCTCTGATTCCGATTAGATGGCCTTTCAAGGATACTACTACACAGTAAATGCAACAACACATGTCTACTCCTGGCTCCTACATCTCTGCCTCTTCCCTGGAACTACTAAGCAAAAAAACAAAAAACAAAAAACAAAAAAACCCCCAAAAAACAAAAAACCCAAAACAACAACAACAACAACAACAACAAAATGGTTTCTTTCTAGTATACATTATTGCTTTCCTTGTGATTATTAGGTCAATATGGGTATATCCATGGAAAACGTGAAGACTTTTTAGCAAGACAGGCTATGTTTTGAGATATTCATGCTATAGTAGTTGATATTCGCTAATACTTATTTCAGGATTAAGATAATAGGTATACTTAAAAATAAGCTAACAAAAGAGTTCATATATGGGATTGATGGCGAGGGGGGGGGGCTGGAATTATAATCACATGGAGCAGGGAAGAGGAAATACCAGGACAGCTAAAATTTAGGGCAATTTGAGAGGTAGAATGAATAATCCAACAGAATATGAATATATATATATATATATATATATATATATATATAATATATCTGTAAAGTAATGGAAGAGATAGAGTCCCAATCTAATTAGCTATTGGTAAAAGAGGTCCAGTGAGAACCCCTAAACAACTCAGGCTTTTGACAAGACTATAGATTACCTTCCATAAGCTGACATCAAGTTGTCATTGCTGAAAATACCTACACAACTCATTAAACATTGAAAAATCTAGTAGGTACCTACACAAAGCCTTTACACTTATGTGAGAGTGTCTTTGCATACTTTGCATACTTCTAAAGGAGAAACATAAACACCAACCCCACCACAAACTCTTCAATCTATCTATAATGGTTTCCTGCCTACAAGATAGGCCAGTGTAATGGTGACACAGATCAACCAGTAACTGATTTGACTGAAAGGCTCACTCCATGTCATAGGTTCTATACCCAACACTACTTGGGTAACTGAGAACTTGAGACTAGTTAGCTCAGCAACCTAGTGTAAAACCTATACTGCTGTTCTAAAACAAACAGATAAACAGGTATTAATTAAATGATTCCTAAGGATGTTCTACTCTACTCATAGATCAGTGCCTTACTCAGCCATCAGAGAAGCTTCCTTCAGCAGCAGATGGGAACAAATACAGAGACATTAGATAAAGAGTTAGAGTCCTTTGAAGACTCAGACTTAAATAGGATGTCTCCATCAAGTCCGTCCTCCTTTAGACTCATAAAACCTCATGGAAGAGTAGGAAGAAAGAGTACGAGAACCAGAAGGGATGAAGGACACCAAGAGAAACAGCCTTTAAATAAACATGTTCAAAGCTCAAGGGAACTTGAGACCAAGACAGCACACTCAGAGCCTGCACAGGTCTATACCAGTTGGAGTCCTAGAGCTAAAAGAAGATGTGGACTCATGCCAGGATCACTGACTCAGGAGCTATTTCTAATAGATAACCACTTGCAGATGAAAATTTAGTGTTCGCCAAGACTCACTGGGGAAACAAACTACTCATAAGTGTAGGCAGCATGCCCCTCAGTAGATGAACAACAGAAGACAAACTCAACAGCATCATTGTAGGTTTCTTGTTTCATGGTATTGTGTCAGGGTTATTCCTCTTTTATTTTGTGGTATTTTAATTCATTTATATTTTTCTTCTCTCTTTTTATCCTGTCATCAGGATATCTTTTAAATTTTATTTATTTATTTATTTATTTATTTATTTATTTATGTCGTCAGCATATCTTATGTGAGGAACAGTCTATTCCCAATAAAAGGAAGAAAATCCATATATGTAGATTCACTTGTATGATATCATGGGATCTTTCACTAGAACTCAGAGATTTCCCTTTCATTTTTAGCTTCTTTTATATGTAAAGTTATGGTAAGTACACACACACACACACACACACACACACACAGAGTCTTTTCCATATAATATCTCTAGAAGGAAAGGTACTCAATAGAGTATATAATAACAAATGAATTTCATTAGATGAGGATGTTGAGGAAAGAAAATAATCATAACTAACGTTGAAGAAATGCTTCATTATGTAAAATGTCTACAAAAACTCTCGGGAAAGTTCATTTGTATGAAAATCCTAACTATGTAATTTTCTCAGGGTAATTAGATTTTTGAATGTCTTGACATGCTTGTATATTTGCTAGAAAGTTAATTACTGGCACCTATTAGTACCTTTAAATTGTGTGTGTGTGTGTGTGTGTGTCTGAACAGTATAACAATTCACAAGTAACTCACTGAATTATTTTTAAGAACCCATTTAAAATTCCTATAAGTATTTCTGCTTCATAAAACTCAACCAGAAAGAAGCACCTAGAAATGTTGGGTTTCTGAAGCTTTTGAGTCAGGACAGGCACTGCTCCTAGGAGGTAGATGTATACATTTATATTCCAGGCCAGGAGAGTTCTTTATCACCTCTGTTGAACTTGCAGATAAAACCCCAGATACAGCCTCCCGATTGTCAAAGCACATTAGCAATTGAGCTCTGTGTTGAATAATTTTCTTTAAGCCAGGCAAACTTGAAGAAAGAACAAAGGGCATGTGGAAGTCAGACACAAAGCTTCACAAAACACGAAGCCAGACAGATTTTCAATAATTTAAATGGCCAATTTGGACAAAATTTTATATTAGTTAAATCCTCTGATTGTTCATTATAATCTTTAATCAAATCATAAGTCATCCTTAAAAGGATTACAACATATGCCACATGCTTTATTCTAAGTTATAAATGTATAATTCCCAGTTAATTTAAAAAACTCTCTACATGGAAGGCTATTCATCATTGAAATTTCAAAGCTGAGTTAACTAAATATGCTTAGGCACAGAAAGAACAAAGGGACACAGAGAGGAGGCAAACGTGAGCAAATGGAGAAGAGACAGCATGTCCTTGTAGGGTCAGGATGACGCTCCAGTCCTGCTCTAGAGGGAAGACAGCCCTTCGCTTCATTCTATTGAAGCATCATTAAGAGGTCACAGTGCTCAGCTCTTCTGAGCCCAGAGCTGACCTTCGTATCTTTAACACAGAACAGCAGATAGCCATGGCCATCCTACTGGACCGGCGAAACTGAACTCTGCCTCTGTTTTAGCCTACCTTGGTATTCCTGCTGGAGTGATCTCTTAGTAAGGTCGGAGCAAATTATAGACTTGTTGAAAAGTGGTTTCAAGGTTGTCTGGCTTAAATGTCTTCTGGAGAATCACCTCTAAACTCACAGTCTCTGCTTAAGACTTTTTGGAGTGGAGACCCTCCTCAGCCACCACAACAGCACCTTAGGGTAACTCTTACAAATATTACAAGATTTCCCCTTGTATTCACCTATGATTATCCATAAAGTCTTCACATGGTCAGTTTTTTTTTTTTTAAAGGAATTAGCTCATATTTTTTCCTCATTTTTTTTTGACAAAAATAGATTCAGATGCTTCAATTCTACTTTGTATTGCAGAGTTCCCAGGCCTTTTACCATTGAAAGGGACAATTATTCTTTTTAATTATAAGCTATAATTAATATTTTAATTAGAACAGTTTCTGATAGAATTCATTTCTCAGCAGTATAAAAAAGTAAAGAATAAAGACTGTATGGTCTGAACTCTTTATATTTAGGGAAACCCATAACTCTGACATCTTTAGAATTTTAAAATAAAATTATGATTTATTCGATTTTGTCAATGCAATGCTCTATTTGTCTGTCTCTATGTCCCTGTCTCTGTCCTCTCCCACTCTATCTCTGGCTGTGTCCGTCTCTGCCTGTCTCGATCTCCTTGTCTGTCTGTCTGTCTGTCTCTTTAACTGCCACTCTTTCTGGGTCTCTGTCTCTGTGTTTCTGTGTCTCTGTCTTTCTATCTCCGTCTCTATTTCTCTCTGTCTCTCCGTCTCCCCCGCCTCCCCCGTGACAGAAGCCTCACCCTTTAGCTCAGGGTCTGTAACTCATTCCATAGCCCTAGATGGCCTTAAACGCATGGCAATCACCTGCCTTGGCCTCTGAGTGCGAGGATTATAGACATGAGCCAGATTGAACGCCCATCTTTTTAAAATGGCTTATGAGGCAGTACTACTGGGGAAAACATAAATATGCAACCATCTCTCCATGAACTAGTACTGACACGTGGTTAAAAATACCTGCATTAGTTACTTTCCTATGACTGTGATAAAACATCGTGCCCAAGGCAATGTCTAAAAGAAAGGGTTTATTTTGGTTTACTCTTCTTCAGGGATAAGAGTCAGTCATGGCCAAGAGACATGGCAGCGAGCAGCAGCATGACAGCAAGAGCACAGCTAAGGGCTCACATCTTGAACCACAAGCACAAAGCAGGAGTGGGGGGAGGACTTGAAAATGGCAAAAATCCTTAAATCCTCAGAGCCCACCTCTAGTAACACCTGGCTTCCAAGAAAGCCACACCTCTAAAGCCTCTTCAAAAGGTGATGGTGACCAAGAACCAAGTATTTAAATTCCTGAGACTACAGAAACATAACATTCAAGTGACCACAACATGTCACTCTTATTTTATTCATTTAAGCATATCTGTGTGTAAATATCTTTCATCCAGGCTGGAAAGTCGAGAAGAGTTGGGCAAGCCTTTGTGTAGCCCATCCCATTTGACCACAACGGTAGAAGTGACTGACATTTACTGTTGAAAAATGTTGCTACCCATAGTCCTCAGCAGCAAATAGATTGTCGATTTATATTAGATGATATGAAATCAGAGATGGATGGAACCAAGTGTCCTTATTCATAAGTACATACAGCCGTGCTACAGGACCCTTCTTAACCATGTTGGAGGTATGACAGCAGCATAGTAAAACAGCATCAGCTGTACATTCTTGTTTCATCTTGCTCATGAATCTTGGGTGAATATGTGTACTTCGGCAAGGTCTCTGACTACTTAATAGTCAAGTAAAACAGTTGAACCTCTGTTCTAAAACCCTGGGATTTAGGAATACCTCTAATTTCCAATTTTGAATGTGAGTAGTATGATTTATTGTACATTCACTTCCATATCTACTTCAATACTAGGTAACCTATGGATTGGAGTGGAGGACCTCGTTCCTTTAAGAGGAATTTATCAATTATGTATATTCCTTTTAGTCACAAAGTTCAGTGACTTAATTTATTATTGCATCACTAGAAGTAATTGATCCTTAATTTACATGAGAATCAAAATGACTTCAAAAGTGAAGAAAACCAATAGAATTCATGTTCCAGTGATCACTAATATATCCCAAAACATACTCACTGGAAACGATGACATTGTCCATTGAGTTTCCCTGCAAAGATCCAGCTAGAACAGACTTAAAAATATTCAACGTCTATCCAAAACAGCTTTTCCAGAAAGATAACATGTATTGATGTCCAGATACATTCTTTTTATACCCACATTACAAAACAAAGGTGGTGAAGTTCAACAATGGATCCATTGTAGAAGGTAGGGATATAGAAGTATCCCATTCCGTCAGGGTTCTGAGCCTGCAGCACCTGGCAGTAAAGTGAGGACATTCTGCAGCCCTCTTCCATAGCTTTCCCTGTTTTCTTAGAGCTTCAAGCACTGACCAGGAAGGTCACAGTCATTCTTAGAAGGAGCTCAACTTGAGGATGTTCCTACCACAATCGTTGTCCGTGCATACCTACACTTATGTACTGGAAAACAAGAAGTAGGTGTTATATTGCTCTATTAATTTTCCTTATCTAAGGAAACAGCAGATCATTGTAAAAGTACACCCAAGATATACATATTTACGATTGAGAAAGTGGAACGATCATGACTATTACCCTTGAAATTATTCTTTCTAGTAAATGCAGTGATGTAACATTAAGGAACGTAGCTATAAACATTTATATAGCTATGAACAGCATGGGGTGAATAACTGGATAATAAGCCTGCGCAAATTCAATTTAAAAAATATAATTACATGATAAAGCCATGAATATCTACAATGGGTACAATAATATATATTTATTTTACTGAAGTATTTGATGTAGTGCCTCATAAAATTTAATTCACAAAATTAACTTATACTGTCTATTCTAATGTACTGAGCATCGTCTGAGAAATCAACTTTGATCGTGCGTGGGAAGTAAGATTAAGAGCAGATAACAAAAGCTTAAATATATGACAAGGAACTATATTTTGAAAAATCTAATCAAGTATCTCAACCCTTCAGCTTTGTTTAATCTTTTGCTAATTTGCGGAGATGTAGGGTAAGTGAATGCATGCTGTCTAGGAGGATCAGAGAATGCTTGTACACTTCCACTGTAGATACCGCTTGTCCTGGTAGGTGCTCAGTAGATACTGAATAGACAGTGAACCCTCTGAGACGCTGTGTATCATAATTTCTACCGCACAGAGAAGAACTGAGATCCAGTGAGTTTAAATTATTCCCTCAAACCTGCAAGCCCAGTAAGAGTTGGTGTCAGAATCACATCACACATTTCTTAAAGTTATAAAAAGTACTTTCATTTTTCTGTAGTTCAAATTCAGGGGTCCTGCCTAAAATATAGTCATAGGTTAAATTAACAGGGGGCCTGTGTTTTGAGAACTGTATGGTTTCTATTACAGTCTGAATTTCATAGTATATTCTAATATAGACAAGACAGTAACTGTCAGGGGAGAACAAGACCCTCTTGATGCAATCAGGAGATGAAGCAGGCACTAGGTATTTGAGGTTGCTGCTGAAACATCCTGTGTTAGCTTTCTACAACTATGACAAATACCGAATAGGTAATGTTTACTGTGGCTCACAGGTGAGGTGGTTTCTGTGTGTGGGTTTCAGTCCTGATGCTTTGAGCTTGTATTGAAGTAGTGTGTGCTATTGGGAGTACATGGTAGAAGAGAGATGTTTATGTCCAAGAAATCTCACTGCTTAAAGCTTCCATGATGTTCCAGCAGCGTCATGATCTCATACCAAATCTTTACCACACATGCATCTTGGAGACAATTCTCAAAGCATAACACATGCTACAGTGCTTTGTAGAACTTTAAAAACATTTAATTTTACTTTGAATTATGTGTTTCTGTCTTTCCTGGGATGTGTTCATATGAGTCCAGTTGCCTGTGGAGGCCAGAAAAGAGCAAAGAGCACTTGATGCCTTGGGACTGGTGGTGGTAAGCTACCTGACATGGATATTTTGAAATTAAACTTGGATCCTATGAAAAAAAGTAATACATATACTGAGACGTCTCTCTAGTGTTCCACGTATTTTTTTATAAGTCAAAGGAATATACTCTAAAGTAATGGCAAAAAGTGACAAATAGGAAATAAGTTAGTAGTAACATAGCCACTTATAATCATCAACTGTTATTATGCCATGTTCATAGTTGTGTGTGCACTTCTGTATGACTGACAGTAGGGTACATTCGTCTATCACAAGTACATGGATTCCACACTGCTTCAGAAGTGTAAGGTCTGCCTTTGGCTGAAACACTCATTCAACAGTGCATGGCTGGTCATCCACACGTTAGAGAATCCAGAGTGGTATTAGCAAATCATATATTGGTGAATCATAGCATTGTTCATTGCTGTTGGTGATGAGAAATACATCTAATCATGCGTTGTTTCAAGAGTAATAATGACTTGCATGTTTACCCTTCACACATAGCACCTGCATGTCAAGAAAGTCTTCCCACTGAGCCATCAGATCTGCACAACGAGTCCATCTGACAAGCAGCGGCTGTTGGTTTTGTCTGTTTCCCGGGTATGTGCTCTTCAAAGAACACTGAAAACTTAGGACTCATTTTTAATCCCACGACTCTCTGACGATGTTCTGTGACTTACCACATTGCCTTGGTTTCTGTACTGTAAAATTTAACTAATGATTAATTCTCTTCTCAGTGTTAATTGGTGGAGGGCAGGTAAAGATGTGAATGACACGGGATGCATTTTACTAGTATAGCATCCTTAAAGCCACATGAAGATTTATCAGAGAGGAAACTTGTCTCCCAAGGAAGGAACAAAGATCAAAAGTTGACACATTTCTAAAAAATCAGCCATAACTATACTTCTATCTTAGTTTTAGTGTAAAGGCCAAAATTCTCTGATACTTTCAATCTGGGAAGTTTCAGATCATGGCAAAATATAAAGTATATGAGGGGTCCACAATCTTTCTTACAGAGATCACTTTAAAGGGCGCTTTGCAGTTAGGAGTTGATTAATATATTTTATTATTGTCACTTTGAACATAACTGACATTTTGGATAGTGACAGAGACAAAGGCAGGCATACATACCTGCAGTCTATAAGGTGGTGAGTGCTAGATAAGGCAGCTTTTATCTCCCAGGTCTAGGTGCTTTGATCCAGGTCTAAATTTGGGTTTTCAACAACATAAGCAAAAAATGACTGTCTAAGAAGTTTCTGGTGAGGCAGAGAGGCTTTGAAACTTTTCTTTTAATGGCTTTGAAGTAAGTGTGAGTGGGGCTGATTTAGGAATTTGAGACTAGCCCTGATCATTTGCACAAGGACAGGATTCCCTGTTGAGACAAATAATAGAAAACACAGTTCAGTGGTTTTTGTGGACTCTTGGGGGAAAATTCACAGCAAGTTTCTCTCTGTGCATAATCCTGACACTTCCCTGGGCCTGTCCCTAGGCTGCGCCCCTATGGAGCTAGCAAGTGTCCTTGATCTAAGTGACTTAAGTTTCACAAGTGTATTGTAGAGGGTGACAGAGAACCACTAATGGGTGTAAGTGGGGATTTAATTGGGAAAACAAAACTAATAAACATTTTATTGTTTTCCTCTAAAAGGCTGATGTTGCTAATTATGTATGTTTTAGACAGATGAAGTGAAATGAAAATAGAATAGCCATTTTGTGGTAATAGGACATTTTGGAAGTAACTTACCATTCATTGTTTTCTCTTACATATGAGATAATATGGTCTAGAGTAGCTAAATTATTTGGCTGAGATAAACAGCAGTAGTCAGAGCTAAGACTAAGACCCATTGTCTTGATTATTGACTACATGCTAACAAGACAATTTAACAGACACATATTATTTGATTAACGTATGTTCATGAGCTACTTTATGATGGGAATATTTTCTGAGAGTCATGAGGTGATTATGTTATTGCATGAATATCAAGGGTATGCTCTCATAGATTAAGGTCAACATGGTTTATTTCAGAAGTAATAGGATTGTACCCAATCAAAATTTTACCTGTGCTCTGCCCCTGGCCAAAGCCTTTGTATTACATGAGTAAATTCAGGTCTCTGTTGTGCATATGAAGTCTATTAAGAAAATGTTTCTAACTATGAAGACTAAGTATTCTTGAAAACAGGTAAAACATTTCTTCTGGAAGAATTAGAACCAAATGACATAAGGATAGAAGTGGACTGTGGAGAAATGCTGAAATGTCAAGTTTCTTTTGTTCACATTTCTCTGCACTAAGGCTAACCACTCCAGAGAGAACCATTCCAAGATGGCCATCTTTGCCTGTTATACTGAGTAAGGGTTGCAAAGGATGAAAGAAGAACTCTGAAGGCTCAGCCTTTGAGGTAGGACCGATGGATGCTGTTTTATCTTCATTTGAAGCTGCTTCTCATGGTCCTCTTAAACATTTAATAGCACACTAACTGTAACTCAGTGCAGACAAAGGGAGAAATAAAGAGCCAAGCATGCACAAAGCAATTTGTCCTCAGACTGTTTTTAAAACTTGCAACTTTAGTCTCAGAAAGTAGAATCTGATATTTTTGTTTCCTAGATTTCTATGCCATAGTGAGGTAGACCATACAGTAAAATACAAAAGTCCTCCCTAGCCAACAGCATCCAAGCTGTTAGTGGAGGGATTCTCCATTTGGCTCACAAAGAGGTTCTAAATAAAGATTAATGCAATACTATGTTCCCAGGGCAGAATCAAACATGCTTTACATGCATAGAGCACATGAGTCTCTGAGGGAAACTGGGAAGGGAGAAATTATTCTTGAGCTCTCATTCACAATTGTCTGGGAAGCTGGAAGAGACAGCAGAGGTCCAAAAGTTAATGCTTTCTACGAATCCCTCCCTGGAGCAGTCAATCACAGCTAGCCTTTAATATCCAACAGGGACTCATTTCAGGCCCCTAGTGGACACCCAAATTCACAGATGTTCAAGGCCCTTATATACATTGATGAGCTATTTGCATAAAATCTACACAGTCCTCTCAAGGACATCACAGCCACTCTTGATTTCTGTAGTTCTCAGTGTAGTGTAAACTACATGTGATTCATGGTTTACCCCATTGCTTACAAGATTGTGACCAAGAAAAACAGATAACAAGAAAACAAACACAAGTGTTGGGGAAGATTCAATGCTTTAAAGTATTTTTTAACAAAGTCTGACTGGCTGCAAACATATGAGGATACAAGCCAGGTGTATGGGAAGGTAACATCATTTTAAACAGCCCTGATACCAATCACATAACATACGTTGAGAACTTCCTAAGAACCAGAAGGATCATCATCATACATTTTATGTTTTCTTTGTAAATTTAACAAAACTCTGCTCAAATAAAAATTTAGACGTCATTCAATACCGGTAGTTGTAAAGTATTAGGCTGAAGATTTAACTACGGTTTCCATGTATCTCTCTCTTTGTACCTGTGAATGTATTGAGTGATGTTTGGGTATCTAAGATTCAGACTGATGTGTGATGAAGGCTAAGTACCCACTGCATGTTAGTGGCTGTTTTCCTCCAGTTTCTCCCACCATTGGCCTTATTCTGGGACCATGTTTATGTTAACATAGTAGAAAATATAAGCATACCACGGAGATCGAGCCTTAGTTAAACGTCTAAAATCAAGTAAGAATTTTAAAATGAAGCGAAATTAAAACTGGATATTGAGGGGAAACAGTACATGGAGATTTGGAGGGGAAACACACACAGGTCTAGACCAGAGGTGCAGCATTTGCACTTCTAGTTCCACAGCAGTTTGAGCAACAAATAAACAAAGGAAACAGTTGTCCTGGGAGAGTCCCTGGGTGTTCAGGGAAGCAGACACATTTCTGACATGGGTGACCCCAGGTTTGGTAGGAGATAAGATTTTATATTAAATGTGGAAATGAGTTACAGGCCCCTCGATTGTACATTGGAGGGCTACCCACACTGCACTAAAAGATTCAAGATCTGTGGGCATCCAGCCGTGTCCAGAGAGTCTGATTCATACTCCTTTTAACATCACTGAAGATAATTCTTGACACCTGATTCCTTTTTAAATTTAGCAGGTGTCTAATAGAGGGTCTTAGGCCCCGAAGGGCATCCAACCTCCTTCCTACAGTCTCAGGACACTCCCTGCTGGACTTGCTGAGCTCACTACTCCCCATCACCAAGCAGGTTTATTTTAAGGACACAGGCTCAAGATAATGACTTGAGCAGGGCGAATCAGAAAGGCCTCAAAATCACCCCATAACATGCTGTTCTGAGTGGCTTCCATGTGCATTGCCCAAGGCTCTCAGATCTGTGCATATTTGGGCCATGCAACCTCGATTTATCCTCTGCTAACCATGTGCTGCAAACACAGATACCTCCCTCGACTTCTTGGGCAGGAGGGGTTGTGAATATTTATGATAGTCACGATCCTGGCTTCCATGTCTGTCGCTGTTGCTCAACGCTGAAAGCCAGAGAGCGAATCGCTGCGAATCTGGCCTTCAATATGGCAGACAGCTGCTTTCCTGTCCTGTTTACTAAATCGTGTTTCTTTCATATGAAAATGAACAGAGGTAAAGCGTTCTCAATTTTATGGGGCAGCGATTTCCAGTAGTAGGATGGGATCTAAACTGAACAACAGGGCTGTTTGAGGCATGTTTACAGTAAGTCCTGCCTTGGATTTCAGAATGAACCTGCTAATCCATGCTAATCTGCTCCGATCTTTGAAAACAATTACATTTATTTTACAACCCACCTGGCTCGCCGACTAGTATTATGAATATGCTCCATTGCTTACACATTTTTACTTTATTGTACCTGCAGGCAGAGGAAAAGCAAATAAAAAGATAATAATGGTGAAGTTGATTAAAGTTGCTCAATGCTATATGCAACAGTTTCAGATAGATCAAGTTCAATGTCTGAATTTTTAATCAGGTTTAGCAAATTATCCTTTTACAATATGAAAAAAATACAATACTTTATTAGTATTATGCTGTACAATTGCTTTCGACAGCTCTTTGCAAAGTACAACTATCTTATTTTAATCAGAAAGCTTTCCAAGTTTTTTTTTTAATTATCTGATATAAACACACTCTCAGAATGATTATACATACATTCCTAAATAGTATCCTTTAATATCGGTGGTGGATTATTCCTGGGTAAGCAATGACCTCTTGGGGCTTAATTACAAAACATGCTCTCTGTCTTTGCAGCATTTATTCTTGCTATCTTTGGAGATCAAATGTATTGGAATGTTTTATGTCAAAAAAAAAGTTTTATCAGCTCTTTAAAGTATGGTTACCTAGGGGCCACTGCACTTTCCCAGGTCCCAAATAACCTAAAATGACAAATAAAATGAATGATCAAGAAAAACCTTTTGATTTTTTTATTGGATATTTTATTTATTTACATTTCAGATGCTATCCCTTTCTTTATCGCCCCAGAAGCCCCCATCCTATCCCCTCCTGCTCCTGCTTCTATGAGGGTGTGGCCCTACCCACCCACTCCCCTCTCCCTGCCTCGAATTTCCCCACACTAGGCAGTCAGCCTTCATGGGACCAAGGATCTCCTCTCCCACCTATGCCCGACAAGGCCATCCTCCACTACATATACAGCTGGAGCCATGGGTCCCTCCCTTTGTGCTCCTAGGCTGGTGGTTTAGACCCTGGGAGCTCTGGTTGGTTGGTATTGTTGCTCTCCCCATGGGGCTGCCAACCCTTTCAGCTCCTTCAGTCTTCTCTCTAACTTCTCCATTGGGAAGGAAACCTTTAATTAATTTGGATTCTGTACAGTTCATCCAGTATTTCGTCTATTATATTCCAGACAATGTACTATTTTCAATATAACATGAAGCAAAACAAAGGACAAGCAAACAAACAAAATCAACAAAAAACATGGAGCTTATTTTAGCAGGACTAAGATAACAAATATTATCATATGTACATATACATATGCACATGCACATACATATACATGTATATGGCTTAAGAGAATGATATTGACTATTGGGAATATGCTAAGAAAACTTGTAATCCAAAACAAATAAGTACAAGCAGACTCTGTAATGTAAACTTTTTTTGTGTTGGCCGTTCTTCACGGAAACCTCAAGAATATTCTCACCTTCACATCCACATTGAAAATGTTTTCAGTAATAGGCCCTGACTTTTCTTTTCTCTACAGTAAGTTGAAAACGCGGAAGGACATTGTATCTAGGAAAAGGTGGAATGACAACCGACAATAAAGTAGGGACATGTGAAGAATGAGGATCATGTCTGGCCTGAAAGATGCTGCAATATTCTTAGTGTCATAGGTAAGAAAGAAGGTTGCTGTGGGCTGAATATTTATGTCTGCTCCCAGTTCAGATTTTCACGCCACATATCTAATGTAAAGGTTTTAGGAGCTGGGACCTTAGAGAAAAGTAGGTCATTTGGGTGGAGCCCTCACAAAGGGATTAATGCCCTGATAAAAGAGATACCTCAGTAGAAGCTTCTTCCCAGTTCTGCCACAGTGAGGACAGGGAAAAGATGCTTATCTACCACCCAGGAAACAGTTCCTCTCTAGACAACTAAACATAGCAGCACTCTAATGTTGGATCTTCTATCTCCTAGAACCTTGAGGAATTAGATTCTCTTATTTATAATCTGCCCCAGAATGGTACTTTTGCCATGACAGAAATGGGGAAAGCAGGATGCATGCCTGTCCTTGGGTTTAGATTCGCTTTTATACTGCACACTTTTTCTCCCATTCTACACTTGTACCTATGAGCTGCCTGTGAGTGTTAAAGACAGTACTTTGAGACTCAGTGAGAGAACAGCAGTGAGAAGCATGAGAAGAGTATTTATTGGAGAATGTTGGACAAGAGAGGGAGCCTGAGGGGAAAACACACTTCCTTCTATGCACACGCTCTGGGGTATGATGAGCTTGGGAACAATACATGTAAATCCCAAGCCAGAAATTGTTCTTTTGTCTGAACAACAAAACAACAGCAACTGATTTCTGGACAGGGGGCTGGGTTTGGGGGTGGGGAGATTCCTGGCCACAAGTGTGTTTCTGTGAGTAAATGAACAACATGTTAATGCTTAATCCTGGGATTAGCCTTCAAAGTTAAGCTGAATAAGAGATTTTTGCCTTCAAAAAAAAAAAAAGTAAACAAAATGTAAAGGTCTTTGTTGTCTCATTTTAAAAATCTTTAATCAAGAGAACTCTAAGGTTGAGCCAAGAATTCTGGTTAAACCTTGTGCTTAAAATTCTAAAGACATTTGGAACATCCACGTTGGGTAATAACATTGTGGTTCAAAGACTGCTGAGCATGTTTTGGGGCAGTGAGCAGGTGAGACTTGTCTCTCTTTCATTCTAAAGTTTATCTGGACCATTAACTCCTTGGCCTATGGCTTCCCTTCCAGTTTCTGCTCCAAACTTCCAAAGTAAAAGGAGAAAACTCGTCGTCCTGTGGCAATGTCCCATCTCAGGGACTCCTCTCCATTTTCTTCAAATGTGACTCTCGTCATGGGCTCAGAGGTCATCAGTCACCTTAGTTATTTGCACCCAGGATGATGAGTGTATGTGGAGTGTTTATTTTCTTGTCCGGATCATCACGGCATGTAGACATATCAGACGCATGTCCTTAGGCGGGATCCAATGTCTGTGCTGCACTATATTTTTAAAAACAATATCAGCATATGTTTTGAAATTATGTGTAACCTATAACCCACTCAGAGACAACACTTAGTGTCTGAGGTGATCAGGGGTCAATATCTAGAAGCACCTTCCTTGTTGAAATCTCATTTCATTACATGTTCACTAACAAAAATGGATTTATAAGTTGTTTCCTGCTTGGTGAAATGAAACCTCAGAGGAAGAGCTGACGAGCCAGTATAACCTGGATAGGAAAGCGTCAGAAAGTATCCTGCCCATGATCTGTACATGCTAATAACAACACTGTGTGCTTACTGGCCTTACCTGTACATTCTAATAACAACACTGTGTGCTTACTGGCCTCTGTGTTTAAGCACTGCCACTTCCTAGGGGAGCATTGTCTGATTCCAGGTGAGGTTGGCTGGTTCCATGTATCTTTACAGTCAGCCATCCAGGAAAAAGGCCATTCAGAACTGCTCAGGGTGTATAGGAATAGGGTGTGTGATACACACATGCACACACACACACACACACACAGAGAGAGAGAGAGAGATATTTGCATATGAAACTGGTATGCCAGATTCTGGCAGAGTCTGGCTTTGCCTGCAACCATCTAGGACGTATTTCATAAACCCCAAAACATGTAGTCCCTGGGAACAACAAAATACCCTAATAGTTGCTTAACTCTTAAGCCAGCTCTGGTAAGTTCTAGAACAATAAGGCTTATCTGTTGAATGACAAGAGGCTTGAAGGAACCTTCTCTAACAGACACAGTTGTCAATTAAACACTGGTAGGTACTAGCTTGAGTCCCTCCATCGGAGGATGAGCAGCCTAATAATTCAGCAAGTCATCCTGGTCATCTTACTTTAAGTATTTATGTCTCCAAAGCTGTACTAAACACAGAGGACAGCTGAACAGTGCTGTTGAATTTCTAAAGTGAGCTACATGAAATGTGGAGGACAGCCTTCCTGTCAGGAACTCGCTTCCCTACAAAGTGAATGTTTTAAGAAATAGTTGTCTACAGTACTTTTCTCCTATTTAAAGACCAGTGAAACTCCTGCTAAGATTTGTTTGAGATATTTATGATATAAATTAGACTTTACTTACAGGGTTTTGAGGTAGCTGTCAGACTCTGCGGGTGTGTTCCAGATACTAAGTGAAGTTATAAAATTAACTTACTCTCAGGCTTTATCTCCAGTGCATTTGGAATAAAGCCAGTCTCCATTTAAAACCTATACAACTAAATGATATCCTGTCTTTTATCAGCTGTCCTATTTAATTACTTCTGGTCTTTGTGTGATCCAGACCATGTGCTCAGTTAGACACATTTGGTTTCTGTCAATTCTCTTTCATCCAGTAAGCCTGCTGCTTTTGAAGGTCACACATTCAAACATTTATTCAAAGAACCACCCTGGCACTACACACAGGAAAAGCAGGCTAAGTATGAGACATATTTCACATGGGAAGTTGCTAGTACATGTGTTTCTCTTTTGAGTATAGGATTTGCTCTGCGTTTGCCAGTGACAGAAAGTGAAATGTGGTCCTTTTCTTCATTGGACTTAATTTGTCATTTTATGCTACTTAACATTTCATAGAAACTCATGACACAGACAAACACATTCCTGGATAGAATTGCAGTGGCCAATACAGAGACATACAGAGTCTCAGAGTCTGTATTAGTTTAGGGCTTTTGGTGGTTGTTGTTTTGTTTTCATGGGTTTTTGTTTTTGCAGATGGTTTCTCTCTGTGTAGCCCTGGCTGTCCTAGAAATCTATCTGTAGATAAAGCTGGCCTTGAACTTAGATATTTGTCTGACTCTAGAGAGCTAGGATTAAAGGTCTGGACCACCATTGTATGGGCAATTATATTAGTTTTATTGGACTTTTAACAATTACTTTCTGGTAAAATAAAAAAAAATCAATGTTCTAGATTTTTTTATCCTTCAATAGAACAAATTTGGATAGATATCTTTTAAAAATATACATCCTCAGAAACTACATTTTAAAAAAGAGAAATGAAAGTAGAAGAGAGATTGTTGGGAAGGAGAGGACAATGGGGCTGGGGTGGAGAAGACAAACAAGAGAGCATAAGAGGAGGGTGAACATTATAAAACCACATTGTACACATATGTTTGTAAAAGTAAGACATCCATGGTTTTATACAATTAGCATACACTAATAAAATTTAAAGACAAAGTAAATACATGTTTTGGCACATGTATGAGAGCATAGTATGCATGAGTATGTGTATGCATGTTTACATGTGTGTGAGTGCTATGTGAAGGTTACATCCATGTGTAATCGTGCATGAGGAATCCAGAGGTTGATGTTGGGTACCTTCCACATTTTTCATCCATCTTATTGAGAGAGTGTCTGTGAGTGACCCCCAAGCTCATCAATTAAACTTGGGTATCGTGCCAGGTTGCCTTGGAGATGCCCTGTCTTCTTCCTCGGAGTTCTAAAGTTACAGCTAGGCCTCTGTGTTTATCCGGCATTGATCTGGGTCCTGGGGACCTGAACTCTAGCCAGTCTTTATGGGTCAAGTACTTTAACCACCTAGCCATCCCCCTAGCCCTTTGAATAGAATTAAAAATCTCTTATAGAAAAAGTATTAACTTTGCTCTAGCAAACTATATTATAGATGTAAATACGTGGGATTCCAGCAGAAAAATGCATCTTTAGCAGTTGCTGAGAAAACCTTAGCATAGTTTTACAGTTTCTGAAATTTCAGGTACCATTAATGATCTTCCCCAGAACAGGCTGTTGGCCTCTTTGATTCTGCCTTATCAAGAATAAAGGCTTTGGATGAAAGTATGAAGAATTGCTGACTTAGAAGACATGTTTTATGTTTTAACTACTGGGCCACTCAAATTGGATTTAAGTGTTAGGGGAGAAACTATCATCACGCTAATGGTTTATCCAATACTGATCATTAGTACCTCTACTGAATTTTTCTCTAATTAAATATACATCTACTCCTCCTGAGAATAATTATAATAACTATAGGAGATTTGTTTATCTTAACAAGATTACATTGTTAAAATTTGATATGCTTCTTCCAAACTCTCAGACGCTGACTGACTTCTCTAGCTCGCCATCCTTCAAGAATCCTTGGAGACTTAGCATAAAGGACAAACTATCACTTTCAGGGACCAGTGAGTAAAGAAACATGATTATTCATTAACATATTTTCAAAGTGACATTCTGCAAGTGTACTGAATTTGCTTGCATAATTTTTTTAACTACACGATCATTTTTATTAACCCCCAGATAACTGACTGGCATGTTCCTAAGACTGTATGTTCATGCAAATGTTTAAGTTAGTAGATTATCCTTAAACTCCCTAAGATCAACTATGTGAGAGGCATGTGGTCCAGGCTTTATAATCTGCTCTGGATACAAGATCATCATTGTAACAAAAATTTGTTGAGCTATTTCTCTCTTCTTTGGCTACTTAATAGTAAAGGAAGTGGGAGTAGTATTGTAAATATTGCCAGCAGTCACATGCCGATGTTCAATGTAGGGAGTTCTTGGACACTTGCTTGGCAGAGACAGTGAGAAACTTATTTGTAAGCCATTCAATAAGATATGCAGTAGATTGAAGTACAAGGTTGACCCAGGAGCTGGAGCACAGCAGAGGGAGCAAACACCTGTGAGATTTGGAGACTCAAGAGCATCTCTTAAAAGTGCTGCATAAGACAGTGCTGCTAGACGGTGACCCTGCACCTAGTGTGCTGTGTGAATTGAGAATTTCACCTCCCCTACCTGGCTACATACATTATGTTTGTATGTTGAGGAGCAGCATTAAGTGTTCCATTTTAAATTATGGTACAACAGAGAAGCTGCACAGAGTATAAATCATGTGGCCCAAGATCTTGGGCAACATAAGTGAACTTGTACTGTGCATAGATATCTTTTATTCCATCCTGTTTCAATGTGGTTTAAGGCCAGGCAGCTCTGCTTTCATAATCCTTCTGTCTAATTGTAAACCAGTGGGGCCTGGGGATATTGTTTCTTCCTTTTAGAAGCCCCGTAGTATCAGAAGTCAGGCCTTAGAGAAAGAGAAGGCAGATCTTCCCTAAGGTCGTCAAAGAAAGGGGTTATGGGAACTCAGAAGATACTGCTCCAAAAATCCAGAAAGGGCTACAAGAATGGCAGAACACTGGAAGAGCAAAGAACCAGTTCTCAGGATTCCGCAAAGGAGACTGACACCCACAACACCCGGAGACACAGAGGGAGCCAGACTGCCCTCTGGCTTTTCTCCCCTTAATTGATGAGGAAGCCAGGGAAACATGCTCTGATGAGATCAGAAGCTGCTTGTCTGGGGCTGTGGTGAGAAGATGCCACGGCGCTGGTGTAAGGTGTTTCTGCAATTCTGGACAAGATCCCCAGTAGAGACTTACTTTTAGACTATCCAAGGGCAACTAATTTAATTTTTTGAGGGATAGAACTCCCCCCACCTCCAGGAACTTTTCAAAAGAATCTATGATTTCAAACTAGTTAAATATACTCACTAAGGTTTATTGGACAAACAGCAAAATTATGACTTTTAAAAACACGATTCAAATACAGGAAACAGTCACTGCTAAAAATCTAAGTGACAACCCAATCTGGACTTCAATTTGGTTTGGTTTATGATAGACTCAGAGAGTGACAAACTTTTCTTCAAACCACAGGATTATTAAGGGGTCCAAAAAGCCTTGTGTCAAAATCAGGTCAAAAGACATAATGAAGAGATAAATACCATCTATTGCATCTTCGTTGATTTGAATGAAAATTTGTGCCTGTTTTGATGTTCTGAGAGAGGCTGGCTGTCTTTTACCATGAGCACATGTTTCGGCCTTTCTTTTTCTACAGGAATGTCTTTCTTCTACTTTCCTTGTCATGAGGGGAGTTCTCAGGATCATCTTCATCCCTCTTGTAGAATTAAAACTAATAATTTAAAGTACAACTCTCCAGGCTTGGGTTTTCACGAAAAGATTCTGTGTATGAGTTAGGATTACCTTGTCCTAGAAAGTAGCTCCCACCATGACTAGGTCAAATGCTTCATTCTTCTGGTGTCCTTGTGGGAGACAAACCTTAATTCTGAAGACTAATTGTAGCTGTAGTGAATATTAATATTGTGAAAGACATTCATCTTTTATGTTTTCAGTGTGGAATGAATTTTGTAGTATATGTGCGTGTATGTATGTACACGAGTGTGCATTCATGATGTGTGCATATGAAAGCACTTAGTGTCATCTGGCTTTCAGGACCACATTTCATTGAAGTTCTCTGAACCAGTATGGACAAGACATACTTACTTTAAAGTCAAAACCACTTCTCTAATGATTGACGTTGACAGACCGATACAAGACGTTCCGCAGATTTCCCACAGGTCTCTCAACCACATGATAAACAGGTTCTTATAAAGGGCAAATACACAGCGGCATAGTTGACTCTGTGAGCCACATGGTGTAGATAACCTCTTCTGAACTCTATTATCTGAGAGGAAGGTTGGAAGGTCAGTAAGATGCTTGCTGAGGTTTCAAATAGAAGGAAAGGATGACCTGGGTCTCTGGGGATACTGGTGGCTGGCAGCCAACAGTGTCAGACGGCAGGATTATTTGAATCAATGGCTATCCATTGTGGCTCCTATCGGTAGCATCAGCAGCGTCAAGTGCTTGTTAGGAAAGCAGGATCCCCACAACAGAGCTACTGAATTACAAGCCCAGTCCTCTGTGGTTTATCAAGTCCTCTCCGTGATTCCACAGATCTAAGAACTGTTCACCAAGCTTCACCTTTCAGCTTTGCTGGTGAGCCTGGGCTTTCTGAGTAGCAGTTGGCCATTTGCCATGAGAGTGGTTCTATCTAGGGTCATATGGTCTGATAATAGAACTAACGGAGCAGTGTTTGGGCTTAGGATGGTGGTGCGGGTTTCCATGTTCAGAGTAAAGTAGGTAATTGAGGTATCCCCATTAGGGAACCCTAGCAGCTCCTATCAGAAGTCAGAATGCACGCTGCTGAACACAGAAGCTAGATGTAGTAGGATGTTTGCGACCCTCTAATTTACCATCTTAACAAAATATGTTCTGCTCAAACTTTCCTTGAGGAGACATCCCTCATTATAATGGAAATCTATAATTCCACTGATACATTTAAAAAGTATCAACACAGAATATTTCCAGTCCCAGGAGACAGTGCCAATGTGAAAAATCTTACCATTCACAGCACAAACTCGAATACCTCTGCAAACCAAAGGAGTAGATTTGTAATTATGTTGCAAAAGAAGGATTTCTCTGGGTTAACTGTACATGGGTCAGATTTAAACAATGATCTTGGCTAATTATTTTGTTTCTCTTCAAAAATCCTCTGAAGTTTTAATGAGAAACATTTAAAAGAATGAGGTTGAAAATGTAAAATTAAATGGAAACAACTACTACCTTTGCACTTTTTAGTCGAATATCCTATAGTTTGGATGGTGAAGATGGGTCAGAGAAGAAGAAAGCTTGCTCTGCAGGCACAAGGACCTGAACCCCTTAAAAAGGATGGTGCAGAAGCAAGTAACTGTATTCACAGCAGCACACGCAGCAAGGACAAGAGGATTGCTGGGGTATTCTGGTACTAACTTCTATCCAGGTTCAGAGAAAGAGCCTGCCTAAGGGAAGAAGACAGAGAGTGGTGGAACAAGTCACCTACCATCCTATTCTGGCCTCCACACAAGTGGTAGTGGGCTAGCACAGCACACACATGTGGATATATCACATAACACACTACACTCACACATACACATACATATACACATGTCCCCCCACCCACATATGCATGCATGCACTGAGTGTGCACACAGACACAAAACCATTGTTTGTGAATGGTGACTATAGTCCCTATTCCAAGCCAGATCTAGTTACCTACTTTAGATGCAGTTATTCATCCAAATTGCCCTCGGAATTAAAATAGAACTATCACGGGTCCCTCTGAATTCCACTTTAGCACCTGGGTTGAAAAGCACTGTTTCCATTACACTGCCCTGAACGTAGTTCGAGAGTTTAGCTACATTGAGCAGCAGAATCACGATGCATCTGCACAATTTCCTGCGCTTCTGTTGCTAAGATGTGGTGATCCTGTCAATGGCCCATGACAGTCATTCTCTTAAAAAATGAAGCCACTGGTCTTAAGATCCTCTAAAAACCTCTCTGACATGCTCATTTGGCAGCAGCTGAGCACTGAGCAAATGGAAGATAAAGCCTCATCTCTCTAAAGTGGATGTGCATGTGGGGTGCCACATTAGAGAGGGTGGAGACTGAGCAAAGGAAGGAAAGGGGGCTCCCTCCTCCAGCCTCCTCAGTGGCCAGGGAACCAAATCCTCCTAAGAAAGAGCTTTAAGGAGGACCATTTACAATTGGGCTTTTAGGCTCTGACTGTGATTAAGACCCATAGAATTAATTTTCTGGCTCAAACATGGGCTTTGCTGGCTCAAACATGGGCTTAGGAAAATGAAGATTTGGTTCGGAGGAGGAAGGTAGAAGGAAAATATGTGTGTGTGTGTGTGTGTGTACATATCAGAAACATATACTTTTCAATGCACACTTACTGGTTAAACTGTGTGGAGCAGACTCTGAAGGACATGCTGTTGAAAATTCTAGAGATCCAGAATTTTAGCAAAGTTTTAAAGTAGCTGCATCACCTGAGGTATCTTCTAAGTGTAATTACTCTCTCCCAATCCTAAAGCATAAATCTGGATCTCCACCGCATAAATACATCAGCTCCACAGCATAGTCGGAGGTGGCTCGTAACCTGGCCCTAACCATCCTCTTAATAAATATGCTCCGAGGCTTCTCTGTTCCCCTCATCCGTGGGCTTACCTCCATGCTCTAAGCTCAGTGAGACCATTTTTTTTTCCAGCAGGATGAACATCTTGATTGCACCATTGCTTTGTGTTTCTACCCATTGCTGAGTGGTGACACAGTCTGCATCCCAACTTAATCTCTAGTTACAATGTAGGGTTCAATTCACATACCACTGCCCACAAAAATGCTTTCTTTTTTTAACGTAATAAAGGTAATATTTACCTGTTGCACCTGTTTATGCCATAGGACTTTCATTTCACGTATTTGGACTTCAGTATGATATAATATAATTCATAATATACAATAATATAATTCATAATTAACAATTTATGCATCTTCTACACCACCAAGTGGGAAGTCTTGTGTTGTTAAGGGCAGCTTTTAAAACTATTCCTTTAATTATAGTATTATGTTTTAGGTATAATCTTTAAACATACCCAGCTATGTGCGGTTTGTCAAACAAATATTTCCATATTTGAAGTACCTATATCTTGGGAAACAAATAAATTCACATAATTTCAAGAGAGAAAACCCCTAACTAACAACAGTGTGTGCCTTAGGTACACATGGTTGCAGATAGATATGGGATTTTAAATCAGATACATATCTTATAGAGCACAATCATCTCTCAGAGTGTCGAAACACTCTCATGTTTTAAACAGGGCTTGGGATGGGCTTTGTAAGTAAGAAGCAAGCATAGTAAATTTTCTGAGGGTCAGTGATGGATAGGTTTAAAGCATCATGTTGTGTTAAGATCACAATGCATTTAAAAACTTGACACTTCAACCTTATTAGTCTACAAGAAGCATGGAAGTTACAGCAATCCTATTCATCAAGGTTAAGCAGCTTATTAAAACCTTCTAATTATTAAGGCAGAGCAATCAATCTAGCAATATTCGATTATCTAGCTCCATGCCCTTGAGAAAACTTTGAGAAATTTGGGCTAAATTGAGAGTCTATTGTGCCTACTTTGGTCAAAAGTTGATAAGTGTTTGAAGTAAATAGTTTTGGGTTTTTGTCATTGCAGATGATGCTACTTTTGTGCTTGGTGTGGATTGCTGGTTTGGGGAGCTTCACTAGATTGGCCTGGTTTAGCTTTGAAACAGAAGGATGGATTTATAGAACTACTAGGTAGGTTCTGAATACCTCTGGTACTCACTGCAATGAGATTGATTCTCCCTGAATGACACCATGCATAACTTCACTGTCAGAGGGACCTGGGAACACGCATAAGCACTGAGCTGATGAATATCTGTCATGATGCCTAAGACTCCCCCTCAGAAAAGTGGCAGAGCTCTTGAACTCTTCTTAGCTTGTCTCCTCAAGTAGATGAGGAGACAGAAAAATCATGTTGCTGCTAGGTGGACATGCTTATAATCCTGGCACTTGAGGAGACTGAGGCAGGAGAATTGCAAATTTAAGATCACTCAGGAGCTGCACAAAAGACCTCACCTGGAAAACCAAACCAAACCAAACAAAACACCAACCCAACCCAAAATAAAACAAACCAGAAGCCAAAACATCATGCGGGTTTCTGAAGATTAAGTAGAAACTCATCCCTGGATTCAGGTAACCAAGTAGTTTGTGGCTACCAAGTGTGCTGATTGGTAAAACAAAACAAAACAAAACAAAACAAAACAAAACAAAACAAAACAAAACAAAACAAAACAAATGTTTTTTTTTCCACACACCCCTGGGAAAAGCTATACAACAAAGCTCGAGGTGAAAAACTACCTGGGCTTTGAGGAGGAATGGAGAGAGGCCCCAAGACTCCAAGATTTGAAAGGAATAGTCGGTCTTATAATTTCACCACGCCTTGTTTGCTCATCCCACCCAGTTGTTAAAGGGAAATAATGTATTTTTATCTTGTTGCCACTGATGTCCTGGACAAATTTAAACCATTATTTCTTAAGTCAGTTGTCTACAATGAAGCCACCAGTCTACAACATGGATAGCACTCTGCTACCGCCATTGGG
Organism: Grammomys surdaster; assembly: GCF_004785775.1. Lineage (NCBI taxonomy): Eukaryota > Metazoa > Chordata > Mammalia > Rodentia > Muridae > Grammomys > Grammomys surdaster. The sequence continues at coordinate 15,165,481 of NW_021604567.1, read as the reverse complement.
AGAAGACAGGGTCAAGGACTTTTTTGTAGACAATAGTGGAGAGAAGAAGCTAAAAATACAGAGATTACAGAGACACAGGAGAAAGTGCCCATATTAGTCCAAACAAAGAAAAAAGTTAGTTGCCCAGCCATTGAAAAACAATGAAAATACCATGCTATCCTGCACTGGGAAGGAATGGCATGGAAGACAAATTGTAATCCAAGCCTACCTGCTAGCATCTGTATAATGTCTTCCTTCTCCTCAGGACCAGCAACTTGTTTCATGTGTATTATGTCTTCCTTCTGAGCCAGACCTAGTTGACATTAGTTGCCTTGTTTCCTAGGAAGTTCTGGGTCCCTGAAGGAAATCTTTGTTGGCATTTCATGGCACAGAGGTAATGGCTAAAAGAGTTGTATTAAATTAATGAATTAATTTAGAATCTGATAGGTAGTAGAAATGGCAATGCATGCCGGCAACAAGAGCACTCAGGAGGCTAGTGTGGGAGGATCTCAAGTTCATGCCTAACCTTCATCCCATGCACACACAAAGCTGCTGGATAAATAAATATCCCTTAGTGAGAAGCTAGTGGCCAACCCCTCATCTTACATTCATTTCCTTCCTTCCTTTCTGCCCACACATCAGGCTCTTCCTACATTTCCCAATGCTAACTTCACTATCCTGGTTTCTAATTTCTGTGCTTCTGGAACAATGTACAAATCAATACTACCTCTTAACTGCTCTCTTACCTTTGACACTTCTCCTCATCATAATGGCTCTTTCTAAGACTTCAAAAATATATTCATAAACTTCATTGTAGCAATCAGCACTACCTGTTCTTCCTGTAATGAACTCTTCATGTATTTCTGAACTGAAAGGAGAAACAGATTATTTTTCTTTCCAGTCACCAAGAACTTCCATGCCTTCCCCATGGCCCCTAAGCCTTGTGCCCTTTGACTTTCATACAGCTTTCTGCCTACTATGACTCTAACCAAATGATCGTAGTCATTTCTTCTTGTGTGTGTTTTTAGCCATCAGGGGTTAATAAATTTTGTTCAAAACACAAACTCTTCCAAGAAATAATATTTAAAATACTTCTCAAAAAAGTATTTCTTTCCTTCATATTTTGAGTAAGCCTCTGAAATAAATGTTTATTTAGAAAATGATTTCATTAAATGTCAGGCTTATAGACCAACTGCGTATCTGCAGTCAGACGCTGTGTGATTTGGGCAAACACTTGTAGAGAGAGGCTCTAGATTTATTGGGAATTCAATGAAGAAATGTTGGTAAACACAGTGTGATATAAATGTGCAGGGTTGATATTTTACTGGCATCTGGCACAATAATTTAAAAAGACTTTCGGGTAACCTAATTAAATCAGCCTGACAAAGACCATCCCCACCTTTCAAAACACTTCTCTTTGCTATAACAGGTATCTGCAGTTACTGCATTGGCTTGGGCCCAGAAACATTTTCAAATTCAAGTGGAATCACCTCAGTCCATTTTATTCCTAAAACCACCTGATGTTATTTGCTGGGTAACTAAGATCATTGATAGTTCTTCATAGCTCTTTTTTGACATCCCTCTGGGCTTTAGTTGGTGAAAGAAGATCAAGGAGATCATCTATAGCTGAGAACCCAGGCAGGAAGGTCAAAGGTCATGATTGTAGGGCCATGCATTTATTCTCCTCGTGTGTTCAGCCAAGGTCTTCTGTTAAAGGCTGAGATCTCATTTGATTCCATTCATCTGCATCTCCAAACAGCGGGATGAGAATGAATTGAGCTGTTTTAGTGATACTTGATTTCTTGTTTGGCAGGTTGTAGAACTTAACAGCTCCTTGTATTTCTTCATTTTATTTTCCTTTATTGTTATCCAAAGATAATACTACATTGGAAAAGCATTCACTGCCATGTCAAGGTGATTACATTTAGGTGCTCAGAAACGGAAGAACTAGTAGGTAGCTTCTAATTATAATTTTGCAATCATTAGTGCTATTGAAATAATAATGAAGTATCACCAGTATTCATAAAACCCTCTATAGTTTTCAATTATTTTTCTCATTTTAAAGTTACTTTTTAGAGCGGCCATCTTCGCCATGGTGGTTGCTAATCATGAATACCATTTACTACACGCTTGCATTATACATTTTATACACACTGCTTTCGGTCCTGATAAGCAATAGAGGCAGGCACCTTGCAATTAATGAGACACGATTCAGAAATGTTAGACAGCATGCCTAAGGGCATGCAGAACAAGTTTATTTAACTAGAACCTCACTGAAAATGCAAACATAGAAAGGAATGCAAATAAAGGAGAAATCCAGGAAGTGAAAAATGATATAACTCTAGGGATAAGCTATCTTAGTAAAAATCCTACGCTAAACACATGGAGGTGGGCTGTGTTAGCTGTCACCGGGGTCAAGGCAACCACAGACATGTATTGTTTATGATAATTACATTGTCCAGTAGATCTCGCCTGATAGCTGATCCTGCTGAGTCTGTTCTCAAGTGCTCTTTGTCAGGGACCTGGGTTAGGAATGTTGACCAGGGAAGGATAGTGGAGCACTTCCTCCAGGGTGTCTTCACACAAGTTCAATAGGGCTCAGAACCCAGATGGTTCCTAAACAACCCCTTAATGTAGACAGCTGGTAAAACTCCTGGGTATACCTCTGTAAAAAAAAAAAAACCAGATCTTCTACAAAAGTTTAAAATAATCTATCTTGGCTGTCAGAGTTATGATTGAGAAAAACATCTCATAGCCAAGGTGTAAGAGAGGCAGCTGAGTAAAACATTCTATAACGTCTTTGCCAAGAACCAATAACAGTGAGTTCGTGTTTATGAGTATGGGTGGAATGTAAGCCTCCTGTTCCTCATGCCTGGTTTTCTTTGGCACTAGAAGGTAGAGCTATGGGGGTGGATAGTGTGTGCTTGGCAAACCTGGCATCTTACACAGTCCCCCTAACTGTATGTATGACCATGACTATACTGCAAGTCTCTTCCCTCCTCTGTGAAGTGGGGACAATGATTGTACCCATTCTTACACTCACATGGTGGTTAGATATAACAGCGTGTGTAAAGAGTTTATGGTTACTAATGCTATTGGTGTTATATGCATCTTTTCTGAAACCACAGGGCCCACAAGAGGCTTTGTCAGGAGGATGTAATCACGACTGTAGTAGGAACAATGTCTTAAGGTCCTGCTAATTCCTGGAAAATGCCCTATGGGTTTTTCTGATCCGAATTCTCTTTTATCTTTCTCTTGTTTTATTCTAACTCACTTGTCACAAAACACAGATGCTTTAGATATTATATACCACCTGAAAGACGAGCCCAAAATTATATCTGTAAACAGTCATCTCAACATTATTTTACATTTTTTTTAAATTAAAAGGAATTTATGTTTTAACTTCTAAGGAGCTGAATTATGCAAATGTTAACAAAGCATTTACATTTGGCATGTGTACTTAACAAGCAATTTCCTACATCCCAAAATATTTATTTTGGTATCCTGCTTGCTTTTTATGGCCTATCTACTCTATTTGAAATCTGTTCAATCTATACAATCAGAAAATTACTTTTCCATAATTGCTGTAATTGCAGTCCTTCTCATATGCTCACACTTGTTCCTGACATTTCTGTAACAGGACATTTGTGAGGAAGTCCAGATACATCACAAGCATTTAGACAATGAAAATGCTTCTTATACATTGAAAATAGACTTAAATAAACGTACATCAACTCAGTTGTTATTCATAGTTTAACATGCATTTCACTGTTTTATTTAAAAATTTTTTGTGGAGTTTCTTTGAGTTATTTTAAGAATATCTTAGTTTAGAAAAGTCCTGCATGGTGTGTTGGGGGAAGGGCCTGCTAATTTATTTAGTTTAATGTGTCAAATTGAGTGACTCCCTTTAGAGAGGCCCACACACTTGCTCTTGGTGTGTCTCCTCCAAAAACAACCCCCTCTATTCTTTTTCTTTCTTAACTCTTGTTCCTACATCTGAATATCTTTATTAGCATCCATCCAAAGCATCAGAGTGACCAAGAGAGAAATTTTAGCCCACAAGGGATAGAAGAGTCTTAGCAGAATGCCATTCATCTTGTAAGAAAGGGGTTTCTACGTGACTCCTGCTTGTCTAGCCATATGATAGCGTTGGAGGCAGAAGTCAAAGCTGAAAGAAATTGATAAGCCTATATCAAGTAAGTCAGAAAAGGATGAACATAAGGAGAAATGATCTGATTCAGTGTAGAGAAAACGTGACCCATGTACAGTCTGATACTTAGAGCAATGTTTTCATGGAGGATTCCAACAAAGAAATAATGACATTCAGTCAGGATGGTGGAGAATCATAAGGAAACACAAACAGCAATAAGTACAAAAGAACTCAATTACCAGTGTTTATGAGATATTTTAAAAGACAGGACAAAGAAGATTCCATGTAACTTTGAGACAGTATAATTTTCCCATATCCTACAACCCTAATGACAGAGAGAACAAACATGCATGAATTGCACTGTCAATATGCGTCTTAAAGGTAACGGCTGGCAATTCTAAAGTACATAAACACACGATTTTACTGTTGGAAATGGATGTTAGAAATCAGAGGAATAGGTAAGGGGGAAATGAATGTCTTAGTACCAACTAAGATATTCAGCATGACTGTGAACTCACGGCTAAACACTCCAGATAAATGAGTTCATGAAAATGTGTGTGTGAAGTGCTAAAAAAAATGTGTTTTCTAAGTGCATGGAGAGGTTTACACTCCAAGTAGAGATGCCGGTGTCTTTACGTTTTCTAATTAGGGGAATGAGGAATTTGTAGAGAAGAGGTTGATTCTAGGACTGGAGTTCGAAAAAACGTAAAGTGATCTTGAAATAGCTAACAATGGCACACATGAGAAAATGTTTCCAAATATTTGGGAATCGTGTCAAAGGATATACTGTTAACTGTGAGGAACTCCTTATGTATAAAAAACGGGAAAGACATAAGCAGTGTGCTGAATATTAGTGGATCATATTCATATGGTACACATCCGTGAATCCCTAGTCATAGATAGACATAATCAAATAAATAAGGAATTAGTAGGGAAAAGGGGAGCCACCGGTGTCAGGGGGAAGGAGCAGAATTCTAATTAGTGCCTGCACATAGAGGGAAAGAGGAAATGTCATATCGCTGTCAATCATTGTAAGGGTAGCTTTTAATTTTAAAGGAACCTTTGTAGATGACCAATCAGAGGCAAAAAGCTGGGGAGAAGGAACACATTAGTCCGGACTTCAACTGTCTTGTAGGCTTAGTCTGTTTTGTGATGTGTTAGAAAAAAAAAAGGGTAATTTCTAAGGGGTAGAAGCTCTTTTGGCTCACAGCCCTGGGGGGTTGGGAGTGACTGATGAGGAGCTGCTTTCTCTGCTCCTACAAGGCAAAAGGCATCAATCTTAGGGTTTTTATTCCTGCAGTGAAACACCATGACCAAAGTAATTTGGGGAGGAAAGGGTTTATTTTGCTTATGCTTACATATCACTGTTCACCGAAGAAGGGTTAGTCCAAAACTCAAGCAGCACAGGAACCTCGAGGCAGGAGCTGATGCAGAGGCCACAGAGAAGTGCTGATTACTGGCTCGGTCCCCATAGCTTCCTGAGCCTGGTTTTTATAACCAGCCCAGGGATGGAATCACCCACAACAGGCTGGGCCCTTCCGCATCAATTGCTAATTATGAAGATTCCATACATACAGGCTTGCCTACAGCCTGATCTTACAGAAGCATTTTCTTATTTTCTTAACTGAGGTTCCATCGTCTCTGATGACTCTAGCTTGTGTTGAGTTGATGTAAAACTAGCCAGCACAGTATGAAGGGTGAGCAAGAGGGTGTGCAGAGGCTGAACAAACTCTCTCATGATAATGCAAAGCTCTCCCTCATGACCTGAACACCTCCAATGGGGCTTCATTTTCCAATGCTGGGGTTGAAGTTTCAACTTTATTGAAACTATGGCATTTCTTAAAAATACATCAGTAAGAGAAAGAAAAAAGTAGTGAAAGCGAAGAAAGCCCAGCAGATGCTAAAGAATGCCAAATAAATAGAATATGAGAGAGAGACCAGAGAAGACAAGGAAGTCATGGCATGAAAATGCACGTAGTACATGGAGTTAGATGTTAAAATATAAGAAAATATTCTGGGATGAACTAGAGGGATAAGAACTGGGCACATGGGAAAGGGTTTCATGTCAAAGTTAGTCTTCAGGTTTTTACATCGTGCTATGGTTATACACGTATAATTTTACATTAGAATCAAGTGAGAAAGAGATCTTGAGACTACGAAAAGTGTAGTCTACTCGTTTGGCAGTAATTTATCAATTTAAAATTGTTTATAAATAAATCTCAAAATTTTGATGTCAGGAACATCAAAATTGTACAGTAACCACTTGGGAGAGCTAGTTCTTTTGCACAGTCCTTGGGACATAAAGCTTAGAGTTAAACTTAATGTCTGCATATTGATCCCCTGATGAGTAGGAATCTTCCAATGTGAAATTTTATATAGATATAGACTTAGTTAAGTAAACCTTTAAATGATCATCAAGGAAGAAGCATGTGGTCAGAAGACTTTTAAGGGAAATAGAGAAATGTTCTATGTCAAAAATGATGACCAATTCAGATTAATTTGGGGATGGGGAAGTTGCTCTCTGGTTGTAGCTGCTCCATCATGAGGAAATGGGTTCAAATCACCAGGATCCAAGTAAGGTAGGGTGTGGCAGTACACATCTGTCATCCTAGGGCTCTTACAGTGAGATGGGAGACACAGAAGCAGGCAGGACAGATCGCCTAGTGTACCCAGCAGTAAACAACTAGATCCTGTGTCACACAAGGTAGGAAGGAATGACCTCCACGTGTGTTCTTTGGGTTCTACACACATGCATAAATATAGATTCATTCTTATTACTTGAAGTAAAAAAAATTATGGCATTACATAGCAAATAAGAAGTATCCTAAAAGAAGCATATTCTAAATTAAAAAATAAATGTCTTGGTGTCTGGTAGACGGCAATAGCTTAATGGCTCTGTTCTTACCCTGTTAATTAGTATAGATGGCTGAGATTTTCCCATATAAATGAATACAGATTTATCAGGGAAGATCACATGACATTTGCTTACTGCCCCTATGGCTCTCGAGTGGTTTTTCTTCTGCTAGATTAAGATGTTTCGGTTTTAAAAAATTTGATTTTCATCTTGTAATCAATGTGTTGAATGAGGCTTATACTTCATCATGCTACGTTTTCAAACTATTAATTTCTGCATCTTGAAGATGCTGGGATGTAACTCTGAATTAAATCCTTATCCTACATCTTAGAAGTTGATTTAAACAAGTTTCTGATGCACAGGGACACTCTGATAGCCAAGCATCACAGACCAAAAGGACGAGGAATCGATACAAGGCATAGAAGAATTAGTGAATTTTTTTTAAAGTCTAGAATTATTTGTGAAATAGTGGATCTCCACATAGTTAAGGTAACCTAGTAGCAACTTTATGAAATTCAATTAAAAGGAAATGGAATGGTATTTCAACAATAAAGAGCCACATTTTATAAGAGCATTATTTTACTGTGTAAAGTTTTGATCTGAAAAACCCAAACTCCCATGAGTGTTAAGAAACACAAATGTAAACCCTCATTATAAGAACAGAGGATCTAATGCAGCTTCAGGCTCAACCTTTGCTCTGAGCCACATATTGCGACCTCAGATCACTGTTCCCTGGTCCAGTCTTTCTTCTTACTTTCTTCTGGCAGGCTTCCAAAGAAGGACAGGTGTTTTTAGGGCTTTTTCTTGGGTTATAAGTCAACAAATATTTTATGGTTTTCACCTTTAATAGGCTAAACAGAAAGAATTTGACAAAAGTCACCATGGAAGTTTTGAAAAATAATTTATACTCTAGGGCATTCTTAAATCAGTAAGTTTGCAATGTGAAATTCACAAGATGTGTAAACAAGTGGCTGCTTCTTCGGAGGCTGGGCTGCAAAAGCCATATCATGTATCTTTGTGCTGTTCCTTAGGGGACTCAGTATACAGAACCCAGTGAATAGATTACATTGGGCCCTGTGTGTTGAGCATTCTTTGTGACAATTGGGCCACCAGGCATACAATGAAGTCAAGGGCCGCTTTGCAATATGTGAAGTTCTTGCCAGAAATGGGAATTAATTCCTTTTGGGAATGTTGTCATTGTTCATAAAATTAATGTTTTTTTCATGCCTCAACTTGAACTTCAGAACTTGATGATGGTGAGAAATGAGCAAAGTAAACCAGGGCTGCCTGTACTGAAAAAGGCGACAGCAACAGACATGAAGCTTCCTCTTTGGTTGACTGCAATTATAAAACGTCACTGTATGTGACAGAGAAGACCAGCAGTAGGGGTGCCTGAGTGTGAACACACACTGTGGGAAGCCCTCAGGCATGTCTTTGTTGAATTGTAAACTGAACGCAGCATTCTAGAGACATCTAATTTAAAAAGGCTGGGGAGTGTACACACACACTTGTTCTGAGAGTCTGTATAATGAGCAATGTTTTAAGTGTTTTACATTAGTGGTAATGACAGTACAATGTCTCAGAAAAAGAATAGTCAGGCACTTGTGTCAGCCCAGGAGTGGGGACTCTGGGCTCACATCTCTAAGGTTTGATTCTAAAAGTTGGCCCCTGAACCCTTCGGGCCTTGGAAATCCTCCAGTGATTCTTGCAATCCTGGCTTCTGCCTTAGGAACAGAGAATGCCACCATTTTTAATATCCAATTGAGCATGACCATTCTTTGGTCTCACTATCTGTCAAATAAAAGAAGCCCTACACAGATGAAGGAAATCCATCGTTCCATTCCCGGAACTAGCTCCTCTACTTGCTGACACCACTATCTTTCCCTGGAATGGCTATCTCGGCTATAGCTGATGTGTCACTCTCTTGCTTCCACATTTAGATTTGGCTGTCTATCTGGGAGTCTTACAAATTTCTGTTGTTGCTGTACCATGATGGCTGCTTTCTGCCTCCTCCATAACACACGTGATGACGGGATGGAGTATCTGATGCCGCTTGCCATTCTTTTCATCTGTCTGAGTCTGTCCTTTACTTGACTGTCAGATGGTGTCTTAGATTCTGCCATTCCTTGGATAAACGAGCCCTGTGGCTTGCTTCTGACTTCAAGACAAAAGAAAGTACTTAGACTGACTTGAAACCTCTATAATGGAATCCTAGCCATCCTGGCCTCTAACGACATAGACACAGGATTACCCTTTTCAAGTTCCCAGCCCTACTAAGTTTGTGCTTCACGCTACTGTTTCCCCAGACTAGTTTCCTTGACTGCTGTTTACCTGAGACCAGAGCAGAGGTACTGCCTTCTCTTCTGGGAAGGGGCTTGCCTTCAAGAACCCAAGAAAAACTCAGAAACAGAAATAAGGAACAGACTGGACAGTGAAATGAACTTTTCTCATTTTTTTCCCTTTCACTTCATATGAGTTAATGATGCTCTAACACATTTCTTTTCCCTCTACCCTTGTCTCTTTGGTTGGCAGACTGATGGTATCTGGGTATCGCCACCCAGTCTTCATAGTAATAAGAGGAAAGTACTCTCATATAGTATTTGTTGTTGTGAATAAAACAATCCATGCAGTTTAAACAGGATTGTTTAAGTTGCATAGAATGTAAATGAGGTCACGAAGATTCAACCCCACAGAGTGACATGAGGACTTGACCTCTCACCCAACCCTCACCCTCCTAATGCAACTCAGCTTTGAAAGCACACATCCCATATCTTTGAAAAACTGTGTCTCAAGCCTCTAGATGAGGTTCCATGGCCCTCTCTGGTGCTAGTGCACATGTAACTAGTCCATTGGGAAAAAGGAAACCATCTGAGCAAGATGGTGGGAAATCGAATCAGGCATATTGAGACATTGAGTTGTATCATGTCAAAAACAGTAATTTTAAGGATCTAAGTGTACATTATCAATAATAACCATTTATCTACATACATTGAATGTACAATGTACATTCAAATGAAATCATTACATTTCATACTTAAGTCATCACCCAACCCAGACGGCCTCATCCTCAGTCAGCACGCACACTCCTCCCTAACATGATGCTCTTGTCCTCGTATCAGTCAATCCAACAGGAGCCTCACGAACACGGTTGCTGTGTGGTTATTTTTGGTAGTATACAGAATTCCATGAGATGAATACCATCTTTATCTATCTCGTTGAGCCTCTTCCACTTTGGAGCGCCACACTAGGATACACAGATATCTACTTATTTATTTTTAATTTCTTTTAGATACTCAATTTTAAAGTGAAATGATGTATAAATCATCTGTGCAGCACAGAAGGACTCTGCACCAAGGCTTGACTTTCTCTCTCCCTCATTAATGACGCTAAGCAGCCTTCTCCACGTCACTGGACTTTCCCGAAACTCTTTGCTCTATTTTTAGCCTGTTCTTTCTTTTGTTTCTCTCTCTCTCTCTCTCTCTCTCTCTCTCTCTCTCTCTCTCTCTCTCTCTCCCTCCCTCCCTCCCTCCCTCCCTCCCTC
>NW_021604567.1:15137208-15154857 GCF_004785775.1 Grammomys surdaster | reverse complement strand
CCTCCCTCCCTCCCTCCCTCCCTCCCTCCCTTTCTCTCTCTCTTTCTCACTAGAAACTGTTGTTCTGAAGTTATGAAGATATTCATCACAGGAGTTTACTGTTTTGCTCTTTCATGCACAAGCCCATTACCCATCATCTGGAATTGGTTTTATATTTGGTGTCAAATGTGGAGAGATTTAAGGACTATTCTTACTGACTCACAGGATAACTTTTTCCCGGTCCTAATAAGATAGGCATGGCTATGTTTCAAGGGTCTTTATTTCTTATCGATTTGCTCTTTCCTATTCTTGAATTAAAAAAAGTTTTCAATTATGTAGGCATTACAGAAGGTCTTGACAATGACGAATTAATTGTTCTCCATTTCTATGTTTTTCAAGTATTTTTCTCACTGATGATAAAGGGAAAACAGTTTAAAAAAAGATATGGTTACTCTGACACATTAGCCATATTTGAAGCGTTCAACAACAACATTTATTAAATGTTCACACATTTTAAAAATCAAGTGATTCATCTCACTATACTTACTTTAAAGTACCACATGTAGCAAGTGGGCTACTATGTAGCAAGTACTCTACCGAGCTACTGAAAATATAGAGAATATTTCTATCAGTGAAGACACTTATCAGAACACTGTTGATATCACACCCTCAGTATTCCCCAAATACAAACTATCAATCTATGTCTCCAGACACCATTATGCATTTCCTAAAACCACGTTAAGAGTTACCTGGTATAGCAGTTAAGAATCCATGGTCTGAACCATAAATCTTACCACTGTAATTTACAAGTTATATGACCACAGTTAGTCTATTTAATTTCTCTGGTCTCGGTTTGAGCATCTGTCAAATGAAGCTTATAATGCTGGCTTCTTAATAGGGTTTTTGTAGGGAATTAAAGAGTAAAATAATTCTCATTTTGCCTGAAGTATGGTGCCCAACACGTATCAGCTGTTAGTGTTTCCACATGAGGTTCTTCAAATGGGATTCAGGATTAAGGAAGAGGTTGTAAAGTTTCTTATAACTTCACTGTGTATATGGAACCTGGGCTGTTGCTGTGGTTGTGAGCTGCAAGACAAATGCGAATATTTCTAAAGCATCGTAGTGCTGTCAAATGCAGAAGAATAGGGAAATTATTCCTAAGGAGGGCTCTCACAGTTATTTGTGATTTGAGCTCTCCAGCAGGTTGGACCAGACCCCTTGGTTTTGGTCTAGAGAATACATTTTATAACTCCATTCCATTCATATGAGTTTGGAAGATAAGATTGTATCAAAGGCAGGGACACCATAGTACAGTAAGCAGAGACACTGGATTGTGACAGAGCAGTGTCGCTGTGTGAGTTTTTCAATCTGTGGGTATGTCAGGGAATACTGGGACTCCAAAGATTTCTCAATGCTTCTGATTTCTTTACCCTTTCCAATGTAATTCTTAGATCCCCTCATTAATCAATCTATTTCCTGAGCATTGGTGGTTTAGTGGTAAATACTGTTGGGTTCATTTAACATTTATTTGTCTGTATTGGCTTTTAAAAAATCTTGCATTTTAAAGAATAAAATTGGAATAAATACAGGTATATTAGTACTTGAAGGATACTACATATTTAACAACCTATATTTTCTTCTTGTATTTTTTACTTTTCAAAGTGAAATAAAGGAAATTGTTAGTGTAACAAATTATTAAAATCCATGCAAAGAGAAAAATTGAAGACATACCCCTTATGTGAGATTTATATATAATCTGCTATTTCAAGGACAAAGAATACTTCATGTCCAATCTTAATTTAAATTTTCCCTTGGTTATCTGATGGAGTATTAATAGATACAATATTTTTAGTTGAGTTGTAACCTCAAAGTTTTTACATGCCATGAAGTTTCTTGAGAGTTTAAATTACTCTCCCAAACATTCGTATTTACCTCACCTTTAAAGCATCAAATAAAAATATGTCTTGACTATCAAAATAGGTGACCAGAGCCACATCTCTAAAGTTGATTTTCACCCCTTGTTCCTTGAGGCAGGATCTGAATAAATGAATCACAGATTGGAAGTGGAAGGGATGGGGATTTTTAACGTTTTCATCTATGACTGGCACAGAAAGAAGCCTAAGGAAAAGAAAAAGTCATTTCAAGAATAACTCAAACATGATCATCAGTTCTTCCTTTGAGACAACTCTGAATCACGTGTGTTAGAACATATATTTGTAGCTGTTGTCATATATTTGTAGCTGTTGCATTTATAGGTAAAGACGCCCACAGAGAGCTGTCATTAACACCACCTTCATTGAGATACTTTGATAACATAACAACAACACACAAGGATAAGTTATTTTGGTCAGAATAAGGGTTTCCATGGTAACTGATGTCTTGTTACTTTCTTGATACTATGTCAAAAACACTGACGAATGCAACTTATCAGAGGAAGTGCTTAATTCAGCTTAGAGTTTCAGACAGTCAGAGTCCATGATGGGGGAACAAAGCTATGATGGGTGTGAAAGCTGAGAGCTCACCTGTCTATGCTAATGTAGGAGGGAGAGAGGAAGAGCACACTAGGAAGGACCCCAGCCTTTTGAAACCTCATAGCCCTTAATGAAATACCATCAACAGACCCACACCTCCCAATCCATTTTCCATGCTACAGGCCTACAGGTTTTCTAAGCAAGCTATTTGAGGGCATATCACCAAGAGTAATATAAAACCTACTGTAGGGTGTTCAGTAACTGAAGAACTTCTTATCAGATTTTACATTATAGAATTTTATGCTTGAGAATGTCTTTGAAATAGAATTATACACAGATGCTTGAAATAGTCCCTATGTTTATCTTATAAGCTGTCTAGGAGGCAAACATCATACAGTCTTGTACAGTTTATAAAATAAAATCTGTGTTTATTTGCTGTGAACAACACATGCTTATCATCTAACTTCAAATATGGTTAATCTAACGTCGTTTTAACCAAACAGAAAGAAGAGTATATATGATTTACATTGAAGACTATTCAATAGTAGTAGTTCTGAGAAAGACAGTTGTGTACCAAAGTTTCAATTTATTATGCAATGCATGTCAGTCAACTGACCTACCATTTTCTTTGCAGCTTGCTCTAGTTTACAAGTTCTATGCCAGCAGCTGTCACCATCGAAGGTCTAGATTCATTATCTGATTTGTTTCAGCCACCCCTGACCTTACAGATTTTGTTAATAACAGACATAAATGAGTTTTAAATTACTTAGTTGTTCAGAATTATAGGAAAGATAGAAGACCTACACAGAAAAAAGGCTCTACATTGCCTTAAACCTTCCTGTCTGTTTTCCATTTATTCCATCCAAAGTGTGTATGTTACTGAAGCTCGCATCAAGTGTGAGCCACAGCTACCTACCATTCTACCACACGCTCACACCAAAGCTGAAGTGTTGATGGGCACTGGGTAAACACACCCTGGATTAATGAAGGGATGAAGGAAAGAAAGAAGGAAGGAAGGATCGAATAGACACTACAACAAGACCCTTGGCCTGGCAGAGATGTTATGGGCTCCTAATTGACAGACTTTCCAGTTTCTCTATAATTGGGCTATCTTGAAATTTACTAATTGGTCAGTGTGGAAAAAAGTGGAAGCCCAGAAAGTTTAAAAACACTGATGGTCAATTCTTTGAGTGTCCAAGGCCTAATAAATAATATAATCTTCTCCGATGCTGTCCCCTCATTGCAGGATATAGTCTAGATCTTTATCTCTTATTTATCCACATTTACTTTGTCAATATCAGAGTAAATCTGTTTTACAAAGTGTATCAGTTCAAGGTAGTAGTAGTGAGGTTTGATTACAATAAATATCAAAAATGAAAAGAAGTATTTTGAGAAACACAGCTAGACCATGTCAGTCTTACTGAAACTGTGGCAGATACTTATCATATGAGGATAATATATGCTATTGCTGCTCAGCATCAGTTACATTAGATGATGCTAATTTGATTCCATGATATTCACTATTTCAGTCTATACTTCTCCATGTAAGGCTTCCTGAGCCTAGTAAATCTCTTTACTGAGTACATCTAGTATCCTAGAATATCTTAAAATACTATATCATAACAAACCACATTAAATTTCCTATAGGAATATAGGAATATATATAATGTTCAACATAGTGTTATGAAATAATACACTAAAATAACCAAGCTATATAATTGGAACAAAATCAGCAGGTCGTCCTTCTTCTTCTTCTTCTTCTTCTTCTTCTTCTTCTTCTTCTTCTTCTTCTTCCTCCTCCTCCTCCTCCTCCTCCTCTTCCTCCTTCTTCTTAAAGACCCTTCTTTTGTTCTCATAGTCAATAAACTTTCTAATGGTATAGATCTTTGGAGGAGACTGTCCCACAAAGCCATGATTTTAAAGCATATAGAAGGTTTATCATAGCCACTTAAACATAATTTGATCTCTGATTTCTGTGCTTATAATCTAGCACCAAATACCCAAATATCAAAAGGATGCTATTAACGTGAGTTCTGCACACAAACTGATTCCTTGCAAAATTTCAAAATTAATCCAAACACATTTATTTTTTTAAGATCATTTTACACATAGGCATCATTCAGAAGCTTACATGGGACAAATTGTGTGCACACACAACTAAACAGCTGGGTGAAGAGACTCAGCAGACCTTCAGTCTCTTGATTGGGATTTCTCCTGCTGTTCCTGATAGTAAGATCAGGCTAGGAATGGCTTTCATGCTCCTCAGGGGTACTATCTTGCTTAGGGTGTTCACGGATCACACATTCATTCTGACTGATCACCAAGGATAATGTGGGCTGTGCTTATTCTGGAATATTCCACAGGCTGCTAGAGGGCAGTTGAGACACTAGCTAAACTTCTAACCGATGCTTTGTAAGCAGAGTCAGCTTGGTCTAGTAGACTTCTTTTCAAGGTTGTCAGCAACTTAAAAAAAAGTTCTGTTTTTTTAAAAAGAGTTCTTCCTTTTCCTTATGATCTTGGTGAGAATTTTAAGTTCTGCTCTTATAAAAAGCTACCTGTTTAACTTGTTGAAGATGTTGCTAAGAAATTAATCTTGAATAGATTCCCGATTTTCTTTTAAGACTGAAGGAAAACAGCCCCACCACAGCCACGGGCCTTCAGAAGTGGATGGAATTCCTTTGTGGTTTTCACTTGATCACTTAAAACACCTTTCTTCTGACACAATCCAGACACCAAGTGAATTCTAAGTACTTATTCTTCTCAATTAAGTCTTGACATTGCAAAGACCATGGGAACCAGCACCGAGCTGACTCTTTTGCTGACAGCCAACGGCACATCACAGTTAAGATTTTAGATGAGTCCATAATAATTAAAGGAAAACATCATGAAAGCTCTAAGCAGTCCATGTAGCATAAACAGCAGATACAACTGGACATATGAGAACTGTAGGTTCTGATTAATAGATACCAGGGTACATGAGAGAGAAGGGCTTCAGGCAATCAGTAGAGGAAAAGCTTTTACCCAACAGTGTTTGACAGTCTACTCACTGTCTTACTGATTTTGCTGCTGCCTTTGTGGATGTTGTAATGCATCTGTACAGATAATGGAATTCGCACTTTGACTACTTCATCTAACAAATGTGTGGCTAATAGTGCACATACAGGTAAGTATTTACTTTGCTCTACTGGTCTACATTGGTGGGGAATTCTTAATGACACAGCAAAAAAGAACAAAAAAGAAAACCCAGAAGAGTTATCTAAGGGAGCATGGAGACTGATCAAAGGAGAGAGGAGGAAGCATTTGAAATGAAGCTAGCCAGAACTACCCCTAATTCTGTGCATCACTGAATCTAACCAACACACGGAGGAGCTCATATTTTAGCTTTTAAAAATCAGCTGATTTTGTTTAAGGTATTAAATTTCACATTAAACTGGCAGCGAACAACCAGGTATATTGAAAGTATAAAGATTTGTTTTATGTTAGGACAGCCAATGAGCACCAAGGGGGAAGACAATTAAGGAGTAACTATTAGGGACTGTGAGATGGCTCAGCGGGTAAAGGCACTGCCACCAAACCTGAGTTCATTCCCGGAAGTCACATGGTGCAAGAACACGCTCATGTTTTCCTTTGAGTGCCTTGGCACAAATACACCCACAAAACAACACATAAATATATTTAAAAAGTAAATATTGTTCTTACAAATAAAATCCACACACCTACGTCCATCCACTGTTCAGACTGACTAAAGGCAGTACTAGCAACTAAGGCAGTTTCAACCCAAAAGTACAAATGATCTGTATTTCAAGGAACTCTAGGATCTTTAGTCTAATTTTAAATCTGAAACTCTGTTTTCAATTCCTCATGGATAAGATTAATTTTTACAAGCATGATTCTGGTATCTGGGTAACTTTTTTTTGGGCCACAATTAATCTAAATCTTACATTGCAGGACATATTTATTTCTATATTTCACTTATTCATATCTTAAAAATCTCAGCGAAGAACTGTGTCACTGTATTTTCATATAGAAGTAACCTAAGTCCTAAAGACGTATCCCTCAGTGCAAATAGTTTAGCAAACAGACTTTCGCTTACTCACTCTGAAATGGGTTCTGAGACTTTTTTTAGTTGACTTCTTGTTTGATCTACCTTCTGCTTTTAACTTCAGAAACATTTTCTCTGGTCTTCTTAAACAAAACGGTGAGCTAGCCACGGGGGTGGGGTGGGGGTGGTGTTTCATCGGCAGAGCTGCGGGTCTGTAATTCAGTCCACTAGAGCAAAGACTGGTGTTCCTAAATCCCACCTCTGCCTCCACCACCAAATCTTGTGAACTGTCAGGAGGCCCTCCTGGAGCACCCTGCTTAGAGGCTTGCATAAATGATGAGGGCCCTCTGAGGATGACAAATTCAGTTGCTATTTTCAACTCTCCACTTGTCACTCTGTAATTGCAGTAAATGCAACTGAAAGTACTTTTACTTGAAGGCCATTAGACAGAGGGGAAGAAAACGCATTTACTGTTTCAAGGCTTGTGTATTTTCCTGGGAAAAGCCTGCCTATAAAATCTGTCCTTTTATCCTTAGAGAGCTATTTGGGAAACATCTTTGAGCAGGGCCTTGATGCAGAACCTCTTTCCTGCATCCTCCTCATCTTCTCTCTAACTTCTGACCCCTCCTGTACTTGGAGCTTTCTTTTCTCCAGGATGAGACGGGAAATGTGCGTGTGTTACTGAAAACAGTGAGCTCTTTGCATTCTGGAAATTTGAGGAATTATTTTGCAAAGTCTTCTCGCGGTTACTTTAGTACAAATAAAAATAATATCATGAGTGTTTTTTCTGATTAAAAATTCTTTGACACTTGTTCCTATTGAAACTTAATAAAATAAGCTGATGGAATACTGCTTGCTGGTTTGCATATCTTTATGGAGAACTTACTTGAAAAATATAAGGAAATCCTATTTTGGAGGACTTGACAAAAGGGAAAAAAGGCAAAATAATATTTTAAAGTTGCTAAAACGCTGCTTCAGTCTCTATAAGTCATCACAGTTTGTCAATCTACAGAAACATCGAGAATCACGATCGCTTTCCGGTCTCAGGTCTTGGTTACCGGACCTGTTGAATGCCTCTTACCTATGAAGAGATTCCACTCAGTGTCCAAATCCGCCTGGTTGGCCAGACAGCCCTTCATGACGTTGAGGCAGTAGTTGTTGCAAGGTCTCACAGTGGGCAAGCCTCGGCAGTAGGGGCAGTACAACATCTTCATGAGAGCCCGGATGCACCCAGGGGTGGGGCTCACCTGTAAGTACATAAGACAGGGGGCGAAAATCAGAATCGGAAAGATGAAGGCGAACAGAACAAGAAGTCATGTTTCCCTAAATAGCATGATGAAAAACAGGCAAAGTTGCTCTGCTAAACCTTAAACCTCCAAGCAGAGGGTTGAAGAACGGTTAGAAGCTGAGCCCTTTTTAATTCTTCATTCGAGAGGCAGCCAGTTCCTATTAAATACCTCTGCTCAGCAAAGTAATAACTTCCTGAGATGTTCCCGTCCACATTTTGCTCTTTCTCACTGTCACTGCAATTCAATCCTAAAACAGACACCGTTTCCTTGTAGGAGAATGTGAAGCGAGATCATGCATAGCTGGCAACTGGAAGAGGAAAGAGCCCGGTAAAGATGGAGCGGCTATTAAAGTTTAATGTGACACCTCTAGCGAAGTTTCCGACTGGTTACTTGATCCTTTGCTAGCTGAGGTTGGCGGATATCCTTCCGGAGTACACAACTACTGTAGAGGCTCACTATCCCCTTGGCTGGGATCTATGTGACCTGGGCCTGCATAGAAGTAGAAGCAGTGGACCTGCTGAGGCAATTCTTCAGGCATCTGGGGATACAGGACTCTAGAAAGTTCACTTAAAATGGATCCGGCTTGGTTTGCAAGAAGGAATTTTTTCAGGGATTCAGAGTCAACCACTAACCCACTGACAATGTAGTGCTGTTTGTCTGGAACAAGGAACGCAGTGCGTCAAATCAATCCCCAAGCAGTAAACTCGGGGTGCAAAGAGGATAAGAACTCAAAGAACGGGAGAAAGGCAGCAAGAGCCTTCCTCATGAGAAGACACTGCTCTCAGAACTTCCAGCAGCTGCTCTGCATAAGAAAGAGCTTCTGAACAGCCACACTTCCAGGAGCCAGGGCCCCCAACCTAGGGGCTGCTTACTCCTGATAGGTGAGAGAAGGAGTCACTGTTCTCAGCTGTGTTCCCACGGGGCCCACAGCACGTCCCAACCCAATGCTTGTGGGAGTGGCCATTATCAAACTAAATGTGTCACCAACATAAAAATCAGATGTCTTAAATGTGAGAAAGAGAGTGGTAAGGATAAGGGGTGGCGGCATTAGGGGTAGGAGCAATGTGGGAGTGGATGTGTTCATGGGGTTGGAGTGACCAGAATACTATATGTATATGTAAAACGCATGTGTGTGTAATCATCAACAAAATTAATCAACAAAAAGAAAAAAATGTATGATGATAAGACACCATTAACACAGAACTCCGTTGACTCCAAGAGGAAAAGAATATTTAAGACAGCACAAGCTAACAGCAGAGAGCTGCTTTCCACGTCTCAGTGGGAAATTACTGGGCTGCCTCTTTGGTGGCATTCATGGTGGCACTGGTGTTTTAGTCAAGTATTTGGCTAAATGCTACTCTGCTTGTATTTTAGACATAAGAAAAAGCCTAGTGAGCCATTCGGACCTCCTGAGAGTGTGGTCTCACCGGCAGGCATGACTAGGGATGTCCCCCATTGCAGTAGAGTGGTGTGAGATATCACTAGGGATGTCCCCATTGCAGTAGTGTGGTGTGAGGCATGGCTAGGCATGTCCCCCATTGTAGTAGTGTGGTGTGATATGACTGGGATATCAGGAAAATACTTATTTCCATACTTTCATTTACCACTGCCATTCTGAGACGGTTGATCTGGTTGTTTGTTTGTTTGTTTGTTTTCCTAGAAACCAAACTTAGGGATTGTTAATACAAAGCTTTAGTTTCTCCAACCACTTGATAACAAATTGCATAAGAAGAAAGAATTTTTGGTATATTCTTGTGTCAGTTATTTTCTCATTGCTGTTGAAGAAATAATTAACTAAATCAACCGTCTTAGTTAGGTTTTCTACTGCTGCAATGAAACACCAGAACCAAAAGGCAACTTGGGGAGGAAACAGTTTATTTCACTCACAGATCCATAAAACAGTTCATTACCAAAAGCACTGAGCACAGGAACTCACAAGGGCAGGAATCTGGAGGCAGGAGCCGACACAGAGAAGCGCTGCTTACTGGCTTTCTCTTTGTAATTTGCTCAGCTGCTTCCTTACAGAACCCGGGAGCATCAGCCCGGGGATGGCGCTACCTACCATCAACCACTAATTAAAACAAAAAAGCCTTACAGATAGGTCCTATGGAAGTATTTTCTCAATTGAGCGGCTTTCCTTTCAGATAGCTTTAACTTGTGTCAAGTTGACATAAAACTAGTCAGCATACATGTCTCCATGACTTTCAATTCTTCCTTTTAGTAAAAGCTATTTTGGGGGTCTATACCCTAACCATGATGTTTTCTCATTAAGGAAAGATGCCAGATACTTTGTTCACAACCTCACAGTTTTGAGAAATTATTCAGAATATCCAACTCTTTCTTGGTCGTCCTCCTTTGTGTCTGTAGAGTCCACAAATGACACTATTAAGTGAGATGACAAGCCCTCAGAGTCTTCAGGAGCAGATGACTTAGATAAAGGAGACAGTCTCCAACCTGGGCTCACCTAGATTATGTTAAGAACATAATCTAGTCTCTACCCAGAAACAGCTCCAGGGGAAGTCTAGAAGGAGTAAACAGGCTTTGGCAGTGATGCTTCTGGATGTTTTCTAAGAAATTCCAAAAGCCAAAATGCTCATTTAATTTGGTTATTTTGCTTCACAAATTATGCTTTTAAAGAACCAATCTATTTTTGAAATAGAATGATGTTTAAAAAAAAATATGCTTTTTACTGTCAGTACGTGGCAACCTAGAGATTTGTCCACTAGCACGGTTGCCCTTCGCCTTCTTTGTCAATTTAGCCCAAGTTACACAGAAGCTTTTTATTACAGAGTTGACAGGACTAACTGCTTTCATCTTTCATCCATCTATTGGTTGAGCGTATTGAATCAAATGTTGCAGCTCTTAATGTCCTGCACAAAGTTGTACATTCGTTAGCCCCTGACTTAGGGTCTGGATCTTCGCCAAACGTTAAGCTTTACCTCGCCCTCTCAGATAGACTGTCTTCTCAGGTATTCTAACTGCTGCACCGCCCGTTGTCCTCTTGTCAGCCTTGAAGCAGTTACAGAAGAGATCAGTGCCCCCAAATCCCTAAAAGCAGCTCAGGTAACCCCTGGAAAGGGGACAAATGGCCCATGGGCTGTCTAGCGCACCCCTCTTCTTGCCTCTATGGACATTGTTTTGGGGACCCAGAAATAAAACAGTTATACTGTAGCCTTCTCTGCGTCAATTAGTGTTTCTGTCTCACCCGCTCAGATCAACGTAAATGAGGAGTAGCTCGACCCCTGGGCCGCTACGGTACTCTAAGAGTAAACAGGAGTAGATTTAACAGCTGGTAAGGACGGGATCTGAGCCCTCCTCTGTGAACACCATGGCTTCCACGCCAACAATCCTAACTGGTTTGAAATGGAGTCCAAAGATAGTGACCAGAAATTATTCAACCACCAGCCTCCGTCTATGTATGGCCTTCTGGTCTGCCACTTTCCCCCTCCCCCCCTCCCCACCCCCTCCCGCCCTCGTACTCTGGCTCCTCCCCTGGATCATTCCTTTCTTCTTATACTCATGCATATGTATGTTTTTACCCTTGCTTTTACATGATTAACTTAACTGGACTCCACCCTATACCAAAACAAAATGTTCCACATGAGATTTTCCAAAATGTTTCATTCTATGACATCTCCATCTGCTCCTGACACATCTACAAAAGTACCCTTCCGTTGCTGTGGGGAAACTCTGGCTAACAGGAACTTCATCCTTTCACCCCAGTTCTTGTCATTCGTCCTCTCTTTGCTCCCGTTCTCTTCCTTTGAAGCTCTGTGGTTCCATGCTACCTCGGTTGTTTTGGTGTAAACAGTCCTGACAGTAGAACCAGTCCTTCACACTGAATCGACTCTTACCGGCCCACTTGGTGCTTCCCGCCTCTTCTCTAAGCCTCGCACAGCAGTCCCAGAAAACCTTTTAGTTCTACTCTATAACGAAATCTTGTTTACAGCCCTGGAATAATCATTTTCCAAATCTCTTCAGGAATGCGGGATGGCAATCTCCTGATCCATCTCAGCAGATCAGGTCAAGACTCTCCTCCTGGTACACGATCAGAGGAGTCACTCTTTACTGACACAGAACTACCTACTCTCTCCCACAAGGATCCCCCCTCAGCAGAAAACAGCTTTAATGTCCCTGCCCTGCATTTTTATACTTCTCACAGTTAGGAATGGTAGTTTCCTGATGAAGGACTACACTTCCCAGGTTCCCTTGCAGACTACAAGAGTCACTTCCGCCCTTATAAGGGGCAGCATCCCATCTTCTTCTGTATACATCTTGGCCATCCACACATGCGAGGGACAAGAAGTTCCTCGCTGTGAATAAAAATGGTCCACCTAAGACACACCAAGCCTCTCTTTCTGTGTTCCATCTCTCTACAATAACTCTCCTAAATAATCTGTGTGAGTTAAATTTTCTTACGTTCACCTTTCCGTAATCTCTTCATATTTTCACACAGCAATATAGTTCTGATTGTTACTTTTTCCTGCTATTACAATGAGTTGAATAAAACCACCATCACAATCAACCGTAGCAATCAGTGTGTTAACAACTCTGAGTCAGAGAGTGAGTAAAAAAACATCAGGGGTAAAAGAGAGCAGCTTCCACGGCAGTGATCCTACACCGGAAGATTTCCACTGTAAAGAGAAAGTGGACATAGAAAATGGAACAGCGTGACTCTGTTGAGGATGTGCCACCATAGCATCGTCTCTAGGTTGGCTCCTTCATTGAGAATTGCAAATTAAGCAGAATGTCTTTAAAAATAGTCTGTGTCAACAAGTATTACAGAGATAGTGACCGAGGAAGAGCGAGGCCCAATGAGAGCAAGAAGCCAAAGCAATTCTGCTACAAGACTATGTTAACGTGGACCATAAAATCCGTAGGCCTGGCTGTCTCTCACATCCTTTGCTTAAGGATTTTGCTAGCACACTTTGCTTTGCACAGCTTTCTTTCTTCCTCTGATCTGGATTCTTTTCTCCAGAGACGCGTTGTCACTCAGACTGACTAAGCTATGTCCTCTTCTGATCGTCAGCTTTCTGTTTTTTTCGGTTCACTCAGGGTCATAGCATAAAACCAAGTAAGTATCTGGGATTTGTGTTCCGTCGGACAGCCGTGGTCACTATGGATCACTCTGGGCAAGAGGCACGTACTACAATCTTAGAATTGGGTTGTGACTTTTTTTTCTTATTAAGTGCTTTTTGAAGCAACTTCTCTATTACCTTTGCCAGTTTCTTGGCCACATTGATATTCCAAGAAAAAAAAAAAAAGAGAACAGGATGAAATTGGGGGTTTTAATGTTTAGCTACTGCTTTTTAGCTTTGTCATCAAAGGCTATTGATTGCATTAATTCTAAAGCTTTCCTTTTTTATTTTTTCTTATAATTGTGTTGGAACTGGTACAATTTCCTCAGTATGACATTTCAGAAGAGTCTCCAACTCAGAGTAGCAACCAACAGAGAAAATTGAATAGCCTTTACAATCTAAAAGAACAATGTTGTTCAAGTTAACTGTGGGTCCCTGAGCATTTTAGGAAATGACATCCTTCTTGGTCAAATAAAGGGCACTGGAAAAAGAAAATGGAACATGCTGATGAGAGCTAAAATTTTTATATTCAAATGTTGCAGTTTTTTGAATATATGTAACCTCAGGCCCCAAATTAAAAATAATTAAAAACAAATTAATCAGTTCAAACTGGAAGCTTTCTTGAGCCTCTGGAAAGGAAGTTATTTCCAATTCTGGGTGTACAAGAGCCTATTTCTATTTTTTAAATATTACTTTTATTTTTTTACAGTCCAGTCTGCCCTCCCAGAGTTCCCCATCCCATTCGTCCTTCCTCCTGTCTCCAAGAGGATGTCCCCACCGTTGCCCTCAGCCTGCCAGGCGTCCCAACTCCATGGGGCCTCAAGTCTCTCTAGAGTTAGGTGCATTCTCTTTCACTGAGGCCAGACCAGGCAGTCCTCCGCTGTATATGTGTCAGGGCCTCATATCAGCTGGTGTATGCTGCCTGGTTGGTGGCTTGGTGTTCCTAAGAATTTCAACTCTTAGGAAGAACAAAAACAGCATTTTTCTTCTGTTATCTGCACTCTTGAGATTTTGATTATAAACTCATCCTAACTTGGTCCAATTTGAACCTCTCATGCAGATTGTATGATGACTTCATTATATTTTATATTTAACATCATAATATAAGCAATGAAGCAGGATACAAAGTGAATAAAGATGAAAGAGTACTGGAGCTCTTACTTTTGAATACCATGATTTTATTGATATACTTTTATTTATTGGAATATTAGAAGGAATACAAGAAGATTATAAAAATGTATAGGACAGAGTTTTTCTAGACGGTCATGTCTGTTGAAATGTTATAGCAATAACACTTGGGTCTTATGAATATTTGAAGTATATAAGATATCCTCCATGTTGTAGTAGAAATTTCAGATTTCTAATAATACAAGATTTCTATATCTGGACCAGTATTCAGGCACTAATGCTCACATCAATAATTTCTGGTAGTAGCTAGTGTAAAGTAAGGCTTTTAAAATATTTTTTAAAAGGAGAGAAAACACGAGGAAGTTACAGATCAGAACGCACACCATGACCATATACACAGAAGTTGCTAGTACATGTAAAACAGTGCAGACAGAATAAATGAACACAGGTGTCTCTTATCTTAAGGACACTCATGCTAGTCAATGTGAATTGCTTAGCTGAAATGAAACCCTTCTTTGTGAAGGAGTTGAATCCATTCCCAGTCTCTCTAATGTGTGTTCTGAGTGATGAGCTCAGTCTACTCATGATCTTGCTCTGTATTAATTAATATGTATTCAGATACTAACTTTTCCTCTCCAGCCTTTAAATACGATTGACTTACCTTCAGGCTAGTTTCCGTGTTAACTAATTTTAATTATAATTCTTCAACATCCAATAATCTGGGTATGCTTTACAGTAAATTCATGGGAATTTTAATTTGCATTTACATTAGGGGAACACAGTGAAAGGGAGGGCTCTTGAAGGGCTCTAGGCTCAGAACTGGGAAATGGGGATTGCCGGTGAGGCTCCTCAAGAAGCCCTGTAGCAGATGCCTTTGGGCAAAATTGGACCAGGAGAAGCATCACAGAAATGCAGCCTGGAGTGTGACAAATTGCTTTCTTTGCTGAAGGAAGAGAGAGAGAGAGAGAGAGAGAGAGAGAGAGAGAGAGAGAGAGAGAGAGAGAGAGGGAGGGAGGGGGAAGGAGGGGGGGAGGGAGGGAAGGAGGGGGGAGGGAGGGAGGGAGGGAGGGAGGGAGAGAGAAGGAGAGATATGGAGGGAGGGAGGGAGACCGGAGACACCAACTTTTCAGAAATCTGAAATTTAATAATAATTTTAATACTAATACCAATGAGGAGATTGCTTAATCAAGAAAGAGATGGCTTTATGTAAGAGAAAAAGGCATTGCCAAATCCCAAGTTGTTAGGAATTTTTAAGACTGAAATCACGCAAAGTATTTTCTCCAACCACAGTGGAATTGAAGCGAGGGATCAATAACAGAAAGCAAGCTGGAAAAGTGTCAAGTGTGGAAAACAATACGTTCAAATGCAACCATGGGGAACAACAAAAATGCTTACGGAAATTAGAAATTACTTAGATGAATGGAAATAAAAACACAACATGCCCAAACATATAGCAGTAACTGTCTATGTGCCAAAAGAAGAAAGATCTCAAATCGATAACTGGACTTTGTATTTTAAAGGAACTGAAAAGAGAAAAGAAAGCTAAGGGCAAACTCCCAGAAGGAACTGGATAATAAAGACAAGCAACAATGTAACGAAAAGATCGGCAGCAACAGACCTTTGTTGAGGTGAACAACTTTGGCAGGCCCTGAGCCAAACAAGAAGAAACGAGAGCCTAACATCAGACACGATAGCAACGTTATTACTATCCCTGTGGTGCAAATGAAAAACAAACCCCCAAAACCAAAAAACCGAAAAATACCACACAAAACAATTCAGACCTTGGGGTGTGCCTCAGCAGTGGAGCATGTGACTGTCGACTAGCACACTCCTGAGTATGTAGAGTCTTTGTATGGAGATAGCTCCTAGGATAGCCCTGGGTTCTACACTCATCAGTGAATAACGACAAAACTATACACGGCTGCGTGCTGTGGTAGGCAGACCGGACTAACCTAAAGTGTGCATCTACATGGAGCTTCCAAATCTGCTCTTTAAAAATTAGATATGAGTAAACAGAAAGTTGAGAATGGATACAAAATGAAACGTCGAGTGCCCCCATCCTTGCGAGACAGAACGGGGCTCCAGACAGAGAAAGTGATGTGAAGATTGGGGGAGGAGTCACAGTAGTGTAGGTAAAAGCCAGAATTTCTAGAAATTCATCAGTCCCAAACTGTTAAAGATGTCCATCATCCCAAGGACAGCTAGGACTCCTTTTGGTTGTGAGAACTCAGAAACCGAAAACGTTACTGAAGGAATGAATGTAAGAAGTTCAGAGAGCTTAAAACAGTGGAGCAAACACATGATTCTGTAATCAAATCCCAATTCACACTGCAGAGAGTGGGAACATACCACCCAAAAGGAACGTAATGGGAGCATGTTTTAATAGCCCCTAACTGGAAACAAGTAAAATCATATATCAGCTGATGAATGAATAAGAGAGTTATATGCCCATAACATGAAATGTAATTTAGCTACCAAGAATGCCGTTTAAAAATGCGTAGCCCCATGGATGAATTTTGAAAATTGACATAGCCAGTCACAGGAAGATCATATATCACGTGATCTGATCCCATTCACGGAAAATGTCAGCCAGACCTGAGGTCGCAGTCCTGTAATCAAAAGATACTCAAGAAGTGCTAGCAAGAAAAAAGCTAGTTCGAGGCCTGCCTGGGTGTCAGAGCAAGTTCACGGTCAACTTAGACGCTGTTAAAACAGTTAACAGTACAAAAAGGACTGAAGATACAGCTCAACAGAGGAAGCTTGTCGAGAACGAATAAGAAGCAAGGTTGAATTCGAGGAACCGAATGAAAGAAGGAAAGAATGAAAACAAAAACCACACACAGTGGGCTAATCTACGCAGGCAGCAGCCAGGTGTTGTTTGTCAGGGCTGCCGCAAGGGAGGTGTAGCAGGGCTTAGCTCTAGACAGTGAGACCGTGGCTGCTGGTATGTATAAGCTGTCTTTCACATGATGAAAGGATTCCAATTTAGTTCATGGAAACAGTGATGTCAGTCAATACCGCAAATATATTAAAACTATTGACAGCTTCACTTCAAGTGGATGAACTGTATGGCGTGTAAATGGCCCTGATCAAGTCGTCTAAAGCGATAGCAGCATATATTCCTATAACAAGTGAATGTCTACTACCATACTTGCGAGCAGTAAAGGAACACAGCAGTAGGCATTTTGCTCCATGGTATGTGCTAAGTCTAAGGAAGGTTGGGTTCAATACACAACACACGAAAGTAAAGAATTTCAGAGCCAGTAATACAATTTCTCTCATCAGCCAGAGACTGTTTAGACACATGACTATCTACAGAACTAAAAATCATACCATTAACTCTAAACTATATAACAGATCAATCTCATGGGATGACCTGGATGATACACACACAGCAGCTGAACAAGTGAGGTTTCACCTGGATGATACACACACAGCAGCCGAACAAGTGAGGTTTCTGTGAATTATTTATTTTCGATGATTCTCCTTGGTCATCTGCCTGCTTACTTGTCCTGGCCTGTTGTGTCCTACGTTTGTCTACAACAGTCATCCATCATTTCAAATCTCAATGTCGTTATGTGTGAGTGTATGTGGGTATATGTGTATATGCATGTGTGTGTGTGTGAGTATATGTGTGTATGCATATGTGTGTGTGAGTGTGT
>NW_021604567.1:15026649-15137198 GCF_004785775.1 Grammomys surdaster | reverse complement strand
ATAAGTGTGTGTATGAGTGTATGTGTGTGTGAGTATATGTGTGTATGTGAGTGTGAGTGTGTATATGAATATGTATGTGTATAAGTGTCTGTGTATGAATGTATGGGTGTGTATGAGTGTGTATGAGTATATGTGTGTGAGTGAGTGTGTATGTGTGTGTGTGGATAAGTGTGTATGAGTGTATGTACATGTGTATCAGTGTGTATGAGTGTGTGTGTGTGTGTATGTGTGTGTGTGTGTGTGTGTGTGTTTGGGGGTGCATGTACATATAGAAGCCAGAGATTGATGTCTGGCATCCACTTCAATCTCTTTCTACCTTAACTGTTGAGATATTATATCTCATTCCACCTGAAGTTCACCTACACTGCCGGGCCAGGGGGCTCCAGGAATCAGTTTGTCTCTTTCCTTTATGCTTAGATTACAGACACTTTGGCAAGTTGAACCTGGCTTCTTTCTACATGATCACTGGGGGATCTGGCCTCGGGTCTTTATTTTACTTGGTAAGCATTTTACTGACTGAGCTGCCTCTGCAGTCATAATGGTTGTTTAGTGAAGATAAATCTGTGTACACTCCACTGCTAGCCGTGGGGATATGGAACTTGAAGTGGCCACCTTCTGTAGCCAGCCATGACTGTCAATGGAAGGATAAGGAAAGCAACCCACTCAGAAAACTTTTGACCCCAAATTTGCCCTATCTACAAGAAATGCAGGGACAAAGATGGAGCAAAGACTGAGGGAATGGTCAACCAATTACTGGCCCAACTTGAGACCCATCCCAAGGATAAACACCAATGTTTGACACTATTAATGATACTCTGTTATGCTTACAGACAGGAGTCTAGCATGGCTGTCCTCTGAGAGGCTCCACCCAGTAGCCAACTCAGACAGATGCAGAGACCACAGTCAAACAGTGGACAGAGATTGAGGAATCTTATGGAAGAGTTGGGGGAAGGATTGAGGGCCTAAATCGGATAGGAACTCCACAGGAAGACCAACAGAGTCAACTAACCTGGCCCTTTGGGGCTCTCAGAGACTGAACCTCCAAAGAAAGAGTTGGACCTAGGTCTCTTTGAACATATGTAGCAGATGTACATCTTGGCCTTCATGTGGGTCCCCCAACAACTGGAGCAGGGATTATCTCTAAAGCTGTTTCCTGTCTGTGGATCTTGTTCCCCTAACTGGGCTGCCTTGTCTGGCCTCAGTAGGAGAGGATGCGCCTAGGCTTACAGAGACTTGATGGGTCAGGATAGGTGGGTGGATACCCAATGGGGGCCTCCATCATTCAGAGGAGAAGGGGAAGGCAGGGATTCAAAGATGGGCTGTGTAAGGTGGGGACCTGAAAGAGGGGCTTAGAATCAATTGAGATGTAAACTGAATAAATAAATAAATAAATAAATAAATAAATAAAGGTGAAAAAATTGTGTGCATTCAGGAAAGCATTGGGCCCTTCAATTCAGTTTGAATACTGATTAGAATGTGAATGCTCCCGAACTATCTCCTCTTCATCTTGTACCATTGAGAGAGAACAAGGATAAGACAGGAAAGAGATTATGAATTGCAAATCAGAGCCTGAAGGAAACACATGCCTTACAAGGAGGATGGATGTTTATGGTAGCACTGTGATAAAATTCAGCCTAATTTAAATTTTTTTTTTAAATTTCCTTATTAACTAGAAACCTCCTCTGAGCATGGGACATATGAAACATTGCGAGCCATGAAATGACTGAACTTTCCGGATTTGAGAGAAGAGCAATGGACGTAATTTGCATACCTAATAGCCATGAGTGCAGAATTTCTAAGGCCAAACATGAATAGCATAAATACTGTGAGGCACTTTAAAACAAAACTGGGACAGGGGAAATCAGTTTTAAAAGTTCTGTGTCAGTCTGCTGGTTCCGTGCTGATGTTATGGGGATTAGGTGGTCACGGGGTCCTTGCTACTGAGATCCAGTTTCTGTATCTAATTTCATTTCTTAGAGTATAAATAAGATTTCTGTAGAAGTTAGTAAATGTGTGTTACTGTTCACTTGAGAGACTGGAATATTTCCAAGTAGCACTTAAATAAATTATGCATACACACATGCACACACACACGCGTGCACACACACACACACACACACACACACGGATATTTTCATACATCAGGAACACCTCTTTCTGCTAGGTAAATGCATGCTTCCAGTGGCTCCTTAATGTGTTTACCCAATAGAACCCAACTTAATTTTAATTTTACCTTACTGTATCATAATGAGGTCTTAGTGATATTACTTTTTATTTGGGCAGTCAGCTTGACATCCTGAACTTTGCTCAGTTGTAAATTTTTAAAACGTGAGCATAGAATATAAAACAGGATCTCTAAGTGTCTCTAGGGAACTGCTGTCTTCCTAAGTTAGAAATTATAGTTTAAATATTACTTCATTTAGAAGAAACATTTTAGCAGTGACTTTCAATATGAGTAATTGAAGTGAAAATCCACTCTGGTAAGAGCGATGAATTTGCAGCCTCTGTATAGTAATACAAACATTCATATCTGCTTTGGAATGCACACAGCCTGAATTTAAAATAAGGAGGTGTAGCATTTTCAAGAATGCAAAACCAAATCAATCACCCAGGAACATGTGCAACTTCAAATGCCTAGTGTAAGTAGCTAGCATATGGCAAGAGGTGAATAATATTAAAACAAGTCTGCTACACGGAGGAACATAGGCAAACACCATACTGTAGTGTTTGGGCAGATTTGATGTACAGTACCTAGACATAAAGTCTGTGTTAGTATTATTTGTTCATTGGTCTACCTTTTGTTGGTGTGGCTGTCTTTTGATATCTATCTATCTATTTATCTATCTATCTATCTATCAAATTATGTATGTATGTATGTATGTATGTATGTATGTATGTATGTATGTGTCTACTTACCTACTATCATCTATCAATTCTCTCTCTCTCTCTCCATCATCTATCTATCATCCTGTATCTATCATAATCTATCAACTGTGTATCTATTATTATCACCTTTCCATCACCTATCAGGTATCTATCTATTCTCTCATCTATCTATCTATCTATCTATCTATCTATCATCTATCTATCTATCATCTACCTACCTACCTGCCTACCTATCTATCTGCTTATCTATCTATCTATCTATCTATCTATCTATCTATCTATCTATCTATCATCTATATCTATTATCTATCTATCTATCTATCTATCTATCTATCTATCTATCATCTATCTATATCTATCTATCTATCTATCTATCTATCTATCTATCTATCTATCTATCTACCTACCTATCTGCCTATCTATCATCTATCCATGTCCTGCTGGTTATCCATTCCCAATTGCATATTTTCCTGCCAGTTGTACTGATGTTATCTATCTCATGATTCATAAATTGCTATCACACATACAGTCCTATCAGCGATTCTAATGCTGTGTGCACCTCATGAGCATCCCACTGACACATAGGAAGTTATCGACATGGATATGAAATTTTTCTGAGAAAACCTGTAGTAATTATAACAAAATAATACAAACATCATGCTAAGTGAGGTGCAGAAGACCAGTTAAGCCCGGCTCAAACCAGTTAACTGACAATTAAGTAGTGGACTATTGCTGGCTATTGAAAGACTAGTGCTTGAACTTTCCATAGTCGTGGGAAAATAAGCCTGTAAAAAACATAAAAACTAACAAACTTATAGATTAAACCAATGATGGCTCTACCCTTAAAAAATGAATAAAGGATAAAGGGCCAAAGAAACATATCAATGGTCGTCTTTGTGAGGAGAGCAAAAGGACAGAATCACAATAAAAGAATATTTCTCCACCTTTCTTCCGTTCCTGTTAGAGTAGCGGACACAAATGAATCCATTCTAAAAGTTTATCTCCAAAATATATGCTGAGCACAGTCATGTGCTGTCATCTTATGGATTATAGTGGAAATGAGAGGCCATTTTCCGTTAACAGGAACAGAAGGCCACAGTGAAGGAAAAGTGGGCAAGGGCTACCTGGATCCTGAACAATAAAGAACCAGATTCCATAAAAAACTGGTTGGTGACAATCAAGCCAGAAGAAAGTTCTTGGGCCAGAAGAAAGTTCTTGGGCTAACAACTCCAGAAAAACAGGAAGAAACTGGAATGAACTGGAAATAAGAGTAGTGAGACTGTGAGATCCAGCATCCTTAGACAGTCCATCCTCTAAGGTCTCTGCTATTGTTAATTTATCTTTATTTTTATTTAATTAATTTATTTACATCCCACTGAAGTTTTCCCTCTCCCCTTTCCTCCTGGTTCTCCCCATTCCCATGCACTCCTCCTCCCTTTCTCTTCAGAGAACTGGAGGTCTGTCATGGATATCAATTAGCATTGACATATCAAGTTTCAGTATGAGTAGGGGCATCTATTGCAGCTAGAGGAGGCAACCCAGTAAGGGGAAAGGGTGCCCCAGGCAGGCAGCAGAGTCAAAGAAGGGTCCAGCTTCCATGGTTAGGAGCCTCACATGAAGACCAAGCTGCAGAACTGTTACATAAGTGCCAAGGTCAGTCTCCTGCATGCTCCCTAATTGGTGGGTCAGTCTTTATGGGCCCCTTATGAGCCCAGGTTAGTTGATTCTGTAGGTTTTCTTGGGGTGTCCATGACCCCTCTGTTTTCTACAATCTTTCCTCCCCCTCTTGCCCAGAATTTCCTAAGTTCCTTTGTGAGTTGAGAAGGGTGGGGGTGGGGAAGTGAGGGTATTGGAGAGTTATGATAGGAGCAGGAAATATCAGGGGATAGGAAGAGAGGGAGAGGGAGGGAGAGAAGGCAGGAGAGAGGAGAGACGTTGGGGGGAGGGAGTACTGGGAGAGACAACTGGAAAGGGGGTGGGGTAAGGCTATCTCTTGGGATGAGATAGAAAGCAATGGAAACTCCCAATAAACTCTGAGAGTAATCCTAGCTCAGATTCCTAGCAATCTGGAGCTTGCATTGGCCATGGACATCTCCTTTAATCATGCAAGACTTCCAGTGGAGCAACTGGGACATCAACCCAACCACAAAACCTACAATTTGTCTTGCCTACAAGGTCTATAGGGGTAAAGATGAAGCAGAAATTTAGGCAGTGGCCAGCAAACAAATGGTCCAGCTTGAGACCCATTCCATGAGAGGCAGCCTACCTTTGACACTGTTAGTGATACTCTGCTCTATGTGCAGACCGGAGCCTAGCATAACCATCATCAGAGAGGCTTCACCAAGCAACAGGTGGAAACAGATAGAGAGACCCACAGCCAAACACTAAGCCTCTGCTATTTTAAATGCACATCTAAGGACAGCAGGATAGAAAGCTTGTGGGTTGCTTCTGAGCACATGTCACTTTTTAGGATTTTCAATGTTCTCAAGACTTCTAGGTGATGGAAGGGAGAGTATAATATAAACATCAGAATCTCATGAAAGGAATCACAGGGGTAATTTGTAGAGAGATGCTCCAAAAGTAATGCATTGGATTTTCTTCTGTCAAAGCAGTATGGAAGATCATCTGCTTTCCCACAAATAATGCACTGCCATTTGAATAGTTCTCTAGTCTCTGGGGTGGGGGTTCTGTGACACATGAAAGTAATTTCATTTCAAAGTTATGGGGCACATGAAACAGAAAAAAAGCACCACTAATTTATACTAATTTCTTTATGATGAAACGTAAAGGGACCAGCTTTGGTTGACATTCCCCTTTCCTACCGTCTTTTACCTCCCGCTCTAGGGAAGCTCTGAGGACCCCATGGCTCTGACTCCTTACCTAAAAATGCAGAGATTCCAAAGAAGCAAAGTACGAGTGTGCACTGTGATGGCAGCTATGTAATACCATGTAATGTGATATGGAGTTGGCTCATACGTCTTTTGGAAAACTTAGGTAGAAATGTAGGTGTTAAAGATCTGGTTGTATTAACCACTTCAACTGTAGCTACTAACTCCCATTAAGAATATATCCCACTTGATATCCTTCTCCTATCAAAGATTCTATTAGAGTTGTTATTTTAATTCACAGTGCTGGCTTTAGGAAGACTATCTGCCATTAATGCTTACATTAAAAAAGAATTATATACAACTGCTGATTAAGTCTCAGGTCAAAGCTTAAATGAAAGTACAGAGCATGATTTCACTGAAGTACAAAGATACTTCTCTCCTTATCGTAGGTCCTGTGTGGAACTAGTATAGATGATTGTTAATAGAATTTGTTGTGCTCAACCATGAATACTACATAGTTTACATGCTGGAAGAAATTTGTTGGCACACTTGATTAGTTTACTGTATGTTGACTGGGACCTGTTAGTAACTAAGAATTCCCCTTTCACACACGTATATACAAGCTTTTGATAGGCATACATGTTGCAGATTTTAAGATATGCCTTTTAGGACAATGGGTTACAATTCTGAAACATGGATTAGTGAAGAGATTCAGTGAAGATAATCTTTTCAGAAATCTTTTTCATAGTCACTAAAAAAAAAAAACTTAAATGTATGTAAAATGTTGGTTTTGTAATATCATCCGGTCAGTGCTTTTACTACCTTTGGCCATCTGATGTTAATCTTTGTCTGCAGTAGAATGTTACATGTGCTTACTACTCTGGGAAGAACAATTAAATCAATCTTTCCAAGTCCCTTCTCCTTGAGGTTTAAGGTTTCTAAATTTTCTAAATTTTCCTTGGCACTCGGATTTGAAACCTTTTTCTCCTATGTGTCACCAAGAAAATCATATTACTATATCTGGATAACAGAAAACATGATTTCTCTTATGATAAGCATAGAACTATTGACTTGCAATTTTAGTTTGTTTGTTTTAGGCATTGAACATATATTTTAAATGAGTCAAATCCTGTGTGCTTAGTATGCTTTAAGGGAGAATTAATCAAGAGCACTAAAGCTAACAGAGCTTTTAATGAAATTATCTCTCTAAGACTATTATAGGAATTCTAATAGCAATGCCAGCCAAGCTCGTACACTGTTGTCGTTAACAGTAGCTATGTTATGGTTGCTGGACCACAGCATCAGTGCTCACAAAGATTGTTGCTAGAGAAATGATAGTTTCTTCTCCATCACCTATCATTAAGCACACATGATGTTCCTCTGGTGGGCTTCCAAAGATCCTAGTTTCATTCTTGACCACCACTCAGCTTCTAGAAACAAAGATCTGGCCCCTGATCTTCCTGCTGATTTATGTTGTACTGTGAGGTCTTCCTGGGGAGTATGAACAGAGACAGTTTTAGCTTACTCCATCTTCAATGTCTATATGAATTCTTTCTTAAAATAGGTGAAAGACTGAACCTACTGCCAACATCATCTGCTTTTTGTTGTTGTTGCTGTTGTGTTGTTGCTGTTGGTGTTGTTTTATTAGCTTTTCACAAGTCACAAAAAGACCTTCTTCCCACCCTGGTAAATGCAATAGGAGGCATTATGATAAAATATCAAAACATAAATACTCAAAGACTAGAAACTGAGGTGAGGTGTTAAGGATAATTATGATATGATTATTGCCTTAAGAGAAGGATTTGCAACAAAATGTACTTTGAAATTTTTATTATAAAAGCATGCCTTGGCATGGTTTAGAACCATCTAGTATCCACAGTAATTACAGCAATAACACAACTCAAAACTAGAGGAGTTGAGGCTTATTACAGTCATACAAACTTTTCAAAAGTTATTGTTTCTCATACATGTACAACAAGCTTTTACTTTTGGAACTGATATGAGGTCATTAAACTTTGGTAGGGATTAGTTTATAACTTTTTAAGTGACTCAAAAAATGATGACACATTTCTAGGTACTTAGACGTTTACTTCACTGGACAGGTATGAGGAAGCAGTAAGCAATTTCGTTTGGAGTGTCAATGTTTGTAATGTGGCATGCAGAGGATCCTTTGCAACTATTTCTTCTCCCGAAAAAGACATTTTGGGTAACCACATCACAAGAATCATTAATAAAAATAGATTTTCAAAATTATTTTATGGAAGATAAAACAAAGAGTGTGGAGACATTTGATGCTGGATCTACACCTCTAATTTTGTTCTAGGTTGTACCTTGAGGCGACATTATCTCATATAACATCAGAAAGGTTAGAGTCACTGAACACTTCTGGACTGTTCTATGTGAATGTATCTGAGATGTGAAAATCCCTCTTCTTTTGTGGAAGGTGAAACTGAATCAAGCAACTGGACACTGCAACATTTGTTTCAGAAATAGAAAAATATATAGGATGTCATTTAAAACTTCTAACCACTCATTGGGTTGCCCATCTCATATCTAAGCACTGAAGTGGGAAAGGTCAGATATCTTGTTCAAAGTTAAGCATATAGTGGACTGCAAGGACTAAAATGGGGTACCTTAAAAATATACAGGGAGTCTTGTTACATTGAAGTTTCAGTGCCATTAGAATACCTTCAGAATACACCCAGGAAAATGTGCCCTCTCCCTTTTTTGCTTTTGAAGAACGTGTGTGTGATACAGATCAGCCTAACAGGTATTCTTGCTTAACATGCCTGCTTTGTCTGCGTGAAAAAAAATGTTAAAACAGAGAAATGTGTTGCTATCTGTCACATTCACTTACTGTAGCTATTAACTAGAGCCAATAAACAAGTGGGTGGTGAGCATCTTTGTATCCTCAGGAAAGGGGAGTCTCAATATCATTTGCATTTCTAAATTGAAGTACTTGCACATGCCTGGGTTTTAAAGCAGGGAGTATTGAAGATTATAGGAAAAAAATAACTGATCTAATTTAAACACTCAGAAATAAATCAAGCCCCTGGATATGACTTGTCGTTTGAGGGTGTACAGTTTTCCTGAGAAAATGACTTCAGAAGAGGCAGATAAGCCAGGTAGATGGGATGGGGAATAAGATAATAAACCAGTTTAATCTTTAAAGTTTCGTGTTTGTAGCTGAGTACGATGAGCAGCATTTGAGAATCCAGATAGATCAAAGAGAGCACAGAGGTGAGGAACTTTGCAATGCGGGGATCACGTTATAAGCTATGGGACTCGTTTGTGTAGCCTGCCCTGATATTTTCTCTCTAGACATTGCTGTATTTCTACAGTTTCAGCTTCACTAAACACAGAGTGCTTCTGTTTTTTTCTTTTCTTTTCTTTTTGTAATGAGGATATAAAGTGTCTAAGTGTGTGTGTCTGTGTGTGTGTTTGTGTGTGTGTGCATACTCTGCCTATCTGAAGACACAAAGCAAGAGTTGTATGGTGGGAATCTTCCATCGTGAGTCTCC
The DNA here is from genome assembly GCF_004785775.1 of Grammomys surdaster. Lineage (NCBI taxonomy): Eukaryota > Metazoa > Chordata > Mammalia > Rodentia > Muridae > Grammomys > Grammomys surdaster. Next base: position 15,127,963 of record NW_021604567.1, on the reverse strand, counting down.
ATGTTCTTCTTACTGCTGTTACTATTATTTTAAAACAGAAGTTCTCTGATTTGGTTAAAGTGTCCAGCAAATCCCAGGGGTCTGCTTTTCCTCACCTCTGCTCCTCACAGTGCCTGAGTTACAGGTCTGTGACACCGTGAGGTTCTTATGGTCACACCACAAGCACTTTATGCACAGGGCCACCTTACCAGGCTACTATTGTAATTTTTGAGCAGAGAGTTTTTAAAGACTTGAATGAGTGATTGATCAGTCTGACAAAGAATTCTAGGAGGGAAGGGAATTACAGAGTTCAATGACACCCAGACTTTTTCCAGATCATTGCAAAATGTTCTACAAAGATCACCAATGGGAGCCTGAAATGGTCCTTACAACTTACTGTGTCAATGACGACATACTACACATTCTGATACACAAGTAAACTGAAACAGCTCTGCAAAGCAGCGATCTGCAAATGAGGTGAAGAACATCTGTGTATAGGGAAGTTTTAATAAAAATCAATTTCATCTTCTCAGGATCTCAAAGTTACTTCCAAACCTCTCTAAATTGCATTTCATCTTCAGACATGAAGACAAGGCAGCAAAGTTGCAACAATGTGATAACTGGTAGGCTCACCACTCAGGCAGACCTGTCACTCAGTCACTGATGTTGCCTCTAATCCTTCATGAGACTGTCACTATAATTACCTAAGAATGGGATGCAAATAAGAGAAAATCATGCAAACACATTCTCCGTACTAACATTTGTCAAGTCTGTATTTTCTGTAAGTAAAAAACTTTCTTCAACGTAGCATTTAATTATAGAAGCCAAAGCAAGATGGAGAGGAAGCGAGACAAGTCTGTGAAAGAGCCAATAATCAGTGCACCTAATTTGCTAATGTGATACTAAGGTACATAGAGAACAATTATGTTTGGTCTTATTTATTCTCCTTAATAAACCAGATATTTCTTCAGTCTGTGTTCTTGATTTTGAACTATCAACAGCAAAGTATGTTCATTTGAGTGCAACTCGGACTACAAAGATAAACCTAGGTTTTTACAGCGGGGCAGAAGGGTAATTTGACAGTTTTTCTGGCCCCCAAAATCAGACTGCTAGAGAAAGGCTCACTGTGGTTTCTTTGAAGCTTCTAGACTTGTGGTCATCACATGGGCTAATTACAATTACAACAAAGACTTCACTAGAAAGTCATCACTAGAAAACTTACAACACATTCTGCATATTCATATCATAGGTCAGACTTTATATCTTCCATTCTACTTGAAATATAATATGATCTTTCCTTGAGTCTCTAGGAAGTGAGAATTAAGTGGTAGATTAGCCACTGGGAAGCCATGCACCACACAAAGACCCATGGTTCCTGTTTATTGATTTAATGGAGGTATTACTTAGTTTCTCACACATATCTCCAAAGGAGGGTGACTGAAGGAGTCATTTGGTCTGGTTGATTTCTTATTCTAGAGACACAGTCCTGTAGTTCAACCTTCCCTCTAATTACCAAGTGTGAAGCTTCTCTTTCTGCTATTGACACTTTTTTTCCACTCTGATTGCTCTATTGACGGAAGTTATCATGTCCCAGACGTGCAAGTCACTCACAGAATAGATTTACAGTGCTCAAACTTTTAAAGTTCTTCCACTCCACACAAACACTTCAGCAGCCGGGTTTCTGCTTAAACACACCTTTGACACACTCCCTTCTTGGCAGCCTCCAATTATACTTTATTGACTGGAGTTGCCAACGTTGGAGACAGCACACACGCTGTTCTCCTAGCTGTGGCCTGCTGTTATTGACTACATTTGCTAACACCGAAGAAGGAGAATGTGGCTTTGTTACCTGTGGCTTCAGACTGTTCTAATTCACAGCTGGGGAGGAACTGTTCACTTTTGTCAATTTTTGTCGCTTTCGAGGTGACTGTCTTGCAGTTGGTTTCAGTTAACTGTCTCAACAAGAAACAATACAGGATCCTGCCACATGTCCATTGCAAGTATTCTTTCATTAGTGTTTTGCAAAACTGTTTAAGATAAATTGAAGTACTTAATAATTGGCTTCCCCCTTTTCAGGCTTCAGTAGGATATTTTCAGCTTCAATTGATATAATTTAGGACCAAACACTGCAAAGCATATTTGAAATCTATAGGTGCTATCTAGGCATCTCCCGAAGGACAAACGTATTTTGCTAAAAATTTAAGATGAGCTATGTCTTCATGTATTTCAAGACACAGATTTTCCCCTTTGTGTATAGATTTTGTACATGGATGGAACCAGGATGGATTAGAAGAGCCCCAACATTCAAGACGCTGTTAATTGGGAGATACTGTCTTCTGTCTTTCAGGCTGTCTCAAGTCATCATGTAGCTGAAGATGATCTTGAACTTCTGCTTTCTGCCTGCAGAGTCACACACCACCACAGTCGGTTCACTGGGGCTCAGACATGGGGCATCGTGCACAGGCAAGCACTCCAAGGACAAAGCTATGTCTTCAGGTGTTTCTTATACATTATCTTATGCTACAACTGTTTTTGCTTGCATAATATTATTCTATGTGTGTCTTTCTGATATATTGATAATTCATTTGTAATAGTAAAATGTTCTGGTAAAGAAAAGATAGATTAGTATCTAGAAATAAAATAAATATAGATCAATATTGAGATCATCTAAGTAATCTCTTCGGCCAATATGTAGATTTGCTGTGTTCTTTTCCCAGGGAACATAAGCAATGGGCATTGAGATGTATCTTACTATCATTTTTAAGGTATTTGGTCTCCTTTCTGTTTCCACTTCTGGACTGAGCTTCCGGCATTTGTGGGCAGGGGTGGGTGGGGGGAATACTGGCCAGGATCACCTTGATGTTCCCTTCTACTTGATTAAATTTCACCAGCTCTTAATTTCTTAGTGTGTTTAATTTAGAAGGCTAAAATTTTAAAATATTCTTCTGCCTGTGCTGAGGTTTGAATGTGGTTTGTCTAGATGGAAATTCATGGTGATGTGTAATTATCCAGTGTGATGGTAGTGACGTGCTGGGCCTTTCGGTAGGATGACTAAGTGGCACTTCTGGAAAGGAGAAATTGCCATGGGAGTGGAAGGTAATAAAGGCTGCTGCCTCCTCTTCATCTGTGTCTGTATGTTTTGTCCTTCACACTTCCTACAGGCAGGAGGTCTCTGCTACACACTGTCTTCTGGTTGCTTGAACTATCCCACAAGAAGATTCATGTCTTTCCAGTGTTCCAGCCCAGGGTAATCTGATATCATAAAGCAAATCATACTAATGAAACCTGCGATGATTCATTGTGGTTCCTGGCATGATGAGGGTTAGAATATCTGAATCAAATAGAAATGTATTTCTGGGGCATGTCTGTGTGAGTTAGGGTTATCTGCAATAGGTTGAGGTTGGAAGACCAATCCTACATATGGGTAGAACCATTCCAAGGGCTAGACTAGGACTAATGAGAGAGAAAAACCAAACTGAACAAAAGACTTCATTGCTGTTTCCTGGCTGTGGACACAGTGAGAGCAGCACCCCATGCTCCTGCCTCCATCACTTCTCTCTCATGAAGGACCAGATCCCTTGAAATTGAAGCCAGACAGCAACTCATCTTTCTTTAAAGTCTTGTTTGTCAGGTATTTTGTAGTAGCAACTAGACAAATTATTAATATGTAGCTTCTTAAATATAAAGCTTGTCTATGAATCTTAGATTCCTGCTTCATTGTTTACATTGATTTTGTTTGTTTTTTTCATAATATTTTTGTTCAAGCATAGGAACTGCTTCTTAGTTTTCTTTATTTTTATTTTATTTTATTTTGGCAGCATTTCCTATTGAACTCAGGATTCTACCAAGGTTAAACAAGCTCTTTACCCCTGAATTATCACACATCCCTACCCCTAAAACCTAGGAATATCTTTTTTTCCAATCATCTGAGCGCTTCCCATTTGAAAAATAATCACCACCAGAGATAGGCTCCCGTTTTTTCAGTCTCTGTGGGAGGGTAAGAGACTAACATCAATGAGCTTAACTTCAATTAGCAATCACAGATGGCTTAATCACATTGACCAACCTCCCTCTGGCCTCTCCTAGACTTTTCCAATAGCTCACTTGCTGCTTAAAGTGCTCTCCCATCTTTTGCTGCAAAGGAACTAACTTTTCTCGCCCACTGCAACTGTCTTTCTTTACAGTATTCCTGAATGAACTCTTCCACCCCTGCTTAAATGCATGGAGATATTTTTTGTCTTTGTCAGTGTATTTAGTTTGACCTACAAAGCAGTAGACTTTAATAAGCACATCTCTTCCTTCATTCACGCATATACAACATTATTTGCGAATTTACTAATCTACGTGGGTCCTGCTTTCATTTTCTCTGGGCTCTTTATGCATGGACAGTAGCTAACGAGCATATTCTGGCTAATCCCATTTAAGCACAGTCATCCTTTCTGCGTTAGATGTTTATTATGATCCTACACACAGTATCATCAAGGTTGTTTTTAGATGTGGCAGTATTTACCTGAGGGAGAGGAATGCCCCAGTGCTTGAAGTAAAATAGGAACCTTAACTGACCTGTGCTAGTTCGCAACAGGTTCCTTCCCCAAGTCTCTATGTGCAAGTGACAAATCCCCCTGGCAGTGTGTCAGGAGGCCATGTTCGAGCAGCAGCAGAGTCCTACCCTAGAAGATACTCCCTGGGACTCTGCCAACTGATCCATCCTAAAACCGTTTGAACACTGCTTCAGAATTCATTCTGCTGCAAAGTGCTATGTAAATTCAAAGTGATTATCTTTATTATAATCATAACTGAGTTCATGTACCTTTTACAATTCCCACCAATCCTCTTTGGTAGATAATTTATACTGATATTTCATCATGGTCACATTTTCTTTATTACTCCATCATTTCTCAGCCTCCAGACTCAACTGCCCAAATAAGAGTACTATTCATAGAGACACACTTAATTGCTATATACAGGACCTATGAGAGATGCTCAAATAAAGATGAGTATTTAGAAAACTTCTGATAGGAGTGTTATGCAAGGCCACAGCTTTACGTAAAGAGGTGGCCATGGTACACGCTGGTCTCAAGGGGCCTTAGTTTTTGCTGACATCCACAGACACAAGTGTCATCCTTACATATTTACACAATTTTCGGTTTTGCAAACCAAGTATAAATCACAATTTGAATGCATTTTTTTCAAATGTAGAAAAATCAAGCTATTAGTGCCTTGATAGGAAATTAGATTGCATTGCTTCGGCATTTAAAATGTATATCGATCATCTATAAATACTTAAGTTTGTTCACTCTCCCAGATCTCAGAAAATATACTCAGGTCTATATAGGAAAATCTCTAACATGTTGCATTTATCAGAAGAATGAAAGTGTTCAAAATAGAGTGCACATATGTTCACTGTTACTGCTGATGGCCAACATATGGAATAAACCCAGTGTCTACTAGTGAAAAGACGAGTGATGACGATGTGGAAGAGTGAAATACTACATAGCATTCACTAGAAGTGAAAGCCTGCCATTTGTTACCACATAGCTGAATCCAGAGGTTACTCTGTTCAGTGAAATAGGCAGTCAGGGATCAACAAAACAAAACAAAACAAAACACAAGACAAAAGAACCAACAACAAAAAATAGAAAACAAACAAACAAAAAAACAAAAACAAAGACAAAGACAAAAACAAAAACAAAACCCCAAACCCCACATCTGGGCTAGTTCATAAGTAGCATCTACCTATTTAGAAACAGAGTGGTCCATACTCACCAGGGCTGTTTACAGTGAGGAGGTTCAGCAAGATAGGAGAATGAGTTCAAGAGATATATAGTTAACAGTGGTGTATCTATTCTCGAATATCACCAAAAGGGTAGAATTTCAGTGTTCTTCACCCAAATCACAAATACTTGTTAGAATACTTATAAGTTGATAAGATTGGCTTAACCACCTAACCGTGTTAGTCACCACATTTTGTATATGATGTGTAAATATATAGAATATTTGCATGCATATAGAAATATATTAAATATATAAATATATATAAAGAGACTTTGAGTCAATTAATTTAATTTGTAGTTAAAATAGTTTGATATACTTAAGATAACTGGAGATACAGCATGGTAACGACTGTTACTTGCATCATACAAGCACAAGTTTCTTTCTTTCTTCCTGACTTCTCCATGCTACCCTTTTTGAACCAGAGATGTCACAGCAGGAGCCTTCCAGAATAGTTGGGCTATGAGAACAGAGGTAAATGGAGAGTGTAAGGACAAGGAGAAGCATGGACTGTCCCTTGGCACTTCTTCTAGGGATCTTTCTGGAAGGGACAGAGCTCACTTCTGCTTGATTCATGGTTGAGGCTTCTAAGTCGATACTGAATTTAGAGGAATTTGGTAAGCAATTTGGCAATATGGACATTAGTAAAAATTAATTATGTAGACCTGTAATTACACAGATTACATAAAAACCAACTACTATTCAGGACTCATCTGTATCTCTGAGTTCTCTGTGTTTTGTGGACATGCATGCTCATGAGGTTATTTACAACTGTTGTACGTGCACGGCAGAGTCACTGTAAGGTGACATGACACTGAAAATCCCTGCTTAATTCATCAGCAATGCCAACACCTTACAAGAGAATTCATAGCAGACATCAGCAAACTGTCCCTGGGGACTTTCTTCATTCAGCCTTTGTGGTCATTGACTAGGGTGCACATAGTGGTACTTGAAATAAGCATGGCCTGGAGACATATTAAAGTTGAACATGGCTTTGGGAAGAAATGTGGCTGTCAACTTTCTGGCTCTGATTTCTGACTTCCCCTCTGTTTAACTTCCCGTGTCCATAGGGCAGATGCTTTCTCATTCCATTCAGAATCATTCGTTTATCAGCAGCAGATACGTAAGAGTGATCCAATGTGAGGCAAGTCAGAAATAAGGTAACTCCAAGGTTGACATTTTTCTTTACTAGTCTAGCTTCTAGGTGTTCCTTTTCTGAATGAAATAGGCGATGGTATACTACAGCTATCTTCTTTTCCCAAAGTTCCTGAAGTTTGATTTATGCACTCACATCTGTACCATAGAATATGTTTACTGAAAAACAAAAGTGTCTGAGAAGAGAAATAAAGATTACTTTGCATTTGGAGGGGAGAGGAGGAGTATCTGTTATAAGTCTTTTACCGGGTCCTCAAGGTTCTGGGGATAAAGGCTATAGCATTCTCATTTTTTTTTCTTTCACAAAGTCATGCTTTTGAGTTGAGACTAGTTGTCTAGAAGAGCTAGTTAGACAGTGGGGCGAGATACTTGAAAGGAAGCCCAATTTATTTTAATAATCTAAGCAGAGAGAACACAATTACTTCAACAGACGAAATGTCTCTAAGGGAGTAGTGAGATATTATTGCCCAGTTTTGAAAGAATTTGGCTTAAAATGATGTCCCTATGACATCTTAGCGCCAACAACAACCACAGCAAAATTTGCTCATTTGCTCATTCATTCATCAAACCCGTGTTAAAAAGATGTTGCTAAGAAGGAAACATTTTAGAAAGAGGAAAAATGGAGAAGTAGATGTTAAAATGCTGTGCAGACCTAGGACACCCACCGTCAGGCAGCTCGACAGACCTTAGCCTGTCATACGTAGGTATCTCTGATCAGCACTAGCCAGGCCCTTGGCTTCACGTTTGAGGGAACCTGATACAGTAACAAAGATGAGTTCCTCCTTCTCTTTTCTGACTCAGGAATCTTACAAACCAAAATAGATGACTTACAAAAAATAGATGACTACTTTTTTGTAGGAAATGAAAAACTAATGAAATTCCACTTAAATATATATTACAGAAAGACAAATGAAATGCCAAGAATAAAGGCATTCTTCCAAATAACTCACAGGAGCCGAGTGTTCATTTATTTTAAATTGTTCGTTTGGATCAGTTCTTGCGAAGTCCACGAAATTCTCTAGTATGATTTTGGTTGTAACAGTGGAGTCCCACAGTGAGTTAGAGTGGCCTTTAGCAATAAGAAGAACTTGTTTTACCTCAACTATTAAATGTTTGAGAAGAGTAGATGTGTGTGGAAACAAGAAAATATTAACCACTGAAGAGAGTCTCACGAGCCCTTGTCTCAAAGATCCTAAACCTTAATGTTGAATGTCGCCGTATTTCCCTGGAAATAAGATCACTATCTTATTTGAAAATTTTTTTAATTGAAACCAAATCTGATAATCCCAAAGAAACTGTATACTGAAAGCAGATTTCTTCATACATATTCCAAGTTATTGTTATTTAAAATACGGTCCTTGAAAACTTTGTGTTATTATTATGCAAATACCATTAAAATATCAAGTATGACTGAGCTTTAAAAGTAAACTCTTGAAATGGACATCTCTATCATGCCCCTTCCTCCACCAAAGCCTATGGAACATTGAAAGAGGGAGGATGGAAAGAATATGAGAGCCAGAGGATCCAGGGGTGCTGAGAAATATCTCCTGAATATGACATGGCTACCACACTCATGAACTCAAAGCATCTGGGTTACCTGCATCAAACATGCACAAGATCAAGACAGCAAAGAACAGAGCATTGGTTGGGGAGGTACTCCCTAGCCTCCATCATTAGTAGATCCACTAAGAATCTACTACCAGTTAATAATTTCTGAGGGAGGAAGAGTCATTTGTCTTTTGGTATATAGCCACAGATAGGTTTCCCATCCTCTGTTGCATGGTTCCACACACATGCACATAATCAAACCAGTAATTAGACTTGGACTCTCACAGATACATAAAAAAAGAAAACCTGACTGTCAGAGAAGTGATGGAGGGGGTAGGTGGGGTCTGGAGAGGAATACTTGAGGTGCATTCGGTCGAGTTTCATTGTATGGATGCATGAAATTGTCAAAGAACAAAACAGAACTAAAATAGAAAGTAAAGTCATTCAGTCGTGTACTGTGCCTTTGAAGTGATGGGAGAAAGATGTTAAAATTCAATTAAGACTGATTCCAGAAAATAATAATAAATCCATTGTATTGATTAACCCCACTTTCGTGGAACTTCAAGAAAGCAACACTATTCTTTAATTATCTCCCAAAATCAGTATTTCTTAGGAACATCAACGTGGATAATTGCATTCATAACTATTTTCTTTTCCCTTCATCTTTTCTGCAAATGATTACAACATAGACATGCACAAGTTCTTCAAGATGTTAAGCTTTAGTTAAGACTGGCTGTCTTGGGTTGGGTTACGAATGTCAAGGAAAACATTCATGTAAAATTACTGAGAACTATTATTAAAATTCTTTTTATAAAATTACATTGTCTTCGATAATATTCTGGGGGTATTTTAAAATAAATAAAATATTTTCCATCAAGTTGGAGAAAACTATTTCTTATTAGACATTGCAGTTACTTTCATCCTATTTGTTTGTGCATGTAACTGCAAATATGTGGTTGTACGATTTAACAAGTTTCTGAAACTCTGTGGTCCAGGCCACACTTGAATGAGGGTTACAGAGAAAAAAGTCTATGATAAACACCAAGTCCATCATATTTAATAAGTGGAAGGATCAGATGACCCGAGGTGACTGGGTTTGATAGAAAACACAAGATGACACAAAAATTCAGCAGAAGACATGAAAATGAATTTGAAAAATGGAGCAAAAATTTAAAAATGATGCATAAGATTATAATAACCAAATTATAATAATATATCACATAGCGTTTCAGTTGATTGTAGTCTATAGTGACCGCATAAGATTATAGGGGGGGTGTCATGGACTGAATATGAAAGGTCCTTTTGGGATCATATTTTGAATGCTTAACCTCAGTTGGTGGTGGTGTGTGAGAAGGCTGCGGATCCTGTAGGAGATGGGGCTTAGTTGGCGATGGCTGGTCACTAGAGATGGACCCTTGACTGCTGTAAATGAACGCCTTGTTCTTGTTCCTCTCTGGCTACTCGGCTGTCATGATATGAAATGGCTTCTGCTATAGGCTCCTGCACCGTGAGCTGAGATGAATCACATGGTTTCCCCATGATGATGGAAGAAAGCCAGCTAAAACCGTGAGCCAATTATATCTCTCCCTTTTATGTTGTCACCCTAATACTATGACTACAGCAACAAACAGAAACTAATACAGTATTGAAGAATCCGCCAAGTCATTTTTACTGGAGCTCTATGTTTTGCTGTGCAAATATTTTCCACTCTATTCTAATTGCCTACAATATTTAGTTTAGCTAAATGCTGTACGTTAGTAGCCTCAAAGTAATATGTTATAAATCCTAGGTGCAAACATCTAGCCTTGCATAAGGGTATTTTACAACATTCACACGAAGACAAAATGACCTAATGTTTTGGAGTGTTTCTAAGAATAAGTCTTTATCATTAAATACATCAAATGTGTTTTCTAATCAGTTGGAATTAGGCCAGAACAGGTACATAGTAAATGTTTCCTCTAAGACCACATGAATGAAAAGATTAGACCTGTACTCCAAAAGCACATGCATTAGTGTTGGTGGAACAGAGGCTATGTCTGTCATATATATGCCATATGGTTTCAGAGGCTTACTCTATGTAGTATAGAAGCTGACATGCCATACATGTTTGAAGCATGTTTCAGTGAATGAATCAAGGCATAATGTATACGGGGTAATAGACCTGCAGTATAAGCTGATATAACGTTCTAACCAATAAAACAAAATGCAGTCACACAGAACAGTTATTTCTTTCCTAAACTTAAACTCCAGATTTCAGACTTCCATGGCTACCATCTTCAGTGGGATCTTCACCCATTGCCAGCGCTACTTGGTGGGAGAACTGGAAGGAATCTACTGACTTATGGCACCCCAGATGTAAAGGATGAGGCAAAATGTCCATACCTCCTTTCAGAATTAGCACTGACTCTGAACTTATTTGAGGGAAAAAAATAGGAATTGATTTATTGGGACTGAAACAAAATTGGCCTCTATACGAACAAATAATTCACAATGTCTAACACTCTAATAGACTAGTAATATTTGGGAAGATCAATTTAATTAGTTGGCATTAAAATTATGGGATAATGTAATTTTTAAGGTCAAATATTTATACACATGCAATTATATTTCAGAGCAAAAGGTTATCATGCAGTAGTGACTCTCACAAAAAAGAGGTACTTGGGGGTTAGGCCATGCTCATGTACTCATTTAACTAGAACACTGTAGTTTTTAAGTGGGAAAACTAAAGTGTCATTTTTTGAATTGGTCTAGGAAAATCATAATTCACTCACATAAACTTGAAAAGGTCATATTTCCTGTGAATATTCTTGAAATAATACTTTAAAATTTTTTGTTACATATAATTATTTGGTTTTTACTATGACAAGTTGCTATGGCTTCTTAATTAAAACAAAGAAACAACGTATCATTTTATAACTGGAAGGTAATAATTATCTGCTGTGAAGTTATTTATAATTTTAAAGTGCCAAATACAATGTTTTCCTTAAGAATGTTGGCTATTTCTCCTCCAAATTTACCACTTATAAGACTCATCCCTCAATACCTAAATGAGATTTTAAAATATGATACATAATCATTTTAGGAATATGTAGCTGTATATGAGTTTTATACACCAGTTCACAGGAAGCCGTGGATAGTTATTTAGGCACAAGCTAAATTTTATTCTATAATGTAGGTAGATGAAACATGCTCCTTTTTATACTTAAGATAAAAATCAGTCATTTTAGAGAACAGTAAGAATTTCTGTAAATTGCGATTTCTTGCTATTACTCCAAACAGACAGATGTCCTCCAGAGTAAGGGGAAAAAAGGGCCCTAGGCCATCGTAATTCCCTTCTTCCTGGCTTTCCAGAACACATTACTCCAGAAAGTAAAGAAGAAAGCAAGTTGAATAATAAATTATTCTGAAAAACAGAATTTTATGAATTCAACAAAATTTTAAATAATCTTCTCAAATGATATTTTTCTATGTTCATTGTCTTTTAAAATTTAGAAGTGAAATTAAAAGTGAAATTTAGAGGTGTCAATGTTCAAGTTAAAGACAGTATGTTCTGGAAGACACTTGTTAATATAGTTAAAAGCTCAATTAAATAATGACTTAGTACCTGATCCTGATGCAGATACTTACAGTCAACCATTGGACTGAGGTCGGGGTCCTCTATAAAAGAGTTAGGGGAAAGGACTGAAGAATATGAAGTGGATTGCAACCCCACAGGAAGACCAACAATGTCAACTAACCTGGAGCCCCAGGAGCACCCAGAGACTAAGCCACCAACTGAAGTGCATACAAGGGCTGGTCTGAGGTCTGTGACACATATGTAGCAGTTTCAAAACAAAACTTACTCAATAATACGTGTTGATCTAATATACATGACTTATAAAAACAAAAAAATTGTAAAACATACCCAAGGCACATCCATGTATAAGACATATACATAGAGAGCACAAATATAACTATACAGAAAAATTATATACAAAATTATATCTTTCCAAACCATAAAACCATATCTCGCTCTCTATATATTATTTGTTATATACGCAACTGTATAAACTTTACAAATTGACTGTGGGTATATACCTTATATAAGACTTACATCCACATGTGTGTATACATGATTTTATGAGAATAAAACTCAATTTAGGATATATACGAGAATAGTTTTTAAATCCTCAGCTTTGTACTATTAAAAACTTTATGGCACAAGGCTGAGGAAGAGTGATGTTGTCTTGTTACACACACGGAGGCGTCCATTATCCCTTAAGTGATGTGCAATGGTGATTTATCCAAGCAATTTCACCTGTCAGAACTTGAGAGTGTGTCTCAGTACTTGCCCTGCCCTTCACTCTCACCACTTCCTGTGTGCTGATGTGTTTTGATGGCTGATGCTGAGGACTTTGACAATTACCTCATATCCCTGGAAGCAATCCATAAAAACCGATTCTACTGTAGAACTGCATGAAAATACTTCATTGAGTTTCTAATAAATCAGAGGTGAGTAGCGGTCGTTAAGGAGATGCCGTCGGAATGGACCAAAGTGAGGGGGAGTTGGTACCCAGTTGGAAGACTCGTTAAGATGGAATGAGAGAATCCGTTGACTTCGTCGGTAGAAGTGAAAATACGGAGTGGTAGACAAAACTGATTATGTCTTTTATTAATAGGAAGGGCTGCAGGGGATAAAGTGTTACGGCATGATATGTAATAAAAATCTCTTTGCTTGGAATTACTCTTCCTAGAAAACTGAGCTAAGAATAGATTTACATAGTTAGCTCTTCTTCGCAAGTAGTATGCCTTGAATGAAATGAGTGAATGGTATCCAAACATTTTACAGTAACTTTTATGATACAGTTCCCCTTTAGTTTATTAAATGGATGTTTAAACAGGGACCACTCTCTCTCCTATAGTACACTGTTAAGAGTCCTTAGCTGGTTGGATATGCTGATGAACATCTGGAATCTCAGAACTTGGGAGACAGAGGCAAGATGATTATACCAAGTTTGGTGGCAGACTATATATACACAGGGAGCTCCAGGATTAAATAACCAGTGCTATGGACATTCCTGACCTGCAAAGTACCCCAAAAAATAAGGATGGGAAAGAATTTTTAGTTGAGCTCTAGGCAGGGTGATATACCTGTAATCCCAGAACTTGGAAATCAAGTCTTAGTATCACAAATTTTCAGGCATTTACAGTGTCTTTACTGACAAGACCACTGGTAATCTAGGCTCTATCAGCACTGAAAATACAAGTGGACGAATGAACGAACACATGAATATTTCCTCCCGTGACCTAATACACATTTTAAAATGTATGACCTCCTCTCGCTGCTAGATTTTTCTTTTTGTGGAATCTTATGCTTCAGAGATCCCTACGGTGTTATTCGACTTCACACACACTCGGGCCCTCTAAGTCATGGCATTCCCCCCAGAACAATACCATTTTCTTTCCTTTGCCCTCTGCTCAGGATTTGTGCAGAGAAGAAATTAAATTTTAAAAGGAGGTTGACACGGATTTTCTTGGAATATTACGAGAGTAGACTTTTTATTTAAGTCCAAAGAACATAATCCAAGTTTGTTCTTAATGAAACGGAAACTAGAATTAGGTGGATTTAAAATATTACTAAGATAACAAGCTGTCATCCTACTTTGTCAATGACAGTGAGGTGAAACACTCCCCCTGGTAAGTTTTACAGCATTTATAATTCCATGGGTATAAGAGTTCATTTCAAACGTGAGACTCTCCGATAGCTCTACGTTCCTTTTCCTTTAACATGTTACTTTCCCCCAAATAGTTACGCAAAGAAAAGAATCTCAGGTCTGTGGAAAACTCACATTTTGGTTTGCAGTCATTAAAATCTATTTCACTTTGGAATGGCACTGAATGAATGAGAAAAGTTGACTAAATCAGTCAACTTATTAATTCTAATTTGAGGAAACTCTTTTCTCTAGTATGCCCTAAGGAAAGATCAATGGCCCAATATAAAGATGTCCCTGGATAGTTCTGACATCATTTATGGTTCAGTCGAAGCTTATTATTGAGTTTTAAACTCTGACCAGAGAAAGATCGCGTACACAGAGTCAATATCTCCACCAGCCTCAACCCAGTCCCAACTATAGCTATGTGGCCGCGCTGAGTTGTGGAATCTGTCTTAGCTACTTTTCTGTTATAAAAGACAATGACCAAAGTAACTTAGTGAAGAAAAGTTCCCTTTAGCTTTTGGTTCCAGAGAGATGGAGTTTACTGATAACGTGGAGGCGTGGCACGCAGGCAGGAGCTAGAAGCTGGTTAGCCCGGATCACATTTTCACCAGTAAGCTGGAAGCAGATAGCAAGATCAGGAAGTGGAATGAGGTTATGAATCTTCAACTCCTACTTTCAGTGATGTACTTTCTTCATCAAGGCCTCACCTTCTACAAATTTCATAACCTCTCGGAACAGCACCACCAGTTAGGTGCCAAGTGTTTAAATACATGAGCCTGTGGGGCACATTTCTCATTCAGACAATCACAGGGCACTTACTTCATGGTGGGATCCTGTATAACATTGTGTTCTAGAAAGTCACCACTAGATGAACAAAGCTGATGTTAAAGCCGAGTCGCCTGGTCACCCTTGCAATTAGGCAGGTGAGCAGAGTCGCCTGTTCACCCCTGCAGTGGTGCGGGGAGCTCAGTTGCCTGTTCATCTGTACAATGATGCGGGCGAACTGAGTTGACTGGTCATCCCTGCAGTGGTTCGGGCCTCAACCTGAGGTTTCCCTGGTGGTCACTAGGCAGCTCCTTTCATCAGATATAGATCATGTGTTCATTTATTACTAACAGAGGGACCCAGTGTTCAAGAAATGCATAATTCATTGGTAATAGAGAATGCTAAAACAGACACCCATAGTCTGGGAGGCCTGAAAGGGTCTATAGGGAGTTATGGACCAAGGGAGAGAGGACAGAGAACAATCTACAGCTTCCCTTCCAACACAGGGGACAGAAGCTAAAGCATATTGAAGGAATTCCAAATATCCTGTATTGGGTTACACTTTTCTGCTCTTTTTTGGTTATTAGATGAGTTGGCTTACATTTTCCTGGTGAGGACAGAAACTCTGTGTGCTCATCTCCAAAATGTGGGAGATAATGAAGACTGTGCTAGAGTTGCTATGAGGATTAGAAGTACACATCGGTACATTTCTACCCATTTACATGCTGAACATATTTAATGTTATATGTTATATAACACATTATAACAAATACATATATTTCTTAAATACACACACACACACACATGTGTGCCATTGAAAGCACATAAAACATTTTTTACACACTTCCCATGTGTCAGGCACGGCTCTAACACAACTTGCATACACAGGTACAACACACAGTCGTGCCTATGTATGCAGACAGTGGCTTAAATTTACATGTTCAAGCATAACATCCAAATACGTAACAGAAGGACGTAACAAAAGATCTTACAATGGAGGAGTCACCGAGAGCGTGCCCTTCCTTCTGTCCTGTTACCACGCAGTAGAGATAGTCATATGTGAACGCTGACTCTCATGCACCTTGACCTTAGACTCTACAGCTACCTGACTGTGTTAGTGGTATTTTATTATTGCAATGTCCAAACAGCAACACAATGTTATGCATTGAATATAATACTGCTGAATAGTTGAAATCTGTCTCAACGGAACAGACACACTGGATAAATGTCTCTCATCATTATGGCTGAGACACGCCATACAAAGGGGCTGAGAGAGTATCAGAGGAGACTGGGCAGGAACAAGCTCTCTACATCGCTGGCAAGATTCTAACAGGAGGCAGTTAGCCCTTCCAAATGTCAGTCTGTGGATCACGTGGGGTCCTCTAGAGTACTTTGTAAGAATAACAAACTGTACATCACATTGCAGTTATGTGTCACTGAGTGTTTTCAGTGGGGACCAAGTGTCTTTTAACTATATAATAATAATAATAATAATAATAATAATTATTATTATTATTATTATACTCCAGTATATGTGTGAATTCATACAATAATTTTGTGGCGTGAATACTTTTCTTCCACTTATGTGAGAGTTCTGGAGAAGGAACTCAGGTCACCAGGCTTGTGTCTGGAGCTCCTTTCCACCCTGAGCTATCTCACAGGCCTGGGTCTGTAGTTTTAAGTCATTAAGTGTGGTTAATTCGGAAGCTCGGTTGGGGAATCCTCCAAACTAAATCGGGGTTGGGGGGGACCTGAGCTTATCTCAGTAAGAGCATCTGCAGTGTGGAAGAAATTTAGAAGTCCAGGAGATAAGGGGGCAGGGTAGAGAAGGGAGCCCGTGTAGGGGAGGGCTCTGCTGCCTCTGGAGATCTGTTCACAGACTACTTTTTTTTTTTTTAAAGCCACCTCAAGAAGGAATAAAAGAAGTAGAGAATAAATGAATGACGACCAATTCTGTTACTGGACAGGACTTTTCAAATAGACAAATTTAGAAAAGCAGTTTATAGTGTTTAAGCACCTCAGCACCATGACGGCCAGGAGCTCCGAGAATGACATGCGCACTTCACTTTTTCTCATCCCCGCGTGTAGAAAAGTGGTGCTTGTTTCATCACAGTGGTCAAATCAAAGCTCTGACTATTGGGAAATCTTTGTGAAGGAGCGTTTTCACACTACTAGTCACATTGGAAACCACTTTTACATTTTTTTTTCTGGAAACTTGTCTTTTGATAGAATCTTTACGAGATATGCTAAATAACATTTACTTAAACGGTTAATGTGACAATAACGGCGGCTAGAACTTCTGATCAAAACTTTAAAAATTGGATTGTTAGGCAATATGAGAGAGTTATCATGAAAGCTAGTAAGTGTCTTGCAAATTATGGGTGCTGCATAATAAATGTTTCTTGAATCAAAATCATCATTTTTGATTTATCCTACAGTGTTCTAGGCAAATAAATTACTTAACAGTATAGGGATATTCTAATGTCAACGTAATTTTTTATTTAGATGTCCTCCTTATTGTGAGTTGTGCACTGATCCTTCTGACAACTCCCTCTTCACAAATCAGATATTGAGGGTTAACGCTGACTTACAACTGTTTAAATTAAGACGTTGCCAGCATCATCTGGCAGCCCACAGGTGACCAGTGTAGTACACTCACAGTGCAACGACACAGGACTTCTTCAACATGCTTAAATGACGGTACGGACACCCAGCATTAACCAAACTTTACACCATCATTAAATTCATGCTCTACAAGCTGCCTTAGTGCTGTTAGTACAGCAGTTTCTCAGGGTAATTGACAAAAGATAATTTGCCAAAGAGTAGGTGATTCGCAAAATGGTATGTGCAATATTAGCTCAATTAAAAAGAACATGCCAGAATAATTTATGCATTAACATAATAAAGTTTTAAGGTTATTTTATTTGTCCCGAGTGACAAACTGGTGAATGATAATTGTTTTCTTCTTTATATTTTTTACATTCTTTATAACTGAGAATTACTGAAATCACAATGAAAGGAACGTATTCAATGTATAATGTTTGTTAAAATAGCACATAACAGGTTTGTATTTAATTTTTGAGAATTTCACATGACTATTGCATTTCTACCACTTCTACCTTTCACTGTCCCCAACTTCTTCTGTGTTCCCCTCTCTTGTGCAGCATCTTCCTTATTTTTGTTACACACATACATATATATATACACATACATACACACATGCACATACATACACACATACATACACACACTCACAAATACACACATGCACACATGCACACATACACACACATGCACACAAATGCATATACACGCGCTTACACACATACACATGCATACACATGTACACATTCACACATACACACATATACACACATACATGCACACACATATACACACACGAGAATACACATACACACAGGCACATGCATAGGCACATACACACACACATACACACACTTATATACAAACACACACACGCACACACACACATGCACACATACAACTTTACCTGTTTTATCCAGTGTTGCTCTGTTACTTGTATGTCTATCTGTTTAGGCCTGACCACCAGAGATAACATATCAGAGGGCTTGTTCCTGAAAAAACCCTGATTCTTTATCTTTCCATAGCCATTGATTGCCTGTATGACCTCATGTAGGGGGTGGGGCCTTGTGAACTGTCCCCATCTACATTCTACAGTATTATATAGCATTCACTTTCATCCAGTTGGCCACATTGTGAAATGGACCCAAATTTCTGTTATTTCAATGTTCTTCACATTTTTTTTTAAGAATTCTCTACATACTCACACTGAAGGCTGTATTGATCTTATTTCACTTTTTGTTCAAAATAAAAATTTTCTTTGTTAAAAATTTATTTAACTTGTGTCTACATGTATGTTTGTGCACCACGGATGCCAGAAGAGCACATCAGATCCCTTGGAACTGGAGTTCCAGAAGGTCGCAAGCTACCGTGTGTGGATGCTTGGAATCCAACCTGGTTCCTCTGGAAGAGCGGTCTGAGAATAAAATTAATATTGAAGTTGTAGATGAAGCTTAGGAGGAATTCTGTTGTTGTGACTCCTCATTGGCACCAAGTATATATTTTGTGATGAATTATTTGCAACATCGCGGTTAAATTTCATACTGTCTTCGATTTATTAGATGTTACTACGTAACACACAGAAGAATGAGGAAGTAGAGTAGGCAGCTTCAGACTCACATATACCTTAACATTCACTGAACTCTGGTAACTTAACACTCTGACCGGAGAGATTCAAGGGCAAAAGATATGACGTTACGTTTCACAATTCCAGGCCAGCCAGGACTACTTGGTGAGATGCTCCCCCTCCCCCAGAGACTATCAATATGCCTTAAAAATCGTCTGTTATTTGCAAAGGGAAAGATAAAATCAATCAGTGGAAAGCCCAAGCCACTTTATTGAGGTATGTGGGTAACTCAGTGTGTCTTAAGTCCATTTCTTTGGTGTAATAGGATCTCAGATAATCAGATGACCATATGGCCATTGGAAAATAGAAGCAGACATTCTGTGACCCGGTGTGGCTTCAGCATTCTAGAGCCAGCATAAGCTACAAATTATGGAAAGCTTCTGAAAAGTATACTTCTACTAAATGTTAAGCCTTTTAAGGAAGAGGGAGATGATAGCCAAGCTCATTCTGACACCTTGGGCTATGAGGTTCACATGACCAGAATAGCAGAGCCAGATTCAGCATGACACAGATTTTGTGAGTTACAAAACTTCAGTGTTGACATTGTACTGATAACTGGTGGACCCCTTTCACTTAAAAGGAATACATTTTATTTTAATATGCCTGCTACTATACTTGTTTTCCTGTTACTAAAAAATAAGAAAAAATAGAAAAGGTTATTAAATAGAAAGGTATTTGGGGTTTGTATCCAAACTTACTGAACTCCTGGCTAATTATTTAAGAGACTTTTCCATTTATAAATAAGTAACATTTTTACTTTTTGCTAATATATTTTTTTTATAATCCTAGAATGTTTATTACAAAGGTAAACCCTGATCCTTGAGATGGGCTTATCGGTAGGATTTCTGGTACCGGGCACGGGCACCAGGACCTCCAAACTTTTTGGATTCGCAGCGACGGGGGTCAGCTACGAGCAGGGTCCGATCGTACTGGATGAGGATGTCTTTGATCTCCTTCTTAGAGGCTTCATCCACATATTTCTGGTAATAAGCCACCAGGGCTTTTGAGATGGACTGTCGGATAGCATAAATCTGGGCCACATGACCACCACCCTTCACGCGAACCCGGATATCCACACCAGCAAACCGCTCCTTGCCCAGAAGCAGAACAGGCTCCAGCAACTTGTACTGCAGGGTGCGGGGCTCGATCATCTCCAGGGGACGTCCATTCACCTTGATGAGCCCGTTTCCTCGTTTGCAGTGGGCCACAGCTGTGGCTGTCTTCTTGCGTCCGAAGACCTGCACAGACTGCAGCGGCCCCTTGGACGGCATTGCTAACAAGGACGAACACGAGGTGCTCACTGCGCGGCGCCGCCACCGGAAAAAAAAAAAGCTTTGCTAATATTTATAGTGGTGATGACTAAATATATCCTTCCGTAGACGCAACTTAGGAATGGTTCGTTTTCTGTTACTGCTGTCTCCTAGAATCAAGAAAATTATATCTGAGGAATCTTTAATAAAATTCAGTTACATGTGGTTTCCCTTGCTCAATGCTTCATTTACCATGAGCTTAGTTTTTAACACAAATATCCCCATCCTGTAAGGAACTCATTCCAACAAATTTGAATTTGAGTATTTCTTCAGTGGAAGGAGTAACTTGTCCAGATGTGTTTAATGAGTGCATTGTGCAAAGCAAATGGATTTTTGATTTCTGGGATCATTTTCCAAATCTTTGATTCATTTTGGTTGTGGGGCATCCCTTCTGTGCTATTATTTTATTGTGGGATAAAGACAGAGTGAAGAGCTTCTTTACCATATACGTGAAGCCCGCTTCATACATTAAATAATGCTCACAATAATGTCAGAGTATGTACTGGAAGAAAAATTGCACCCGCCTCCTCGATGATTCTGACACCTCATAGCTCTGCCATGAAGTGTGTTTCTGGAAGCTACTGAAGTCAATCAATACAACAAAGATGAATCAGAGTCCTGGAGTTAAGAAGAGCCCAGCATTACCTTAAGCTGCACATAGGTGATGCCATTGTTTGCAAAAATGGTGGCTTCTGATATTTTATTTTAAATGCCCCAAGAAAATTATTGGAATAGTCTCTATACTTCCAAATGAATTATTTAAATATTCATTTTGTTTCTTTTTAACGTGTTACTCATTTTTGTCTCTTATGTGAAAAAAAGCATGCCAGAAGAACAAACAAACAAGCAAACAAACAGTAAGACTCATTTGTTGCTAATATCATAAACCTGTAGGAGTTTGTGGACTAAAGAGCCAGCCACTCACTCTCTGGGTTTCTCATCATTCAGGGCTTCTGAGATGGAGTTTGATTGTTGATATACACAACCTTCCATGGAAAATCTGAAGAACCTACGAATGCCCAGAGAGGTTCAACACTGCAAACCTGGAGGCTTGAGATGTTCCTGTCTTTCATGTTTATCATGTTTCAAAACTGCACAGCTGCTCTCGACTTAGGGTGGGCTTACAACAGTAAGCTTATTGATGGCAAACATTCTCTAAAATAAAATGCATTGAATAAGTCACCCCAGGGAGTACAATTTATCCAGCACAGCCTTAAGCATGTTCGTATAAATTTGCATTTGCAGATGGCCACCCAACAATGTCCCCTAATTATATAAACTGTTAGTATCTAGCATCGTCTGTGATATTACACTTTCTTTTTGACTGAAAGTAGAAAACAGAATGTGTTTATGGGTGTTTTTACATATGGTAAATGTAGAAGTGTAATACCTTTGCTAAAATTTCTTGCATCTATGTAAGATACATTAGTTCAGTTATTTATTGATCCTAGCCGTCAACTACTATATAATATGATCCAGTTCGGTGTTCAGAAACAAAATATGGAGTCAGATGGTGACCATCACCCAGATAGCCTAAACTTACCACCCTCCTGTGTCGGCCTCCTCTGTGTTGGAATTCAGCCACGTGACACCAACTTCTTGCTGGTGTGGATTTACTTGTCCATGAATTCTACTATAAGGTTACCTCACAATTAATCTGGCAGAGTAAGCTGAAATTTCAACCTTGCCAAATCTATACTGCAGATCGAGCAACTATCAGTCGTTTAGATCTCTTCAGATCGTGGTAAGAATTGGATTTCCCAAACATAGATATTCTTAACACCCCATCCGACAGTCTTTTACTACCTGTGACCCTGAGAGATGCCTTCAAGGTAATAGGAACAGACTGCTCCTGCATAAATACCACTCATCACCTTTGACAGAGGTAGTAATGTTGAAGGAAAAAACCAAGCTTTACAGGTTCAATCAGGACATTCTTTTCGCTTTACAGCCCATAGAAGGCAATATCTGATTTTTTTTATGTAAACTATTACTATTTGGGGTTTCTCATGACTAGATTGTATCTAACCCTTAAGCAATTTGCTGGGTTTGGAAGGAAGGCACTTTCAAGAAAGAATTAAAGACCACAACAAGTTCTGTCTTTTACTGCTAGAGAAAAGAATTTTGCAAGTAATGATAGATATAAGAATTAAATAATTTAGTTAATATCTTAAAATTACCTGTTCAATTAAAGTAACAAACCTTGCCAACTAAAACCTTCTATCACTTTTTTCTCAGCCTCCTGCAGACAACAGATGAGCAAGTTTTCCATGACTCTTAGCCTCCTGAGAGCTTAGTTCAGACATCTGGAACCAATCACCCTGCATTAGGATGTCCTGTCTGTCTTCTCTCTTAGAATTTGATCATGTATAGGGATTGCATTTTTGAATCCCATTGACTAACAATAAGTATATATTTCATATTTTTCTCTGTGGAAAAAACTTTAGTTTCAAGCTTGGGAGATTATGGAGTCCCACGAGCATGGGATGAAAATCAGAAATGCTGAGAAGTGACTGTTTTTCCTCAATGGCACAGAACGTTTCTAGTTCAGTTGTGTTCACCCCATGTGAATCATCCCATGGATTTTACTCTGGGAATTCAGCACAATAAGAAGGGGATTGGCCACACAGTTATGGTTTTTAGGGGAAAAAGAAGAAAAGGAAGAGACCCTTTCCTACCCATTCAGTAATATAATAAAGAAGGTTATGACACTATTGAAGAAAGTGATTGGAAATTTAGTATCTGGGCCACCAGATAAGTCTTTAGTGTAAATAGCTACTAACAGAGAGGGTCAACCAGGTTTAGTAACAAGCACATGTGACTGTAAGGTGACTTAGAGGAAAATGGAAGAGCGTGCTATTTTTACATTAGCTTAAGTGTGTATTTTGTATGGGATCCACAGAGATTTGGAAATGAAAAAGGCTTAGGTTGGTGAATGAGAATGGGAAAGCCAAGTTAAACCAGGCTGTAGCAAGAAGCAGCCAGATTTTCTTCTCGTTTTAACCGCAGAAAATTATGTAAATAGCTGTAGCATTTTCCTTAATAAGCTCCATTTCTTATATTGCTGACATGATTAGAATATAAAATTGAAAATTAAGTTTTCCCAAGTTTGTTATTCCAAACAAACTTTTATTCATCACAAGTTAATAAATCATGCTTACCCTCGCCCATAGAAAAGGACAAACATTTGGATAATTAACTCCCCCACTGAATGGCAGAGATAAAAATCTTTCAGATTTAAAAAATCGGGATATTTTGTATTTGCCTAGAAAACAGCGATGCACTTGAGACATGTTAAGTTCTTGCAAAGAAACTTTTACAATGGTCTCATCAGATAAGAAATAGCAATTAACACATGCTCAGAAATAGCTACATATTCTATAATAAAGCAGAAGGTTTCCCGTGAAATCAGTGATCAAAGATAAAAAGGAGTCCAAACTCGGGAGATGAAGACTTTTCAAGATATTTTAAATGGGTCTAAAATTCAGATATGTGAGTGTTTTTTAAAGAGTATGATAATTAGATTGTATTCCTAGTGCAAATCAAGCAAGAGAACAAAATATTTGGGGTAATAAAAATAGCTCCTAGAGAGATTTTAGTTTGCCCACATTGTCTCTGGTCAAATCTCTTAGCGGAAGGCACTGCAATGGGGATTCTTTTATGACTTATATCTGAAGCACCTCCTCAAGCGACATCCTAAGGAAGTGAGATGCTACAGGATAAGGAAAGAGATGGATGAAGCACAGAGATACTTTCCTGTTTACTACACATGGAACTCAGTAGCATGAAGTGTGTGTTCCAGGGTAAAGCACACCTTGAGGCTAAAGGTAGCCATTCTCACAGGTCCCAAAGTCAAGGGCGTGCCTCTACCGAAAGCTGTGGCTAGGGGTTCTGAAAAATACCAGTATTTAAGGGAATCTTGAAAAGTACCAGCCATAGTTACTCAATCAAGTACTTTTCCTGTTTTACATATAGAGAATGCCAGTTTGCCTTGCATGGTTTGAGTTCCTCGAGGGAAATCGTAAGTATCGATAGTCCAGTGTCACTTTATCCACTATTTAAGGGGAAATCAGAAAGGATTATCAAAGCGCAAAAACACCGTTTTCTGGTTCCGTCAAACAAACCAACGGTCTGTGTAAAATCTTAAACTTTAGAGGAGAGGCTGTTTTCAATTGGTTTGATTATCTATCTGCACCTGGACCATATGGGTACCTCGTCTACACTGATACTTAAAAATTCCCTATGGTAGCAACCCATGAAAAGCAGAACGCCCCTGCTCGCACAGGCACAAGCTGCCAACGTCGAGGGTTTTCTGCAAGTGTTGTAACAGTATTCTCAGACTTCCATTTGTTCTGTGAGGAAATCGTAAGATCTTTCTTGGGCCAAATCCATTTGGCACGGTGTAAAAGAGCTTTCCTGGAGCCAGGAAGGGAGCTCTCAGAGCTCAGATGTGAGCAGCTGACTGAGCCACAGCTCTCCCCGAGCCACAGCTCTCCCTGGCTTTTTCTATTTATACATCGAGGGGGTTGCAGTGCACACTACATCACCGGATGTTGTTGTTTTTAAGTCTTCTCATTCCGAGAAGGTAGTTTGATCTCTGCAGTTTATTTTAATCAGTGTATCGTAAACGGATTAGAACCCAAGCCAGGAATCCTACTCCCCTTAGCCTAGGCTTCTCGGCAATCTGTAACTGGTCTATGAAAAGATAGATTTTCCTCCCTCTTCTAGTTCTCAAATTTTATGGACCATTTGTTGCTCTGTAGTGCCTGACTGCTGCCACGAGGGACGATTTGATCTGTAGGCTTGATGGGACTTCAAATGCCTTCTTCAAGGTGAGGTCATTGATTTCCCAGCAAGCATCATATCAATGCCAGGTGTCTATGGAAGGTTCCATGTGCTGACTCCCGTTTCTGTAATTAACTCTGCTGTAGACTAGTAACACACAGTTTATTTAGTAGTCTAAATTGCACACTCCTCTTCACACAGCATGAAGATATCATTATTAATTGACTATTTGAGAAATGAAAAGGAACAATGACAATCACCCTTGTTATTCATCTCAGTGACCATCAGAACATGAGGAGTCCACCAGGATGTCTAACATGATAGGGAGTAGTTGTCCATGGATACTTAAACTTAAATTAACTAAAGTAAAACATTGAATCACATTGCTGTAACTGCTGTATCCGGTCCTTGGTTCATGGTGTCTTTTTTCCACCTTCCGGATCAATAGCAAGTGAAATCTCCACTTCTGCTTTTAAGGATTCTTATGATCACACTGGTTTAAACTTTACCCCATAATTGGGATAATCTTGCTATGCTAAATCATCTAATCCCAGCAGAGACAAGATGATCTCTGTGAATTCAAGGCCATCCAAATCTACATAGTAAGCTCCAGGCTAGCCAATACTATGTATGAAGCCCTATCTCAAAGAGACAAAGAAATAAATACCAGAAAATTGTCACTGAATTGTCTGCTTTCATGCTGAGTAATTAAAAAGCAGAAGGAAAACAAAAGATAAATTTGTTAATATGTTAATAATAACATATTAACATATGTTAATATGTTTGGCAGCTGTACCAACTATCTTAGGTTGAGACATTTCTTCCCCAGGTCTCCAAAAATACATGAGCAATGGCTCCAAAACTATATGCAAATCCTGAATGGGACAGTGGTTCATGAGAGAGGAAAGAACAGATTCTAGTGTTGAGAATCAACTGCTAACAAAAGCACAAAGGATATGAATGTTTCTAATCGTAAGTTTTTCTAATACTTTTATATCACCAGCAGATGATACCAGTAGGTGGCGTTTTATAACTTCTAGGTACTATTATCATATTGGACTCAGTAAGCTTTTTCGTGTATCAAAAAGAAGAGAAAAGCAGCACAGGAGAGAAATAAGTAATGTGAAAAACAAGCACACACTAATATACAAATATATACACAGAGACCTATACATATACATTAATATACAAATGTATAGACACAAGGACATTACACATACACACAGACATATATACACAGAGACGTATACACCAAGATGTATACAGAGGTATACATATACACATACCGTCTTGATAAGTCTTAGAATGTGTGGAATGACAGAGCAAGTTTTCATAAATGTAAACAAGAAAGCCAAAGTCCAGGGAGGT
The DNA here is from genome assembly GCF_004785775.1 of Grammomys surdaster. Classification (NCBI taxonomy): domain Eukaryota; kingdom Metazoa; phylum Chordata; class Mammalia; order Rodentia; family Muridae; genus Grammomys; species Grammomys surdaster. The sequence continues at coordinate 15,101,357 of NW_021604567.1, read as the reverse complement.
GTGAAGAGTCACTAACTGATCATGTCATGAAACCACCACATTCATCACCTCAGTCTCCTCAGGAAGCCAGTTCCAACAATGAACTTGCAGTCTTTGGATTATTTACTACTGCTTCTAGAACAATTAGAGCAGGGCTGGAGAGGTGACTGGAGGAGAGCCACACTTGCTGCACAAGCTTGGGTAATAGCCTTTGGAGGCCTTTTAACCGTGTAACATCTAGGTGGGTTTTAGGCTCTCATAATCTCCTGACCTCCAGGCGGAGACAGGCAGACCCCAGGGCACACTAGCCAGCTAGTCTAGCAAACTGAACTTCAAATTTGATTTGGTCATCCTGCCTAACAAAACATATCAGGCAATAGAGGAAGCCCTCCCAACATCAGCCCTTGGTCTCTCTATATGTGCTCACACTTATGTATACACATGTGTAGATCACACACACACACACACACACACACACACACAAGTACAGAAGTAAGCAAATAGTCAATGGGAGTAGCAGGCATCCGGTGTGGTGTTTGGGGTGGCTTTAGTGGCTTTAAGAGGCAGTTAAAAGCCCAAATAATAAAAATACTGAGAACAACACTATTTAAATCATAAAAATAAATTTTTATTATTCAAAGCACAACAATTGGACATCTACCTATGCTCAAATGAACTCTGATGCCTGTTTTTAAGAGTACAAGTTCTTGTCTCACCAACTGTAGGCTAGGGTCTCTTATTTATTTTAATTGAACAGAGCGCTCTGTATCTGCTACACGTGAAGTGGGGAGGAAGTACTATTAGAGACCATTAAAACTTGGAAAGCGACTTGTTTAGATTCTTGTGCCGTTTCTGATTTGGGGCATGAAAACCGAACTGGAAACATGGTTATGCTAATTCCACGCAATTAGGAGCCCACAGGCTGGCAAACAGAGCCTTGGGACAAGTAAAGGCTGCAGGTGCTCATCTCTGTCTTGGCATAAGTGCCAAGGTTCCCTGAGAGCACTTGCAAATATGAGAATCAGCCACTCACACCAGGGAGGGGCTACCACGTGGATCCACTCCCAGATTCCAATGCTGTCCCCAGTGAAGGACTCCAGCAATGGAAAGCCCCTTTACCCGTTTCTTCTCCTATTTCTTTTAAAATGTGTTTGTGATTACACTTTCTGGCAGTTGTATTAATTTGAGTCATTTGACCTTTATTTCTATACAAAGATGTGTATTTTCTTTATATATTTATGTAGTCATCTGTGTTTTGTTTTCCGAAAGCCTCCTGTTTTCAATTATGAATGATCAGCATGGTTAAATTTATACAACAAGCTCAACAAACCATCAAAAGTCTACATTTAGAACTAGAGGGGCTATAATTAGCATGTTTAATAATATTCATAAGGACTCCATTAAAATGCATATCAGATTTGGTGGGTCTTATCACAAATGAATGAACACTCTAATATGCCAGGACAATGGTGTCTAATAGTGTCTGAGGAGTGAGGGAAAGAATATATTTCTGAGTTGAATGCATGTGAACTGTCAGGGCAGAAAAAAGGGCAGGTAAATTGGCTCTATTGAGAAGTGCTGGGCTCCTAGGAGGGCCACCTGAAAATTACATTTAATACGCTAACACTATTAGGAGAATATTTCTATTCTTCCCATAAAGGTCTTGCTAACAGTAATTAAATTTTAAGACAGTCAGATCTGGAAAGGAATAAAAAATACAGTGAAAATCCGATTACAATGGCTGTAGGAGACCTTCCCCTTCAAATACTAATTAAAAAAAATTGAATTTTGGCTACCCAGGGACACTATAACTATGGCCGTATCTATATTAAATTACACCCAATCACACCTAAGTTCTAAAAATTCTAATACACTTAACACCAAAACGCCTTGGACTTGAGAAATATGTAAATGATGTCTTGCATTGCATGTTTCTCATACCAGTAGTCACAAGCAGGGTGAAAAGTCAAAGAAACAACCCAGGATCATATGACAACATTGTACTGAGCCAACGGAACAAGGCAGAGGGAGGTGTTCGACCGCCCTAACATGTCGGGGGAATACCTTGCCTACTGGCTCTCCCGTTAAGAGGATTTTCGTTTGCTACTCAGTCTCCAATCCAGAGCTGTTCCGTAGAGTCCTTTGGTACTCGACTACTCATCCCGAGCATAATCTAGTCTCATTTGGAAATGATTTGAGAGCAATATGGAAGCCATCACGGCACCACACAGTGTGGCTCTACAAAGTTCCTTTTTAACGGGAGCTATTAGTGTTCGTTCTTAAGCCTGGATTGTTATCAACTACTGTCTTTTCCAATGAGGAACACCCAACATAAAATTCTGAAAAAAATGAAAACAATAAAACACTCATCTATTAATGAGCTCTTTTATTTGAAATTTATCTGTCAATAGATTTGTCATAAACTTCATAGTGAAACAAACCTTATCTTTATGAAAGAAAACAAACAAAAGCCGATTAAGTCTTAATAAACTAAAACTCATATTCTAAATATTCATTTTTTAAAGAAAAGAAAAAATGTACAGCATTTCATTTTATAACATATTACTGAAATGTATTTCCTTTCATGAATATGTGTTTGAACTGACTTATTGTCATTAAGTACATCAATTTTCAATAAAATTTATTTTATATCACATTATTAAATATTTTTATTCTGTTATGGATACTTGCTTTAATAAATTATAACTCAATGGCATCGTTATCTCTGGCAAGATTCTAACATGATGTTTAAAAAATAGATATAAAGGATGCATAATATTAGTCATCCTTTAAAGTTTAGGGTTGGTTTTTATAGATCAGTGATCTCGAAAGTTTTAAAATCAGATTGTGGGATCCAAACCCTAGAATTCCTGATTCAACAGGTCTAAGGTAAGAGGCTGAAATTATAGCCGAGGGGACAAAACTTTGAGAAGCCCCTGCATGAAAGGAAAAACCACTGGCTTTCAAGTTGGGAAGAAAGCTTATGTGACTCTGCAAATTCAGCTTTATAATTTTACAACACACTGGAGCTTGAGTTTTTTTCCATCTACAAAATCACGATAAAAGCAGCACTTTCATTACAGGATCTTTGTATAGACTGAAAGAAAAGAAACGCAGCGACTTTTAGAATATAGTTAAAGCCCAAGGATAATTAGCTTCTACTCTGAATATAATAAAATAAGTGGACTAAGAGAAAATTTTCCATATGCATCCTTTGTGGTACCTCTCCTTGTAAGAGGAGGGCATATAGCTGAGAAAGGATATCTTCCCTTCATTTGAGAAATGAACATTAAACATGCTAACTGATACAAGCTATTCTAATAAAAGAGTCTAAGTTCCATGTTGATGTAAAACCTGCTTGCCACATGGACATGTTTTATGGTTTGTTTAAAACTTAATTATTACTCATTGATACTTAGAGTGTAACCTACATTTTTAGTTTTAATGTTCATAGTCACATATAATTAATGTTATAGAAATTTAGATAGCCCTACAGTTATATAGAACAAAGCATTAGAATAGCAAGCCTTATACATCGTTATTTCTACATTTGGGTCAACAGCTACCTTGTTTTGGCCTGTTCTCTGTACCCTAGAATTTTTGTATTACCTCATAAATGGGTATAATCTGTTAATCACCTCAGAACAAATGGCTTCTAAGAATCATGTGCCCCCAAGACACTCTGCTGCTGAGTAACTTCTCTACAAAAAGAATTAAGAGAACATATGTGGGCTGCAGAAGGCACATTTGGAAAAGTTTAGTTTCTCTTTTGGACCCCTGGCCATGCCAATGACCTTGGCTTTACAATAGAAGATAGTATTTAAGTAACAGGAGAACAAGCTATTCTGGAGTCAGGTGTAGTAGAATCAAGCACTTGTAACTGATAACTGACACGAATGGAAGGATTCAGAGCCACTGTTAGGAAAAGACACTTTGTTACTGTTTTCGCCCGTTCTGCACAGAAGGATGGACAGAGCGGGCGCTCTGAAAGCACACACTATTCTTTCTTGGATCGTGTGTCCTGTGAGAGCCTCAGGAGAACCACAGATGCTCTTCCTCACTAAGGGCACAAGTGGAAGACTGGTATGACTCTGCAAGGGATTCCCTTGTCTCTCTGACCTTTGACATCTGAATTCTAGAGATGAGCCTCAGATAACCGAAACAAGAAAGGGAACAGAAATGGCCTCACCTGATCTTCAGAGATACTGTTATGTTTGTACGTATTATTTTTCCTGATATTATTTTAAGCATTTCATTCTACAATGACTATACTGCTTCACCATAAGTGAAATCAAGCTGCCTTTTTTTTAATAAATAGAAAATTATAACTATGTGGAAAGGTCATGTCGGCAGCATTAAATAAATCAATTGCAAACCTGGTGCCTGATGCCAATAAAATAGTAGAATTTTGACACTTATGAACCTAACATTTCTGAGATTTGACCATAAAAGAGTGAGAGATGATACATTTTAGAGTCCATAGGAATCTTGTGTCTTGCTGAAATCAAAATGTACAAGACTCCTACAGAATAACCAGTTAGTTATGGAGGGATTCCAGCTAAGGACCTAAACTTTTCATCTTTTCTGGGCAAAGAGGCTACTATCAGTGCTTTGGATCTTCATAAGTTTTCCAATGTCACTTTCTACTTGGAAGGAACAGCAATAAGATGCTGTAAAATAGAGCATGTTTGTATCTGATTTATGTATGTACGTGTGTATGTATGTAGTATGTGTATGTATGTGTGTGTATGTATGTATGTGTATGTATGTGTGCGTATGTATGTATGCATGTATGTATGTGTGTATGTGTGTGTGTATGTATGTATGTATGTATGTATATATGTATGTATGAAGGATATGCAGTTATGTGTAGGTCTGGGGATACATGTGGGCCACAGTATGCATACGGAGTAAGAGGAGACCACTGAGTATAAGTCCTCACCTTCTTTGTTTGACTAGGGTCATTTTATTGTTAATTACTGCATGCTCCAGGCTTGCTGGTCCAGAAACTTCCAGTGATTATCTTATTCTGCTTCTTACCTCTCAGTGAAATCACTCATGTGACACATGTATGCTACCACATGTAGCTGCTTACGGGCTATGAACATCCAGGCTCAACTCCTCAAGCCTGTGTGGCAAATGCTATACACAGAGGCATCAACTGTATTCTAGGATGGAGCAACAGAAAATGCCGTACCTTGCTTGGAAAACCAGAAATTCCAGCTTTAAGTTGCAGAGCATCTCTACAGATAATTATGTGCATTTCCATGTTTCCCATCTAATGAGTCCTCTTTGTATCTATAAAATTCCAAGGCTTTTCAGGGTTTTTCTCAGAGAAACAAAATAATCCCGAATCAAAACTCAATCTGTATAAAATCTTTCTATCCTTAGGCTTTTTATTTGCTCAACAGAATCAATGAAGACCGTTATCTACTTCTGCCTTCATCCAGTAGAGCAGCCCTAGCAAGCTGCTGCACCACATTTGATAGCTGATGGCTAATCAATCCTGCCAATCCTGATTGAAGTGTGCTTGGGAAAAGCTTACCATTTCACAGCCAGACTTCATTTGCCTAATCTGTGTGATTGGATGGGTCTTTGGTGGCCTCATCTGTGAGCCAAGACAACACTTCTGCCCAGGTTGGACTCCAAACACTATCTGATTTTTGTGCCCAAAGATGGCCCAGTTCTCTATCTGACCTGAACAACCAGTCTGAGCTTCACAATTTCAGCATGACTGCTGACTTGATGTTGGATACTTTTACATGTAGCATGATGCTCAGTCTATTGAGTCAGGTTAGATATCAAAGTTAAAGATTAAAAACACTGGGACACAGTCACTGGAGCTGGGGACTATACCATGGGGTAGGAGGTATTAGGCAACCCATAGCTGAGTGGTTTTTTCAGGTACTAGTTTCCTTGCTTGGGACTTCAATGTTCTTCAAGCTTCCCATCAAGGAGTAAGCTTGCCAAGGAAGACAAAAGCCATATGATTTCCATTTTTCTGAGTTGAATTCAGCATCTATGCTAATTTGTGCTGTGCCATGGGGAGAAAAAAGTTCTGTAGGGTCTCATTAATTAATGGACCAGCGACAGTTCTGTAGGGCCCCATTGATCTTCTGTCAATACTCTACCTTCTGTGGGATTGTTAATGACTGTGGGATATTTTTTTCTTGCAAGTATAAAATTCACTAACAGTCTATAAATTATTTTAATGATATTCAGCAGTATGTATGCCATAGAACGTGCATGGGTTTTAACTAGTAACTCACAGATCTTTAAAAAGTTGCATGTTAAAACTGTGTTAGTGATTTCCTGCTTGGGTTTAGGCTGTATGTTTCCAGGGAAAATCAAATGTTTGAGATCGGTAAAAAACAAAAACAAAAACAAAAACAAAAATACCTTACCAATTTATTTCACATATTTTAGTTTCTATCAAGTGTACTATATAATGAATTCTAGAGAGAATATAAGTATTCTTCAGGTTTTCTGTCAATAAATTGCTAAACGAACAGTGAGTCTTCTAGAAATTTTTTGTGAACACATTTTAGCCATGCCAAAGTCATGCAAAGAAAGAGTTGGTGTCTTGGTTTTTAAGGAACTGAAATAATTTTTTTTAATTAATTGGACAGAAATGGTTGACATACTAAAGTTGTATGTCCTCATGAAACTCATGCTCAGAGAATAATAAAGTACAGTGTAATTGAAAATGACTTTTAAAGAAGACGTCTGAGCAGAATTCTAACTCACTTGAGTGGCAACACTTCTTATAATTACATGGCTCTCACTTTGGATAACTAAGGTCACTATCAACATTCCAGCCTGTGTGGGAAGGGTATTTGCTATGTTGTATTGTGTCATGCTACAGACATACAGGGTATCTAATAATGACTTAGCTCTGCCCTGAGGACTTAAGCTTCTGAACACCTTTCCTTTGAGGCTAAAATCTGGAACCTTACTTTACTAATATTAGGCTTGTTTCTCTGAGGCATCGGTGTTGACAGGAGTTTCAAACTAAAATCAGGCTGCTAGGGCACAGAGCAAGGCAAACTCTACTGTTAGATAGCTTTTCCAATTAACACCCAATTAATGAGGTAGGGAACATGAGTGAGCAGAGGCTCCTTGATCCAGCATACCATCACACCACTGGGTATCTCATTACTCAGTTAATCTTAAGCCTGACTCAGTAGTAGTGGCAGCAGGCATGAGAAGGGAGTCAAGGACAGCTTGTCAGGAGAGAGGTGCAAGTCTGGGGAAAATACAACTTAGTCATAAGCATGATTGTATTACAGAGGATGTCAGGCAACCCAGGAAAAGTGTTAAGTGCTTTTCTTTGTTAACAAACTATTGATTATTCCCCCCTCTCTCTTTCTCTTGGTTTCCTCCATTTAAACTTTTAAAAATTGCTCCAGTGTAGGGGATGCTAGGGCGGTGAGGTAGGAGTGGGTGGGTGGGTGTTGGAGCAACCTTCTAGAAGCAGGGGCATGGGGAACGGGATGGGGATTTGTGGAAGGAAAGCCAGGAAATGGGGATAACATTTGAAATGTAGATAAATAAAATATTCAATAATAAAAAAAGATTAAAAAATTAAAATAAGATAAGAATGCTATTTTAAATGTTTGTTATTCACGATGTTTATTCTTCAAGCTGAGCTGGTCTTTAACTTCTCTTCATACAAAGTGATCCCTGAATGGGGACCAATGTATACAGCCCCTATATCGTATGCATTGTATATAACACTGATGTGTGGATTACTATATATAACACTGATATAGGATTTACAGTATATAGGTTTGAATTGAGGCTATCTGTATACATCTCTGAAATGGGTACCAACTGTATACTGTCCTGATGGGGGGGTCACTGTGTACAGCGCTGAATTGGGGATTACTGTATACAGCCTTCATATGGGGATTATTGCATATAGCCCTGATATGGGAGATAACAATATTTAGCCCTGAAATGGGGACTAATGTATATAGGCCTGATATGGGTGTCACTGTATAGCCTTGTTATGGGGTTTATTGTACACGGTCCTGATAGGGGGACCACTGATATTCCTGCAAGTTTAGTTTAGGTACTCACTCTATTGATGAATTAACAGGAAAGCAGGTAATATAAGCAATCCCACAATATATTTATTTTTTTCTTCCCAAGTATACCCTAAGATGTAACTCAGCTAACCACACAGGGACCATATATACTCATAAGTCTTTTTATGTCATATGTAGAGTAGGTGTAATTCTACCTGGCTAGCATCTGATAGATTGATTTTGTGATAGCTTCAAAGTCTTAATTTGTTAATGATATCAATTACAAGGCCTTTAATAGTAAAATAATATTAAGAGTAATAGGAATGCTGGGTAAGATACTTGGAAGCTGAGGCGGGGTTGCCAGTTGAAAGCCTGTCTGAGTTACAAATTGAGCTCAAGGCTAACTTAGGTGAGTTAGGAGGCCCTGTCTCAAAACATAAAATAAACAGAGGGCTGGAGATAAGGCTCAGGAGGTGGAGTGCTTGCCTCGAATGTGAGAGGCCAGAGGTCAATCTGGCTTCAAGTACAAAATACAAACAGGAATAAAGGACCAAACACTCATAAGAAAGAATAAAAGAGAGACACAAAGGTGATGTCAGCTTCACAGTTCCTTGCATCTGTAGCTCTTTGAGGACACAGAACCAGGTGGGTTTTTTACTTTTTGGGCATACATCCCTGGAGTGCATTTTATCCTGAAGTTATTATCTGGTGCCCTATGGTTCCTCTTTCTACACACTGGGAAAATAAGGACCGCACTAAAGGAAAAAGCGGAATCTTCTAGGATGCTATGGATGACCCACCACCAGGAGACAGCCTTCACGATGGGGCCAATCTACTCAGTGCTGAACCGCTGCAGGTTTTCTGTCCAAACTCCAACATACACTATACTGCAGTAATGGCGACCTAACTCAAATGACTTGCCTACCATTACAGCAGCGAGTGAAACCGAACTAGAGTAAACAGCTTCATATCTATGTGCGTATATCCTATTAAGATGTTTATATACACATACATATGTGTCCTATTAGGATGGAATAAGAAGAAATTTCCCAAATCCTCGTTCATTAGAATACGGTTATGCTGAGATCACTGAGATATATTTCACAGTCGATTTGAGAGAACATATAAAGCCCTAGAATTTGAAATTTTGTTTAAAAAGGATATGAAAATGTATGGCTATTTTAAATAGATTAAGCACAGCTTTTCTCTAAGTCTTTGATTTTGGGTGTTGCGTAAAATCATCATTTGTCTCCTGAGAAATCTGTTCATGTCACAGAGGAGACAGTACTGCCTAAAGATTGTCCTGCGTTAACAGAATGCATTCCATTAAAGAAAAAGCTAGTTTGTGTAACACAGCAAATTGATCTGTGACCATTATGAACTGGTTGTCAAGCTAATTGTGTTAGCCAAAGCCTTGGAGCACAGGATAATGTGATTATTGAGTTTCCTTTGGATAAGAACTGAAGTTTAAAGATTCAGACTTAATACTCTACATTTAATAATTTCTTTAGAAAACAAAGTTTGAAGTATTAAGATATAAACTGTGGTTTTCTTGCTGCTTCTTGTTTTATGGACTGAACTGCTAGAAGTCCTACTCTGTGCCTCTAATCAACACTTTATTAACTTCAACAGTATAATTCTGAACTTTATGCTTAAGTTCTTTAGAAAGGTCTTCATTCAAAGAAACATAAGCTAAAAGTACATTTGTAAGAGACAAACATTCATGATTTATTTTAACTTCCGTGTTCATAACCCTTCATAGAAAGAACTTAGAATATCTCATTTAATTATTTTATATCAATTCTGTATTGGTTACTTTTCTATTGCTCTAAAATACTGTGAAAAGGCAACTCACAGAAGGAAGTGTTAACTCAGGCTTACATCCTGAACTGCAAACAGGAAGCAGGGACCGAGGGCTAAGAATGATGTGTGGCCTTGGAACTTCAAATCCTGCCCCGGATAAGGTACCTCCTCCTCCAGCACCACTCTCCTAGGCTTGCCTAAGCATGAGCAAAGGGGGACCAAGTATTCAAGTATAAGTCTGTGGGGGACATTTTAATCCAAAGTATCATAATACCCAGAAGAGTATTTGTTAGATGGTATTTACAGAAGATCTATGCAGTCAGTTTGCTGGATTGCTAGAGGACACAGATGACTAAGGTTACATATTTGTGTTCTAGGAGCTTGAAATTAATAGGGAGTAGGAAATTTAAGAACAAAACTCAAGTAATTCATTATTTATCTAAAAAATATTTAATTGGTTAATTAATTTTATTTAGCTGGCATCACTTCTATATAGCTATAATAGACAGAAGTCCTTCTATACCCACACAACAAGGAACATTCTGCCGAACAGACAACAAGATGCCTTGTTCTGTTTTTTCTGTTTTCCTCCTTTTCTTTTTTAAAAAGGCTATACGCCACAAAACTGGTCTCCAATTCTACTTCAACTTTCCTGAGTTCTGAGATTATAGGCACATCACCTCTCCCAGCTCAGAAAGATGGTTACCAGGTCCATAATCTGGGAGCCATGTGGAGAAGGAGTGATCCTTGTCACATCAAGAATCAGAAATACTTTGTGTCTTCTATGTGCAGGAGCTTGGTAAATACAAAACACATCTGGATTGGGAAAACAGAAGTTTTGAGAGATCCCGTGCTTCATATCATGATTCAAAATTGAAAGCCTGACTTTGGTGTATTTTGGGCATGTTTTTACTATATATGATGGATTAGAATCCTTAATCTAATCATTTGCATTGCCAGTTTCCACAGGTGAATTATGAACTTCTGACAGACAGTAAGCGCATGATTCATCTTCACCCCTTACTACCCAGCAAATTGACCACCACTCTGGAGCTAGTCAAAATGTGTTTATAGGAAAGAGCTGAAGAGTAGCCAAGCCACCCCTGTGTGCAGAGCCCTGATCATCCATTTCTGGATTCTGGACCATCGTATGGTCTTGTTTTTAAAGGAGGAGGGGCAAGACTGAGTATAGAAGAAGGGAGGAAGAAGAGTAGATAGGAGAAGTAGTAAGCCAGTTGTGACTGCTCTTTTGTTCTCAAAGAATTTAGTAACAGTGCTAGGTCAGACTCGAAGATATGCCCAGGTAGTGAATTTATCTCAGCTGAGGTTCCCTATATGTTTGTAACAGCTGGGTCAGCAAACAAGCACAGAAAAGAGGAGGGAAGACTGAGCTAAGCCATTCATCAGAGGGATCTTAGAGCTGGGACTTAGTGGGCCCACAAAACACAAGTTTGTACCATGTGAAGGGAAATACACCTTGGCTCCATGATCCTTGAGTGGTTCTATCATATAGTCTAACGCACGTGTAGGAGATAAGAACCTGTCCAATTCTACAAGCCTTCTGTGTTGGTGTGGTACCACCCCACGTTCATGTTACTACTTCCTGTTATGTCACCAAGTAAGTTCAGTTATTAGTTTAGTATATTTGTCTTCAGCTGGCTAAGACTAAGAAGGAGTACCAAGACTTTTCACCTAGCATTAAGATGGAGCATTCAATACAATGTGTCCCAGGACTATGTGCCCCAGCCCATACATTAACTCAGTTGATCATTTCCCAAGAAGACAGGAAGACAGAGACATATCAGTGGGTCCCAGCAGCTTTTCCTTTTAGACATCACCTGTGGTCACAACAGATGGGACTCTGAGCTTCAGAGGGAGCATGCTAGCCATCTTGAAATGGCTTTTTCATTATTTTTTCTTTTATAACAAATTATCAGAAAACATACAGGCTTAAACCTAATCCTTTATGGCTTTGTTACTCTGAGCGTCAGTGATCTCGATTGAGTTCAGCAGGACATTTCTTCTACAAAGGTTACCTCTGTGGTCTCATTCGTCTGTTGGGTTGATGGTCTAAGAAGGTCTTGCACGTATGTCTATTATATCACATATATCAATTAGCAACTAGCAGGCTCACTTTGCCTTCAGATGAGAGCTCCAAGAGGGAAAAAAAGAAGGATATATAAGTTCTCTTGATGTCTCACCCCACATGTCCCCAGCACCATATCCTACTGAGCAAAGCAAACTTCAGTGCCAGCCCAAAAAAAGAGGTTGGAGAAAGGGTAGGGAAAGACAAAGCACTGTGCACATTTTAGTTCACCAAAAGTCTCTCAAAAATGAAACGAGACAAAACAAAAAGCCTTATACCCCTGCAATGCCCAGGTCGTTAACTTAATAGTTCTATATTTACTACACCCAAAACCCTGCAAGTAATGAGATAATTATTAAACATACCAATGAAAATGAACTATCTACTTAAATGAGTTCTCTCCGTCTCAGTCTTCACGATAGATTATTACACTTTTTTTCCTTCTTGACAAGGGCTCTGAGTGTAACTATTTTCCACAATGTATATAATGCTGTAATATATTTTATTCCCATGTAGAAGCCTATAAAACAGAGTGAGAATTACCAGAGCCCAAATGGAAATGGAAAACAGTAGGCTATTTTCTGTTTCTAATAGGTAAGTAGTGTGGAGCGAGGGTAGCGCCAGTCACTTCAGACAGGGGAGACGCACTAGAATTCTCATTGTATTGGTTTCAGTCACTTTTGCCCCATGGCCATTTCTGGAAGGCTGATCAGAAATGAAATGTGCTATTCTGAGAGAACACAGTCCTCACATTTTAGCATCCACATCACCAGTGTCTGCAAAACAATCTGATTCCTCCCTCTCATTATTCTTTTGAAATAGAATTTGCTGTGTATGACCCTTCTCCTTGCCTTCCTTTTTCTGTTTCTGAGTAGCCCTGGGAAGAGATGGTACATCATAAGACTTTTGTGCTGGGCTACCCTGAGTGGCTCTGAATGTTTCTGCAGTGTCAGCTCTCTGCAATGAGAAGGCAGTATTTTACCCTCATTGCCCATCCAGCTGCCATTGATGGTAATGGGCTACTTTTATGGCCTTCTTTGACACTCAAAATAATGCATGATAACACCGTGTGACCTCATTTTCTTAGTACCAGTGCCAACGCCATGGGCCAAGCTTGCAGTGACTCTGAATTGTTTGGGGAATTACCTTTCCACTATGTAAGGCTATGTGTCTAAAGCCTAGAATTCCTTAAAGCACCAAGTTGCTTTTGTAATGGATTGTCTCTTTCTGTGACCTTTAAAATTTCTCTCTGGTAGATGATATCATTTTATTTCCAAACAACCAACAGTTTATTCCAAACATTGCCCCTTTGGTAGTGGGTAGAGTAGGGAAAGTGGGGAAGAAATTCCAGAAGTGCTGCCTTGTGACTGCAAGCAGAGCCGATAAGGAGGACAAGGAAAATTGACATCGTGCCATCCGCAATGATCAAGTCATCCGGGCTGACACTGTTACCGTCTCCTGATACCAGCAACAGACCCACAGCTGAACATGAGCCTGATTTGATTTGTTGTTAGATTGCTCTTATTTTGACAACATCTTGCTGAAATTGTCACATCTGTTGAATTCTTTGTTTGAAAATTAGCCACTTGCAAAGAACAGCAAACAATCTTATTTTCACACATTGAGTACACAGGGATTTTCCTACAATGAATCATCAGCCACAGAGACAATGAAGTGTCAAAACAATTCCAAAGATACCATCTGGTGAAGGGAGAGGTATCAATGACAAGCATACGTCACCCAGCACAGCTATCTGTTAAGTGACCACTGATTAAAATCAAAGCCCTTTGAATCCTCGCTGAACTGTCATTAATGGTGCAGATATTGGAAAGCTACAATTACACTGAGATGCATTGATAACATCTGCTAAGAATATGGATGGTGTTTATTTAAGAGTCCTCTCGTGGGAACAGCTGACATTTTGAAAATGCGGAAGATATTTTAATCACCTGTGTCCTCGCCACCTGGTGTTTACAGAATTTTCCTGAGACTAAACTATCGGAAATTTCAACTTTACTTGATAACCACAAATAGGTAAAAGCATTCCTTTGTAAATTCTGTTCAGTACCTAGAAAACACAAGATCACTGCAGAAGGAGTACGTAAGGTCATCAAAACCACTGGACGCTGTTACAAAGCACTTTTCTTCACAGCTTATGATGTCAGCTCATCTCACAGGGCTCAGAGTGATCTTAGATAGGTCAGAGGATTGGGGCACAAACCTAAAATCTAAGTCGTGAGCTGTCGGCTGTAAAGTAAAAACAACAAAAGGGGGAAAAAGACGTTAGCTTTTCAAACTGCATTTCTTTGTGGAAGCTGGCTGGCCTAGAAGTAAGGTGTAGGCCAGACTGGCCTTCTAACTGCCTCTTCCTCCTAAGTGCTCGAAGTGAAGGTGTGCAGCAACATGCCGTGGTCTCACTCTACCTTCCTGTCTGGATCATAGATGAACACTACCGTGTCATACTTCGAAAGGAAAAATGAAAAACAAAATAGACTTGTAATCTAAAAGATACACATGCATAATATAAAGAACTGTATAAGATGTCAATAAATTCCAGATACAAGAGATTTTGGATTCTTCTTGGTAGGGGCCTGGCAAGATGGTTCAGGGTAAGCAAACTGGCTGCTGATCTAGATGACCTGCGTTTCATCTCCAGAACTCATATGACAGAAAGATGGAACCAACTACTTCAAGGTTTTCCTTGTGACCTCTTTATATCTGTCGTGGTGGGCAAGTGTGCCCCAGCCCACAAAATAAAGAAGAGACAAATGTTGAAAAAAATTGAATTCTCTTTGATAATGAGCAGAGACATAAAACTCATCAGGACAACTGTTGGGTGGATTTGGGAGTTTGACTGTGGTACTAGCTGCCATTGCTGTGGCCTACTCCATCCAGTCTAGCAGGGCTATTATCCTCATATGTTCCTGTGCCCACAGACTTTCACTCTTGTTATTTTCCAGCCAGTGAGCAAAGGAGATATTGTGTTTAGTTAATAATACTTTGAAGTCTTTTACATTAATTCTTGAAGTGACAGAAACAGTACCTTTATAACAGACTAACTGGTTACAGATTGGGTGTCACCTCTTTTGGTATCCATTCCTTCATCCATGCAACTGTCCATGTATCCTGTCTTCTAGCAGATATCTGTGGATTGCTTAGGAAGTATGAAGCTCTGGCTCTTACACTGGAGAGCATAGGATCAATACAGAAGCTGGGTTAGAGAGGGAAAATGTCTTTTTTTTTCCAAGCAGCTAGTGAGGGCTAGTGAGGTAAATGACCTGGGTAAGTTATACAACTCTCTCTCTCTCTCTCTCTCTCTCTCTCTCTCTCTCTCTCTCTCTCTGCGTGTGTGTCTGTGTCTGTTTCTCATTCTTATCAGGAATTAATTTGGATCAACAAACTTTAGACATTACAAAGTGCTAATAGTTTGTCAAGCAGCAATATGTCACACAGAAATGTTGCTATTCAGCCCCCAAATTAAATTTCTTCTTCCTTTTTATTTTGGAGTGGGAACTGACAGTATATCACATTATAACAGGATGGCCCATTTGTTTCAGAGGCTCACGAGCCATGTGATCCAAATTCTCTGAGTTTGTTAGGTTGAAATTTGTTAGCTAAATGAGAAGGATGATTGATATTCATGTACTGGGGCTCTTGTAGTGATTAGACATCACTTATGTTACAGGCTGGTGAGAGGCTCAGGGGCTAATGGTAGTGGAGTCTTAGTGAACAACAGACAGGTAGAGTTGCTTAGATTGAAACCAGGTGAGGCCAATGAGAGATTCCATGCTTTAAGCGTAAGTAGAGCTAATACAGTCTTAGAGACACGTTATTGAAGAAGTACACGTATCATTCTGATTTCCAGCTGAACTTCGCCTTTTGTGATGTTTTAGCAGACTTTCTTCCCATCCATCTTTGAACTATTCACTCAGCTCATGGCAAAAATGTCTGGATATGTTGGCAGAATCAAAGCACGTTAACGTTTCTGCTTCCAATCTCAAAGACTGTGATAATTCATACATCCCAAAAGTCGATGGACACTTGACAATGTACTTTCATGAGTAAAGTAACTTTTATCTCTTTGGAAATATATTTCAACCGTTGGGAGTTTCAGTGGACTAATCATAATTGGCTTAAAAGGAGGATGTGGGCATTCTGATTCCCCATGTGACCACCGCGGCTCTCAGTCCTCTCTCCCCATTGCATTGCCTTCTCAGAATCTGCAGAGGTTGAAAGATTGACGATTTACAAGCAGTTATTTTGTGGGCAGAATTATATCATAGGCTTATTATACTCTTTGGTCATCCAGTTTAAATTAAGTGATAAGTTCTTGTTTCAGATTTTAAGATTGCCTCCTCAAATCTAGGTTTAAGTAGTGCTTAAAAGGTATCTAGTGACATCCAATAGAATGTCAAGCCACCGATCAATTACTAAGATAAAACATTTTCAGTAGTGAAGTGTATATTCTGCATGGTGTCAGCCCACACTGGTAATGCAATGAGTTCAGCTTTTCAATGGCTAGAGTCCCTGAAGGAAACCAGCGCTGGAATAAGTTGGACTGAATTTGTGAAGTGTTTGACGATTTCTAGAGACAAGGTGTTCCTGCTAAGAGGAGCTCATCCCAAGAGAGAGTCCTGGGTATTAGCATCCTGAATTCTATTTTGTAACATTTCCCACGGTTCTCAGTCCACTGGACAGGCACTCTTTTCTGCCATGCTTCTTTTATGGGCATTTAGCCAAAGACTAAAAACTAACTCACAGCATGCCTCCGATTGTGATGAGGCTTGGAAAACACAGGTGATTGGTAGTCTTACATCTACTGCTGCCCACTCAGACATGTGCTGACTATTTATGAACTGTGGGTAAGATTCAAGAAGATTGAAAGAGGGCCAAGAGTTAGGCACATCCTGGATGAAATACTAGATCAAAAATGCGGGGCTTAGTTAGCAAGAGCTTGGGGCAATATGCCACCTGCTTATAACTATGCATCTATTTGGAATTGGTCTTCTTAGGAGAAGTATGGGAAGTCATGGAGGAAGAAGCCAACCTACAGGAGCCACAGGCAGTACAGGGGCTGGGATGATACACTTCCTTCTGTGTCAGCTAGGTCCCTATTGGAAGAACATGGATCCTACAGAGAAAAGACTCTAAGGGTATGGAGATGTCCCATAGTCCCTTTTCTCTTGCCGTTGCATAAGATAAGGAAGGTGAAAACTCCCAGGGGTTTAGGGGCAGTTCAGGAAGCATGACCACTATCTGGGTCTAAACCTTAGTTGGGATGCCCACTCGATGTGTGATCACAGGCAGCTTATAGTTTATGTTTTCATTTCTGGGAAAAGATTTCTGCTTTGGTCACAAGAAACTGGGATGATAAATGAATTAATACCTATGAAAGACCTGGTCCACGAGAAGGATATTTACTGGTTTGGATTAACTGTGTGATTTATGAGATGAAGTAGTATCAGGTGATCTATTCATCTATGGTAGGTTAACATAGACTGAAATAACTTGGACATACCATGATCTCTTGAACTTTTCCAAAGGTGAAATTAAATTTTTTGACATTTTATATATATATATATGTGTGTGTGTGTGTGTGTGTGTGTGTGTGTCTGTGTGTGTGTGTGTCTGTATACATGTATATCTGTATCTATCTATCTATCTATCTATCTATCTATCTATCTATCTATATCTTGTAATATATAGCACTGCTCAGTACAATGTAGTAGCACTTAAAGTAAATATTTCTTTTAAGCACATAGTAGTGTTTAAGCAGCTAAAATTATCTCATTTACTACAGAAACTATGTAAGCTAGGTCAATAGCTCAATTGTTTAAATGGCTCTAAAGGCACACAATGCATGGGTTGCTTTAATCCTTAGAGGAGCACATAGCTTGCCATTCGTAAACTACCTTAACATAAATTTTGATCACTGGCCAGCTTTGGGATATGATATTAATACACGTGTCTCAAAAGACAATGCACTAATTCACAAAATGGTTTTAAAATAATAACCTCTTGTCCACAGGTGTTTTTAATTACAAGCTAGATAAGTGACCTTGAAAAGAGCAAAGCAGCATGGGGTGTCCTCTGATCCTTTCCAAATGAGGATCGTTCCCCAAGGAGGCTGTGGTTGCAGAACACGGTCTGGGAAGGAAGTCAAGGAAACTGAGATGAATAGAAGCCCTTGCCTAGCCATCTGTTAAAGACAAACAGGCCCAGTTGAACACAGATATACTTTGCCTTTTATATCATGTGAAAACTGTGATGTTTTTGGTTCTTAATCCCTGTTGTGCAGAGTATGCGCTGAATAAATACTTGAGGCTTGATTAATTGATGGTATCCTCCCGACTCAGGATTGGGACAGAAGTGGAAACAGCAGGGTACACTTTCACATAGTAATCCTCAAATGCTCAACAACTCTGTTTTGAAGAAAAATCCTTCCCAACTCTTGCCTTTGAGAAATAAACACTCCTAGTTCATAATTTAATGTTGATTTCTAGGGTAAAGTCACCTGAAGCTGACTAGTTTTAGCTATGCAGTTTTAGGATTTCATGAGTAACAAGGAAAAAAAATCAAACCTGGGTCCTGGAAAAAAAAAATTCAACCTTATTCTTTTGATATGCTATCCTCGAGATGCCAAATGATAACGATCTGTCCCCATTTTCCTTGCAGACCTGTCCTGAGGTGTGGAGACTGTGTATTTCATATATGAACACAGCACCATGGTCAAACTGTTGACAGCTGGGGAGAGAGACTGCAGTATCTCCATGAGTATAACCAAAATAAGAAGGAGACATTAATAAGGGAGCTAAGGAATGGAGAGTGGTACATTTATTTTATTAAGAAAACTTTCTTCTTTTTCAAACATCCTGGAGAGGACTGAATGAGTAGTCATGGCCAGCTGTAGTTAACTGAAGACTTGAACCAGATAAATTGTTCACTGTTACCTAGTGAAACTATTGAACTCGAACAATTCACTAGGGTAAATACAAGTATGGAAAACAGCCATTAGGAGACAAGCATAAGAAAAGAAAGAGAAGATCTATTTACTAGCAATAGTGTCTTCGTCATGGTTAAGACAGAATAAAGACCAACCCAACAAATCAAAGGAACTTTTATTAAACTGTCTGTTACAAAGCTGTGTTGCTAGAGTACAATGCCCTGGAAAAACATAATGCCAGGAGCTCTATTTGTTGATTGAAACATCAAAGTTTTCAATGTCACACTCAACAGGCCTATTGTCTTATGTAAGAGATGGTCACGTAATCATGTTCCACTCACAAAAATGCTTATGGTATAAACTAAACATGTAATTTTATAATAAGGGTCAAAAAGTAGTAATTCTAAACCTTTTGTTTAGTTTTTACTATTATCCACAAGGAAATATCTGCTTTGATTATAGGTCTGTTCCTGGGACATTTTTCATGACAGAAAGCCTTAGTATATGTTAAAGAATATACTAGAGCCCAAGCAGTAGAGTAATGAATACCTGGCTTTGAAGATGTTAACTTGTATCTACACTGTGTCATTGCTGAAATTAATATCTGTGTTTTGCAGGTGTGTTTGTCATGTGCATAGGTGTTTGAGTTACCACCAAATAATCAGCTTTCTTCAGCACTTTCAGCAGACAGAAAGTATTATAAGTAATAAGGATCCCAGGAACAATAATATGCGGTGATAAGAGAGGGGACAGGAAATGTGTCTTCCACCATTCCTCAGTACTGAGTCAGCCTTCTCTCAGGGTTACAGAAGAGACAGATCTCCTGGAATGAACTCAGAAGTGTCAGTAGTGTTTTGTTGTAATTCTAGAGGAAGTGTTGATAAATAGTTGAATCTGGACTCTCTGGATTACAGAGAAATCTCAGTTTCTGAAATACAATAGAGACTATACTGATCACTCACATATAAAAGTTTGTGTATGTATGTGTATGGTATATTCACATAAATGTGCTAGTCCACTCACACTTGGTGGAGACCAGAGGATGATATTAACTATTCTGCTCCAACACTCTCTGCCTTATTCCCTTGAGACAGGCCCTCTATTTGAACCTGGATGGAGGCTAGTACCGGAAAATTCCATTACTTCTCTTGTCTCTGCTACCATGGTGCTGTGGTTAAAAGGGCACTCAAGCACATGTGCAGGTCCTCACATTTGCACACAGTAACCTCTCTTATTAACAAGCCATCTTCTTCTTAACAAGACTTCTCACCCAAATGACGATATATTTGATCAAAACCACCAAAGGTACTGATTACTGAAATTTTGTCTTAATTATTTTTAACTTTATCTTTTAGGTATTACTTAGCAAAATCCACAAGATTTTGAAGAGAGACACATATAAAAACTCACATATTTTAAAACTCCATTTGCATAAAATATCAAGAAATGGTGAAAGCTTTGAGATAGAAATCAGATTGGTGGTTTCTGGAGCTTAGAGGTGAGGGAGGATGAGGCAGCGCTAATTCTGTAAGCACACAATTTCCTTAAATGACAATGAAGTATGTGGTTTGAAACCACACAATAGAGGTAACTAAGCAATGTTTTGTGAGGTCTGAATGTCACTGAGTTGTAAACATTAAAAAGGGGAGTATCCCATTCTTTTATACAACTCAGATTATATATACTAAATTAGCTCCATTTCGTGTTTGCATTTGTGTTTGTGTGTGCATGTGCATGAATGTGTCCATGTGTGTGCACATGTGTGAATGTGTGTGTGTGTGTATACATGAATGCATCCTGCTTTCATGATATAAGCCTACATGTACAATGGGTTCAGGGCTCACTATTCAGATAAGGAGTTGGTGTGTTCTTTTCTTGTGCTTTCCTTTGAGAACAAACAAGTCTGAAAAGTAGACATTGACAATCAATGTAGAATGTGGCTCTACCTAAATCTTATAAGAGGGCAGGGGAAGTAACACTCAGGAGCTGGACTTTGTAAGGTATTCTTCAGTCACTTTCTTTCCTGCTAATACACTGTCTGGCCAACCTGATATTTATGGTCCATTCTACCTGACAGATTTTATGACTTTATGATTTGATGTATCAGTGCAACTTCCCAGACACAGATGCCAGGAAGGGAATCAGAAAAGTAAAGCCAGACTGAAGGAACAGACAGAAAATATATTGCAAGATGGATTCAGAACGCTGTATGGCCTTTCAAAGGAACAGATGATAGAAGATAAATCACTGTGAGATTTAGAACATTCTGAGAGGACACACTAGAGAAATAGAGTTTTTAGGAAGAACAAGATGTAGTGGAAGAAAACACAGAAAAGAACTATTCTGACAAGAGGGGATGGAACTTGTTCACGGAGACAGAATACTGTTGGAGAAAGAAGAAAAGGCGACGTCAAGATCTGGGACAACACAAGGAAAAAGACCCAGAGCACAGATGTTTCACTGCAGACTCACAGAAAGTAACTGACTAAGGGATGCTGAGAGACACTGTTCAAGAGACAAGGTGGAGGGTGGAGAGTGGAAAGAGAAGGAGGAGGGAACTCTTGGAGAAAGGGTTTGAGCAAGACCTTGGAGTATATTTTGTGGAAAGCAGAAAGATCATGGCAGTGACAGATATGTTTCTGTGTAGACTATGGAAGAAAAGTAGGTAAAGATGTCAAAGCAAAAATGGAGCATAGACTGAAGGTAACAGGATAAATGGAAGCAATGAGGGAAGGGAGGGTGGTGATGTGTGAGGTGGAACACATGAGGTATATCAAAGAGAAGTAGTTAGCAAAATTCACATAATGCTTCCCAACCCTAAGACAGCAAAGACCTGATCCTGAAAAAGACATGGTGGTTTGGTTTCAAAGGCCATGCATATACACATAGAAAGGAGGGAGGGCACACCATTTCATGGTAGATTCAAACACACACACATACACACACACACACACACCACACACACACACACACACACACACACACACACACACACACACACACAACTGGCCTATAAAGAAAGTCCCCCAAGGACTACTGATATTGATCCTTGTGTACAATTGTGTCATGGCCCACAGATCTTAGTTTACATACAGGGATATTAAAACTCAAGAGTTGCAGAATGCTTCTCCTCCCAACATCTAGGCTCACAAATGGCCAACAGGATGTTATTTAGTTCTACTTTAAAAATAATACTCATCTACTTCTTCCTGAAGAATTTGGCTGACCTTGACTATTACCATGGAAATGGACCCAGAAGCCCATTTCAGTTTAATTTTAATTTGATTGCCTGATTCCATTCAGTTCTGGTCCTTCTTGGTGGCCAGGCTTTCTTCCCTGACATCCTCTATTCATCCATTCTAGCCAACAGTTTTCCTGCTCCGTGTTGACTGTGTTTGTGGGAGCTTGAATTACGAATTTAGGATATGTGACTTAGAGGAAGGCAGGCCACCTACAGAAATGGATTGTTGGCACCTTACAATCTGCGTATTCTAAAGTACCCATGCGGAACACTGTTCTCAGAACTGAGCTAGTGGGCATACGGCACAAACTTCTGAGTATCTTTTAGTCACAATTCAATCTAGTAACCCTCACTGCAATTGAGGTTTCTTCTGAAAGTTATTGTATCAAAATTCATGTATGCATTTTACTGACATTACTTATTTTCAAGAAACTGCCATCTCATATTAATCACACAACATCCCTTCATCATTATTAAGAACTTCTGAAGTAAGTATAACAATTCTCATCATCAGATGAGGAAAGGTCAGAGAGGGTGAGTAATATATTCAATATCGCACTGTATCTAGAAGGTAGAAATTATAATTGAATCCTATGAGTCTAATGCTATGAATGGATATCAGCAAGTTAAAATTGAGGGAATTGATGAAGTAAATTCACATATATTAATTAATCAATTGTCCAGTTAACATATTTTACATATTATAACCTATATAACTGATTAATGTATTAAATAAAATATTAATTAACATATATTAATTAAAACATGTTATATATAATTATATAAATTAATATATTAAGTAGGTAATAAATTAATATATTGATTAATTAATATATTAATTAATTGCTTAATTAAAGAAACACAGAACACGAAACAGAAAAATCACAGTGACCTATGATTTTGAATTAGGTCAGGGAATTAAATTAGGACACAGTCTTACTTGCACATTTAGGGCTGCAAAGTGACTGTCAACAGAACATTTTCAGAGTTATGCTTTCTTCGTAGGTCAAACATATGTTAACCTAGGAAGGTCCAGGAGGATATCAAGCAGGAAGTCATATTTTACAAGTTAATGGGTGGGCATGAAGCTGGGGGAGAATCTGTCAGGAACATAGGAGTGGGGAGATAGGAACATCTATACTTAGCTTACCTGTATGAGTTCTCTATGAATACACATTGCATATGAATGTGACTGTAGGGACCCAAGGTGCACCCCATCAGTCCAGCCCCTCCTCTGCATGCAAAACATCCTGTATTCAGTCCCTAACAAGCTCATCCATTCATACCTTGATTATCTTGTATGTGGAACAAGAGAAAAATTTAGTTATGCATAGTAATGTATTTTGTATTTTTTTTAAATTACAGATTACAGGATAGGTGGTTCCCCAGGCTTACTCTTTGCTCCTGTTGACCAAGACAAGCCTGTTTACCTACTGAGAGGAAGACCTAGTGCCATGACTGGCAGGTGAGAGGATGCCATACACCTCTTGCCAGTAACCACAGAGAACAAAGCAGGATTTTCTCCACTATGAACGTGCAGAACATAAAACCTTTAATAATGATGAAAAAAAATACTGGCTTCAGAACAGTGTCGGGATTCATGCACAACCCTGTCAGATGAAAAAGAAGGCCATAAACCAGCAGTTCTCAACCTGTGGGATGCAATCCCTTTGGAGGTCATAGATCAGATATCTTGCATATCAGATATTGACATTATGACTTATAACATTAGCAAAATTACCATCATGAGGTAATGAAGCAATATGAAAATCTCATGACTGGGGGTTACCATACGATGTTAAAGGGTCACAGCATCAGGAAGGTTGAGAACCACTGCCATAGCTGGATCTGTGAATAAAACTGGAGTCATGAAAACATGGGTGTTTGCAGACAAATCGAAGTGAACAGAGAGTGTGCGTCTGTTGCCATCGCTTAGTCACGAGGATAAGAAAATACCAGGAGACAGGCCATCATGCTAAGTGACTGTGACTGCCAAGCACAAGTGGATCAGCATATATTTATCATAACTTATCACCAGCACCATCAGGAAGGTTGAGGACCACAAAGCTGCCTAAGCTGGTCAGAGTTTCCTGAAAAACTCCCCAAGGGCATTTTTCTAGCACTGGATTACACACAGGTGAAAAAAGTGAATTCTTTTAGTTTTTGTATTTGTGTGTTAGTGTAATAAGTATTCTGCTTCCTAAACTTGAAACGCATATGTCAGCTGTAAATATCCAATTTCATTGAGAATATCATTGGAAATTTGGGATATAACAGTGCATTTCCTATCTGATGTCCTTTGAGTTTAATTAAAACTCAGATTTTCGAAAACGCGTTTACTTTGGTCTGTCATAAATATAACTAGCATAAATTTAAATCAACTTGGCTACGTTTAAATGCATGATTTGGTGAAACACCATCACCGGTTTCCATTTCCAGAAATTACTCATCATGCCAACTAGAAAACACTGTGCTCATTAAAACCCAGCGCCTCTGGAGGCTGGAGATGACTAAGTGGTCAAGAGCTTATATTACTATTCCAAAAGGCTTGAGTTCTTGATTGTTTTATAGACAAAATATTCTGATTTGGCTCATCTATCTAGCAAGCTTACTCCCAAGCAGCTCACCTGGCCTGTTCTTTATGTGGGCACTGGGGATACAGTCTCTTGTCTTCATGCTGTAAGTATTTTATCTACTGAGACATCTCCTCAGCCTCTCTCCTCGGATTTCATCCATCCCACTTGACCGTTAAAGTTCGATTAACTTGGTAATGTGTTATTAGGGCACCCAGCATGATTAGATGCACACACGCCACACAACCACTTACTGCCTCTTTCCAGAAAAAAGGGTCATGATCTGTGCTAGCCAAAGCAGGTCTGACCTGAACCTGGAAACAGCTTTCCTTAACATTATAGGCCCCAACATCTCTCAAATAGTGCTACAGTCTCTCACTGATTATGAAAATGATTTGAAACGAAAAAATAAACAAGAACAAAGAAAACATGTGGACCACTGAGAGTGAGCTGGAAGGAAAGCTTGCCTAAAGAAAACAGAAAACTAATAAATGACGGAGTAGAAGGTTTCCAAGTTTGGAGAGACCAGTCCTTCGTAAATAACAAATGCTAGCCTCCAAGGAAGACAGAAAGTGGGTCTTGTCCTCACATACATTTTATACCTCGACTCTGTTTTGGAAATATCAGAATATATGAAGATTTTCTAAAAAAAAAAAATGAAGTTGATTTAATAGAGAAACATTTTTTTTTCTGTCCAAGATACTACAAAGCAAATGAAAGCGAAGCTAACCAAGTGACTTCAAAGGGCATATTCACCAATAATCCTGGCTGGGTTTTAAAGGTGTATGACGCCACAAAGCCAGCTCCAGCACACATAAATCTAATGCTAGTGTTTATCTGAGCCATGGATGACATTTATTGCCTCACAGGCTCACTCTGAAAGCGTGGTGTTTACTGATCCGGCAGTGTTTCTCAGAGTGTTTGCCTTTGGAAAAGAACATCTCCTGAATCTTTGCTAAGCCTTAAATAAATTATGCATTAAATTGTAGTTTTGCTATGAAACATATTTTGTTGCAGGGACAAAGATTTCAACCCACACCCAACATTGGCTATATCTATTAATAATTTAAGAAAAAATTGCTTGGACACCACTATCTACAGTTCATGAATTTATAGTGAAACATGATTAAATGACTGCACAGCTAGGAATCAGGCTTCCGAGTGAGCATGCATTCTCCACCATGGCCCATAAGAATAATTGGATCTTCTAAAAGAAAAAAAAATTGTTAAGCGAATCAATCAAATCAATCTAGCTTGACACAACGGGTTGTCATTCCTGCATAAAATGAAATTTATGCTACATGAATATGTATTCAAGTTGGAGGGAAAACGAGAGGAGGAATATAGTCATGTAATGGGAGCTCTTTGAATGCAGAGTTGACAGTTAAAATTTTATTTGGTAAAGCGCGAAGTATCTGTTATTGCTACTATAAGGCAAAGTTAATTTTGGACCAGTTAAAATTATATCACTGACGACTAACTTTATTGTTCCTAATTTAAAATTACTTGAAATATGTTCTTATCATTGGGAGCATATCTTAGAAGTTACAACATAGAATAGATTAATTCTCCCAAATAATGAAGGTAGTAAAATTAAGTATGCTTCTTAAAGTTGAAACACAATGAGGCAAATTGACAGGTAAGAAGCAGCCAGGAGGTTCCACCCCACCGTCTCTGAGCTGTATGTGCTCAGCCTGTGTCTCTTGTTCAAAGTTCTTTTTAGACCTGATTACTTCTCACAAGAGTTTTAGGGAGGTTTCTGAAACCTGCAGAAGCAGGCGAGCAAAGCACTGAGAACTTCCTATTGTGCTGGTAAAAATGCAACTACAAAACAGGAAGGAACCTCCTTGGTATGGTTCCTCAGCATTGAATCTCCGCAGGGCTGATTCACTGGTGGCTTCACTGTGCTAGCGTACCTGCTCTTGTACAAACCTATCTTAGCGACATGGGACAACTCTGGCACCATTTGACTTAGCTGCTTGTATTCTTACATTTGGGAATTCACACTGGTGAATTCAAAAGGTTGTATTTGGACATTCACCAAGCTAAATCTGGGAGTACACATTTCTCTTCCCAAAAGCAGAAGTGTTAAATCAGAAAAGTTGAAAGTTTTAGGTCACTCTGGTTTACTCTGCAAGGTCTACAAAACAACAAACCCAAAGCAAACAGAATCCATCAGTTGCTTTCCTTATTTAACTAGGTGTTCATTTTCCCTAAATTAAATTTAAATTATTAAATTTAATAAGTTAAAAACTATTTCAGAAGTCAAACCTTCACATTACTGGCTCCTCCCTCTCTCAGGATGGTTTATCCTGTTTCACTTGCTTGTAGCATCTTTGCCATGAATTTGACTGGGCATTCTATGGGTGCTGAGTTCTCCTATTTTCATTTTGGAGGGATGTGCCCCTGAGTTGCCTCTGATTATCTTTTGAACGTTACACGATGAGGCACCAGCTTGCTTCTCAGCCCTTGCACATTCAGGAGACTGGTCCACTTTGTGACATAAAAGCATATTTCATAAAGGCTGAAAATTATACAAATTGTTGAAGAACTGCAGGTTTTCATCCATGAGATAAATTTAACCTGGTTACCATCAAAATTTGAAAGCTGAATTTTAAAGGTTAGAAAAACTGCCTTTTACAGAGTTGCATTCAAGGATATAAATTTTGACAGAGTAGTGACACAATGGAAGCTTTTCATCTCTAAGCAAAATTGTGACCCATAAGATGGCATCCCCATGTCAAAAACTTAGAAGTGCTGAAGGAATGCTCAGAAATACCTTTTTAAACATGATCGGCTAGAAAGAAAGAAAAAGGAGGGAACAGCGTCTAAGATAAAAACTAAAAAACCAGGACTCCAGCAGATGTCCAAACTGGCCAGAGGCAGGTCTGGCCTGGAGGTTAACAGGCTTGTAGTAAAAGGACTGGAACTTTCATGTTCCAGCTAGGAAACAGGACCTTGGCAAGGTGGAACACACTCCTGTTATCAAAGCACAGAGGACTGAAACATATAACATTTCTTTTGTTTGCTCTGTATTGCCAGGTCAATGTTCTGAGAGCAACTGTTGAATTTCCACAAAAACTGCAAGCTTGTGACTAGATCGTCATTATTTAAAAAAAAAGCCATACATTTACATTTGATTAAATCATATTAAAAAGAAAAAATAAACACTAAAACTCATTACATTATTATATTTTACTATTCCTTGAGCACCTGAGGTTGTTTATGCCAGTTGTATCTCTGCTGTTCAAGCTGTGTTACGTAGCTGCATTATTCCACATGGCACTTTGCAAATGCGTGATCATTAATGTCACACTAGTAGCTTGAAGTTGGTCACAATCGGAGAAGTCCACTATGGAGACTGGCAAGTGCTGTAGGCGTCATTTACTGTTTTGTTGATTGTCTAGACATCAACAAGTCGTGGAAATTTTGTGAACAATACAGATTAAGCCGAAACGTGTGACATGACTTCAGCAAATGGTGTACCTGAAATACACTGTCTTTTTGGTTTGGAACCCTGTAATTCATTGCTTGACTGGTGGTCCCAGCAAATCGTTTGGAGTATATACTAGTCTCAGCATATACTCATCTTTGTTGTTATTCACTAACAAAGTTAGGAACAAAATCATCATAGAGTAGCAGCAGCCAAGAATCCTAGCCCTTAATGTGCTAAAGCAGGAGGGCCACTGCGAGTTCAAGACCAGCTTGGCTACGTGGTGAGAACTTCCATCAGAAAACCAATAGGTTAAATAAATTCATATTTTTTTAAAAAAAATCTAAAACTCATAAACTAATATCTATGGTAGAATTATATTTGTTGACTGAAATCATAGGCAGGCTGAGATTCCAAAACTGTCAGTATTAATGAAGTATAAGACTCCTTACAGATGTCAACAATGATGACTCTAGGGGAAAACAGACTCTGACTGCAAAAGGCTGCAGCAATGATACCAAAGAAAAATATCAGTGACAAGCTTTCGTTTCTATACTTTTGTCCTCTTTCCAACTCAAGACTAACTAGACAAATGCAGACATTCTCTCAGATGTAACCACATAAGATGCTCTGATTCACGTTCCTCTAACCCCAGCTTCACCCACAGTGACTTCCCGTGGTACCACTGCTGTGTCTATTTAATCTCCCCTTTCCTCTGAAATAACCCCCACTGTCCTGTCTTCTGTGAGTCTCTGACAAGCAGGAGGCATGTTGTTCCAGTGCCAGGCTTGTTCTCAATACGAAGAAGGTCTTCTTTCATATGCAGAGAGCATTCTGTGAGAATCTACTGACCAGAGGAAGCTGAAAATGAGGAGTATAGTGCCTTATTGTGTGTAACCAATGCACTATATGACTCTTGGATCAGAAAAACTGTTACCATAAACTTATGCCTAGATGTGGCTGTACATGTCCCCAAATCAGGCGGCTAAACATTTATCAGAACAGCACTAGGATCCCATCCAGAGACATGGATCAGGAGGAAAACAACCAACCAATCCAGTGGAACAAGGAGGACAACACAGGTTCCCATTAGTAAAGACAAAAAAGGTATTTTTTCAGGAAAGTTTAACATAAATTTGTCTTTACCTGAGTTGGTATTGTTGTTCACAGATTCTTATCTTACCAACATGTGTTAAAAGAAACAATACAACAACAACAAAAACAAGAAAAAAAACCCTCTTGGTAAGACACACTCATCCCAATGAAACTTTGATCTCACAAGCAAAGTTTTGCTGAATCTAGGCCAGCATTCAAAGTCATAAGCAATTCACTGAAACCATGAGTAAAACAATACATCACAGGATTGTGAGTAACTGTGAGTTGGAGCTAATAAATACTTGGAGGAATAAGAATATGGAAAACATCTATTTATGGAAATTTATTCTGGATACAATATAAATGAATGTGGTTGAGATTGTTCCTCATTCCTCGAACTGCTTAGTAGCTCTACAGAAACAAAATGAAAGCTAGTTTTCTTTCAGCTCATATTGTCTAGGCAGTGGAAATTGAGAGTGTTGGTTTAGCTTATATGTATGTATGTATGTATGTATGTATGTATGTATGTATATGTGTGTATATGTGTGTATGTGTATGCATATGTATGTATATATATAGACTTGCTACAATTCTATACCTCTTGCGTGAAAGAATGTCACCATCAAAGGGCTACTGTACAACCAGGTGTTTGAGGAGCATCACAAAGCATTAGCAGTTGACTCCTAAACATCTTGGACACAGGCTGATGCTTTATGGGCGTGTAGATGTGGGATCCCTGATGGATCTTATCATTCCTGGGGGAGGGGAGAAGCTACCATTCTTTTTGTTTTTGTTTTCTTTGGTTAAAGCAAGAAACAATAGGATGAGAGTGTCATTTGTGAATGCAAGAGAGATGAGAGCCTTATCTCCCTCCTAGCTTGTCCTTAGACATTTCATCTAGTTCGCCCTAAAATAGAGGAATGGGGTACCTGTTCATTTCTTAGGGTTGTTTTTAATATAAGTGGGCAGAAGAGGCAGTGAACAAGAGGACTGTAGAGAAAGAGGGTGGGGTGGAATTTCAAATGGCTTTCAGAGCTTGGTTTAAGGGTAAGTTGTCACCTTCAGGCTGAGTTCCATAAAAAACCAGACTCTAAGATGATTTGTGTGTAAGCGACACATTGGTGTAGAAGAGACAGTGTTGTTGGATATATAGGATTTAGCAGAAGGCCCAATTGAACTAAAGTGTGGTTATGGAGACCTCAGCCACTCCTGTGATAACTCTGAAACTGGGATGCAACATGGTTACACTCAATGAAGGAATACATGAGCGTGAAAGCAAGAGTGCCCAGTTCTGTCACTAATGTGCCTTTTTTACTCTCTTTCTGGGTTGACATCTCACTAGGTTGAGCCATTTGGTTTTGACTTCAAGCAACTCTCACCATACCCACTAGGATTCATAGAATACACTACAGTTAGAATTCAAGAGCAATCAAGATACTACCCATTACTTACTCATGCAACAAATATCTAGTGCTTGTCCTTGCCTCACGTTGTTTACAGCCAGTTGGATGACTGGAGACACATCAATGATGTACACAAGAAAGTATTATTGGAACTGTCAGAAAACCTGTAGCACTGTAAGGGTAGAGCATGAAGACATTACATCTATCTTACAAAAGTCCTATCCCTGAGCCGAGTTTTGAAGGAGTAGCGGTGTGTATTCTTTAGGAAAAGGGAATGAAGGCAAGGGATCCAAGAAGAAAGATAGGCAGTTGTGTAGCCTCCAGCAGGAAGCATGTTGCTACAGATATCCTCCAGATAATAGTCATCAGGAAACTGAGACCAACAATCCAAGAGCCTATGAGAATGAAAATCCTGCCATCAACCCTTACATACCATGATTGAGCCTCTGGAAGAGGTTCCAACTTAACTAGCACCTATACAATTACACTGTAGTTCACGAGCCACTTGCAGATAGACTTTATCCCAGATGCATGTCTCACGGAAACCCATGCATGTAGCTTTTAGGATCCTGAGGTCTAGACAAATTTATTGCATATCAATAGCTTCCTGATTCTGTTAGCAGGCTGCTTTTGAGGGTAAATTGCTCTTCGTCTCCATGAATTGGGGCCATGGGTTATATTCACATTAGACAAAGTTACCCTTATATAGTAAATGTCTCATAGCATTGGAGAGTTGGGAATACCTATAGTACTTGGTAGTTGTTTTTTCATGCATGGCTGGAACATTCCAGTGGCCATGTGGGAGATAATTCTCTACACCAGGTACAGCCAAAGAAAAACTATGAATAATAAGAATCAGAACTCATATCACCATCATTTTATACCATACTGTAACTCTGTAGAGTTTAAAATATCTATTTACAATTGTCTCTCATATTCCTAGGTTCTTACAATGCAAAGGATACATGGACTCTTTTCCCATTTGGGTCTTTTAGAGACTTGGGACATTGCCTTACAAAATAGCTTATACTTAACTGTCTCTTTGATGAATACACTATTTCCTGGATGGTCTTATTAGTGCTTGGATGATTGGCACATTGTCTCTCAGGGAACATAAAGGAACTCCACACAAAATGTGTCTTCGTTTGTTCATTTTAAAGAAGCTGAGGTTTTGACTTCATTGTCAGCCACTTGACTATTCCACGTCTCATACAAATTTCTGAAAATATAATACAAAATCCACTAGTGACTGGAGTGTCAAAATGCATCTGGAGAGGAGTAAGTAGTGCCACTAACAACATCTCAGACAATTGGCTCGAATCCTAATTACAGTTTGAAATTTGCATCCTTCTGGAGAGTTTATGTGGTGGGCCAGGGGATGTCAGAAATAGTCTAACCAGTCAATCACACCGCTCTCAATGTTTTATAGATCAGAAGGGAAAAAATATTTATCCATTGGCCAGTGTTTTTTGATATTCACTTCTCAGTTTTGTGTACTTATTACAAAATGCAAAAGTTGTGCTTTGGATTTTGGAGATAGGTTCTCACTATGTTATGCAGTCTTGGCTAGCCTGGAACACTTTTTTTTTCAAGAGTTTATACTAGGGCTTAAAGTGTTTAGGTTTTGCCAGTAAGCTTTGATTCTTTCTCTGATAAGTGGAGAAAACTTCCTATTTATCTTTTCCTCTGTGAGAACATCAAATGAGACAATACAGGTGATGCAATTTTCAGAAAAAAAGAAAAAGCAGGAAGAAGCTGAGGAGGAGGGTGACCCCATAGGAAGATCAGCAGTCTTAATTAACCTGGACCCCAGAGATCTCTCAGACACTGGACCACCGACTAGACAGCATATACTAGCCGATATGAGGTCCCCTGACATACACAGCAGAGGACTGCCTGGTCTGACCTCAGTCAGAGAAGATACATCTAACCCTCAAGAGACTTGAGGCCCCAGGGAGCAGGGAGGTCTGGTGGGGTGAGTTGGTGGAGCATCCTTTTGAGACAGGGGAGGAGGAATGACAAGAGGAACTGTTGGAGGGTACACCAGAAGGGGGATAATGAATGGACTGTAAAAAAGATAAAAGAATAAGAAAAAATGAAAAAAAAAAAAGAAATGGGTGGAATGAAAGAAAGAAAAGGAGTAAAAAAACCAAAAAAACAATAAACCAAAAACCTCCATTGTTCATAAAATGTTGACGCCCTTGGTGTTTAGCTCAACAGTCAGTTTAGAGAATATCATCTTCATGAGCTTGAGAAACCTTAACTTGTCAGTGTCTTCATTGAATAAGTAACGCACCCTATGCCTTATAAAAAGAAACACTTACAGTAATATCCAAACTGTCCAAATCTGGTCCATCCTTAAATGATTTTCCTGTACGTTTTCCTTGTCTTTACTGTACACGAGACCAGTCAGTGCTTTTCTCTGAACATTAAAGACTCCCTCCTGCCTGATGACTCGAACTACCCAAGCATGCCTGACACCAGAGAATCTAATGTTTCAGACATTTTCATTCCCCCTTCAATTTTAATTGCAACTCAGCCAAGACTCGACAGCCTCAATTGCACAAACTTTTAAAAACTAAGATCTGAACATTTCCTCTTTTCCTACAAAAGGGGAACACATACATGAGTCGAATGATTCTGATTTGGAACCTGTCACCCTCATCACTTCCCAAAGCTCTTAAACCATCAAGGAGGGTCTTTTTGTCTTTCACCTTTCGGGATGTCTGTCTAAATTTTTCTCCTTTTATTTGTGTCTGAAATTATCAGTCACAGGAATTTCGTATTCTGCACCCTACATCTCCGTTACATCCTTGACTATGCTTACTGTCATTGTCTGTGTGTATACTTGTGTTTGTGTGTATTTGTATTTGTGCATATGGCGTGTCTGTGTTTGTGTATGTGTATTTAGGCACCAGAGGACAGCCTCAGGTATCGTTGCTTTGATGTTTTTCATGTTGCTTTCTGAGATGACTTTTAGACTACTCACTAACACTACTCTATTTCTGAGGATAATTAAAAATAAATAGATATGAAGTAATCGAGCCGGCTGGCATCTGGGTCCAGCAAAGTCACAACCCTATGTAATTTATAACAGGTAAAGAATCACTGGGACAGAAGATGTACACAGCAGGACAATGTGGCCTCGTCATATGAACTCAGTATTATCCCATGTTTAAGCAAGACCAGCACCTACCTTTCCCCTGCTTTTTCTGTTCTCACACTCCTGCCTCTCACTCATTCTCTCTATCCATTGCTGGGCCTGACAAGTAACAGTGGCTCAGAAGAGAATTAGTGTACATGTCCACGCAGTAACCGTAAACATCAGGATGGCTTTCCATACATAGGACACTGAGAAGAAGAGGTGGTCACGATGCATATCTAATCCATGCATCTTACACGTGAACCACTGTTTTGTGAAAATAACTTCAGTGTGATTCAGCCACTGAAAATGATCTGTGCCTGATAAACTCATCTGTGGTTTCCATTGAACGTGATTTCTGGGTAAGGCTTTTATTTCTTCCTTATGAGTTTCCCTATTGAATTTTATCTTTTATGCACTGGGATAAATCACTCATTTATTTTTATTTTCCATTCCATGAAATGCTACTCAAGTAACTTGATTAATGTTTCAAACCAATATTTGAGTAGGTGTGTAATGTAATTAAAATTTCATAAAAGTGTGATAATCATTGTTACTCAAAAATAAGAAATATTATATACCATACAAATAAAGTCTTTGGATTTCTGATATACTTTATTTCCTTAACTCAGTACCTACATGCATACATGTATGTGTATATGAATCTGTGTTTTTTTTTTTTGGTTTGGTTTTTCGAGACAGGGTTTCTCTGTGTAGCCCTGGCTGTCCTGGAACTCACTCTGTAGACCAGGCTATCCTCAAACACTCGAACTCAGAAATTCGCCTGCCTCTGCCTCCCAACTGCTGGGATTAAAGGCGTGCGCCACCACTGCCCGGCCTGAATCTGTGTTTCTAAATACACATATGGATATGCATCTACATTTTCTCTCCCACAAGAAATTTTGTTTGTAAGAGACACTTGACAATCACTACTTTCTACTTATAAAGAACCAATAATTTCTTACAGATTTATCCATGGGTAAGTTAATAGGGTGAAGACAGAGATAGGTGATTTTCATTTATATCTTATGAATAAATGACTTGTCATCCCAGAAAGCTGTCCTGTACTATGGTTTCCTATTGAACCACATTATATTGAGATAGTGAAAGATAGAGTTCCTCTACAGTGTAACATAACTCACCAGTGCCAGATGCTTCAGATCTAGGGTAGTGACTGATGCCATGCAAAAGGCATTAGAAGCACCCTTTGTGTTCACTAGTCTCTGTGTGTTTGTCTGATCCTCCCCATTCCTTTAAAATTGATGTCTGTCACTGATTCCCAAACTTTCATGCAAATAAAAAACAAGGAGGAAGTTTTGAGAAATCTAGATTCTCAAACACAGAAGCTCTGCCAGATACAGAAAGAATGAAACATAGGGATATACTTCTTTTGTGTTCATGCATGTACATGTACAAGTAAATGGGTGGTAGTCAGAAGGTAGCCTTTGGTGCTGCTTTTAGTCAGACTGCCCAACTTATGTTTTTGAAACTGGATCTCTCTCTTGCTTAAAATCTTGCTGACTGGTTTAGACTGGCTTGCTAGCAAGTCTTGGGGACCCGCCTATCTCCACATGCCCAGTGCTAAGATTATGATGTTTGCAACCATGCTTATTTTTTCATGTGGTTTCTGGGGATTGGACTCATGTCTTCAGGCTTGTGCAGAAACTACTTTACAGACTGTTATCTACCTGCCTAGAATGTGTATATTTTTAACAAGTACCCTAAGTAATTTTGGATGCAGATACAAAACTCTACCTTTTAAGGAACACTGCCCTGGACTGAGCTTTAATCTTTATGCTAATCCCCCTGCATCTCCTCATATGTCTAATGACTTACTTTGTTCATTCAAGACAGGCTGTTTCCGACATCTGCCCCACGAATGACGGCACAGAGCAAAGTTTAGCAGAGCTCTCCCGCAGAAACATAATGTGAGTTACATATATAACTTTCGGCATTTTTTTTTTTATTTAACAAATTAAACTGGCAAACTGAAAACTTAAGTATATATGCATATATACATACACATTTAGACATATACGCGTGTGTATGTACATATATATTATATAGAAAAATGTTAATGAAATACTTTGCTTTTATCATGTGAAATCTTCAGAATCTTGCATGCAATTTATAGTTGTACACCTCAGTTGATAATAGCCTAATGAGCAATCCGGATGGGGAGCAATGGGCTGTAGGATTAGCACAGAGAACAAGCCTGCCTGCTTTGTACAGCCATCCCTACATGATATAAACGAGGAGGTGTGGTAAACCTCTCAGTCTGGGCCAGTGATCCTAACCGCTGGACAGAGGTTCTTAACCTGAGAAGTGCCACCTGATGGCAAAAAAGCCATGTGGGAGAGGCTTCCCGTAAGGACTCTATGGCATTTGGTAGAATTTTTGGCATCTGCCATCTGCTATGTGTTGGGGTATCTCATTCAAATACTGTAGAAAGTATTAATGTCCCAAGACATTACTAGATGCTTTGGAGGAATCGTTTTTGACTATTGTACATGACCTGCTTCTTGGAAACTTGTTTAAAGCACACTAGGTGTCGTCTAGGAGAGATCCAGGGGTCAGAGGTGGGAAACAGGAAGCATGAGTTGAGTGTAAGTAGATCTTAGATGTAAAAAGCAAGGAAAACCAGTTTTCCCCATAACTCTGAAAACCAGCTGTGAAGACACTTGACTTTGGCCTTGTCAGGTTTTGCTTTCTATACTCCCGTTCTATTGAAGATTAAATCAAAACAACAGTAAAACATTTTGTGTTTTTTTAAGAAACTAGGATTGTGACCAATTGGCTTTAGAAACTGAGTATACATTTTAGCCAATTTCACTTACATGACAATGCCTTATTTGCATCTCCACAATTGGGCAGAAAATTTAAATAATCTGGTCAAGACTTTTTGTCCTACATTCCACGTTGATCAGTTAGTTGTTATGGTGTTATTTGGCACTTCTCTCTTGGATTGCCCAAGATATCTCTCTTTCCTCTTGCTCTCACATATGCATGTGCATGTATGTGCACGCACATATATGTGTCTATGTGTGAATGTATGTATAAGCATGGAGACTAGATGTTGCTATCAGGTTTCTTTCGCCATTGCTCAGGGTCGGTTTCTTCCTGCACCATACCCACAGATTATCTTGATTGCTTAGGCAGCAGGTTTGGTACCACATCCCCATCCCTAGAAATGATAAAGATGTTCACAGCCACGGCTTGTCCAGGTTTGGGGCCAGGGATCCAAACACATTTCTTAGTGTTGGGGAGCAAGCATTTTTCTGACTGAGCCATTGCTCCAATCTATCAAATTGTCACTACTTCCTGGACACCCCTGATGGTGCCTCGACACAGTCACCTAGGATCTGTCCTTTATGCAAATGTACTGGCCTACTTGGAATATCCTAAGCTCCTCTGTGTAGCTATTCCGATGTTCACTGAGAGATCTATCACATCTTGGCCAATGTCCCCATGTATTTCTCATGCTAACCTGACCACCACCTTATCAAGAGGAAACTGAAACTAAACCATTTGCCCTAGGAACTCAGGGTAAGTATTAAGGTTGGGACCCAAACCCTGACATGATTTCACACATATGATACAATGACTGGATGACCACTTCAATTAACACCCAGAGAAGATCTCTTTGTAGGTGGGAAAGAGACTGTTGTCTCACATCCTGAGGTGAGAACTTTATTTTCCACACCAGTCATGTCTTCACTCCCCTGTGGTTAGGATCATTACTGTTAGCATTCTGTCTAAACTTCACCCCTACAGTTACCTGGCAACAGCCAGGTAGGCCTGGCGCACTATAAAAGAGGCTGCTTGCCCCCTCCTCTCTCTCTTGCTCCTCTCTTGCCTCTTGCTTCTCCCCGTCACCTCAACACTTTGCCCCTTTCCCTTTCCCTTCCCCCTCTCTCCATGTGCTCATGGCCACCCTCTATTCCTTCTCTTCTCTTCTCTTCTCTTCTCTTCTCTTCTCTTCTCTTCTCCTATTCTCTCTCTCTCTCTCTCTCTCTCTCTCTCTCTCTCTCACTCTCTCTCTCTCTGCCTCGACTACCCTCTTAACTCCCCTCCTCATGCCCCATGCCCTGAATGAACTCTATTCTATACTATACCTTTGTGTGGCTGGTCCTTCAGGGGGAAGGGATGCCTCAGCATGGGCCCACTGAGACGTCCCTGTCCCCTTCCCCCATACCTCAACACACACCCACAGAACACTCTCATTTTCTTTATCTTTCTATAAATACATAAATTACTCTGCATTTAACAACAACAAAACATCAACTGTCCCAAAGGGAGACATAACGTTATAAAGTTGGCATTCTATGGAAATTTGGTTAAAGTGAAAAATGTGCTAAAGTATAATATGTGCATTAGGTTCTGTCTATGTATTTGTCTGTCTGTCTGTCTATCATCTATCTATCTGACATTTTTTTCATACAGTATATTCTGATCACAGTTTCTCCTCCCCCATTCCTTTCAAATCTTCTCCACCAACTAATCTTTATAGCTTTCTGTTTAGAAAACAAGCAAACAAGCAAGCAAGCAAGTAGCAAGCAAGCAGGGAAGCAAGCAAGCAAGCAGCAAGCAAGCAAGCAAGCAAGCAAGCAAGCAATCAAACCAACCTAGAATTTCAAAAGAAAAAAAATAAATTCATAAGAACACAAAATCAGAAATCATAACATATAAGCAAAAGACCAGTAAGACAAAAGATAGACCCCAAATTCTACAAAAGAGACAAAAATTCTACAAAGAACCATTGTGTCCCTTTCCTGTGAGCCATTTCCTGCTGAGTGTGGGACATGCCCTTCAATGTGCTTCATGAAACTATTTTTTTTTTCCTATGCAGCCGGTTGACTATTGGAGGTAGCTACTTGGCTAGGAAGGGTTTATGCCCTCTTCCGCATCTCAGTGCTGGAGGCTGTCCGGCTTGAGCCTATACAGGCCCTGTGCATGCTGCCACAGTCTCTGAGAGTGCCCATGTGCAGGAGTCCTGTTGTGTTTGAGGATCCTGTTTCTTTGCTGTCATCCAATCTATGTGGTTCTACCTTTCTACATTACTACCTCTTCTTCCACATAGCTCCCTGAGCTCCCTTCCACATAGCTCCCCGAGCCCCAGAGGGAAGAAGGAGTTGATGAAAACATCTCATTTCCAAGTGAATGTTCCAAAATCTCTCACTTGGCACATTTTCCAGTTGTGGGACTCTTAGACACTAGATTTTAAAGTCTCAGTGAAAAGAAAAACAAAAGCCATCTTTTCACTGATCATTTTTGATAGTGTTATCATGTTGATAACATAACATTTTGTGATATCACTTTTTTAAATGTCATCAATTTCTTTTACTTTCTTGATTATGGCTATTTGAAATGTTAAAATTTCAAAAGTGCCTTTTGTTAGGTTTCTGTTGGATTCTGCTGAACTAGACTTTGAAGTCCATGCTGACAAGATTGTGGAGTACACTTTGGAATCTCTGCACATCTTATGGTTGCTTGCTTTCTCAGACATGAGACACGAAGGCCACATGTTCAACGTGGAGATCCAAGCTTGATGCCATAACCCGAGCCATATAGTTGGGATTTTGCCAGGATTCATTCATTTTCTGTAATATATTGGTTAAAGAAATTGTTTTTGGTAATTCACGTTATACTGTTCAAATTGACAATATACCTTCCTTGGCAAGGATGACATTAAAATTCTCAAATAAATAAATTTCCAGCGGCAACAAAAAGAAAACAGAGTTATATTTGAAGCATAAAATGAACAGAAAGGAAGATAAATATAGTATGTGTGCAACATGAGAACTGTACTCAGATTGAACTACTTTAAAGCTCGAGGATGGCTATAAATCTTCTGCAGTCCACGTACTCATCAGACTTCTGGAGAGGCCAGCTTTCTAGCTTTTGACCTGAAAGGCAGGTATTGAAAGGAACAGG
Organism: Grammomys surdaster; assembly: GCF_004785775.1. Lineage (NCBI taxonomy): Eukaryota > Metazoa > Chordata > Mammalia > Rodentia > Muridae > Grammomys > Grammomys surdaster. The sequence goes on along the minus strand of NW_021604567.1, from coordinate 15,061,695 downwards.
TCTGATTCATGAAACCCAACCCTTGTAGAGAGCGAGGAATTGATGTAGCTTTTGAAGTATCCACAGAGGTGAGGAGATTGTCAACAAGGACACTTGACAGAGTCAGGCATTTTCTTCCTTGCAAAGGGTTTGTGGGCACTCACCGCCTAGGTGAGATAAGTAACTGATCTGTTGTTAACACTTGTGATTTCAATATATATCCACTTAAATATCCACCTCTCTGTCTCTCTGTCTCTGTCTGTCTGTCTGTCTGTCTCTCTCTGTCTCTCTCTCTGTCTCTCTCTGTCTCTCTCTCTCTCTCTCTCTCTCTCTCTCTCTCTCTCTCTATATATATATATATATATATATATATGTGTGTGTGTGTGTGTGTGTGTGTGTGTGGTTGTGTTGTGTGCATGTATGTGTATGTGCATGTATGTATATATGCATATATGATATGTATCATATATGCATGTTATATGACTTTACAGTTTATAGATACACAGATGTCAAACCTCAAGGTATGTCTTAAGATTTCTCAAAGACAGGCAAACTCCATTCTGACTACCTGTCTATCTTATCATTATCAATGCGGAAGTCTCTCTCTGGACCACAGTGATGTCTCAGAATGAGGATCCAGAAAGTGGACTAACACTGGCTCTAGTTGAGGAAAAGAATGAAACATACTTGTTTTGGAAAATTCTAATTATTTAGATGATTTGAAAATGTGATACAAATAAGGTGTGATGATCTATTTCCTTTTTATCCTTATTTCCATTCTTGGAGTATTCAAACCTATATGATTTTCTTATCCTTTATTAACTGAAACACCAGACTGCACGAGATAGCATTCTTTGTAGCATTCATGCAAAAAAAAATCCTGGATCATCTTGCCAAGCAGTTTTAAAAGATGGTATACTTTATACATGGAAATGACATAATCGATAGAAGAAGAGTTCCATGAAAAAAATGTTGGTGTGTGTGAGAGTGTGGAATATGCCCACATGTGTATGTATGGGTGAGCACATCTGTATGAAGGCTGGAGGAGGCCAGAGAAGGGATGCCGGGTGTCCTGTTCTATCTCTCTCTACCTTAGTCCTTTGATACAGGGTTTCTAATGGAGCCTGAGGTTAAGCTGATAGCCATCGAGCCTCAGCAGTTCTTCTGTGTCTGCCTCTCCTCCCTCAATGCACTGGGATAACGGGTATGCATGGTCATACCTATATTTTTACATGGGTGCTGGGGTCATTGTGTAGCAAGAAGTCTTACCACTAAGCTAACATCTCTAGTTGCTTATATCCATTATTACGAAAATAAATTTTGGCTGTGCTTGATCAAAGTAAAGAAAGGCTTCAGTTTCTACACTGTTCTTTAAGGAAAGCATGAAAGGACATTTCACTGTATGCTGAGGTTAAATTATTCAGAATATTGAGTTATTGTTAACCAGGGTGGTTCTCTCCCTATTCTCTTATTATGCAGTTTATTTTAAGTTTACCCTGCAGTAGGGATGAAAATCGATGGGGCCACCACTGGAATTTGTGTTACTGATTACACAGGGTTCTTACAATCCAGCCCTTTAATTACAAGAGTCTTTTCAGGAAATGAATGAAGGGGCCTACTTTAACTAATTGTCCATACTTCTTTCCTAAGTAAGAGTCCAACTGTCCCATTCGAAAGTCCTGTGACATGGCTCATATAACCACACACTTGGCTCTGACTTTCACCCACTTTGATTTTCAGTTGAGTCTAACTGGCAGATACATCCAGGAGTGAAATTAGGTTAAGTTCAGTCATGGACAAGAAAAATGTATTCTGATGGTTTTAATAAAAATTCCTATTTATTGAGTGCTCACACAGACATGGATTTGGTTTAACTCCTGAATAGCTCATGCCATTTAAGCGTCGAGGTTATCTATGGAAATCAGTAATGGGATTATTATCCTCTGCTTTCCCAAAGAAGAAAGCTGAGGTTAGAGGAAGTGAAACAGCTTTGCAGAGTCCTATTTTACAGTGTGTTTGGCACAGAACTCCACAGAGGGGACTATTGAGAAATGTGTTCTCTCAAGGTAAGCATCTTTGCATGCTGTCATCTTTGCTTAATTGGAACAGAATGAGGAAGCAACCACCAAGGGGGCCTATCTTGTTATGTTGGTATTTCTGGTCAACCAGATCCCTGAGCCATAATGCTTGTTTTTTAAATTAAAAGAATATAACCAAGGGGACCTCACAATCATGGACAGTAGGGTGGGACTTGGGATGAAACGTGTCTTTCCTGACTGTGTGTAGAAGAAAATAAAATTCTTATTCACAGTCATAACCTTTATCCTTTAAAAAAAAAAAGACATCTGACTTTGCTTTAACATAGTCTTAGCTCTTAAATGTATGTGGTTTACATGAGAATCATGATAATCCTTCCTTGGTCCCCATAGACAAGCTAGGAAACTGTATGTGTTAGTAGTGAGGTCACTTCCTTGAATGCCATCTTAGAGAAAAAGCTGCCTGTCCACATAACTTCGAAACATTTATCTGTTTCATACAGCATGTCATGTAGAACTGTCCGTGGACAGAATATTTCACTGCAGGTAAGGCTGTTCAAATCCTTAGCTGAATATACAGTAAACGGAGCATTACAGGAGAAGCTGCTGGGAAAGCATATGGCCTTTGTCAACAGTGAAGTCTCTAAACTGTATGGCATCATTAACGCTGGGCTCAGTAGATTTAAATACAAACCCACATGTGTTCACAGAAGCCCTGGTGACTCACATGTTTGCCCCTGGTTAGAGCCAACTGATAGTACCTAGCTTCTATTTAAAGGTATACCGAAAATGGAGGGAGTGCATGGCGTATAAAATAATTGACATTCCTAGGAGAAGCAACAATATGCCTGCCCAAAGCTGGGATCTTATCATTTCAATGAGTCAGATCATTAAATTTGAATTATGGCCCATAACAATTCGCTAGGCTAAAGTTATGAAAAGCTGGTCTCTTGCCAGTAGAATTAAACCCATACTAGTTTATTTTCAGCCTGAATAGTCAAACATATGTGTCACGAAGCAGCCTTTCCTGGTGCAATGAAGATGCAAATTGAAAGCTACAAGTTATAGCTCTAAGCAGTTTTTACCCTTACATATGGGAAAATACAGATTATTAATATGTAACTCACAAGAGGCTCCCGACTGTTCTCTGCCTGGAGAGATGTTAGAATATTATGGGGGTACATTACCTTTAATCTGCACACAAAAGTGTCCTTGGTGGCTACACAACTATTTGTCTATTTCTAGCATATTCTTTTTACTTTCTGTTAGATGAATGGCTTTTGTGTTGAACATATTAAACCAGCTACTTAAATACTTTCCAAACCTAAAATTTCACTGAGCTTGTACTGTATGTGAACTACAGAACACTGGTTCTAGTAGTGTCTAGAAGATGCCTGACCATTCCCTTTCCACACTACATCTAGATTCATCTGTGTGGGCAGAGGGCTTTAGTGGATATGAACCTGTTCAACTATTGAGTCTATGTTTTGGAAACCATCATGGTTTGAACTCAGTAGATTAGAATGCTTGCAGATAGTTCAAGTGCACTGATACTCAAGAAGCCTATGAAACTCACTTGAAGAAAGAAAGTGAAATATTTCCAATTTTAGTCTTTAAAGACAGCAAGTGAAGAACTAAGGAACTCAGCAAAAGACCATTAGGGTCCAGCAAAAGGCTATAAAACCATTCTAAGAACTTCTACATATGGAAACCACACAAACTATACCTACACTATAAATATTTGTTTGTAACAGCTACAAATAAGCTAATTATCAATTTTCATCAAGAAAATTTCTCTTAGAAACAGATGTAGACCACTACATAAAACCATAGCTAATCAAACATAAAACTGTGATGTCTAATCTGAGTGAATATATCTACAAAATATTGCCACATCAAAGGCTCAGGAAACATTGTAGAAGAGGAAGCAAAAAGGCTTTAGGAGACAGAAAATCAGGGAGTTTTCTGTGCAGTTGTGTCTCCTAGAAATTTCAGAAGCCACACACACAAAGTCATGCCAACATGACTCTCCTAAACATAATCTGAACCAGAGCAATAACAATACACATGTCATAGCAGAAAAATCCAAGAGGCATCAACCCTACATAAAGAATGTGTGTGCTTTTATACCATTTTAACTACATCCAAGTATTAAGGTCAGTTCTAGGTTGAGGGGCTAGCAATACAATAGATGCAAATAGTCAAGGAACAAGCAAGACAATAAACACAAAAAGTCAAAGAACAACCAAGACAATAAACAAAATTCTGTGAACACTCCCATGATCACTGTTTCTAAGGCCTTATAAGGATGACCAAAATATCTGAGCCAACTTCCCTGTCCTAGCCCAAAGTCATTTTCATGTCTGAAACCTACTTCCTTATTCTAGCCTAAAATTTAGATTCCTGTCTGAAATTACTTCTTTGTTCTAGCCTAATGTAATTAAAATGGTATAAAAGCAAACAGGAGGAGGGGAGAGGAATAGGGGGTTCATGAGAGGGGAAATGGGATGAAATCTGAAATGTAAATAAATAAAATATGTAATAAAAAAGAGTAATAGAGAGAAAAAATAATCAAAACACTAAATGTACAGAACAAAGAAAGGATTGTAGGAGGTGCTAAGATGGGAGGAGTTAGGAGAGGAAGAGGAAGAGGAGGAGTAATGAGGAGAAGAGAAAAAGGAAGAGGAGGAGCTGGGAGAACAAAACAGAGAGGAGATGGAGGCGGATGTTCACATTTCTGTAGCAGTCAAAGGTAGTTGGTATATCTAGGTTGGGTATTGGGTTACACTTCTGACTGTATGGATATCTGATTGTATGGGTACTGATCATTACCAAATATATAAGCCTTTGATTAATCTATAAGAATTAGAGTCTCATTCTCTTACTGGCCCCAGATGGCTGGTGGAATGGTCTGGGCAATGTCCTGCCTTTCGGAGACAGCGTGGAAAATTAGCAGAGCCTTCTCTCACACTGGCATCTAGTGGCAGGGCTGGTGTTTCTGGCAGGCTGGTTCTAGCTGCAGTACACATATGGCCTCAGGCCGAGAAACATGGCAGCTGGGCTAGGCAGAGCCGCTGCAGCTTAGATAGTCAGCTTGAAACAGAGGCCAGTTTTAAAGAATTACTACAACAAAGGGTAATAAATTGCAAGGGACAAAAAGACTTGATGAAGACTCTAAAAGCCAGAAGGGCCTAGACTTATGTTCTACAAACTCAAAGAGACCACAGATGGCAGCCCAGACTACTATATTCAGCAAAAATAACAATCAGAATTGACAGAGAAAGAAAAACATTTCATGATAAAAACACATTTAATTAATTTCCATTCACCAATCCAGCTCTACAGAAAACACTAGAAGGAAAACTTCAGTCTGAAGAGAAGGTTAACTGCACTGAAGAGGACACGAAAAATAAATAATCCCCAAACAGCAGGAGACATCCAAGTCCTTGTCCTGGGCTCTATGGTGGGTACCACCTTGATGAAACAATATGTGACCGAGAGATGGAAAAGAGGGAGTATGGAGTGGAAAGGTGCGATAGAAAGCAAAGCCCAGATGTTCATGCCCTATGGAGAGAGGTGGAACTGGAGACTCAAAGGTGGTGAGGAACAGGTGGATTTTGAGGAACCTGTGCAACCAGATGGAGCCATGGTAATGTCTGGGGCTGGGCTGCTGCCAAGGGTCATGGCTGGGACTGTGGCCCTACCAAGGCCATTTATGCTGATGTCTCTGGTCCAAGTTACCACTAAAGGTTATGAGGATGTCTGAAGGCCATGATGCCACCAAGCAACATACTAATCTGAGTGGCCAACATTGCCACCTGAGGAAAAGGTGACATCTGGCCTATGCTGGTGACTGAGGCCATGTTGGTGTCCAAGCAACCATTGATGTGGCCCTGTTCCTCACCTGTGGTTGGAAAGCTACTCCTGTCTCTTGATGGCCATGACACTCAGGAGAGCTGGCCCCACCCCTTGCCTGGGCAGCATGGGAGAGGTAGCTCTGGTGGTGTGGGTGGAGGAGAGGTGGTGCTGATGGAGTGAATGTAGGAGAGCTGTCCCTACCTGTTAACAGCTACAATACTTGGGAGAATGGTCCTGACATCTTTCTTGGGCAGCACAGTAGAGCTAGCTCCGGTGGTGGGAGCAGGGATGAATTGACCCTGCCCCTTGGGAGAGATCACCTCACCCATCATTTACTGTATGGTGGCATGAGCACAGCTGTCCCTAGTCCTCTTCCCCTCTTTCCCCACCAGTTACAGCAGATGGGTGAGCTCTCCGTGAGAGCATGAAAGTAGGAGAGCTGTCCTCAACCCTCTCCTGGGCAAAGCGAAAAGCTGGCTCTTGTGTGGGCAAAGGAAAACCGGGGGCTGAACAATTCAGCTTCCATCCAGGCCCTGATCCAGGGCTCTGAGTTGGCCTATTTCAACATCCACTCCATCTGTGAACTGCTGGAGCAAGTGAAGGGGAGAGTCGTGCAGACTTAAAGCTGCAGGATCTACATGGCACAGGGCAACCGAGTCCTGGGGAGGATTCAGTATTGAGAGTGTAGCAGAAGCCAGAGGCCTCTAACCAGACCGATGACTTATCTCAGTGAACACGTGCAAGTAAAGCTGTACTGGAATAAAAGATGTACTGTGTGCTGTACTGTGACACAGCACAGCTTCCACGGTGAGGTGGTTTTTTCTTTAAACAGAGTTGTTATAAGGGCAGAGGATATGACTGAGATTGAGGTTCATGATGTGAAATTCACAAAGAATAAGAAATTTTAAATAAAAATAATCCCAAAACCAACCAACCAACCATCCATCCATCCAACCAACCAACCAACCAAACAAACAACCAAACAAACAAACTAACTAACTAAAGACTGTGTGCGAATCAACAGCAGCAAATCCAAAGGGCAAATTAAATCAAGAGGAAAGGGCAAGAACATGAGACATGCCCTCTTTATTGGGACTACTATCAGAAGGTGCCACTGACAACCCTCCGGTGGGTGAGTGAATCAAGACCATCCTGGTGAGGCTCCCTCCCCAGGGCCTTGTAATTTGTGGCTAGCTGGTATTGACCAACCATAACAGAAACTTAAACAATTAATGAATATTCTTATCTTCTACCTTTTAACAACAACAACAACAACAAAATAGAAGTTGAATAGTCTATGGGGAAAAGTAGAACTAGAGGCAACTAAGAATGTTGAGAGTGGGACAAATAGTCTTCTCCAGGGAAGAATGTTCCAGCTGTTTACTCAATACCAGATGGCCAGCCCTGTAAACATTCATACAAGTAACATTATACAAGCCGAGCAGGTTATATTTAGGAATATATGTACATACATGTAATATATGCAGTAACGATGCTAAAAGATGCCATACATCTGAAAGGGAGCAAGGAAGGACCTACAGGAGGGTTTCAGAGCAATGGGAAGGGAGAAATAAGGCAAAGCAATTATATCACAACTTCAAGCCAAGTAAAAAGAACAAAGAAAACCCCTCAACCTTGCCTACATTCCAGACAGACAGATATGAAGGTGTAAGGACAGTGCTGCTGTTTTATGTCATCACATTTGAGGTAGATTTTTACGCGGCAATAGATAACATGATTACACTTTTTATCTGTGGCCTAAATACTCATAAGGGTGGATTCACTCTGAAAGTTAAGTTTCAACGTGGAACAAGTTCATCTGGTACTTCAAAAGGAGATGACATGGCTTTTTAAAAAGGGAGACCAGCTTCACCTACAAGTCTTGTTGGGAAATTCCTTTTTTAAAATAACCCACTTAGGTTTCTTGTGCTACAAATGGAGTGTATTCTATTTCTTTGTCTGCTTTGGTTTTAAGAATACAGAGAATATCATCTCAGCCTTTATACAGCACAGACTGTTTTATAGCTAAAGGTCATTCTTAAATTACCGATCCTACCTCTCTCCTCTGACATGAGCAAAGCAGAAAAAGCTTTAGAGTCAAGAAGACCTCTGATCACCTCTTGGATTTCTGCTCTGCTGCTTAAATCTGTGCGGCCTTAGGTGGATTGTGAACCCCGGAGCTTTGGCTCTCTCCTCCTTGTAAAATGGGGTGATTGCTGCCTCATGTGCTTGTTGAGAGGGTTACTGTAAGATCATGGAAGTCAAATGCACAGTACCTGTCTAGGTATTAGAAGTGTTAAGTGTGTGATAAAGGGTAACACAGACGTCTGTCCTTTCTAGTCTCCTCAACATTAAAAGCTTATCATAGACCTACCTCTTTAAGCAAGGTAATTAAAAGTGGATATCATAAAGTAAGGTTTGATTTGCATATGTTAATTTTATCCATTTAGCATATATATATATATACATACATATATATGTATATATATATATGCTTATATCTACTTTCTATTTCTCAGCTTAAGAGTTAACTAAACTCTAAGAATTTCAGACATTTTAGGGACATTATAATTTACCTAGTGGGACTCAGAATCTGATAGGATCAATTGAGAACAGAACATATAGCTGACTTTTATCTCTCTTTCAATTATCTGTCATAAAAATAAATGAAAAGAAGGAAAGAAAGAAGGCTATCATCATACTGTAGTGACTGATATGACTCAATGAAGGGTGTTTATATTCAAGAATAAATATTGTTCTTGTGAATCATGACTTCAGGAGAAAAAAATGTGCATCTTGACCTTTTAGTGAGAAGAGGATTGAAAGAAAACTGAAGTCTTGCTTATCCAAAGATGCTTTCTTTTCCTAAGACACATGATAAAAGTTGGAGGGGAAATGTCTTTTTTGGTACCTTTTCCTTAACAAATTTTTGCGAAAGCACCGTAAACTTAGTAGTCTTGACTAGGGAAAGATAGCAGCCCACTGCAGTAGCTGTGATGTGAGTTACTTATAGGGCATTTCTGGGACTGGCACGGTGAGCGTGCAGGGGATTGGGCACACACCATTAGGATCATTCTCCCAGATACAAAGGACAGCCATTTGTACTATATATCAAATGCATAATAAAGAGGGCATACAAAGAGAGATAATTAAGATCTGAAGAAGCATCGTAACTTAGGGGTTTACAAAGCCTGTAAATTTAGTGTTGCTAGCAAGCTCATCACCAATGCAGGGAGTGGAAAATGAAATAAGACCTTGGTCACACAGCTGTTGTAATGCACAATGTCACTTTGTGTGGATTTGCAAATTGGAAGCTACATCACCTTATACAGAAAGAAGAAGCTGCATAATAAACAGGAAGCGTGAGAATGATAGATCATGAGCAATAAATTAGCCTCACATTGTCATAAGCACAGGCTAAATAAGGGAGCTGGGTTTAAATCAGTCTGACACATATCCAGTACTGACAATAATTGTGGAAAGCACATGAATAGCATTTCCTTCCAAATGGTGCAGCCACTGACCAGGCGGCCATGGCTTATTTTTGACAAATTTTATTTTTGAATACTGAAAACATGTCTGATTGCCTTAATCAAAACAGGGATTGGTTTCTTTGGGTAAATTATATGGGAAACATAATTTAAGTCTTTACTTCTAGAAATTTGTCTGCTAAAATGAAAAATGTCCTAGCTGATAAAACTAAGGAAAATGGCTATTTTTAAAAAAAAAAAAATAAACAGCTATCTAGAATGGTAGATGTCTTATTTTTTTTGTCTGTATTTATCTGTATTTGAAATAGAGTAGTATTCTCTTCAAAGCGTTTTGGTGACCTGCAAATATGGGATTTTCTAATAGTAGAGCCGAATGTGCCAGTTACCTGTCCTTCAGTGGGTAGGTTCCAGAAAGAGACAATTGCCCTGTTTCCAACACAATTTCTGATTTTTATAAAAAATTCCACGTAATATTTAGTTAATGTGCTAGATTTGATCTCACTCCTCACGATATTACACACCGTAACTCTATTCACACTTCAAGTAATTAATGACATTTGTAACCTGGCTTTATGCTTGAATTAAGATCAAAGAAACAGCAAGAAGGGGCAGTGGGATGCACGGTACACTGGAGACTTCAATGGAAACTTATTCCACTGAGGTTGCTTCTTAGCCCAATGTGGCTTTCCACACCCCTGTTTCTGTCTGGTCTGTCACACGAAGAGCTGATTACAACTGAATTGTTTACTAGGCCACAATCAAGGGTTATTGCAGTTTAACAGTGAGCATTTTCCTGTATATTCATTGTAAGAGGTGGTTTTGCTTGGTGCCTGTGAGTCTTGCCCATTTCGTACATGTCAATGATTACAGATGTTTCAGAATTACTCTCACTATTACAGGATGCAAAAGGATTTTAACTTAGCCCAAAGGTATGTAAACAGAGGAAGCTCTGGAATGTGGGCTTAAAAATGAATCCAGTTGCTTTTCCATGGGAAAAATGTGTGAACATGTCTGTTTCCACTGCTTTTGGGTAACGGTACACATTATACTCATGTATAGTTTTGTCTAAATTTAGAGTTAGATACCCAAGGGACAGTTGACATCATCTGAAGACATTCTTATCTGGCATAGCTCAGAAGGGGAGGGAGATGATACTGGCAATTGTTAGGCAGCAACTAGACAGGGTGCTCAGTATTCTGCAATGCAGACAGCACCTGGTTATGACAAAGAGTCATTTGCCTACAAATCACTACAGGACAGCATCTGAGAAACACTGATGCAGAGTCATGGTACTGTAAATTATTGTGAAAAAGAACAACTGCCTTTCTCTTACATAATCATTGATCTTCAAGTTCTAAGCTCAACAACACAAGCCTCATTCCATGAGATTATTTGAGCATTACACTTTTGTTTGCTTTCATTAAAAGGACACAAAGCCCTTTGTGACACTCTACAAACACTAGAAAGAGTACAAGTCTTCCTGCCCTATCTAACAATGTAGTCAATGTGACGTTTGCTTAAGAAGCCAGAATCCTAAAGGTTCATTATTGCAAATAGAATGGAGCTTTTTAACTTCTTTCCTATCTGTATACCTCACTTCATTTCTCTTTTGATCTCATTGATAGGTTTGAATACAGAATCATAACTTTTTATATTACTGTAATTCATTATATAAATTAATATATGTTAATGCAATCCTTTGGGTCCTATAGAACAGAAATGGAAAATAACTTTCAAATAACTAAGAAAGTATTTTTGATCACAATAGCTTAGCATATAACATGAGAAAAATAATTCATTAATTAATTTTTAACATGGATAGAGGAAGAACTATTGTCTTAGGGTTGCCAGATAGAGAGAAGTAATGAAAAATGTTTACCTTTAGCAAAAAACGCAGACTTGTTTACATTCCACAGTTGAGCATATAGGTGATTACATAGACTAGTTGTTAGTTGAAGGCCTCGAAGATGGTGGGGCTAATGTTCATGCTAATGAGGGAATTTCTGTTTTGTTAGGTGGCAAAAAGGAGATCTTGAAAATTTCAGAGCAGGGGATTGCAGGAGCAAATGAAGACAAGAATAAGCTAACCAGGAAAGTGATGAACTGAGTAGATTGTGAGAATACACACATGGAAGCTAGAGAAGATACTGAGAGCATTAAAGGAGTTAATAAATGAAACAGTGAGACACTTGGTATGGCATTCCTGGGCCATATACAGAGTGTGCAAAATGCAGCTGGAGTTGATTACAGGTAGGTTAAAGTTTCTGAAGGAAGCTGTATCCATTAACAGAACTCTGAGTTGAGGAGAAAGAATGCACAATGAGAAAGATGCATTTTGTTTTGGGCTTAAAACATTGAAGCATGAGGAAGACCTTCAAGTAGACATTTCTACCATGTAGTTCATATTAGGATAAAATTAAACAGTGAAGTTCGAGATGATAGAATAATTTAGAAAGGTGAGAACCATTTATTTAAAGATGATCATTGTAGCCACAGAATCTTTATGAGACTCTCACTGGAAAAGAAAAAGGAGATAAAAAGATTGAATCTTAGGGAACAGACTCACTTGAGGGCATAAAATGGAGTAGAACAGGATGAGAGGCAAGAGAATGGATCGTCCTCAGAGTGTCTGTGGTGGGATGGGGATGTCACTGAGAGATAGAAGGTAAGCAAGGATTAGAGGAACATAAGCTGAGAGTGAGAGGAACTAAGTTGAAATGCAGGGGTTGTCAAGATAGAGGAGGAGAAATGCGAAGAGTGTTTGGGTAGGCAGATAGATAGGAGGTTATGATCACAGACTAAGGACAGTACAGAATGTTGCAGGAGATGGCAGACAGAAGGACCCAGATACTACACAAGGAAACAAAGGAGAGAAACAGTCAGGCCATGAAGGTGTGTATTCTAGTCTCTAAGCATGTCTCTCTGTAGCAGAACAAGAACCCAAATAAAGCAAAGTGATGGCCAATTTTCCCAGAACTAGAGAGGCTGAGGCAGGAAATACAAGCCAGAATGTGTTCTCTAGTGATATACTGTCTCAACACAACAATCCAAATAGAAAGTAAAGCCTCATTTTCTTCAGAGTGTGTTTTCTTTACTTTCTGTTCCAGAACCATGATTATAAAAACTAAATTTAAGATGAAAAACAGAAGTAAAAAGTACATTATCAAGGGACTGGTCAACAACAACAATAACAATAACAACATCAACAAAATTGACACAGCTTTCAGTGTTTTAGGGGTATGCTGTAAAAAATAAGAAAGGCCAACATAAATGTCTAGATTCTCTGAGCTTGATTTCTAAATTTCTAGATGTGCTATTCAAAGCATCCACTGAGTTTCCTGTCAGAGGCTAGTTTGTGATATTCTGGTACTCTACTTCCAAGGATTGGCTGATGAGGTTGGCATGACTTACATTTCTGGATATGGTGTAGGCCAAGAAAATTTTGTAATTTTTGAAGGGTATTTATTAGAAAGGGCTAGTGTGATATCACTGAAATTAACAAACTTTAAAGAAAAGATTTAAAATAAATTAATTATATGTATATGTGTGTTGGTATATACATGTGAGTTCAGTACCTACAGAGGCCAGCAGATGATATCAGATTCTCTGGAGCAGTGAAGGTTTCAAAAGTTTCTCAACCTTCCTAATACTGGGATCCTTTATTCCTTATATTATGTTGACACCCAACCATTGAATTATTTTTTTGGTATTTCATAATTGTAATTTTGCCAGTGTCATAAACTATACTGTAAATATGTTTTCCAATGGTCTTAGGCAAGCCCTGTGAAAGTGTCCTTTGACCTGCAAAGGGATTGTGACCCACAGGTTGTAAACCATAAGTTGCAAGCAGCTGTGAGCTGGCCTAGCTCTTAACCACTGTGGTGTATCTATAGCCCCCATTTTCTAACTTTTGGAACAAACTGCTATCCATACAACAGAAGCAGTGGCTGTAACATATTGGAAGAGATTTTGGGTAGGATTGGTAAAGAAGGACTAACCTCCATGTCCTAAATTCCAGAACACAAGGAGAACATACATACACAGGATTATGAAGCCAAGGATCCTGTCTTACTAGGAAGGATCATATCTTGAGCAGTTTGAAGGCCCCTCCTCTACTGGAGATTTTAGCGCAGGCAGTATGTAATAGTATAGGTGTATATGATGAAGACATCTTCCTAGTCAGGTTAAAGAAGAATCTGTGTGTGCATGTGCATGTTTGTGTATGTGTGCATTGTATGCATGTGTGTGTGTGTATATGTTTGTGTGTTGTGTTTAGATGTAGAAGAATATGTTGTGGCTGCACATGAAGATCAACTTTAGAGTCTCCAGTGTGGTTCCTTGGGTGCTGTAGACCATTTGTGACACGTTGTTTTAGTGGCTTAGCTAAGCTTGCTGGCCACCAAGTCTGCAAGTTGATTGTAAGTATGTGTCACCCTTGTCTGACACATTTTTCTTTTTTTAACATGGATTCTGCCGGTACTTGAACTTGGGTCCTAAGGCAAGCATCTTATTGACGGAGAAATCTCCCCAGGCCTGTGTTTATACTTGAGCTGTTACAGGGACTTGGGTTTCTTTACAATTTGTTGAGGAAGGTGACCCTCTAGGCCCTTCATTAAAGCAGATGATATCATAGGAAGCTGGAATTGACGAGACTATTAGTTTATAAACTGTGTTTGTACTGAAACTGATTTATCAGCTAAACTTCATATCAAGAGATATGAATATACATAGAAGCAATGTTTTGGAGGTCATATAGGACTTGTATTTTATCTTTTTGGCTCCCTTCCAGTGCTAGAAGTAATCTCAAGATAGTTTCTTAATTTTACTACTACTACTACTAATAATAATAACAATAATAACAATAATAATAATAGCAGATCTATAAGTTAATTGGTATTAAATAATTCCCTGCCAACTATATTCAAAGTATTTCCTTGGGATTTAAGCACTTTATGAGATAGATGTGAATCTTTTTTTTTTTTTTTTTTGGCGTCTGAAGAAGTCAATACTCAGTAAGATTTATGATGCACCATACCCCAGATTGCTGGTTAGATCAGGCTGGGATCGCAACCAAATGGTTCATTCCAAAGCCAGTTTCCAACCTGGCTTCCCAGCATCTCAGTGAGAAGATCTGAATCAAATCTTCCTTCTAGGGCTACGGATCCAGGGCCAGTGCATTCTGAAGTTCTTGCTCCTACGAAGGTCCTCATAGAGAGACAAAGCACCTTGTCACCCACTCTTCACTAAGTCAGCACTTTCTCCGCACAAGGCTAGCTTTATGAGCCAAGGTGTATTTGAATTCTACAGGCGACCAAGGATGACACTGAAGTTCTGATCCTCGAGCCTCTACCTCTAACTGTTGTGACTACAGGTGTGTACCACCAAACCCATCATATGATGAACGCTCTTTAACGGCCTCAAACTAATTCCAACTTGCAGCTAGTGACTCCATGGTTCATTGGAAAGAATCTCTATAAAACATTTTCATCCAAGGCACTGTCAGGGTCTTGATGATTCAAGGGATTTTGGTTCTCCTGTCTTGTTACTTTATATTGTTTGTGGTCCTTCTCTCCCTCACTTCCTTCTTCTTCCTCTCCCCTTCCTTTTCTCCTTCTTTCTCCTTCAAAAAAGTGAATGAGATAGAAGGAAAATGTGCTTCCCCTGGAAATAAACCAACTGTCCCCTACTGTGATCCGTTTATGAAAATGTAATAGGGTTAGACAAATCTTGTAGAATACACAGCATACTAGTCTTTTCATGCACTGAGCAAAGGCAGAATCTCGAGAGGTAGGAATAAACTCTATCATGTGCCAAACACACACAAACGTTGTTCGCAAAGGTCTTGTGGGTGTGCTACAAAAGATGAAATAATTACCAGAATGATAAGGTAAAGCAATTTTAGGGCCCACTAGAATCTAAAGGCACACTTAACACTCTCCCAGTGGGGTTGTCCTTAGGGTGGCTAAGAAGTAATTGCCAACAGAATCAATACACACCTCTAACATTCAGTGTGAGTCTTAGGTTACAGAGAACTGTCTCTTTTATTTCGGAACAAAATAATCAACCATAGTAAGACAGAAACCTTTCTTCCACTCTTCTGTTTTGCCAGAGACGGATTCCCATCCCAGTTTTATTATCTTTCAGCGGACAACACCACATGGTTTTCTGAATGGCCATCAATGGAACGACACACTTTCGTATTAACTTAAAGTGCATTTCACAGCTTCCTTCTGATTTTATGGTACTCCTTCTAGCTTCTGCCAAGAGGGAAAAATTTTGCCTTCATAGCAGGAGCCTGACAAGTTATTTCAACTATATTAACAGCAGCTATAGTCAGCTGCTCTTTTGTGTTTTCCAGTGTTCCTGAGGAACTTGGGGTCAGAATGCTGGAATTGGAGAACAACAGTTGAGATGGACTTACTTTTGACTTTCTATTAATAAAGACATCAAAAGGAAAAGTTTCTGCCAAATACAAATACTTGACAATGCAGACCGAGTTCAATGATCAAAAAAGTCAGTCACTATCTATAAACCAAGCAGCCAGTATAGAAGAAGCAAGAAGGTCTATTTCTGCTTTTAACATGCTGGCTCATTAATCTGAGCCTAATATTTTAAAAAAGCAGAGCCTTCAAGATGAACTAAGGCACTAATAAAGTATTTCATCCCTTCATCAACAGAAACCTGACATTACCTGAGGAGAGGATCAAGTGAGATGTTAGAAACCAGTGAAGGATGGGATGTGAGAGAGAGCTGCCCTGGTTACTCTATCTAACATTGCTAGGGATGTGCATAGGGCCTTGTAAGGATGCTTGCTTAGCCCCATGTCAGGCTTTCAGAAAAGCACTCCAAGGACAGATAGGCCTTGGATCCACTGAAGACAGAAATGTGCAAGTATCTTCCTGAGACTTCCTGTCTTCATCCTTCTTGGGAGAAGCTTCATCCTATGAACTTACATATGGCTGTGGTCCCTCTGAAATCACTCAGTGAGCTAAACTGTGTAAACTGAGTTCGACTCTCCATGTTGACAAAAAGAAACATCAATGACTTCCATGAGGAGGGAGGGCATGAGAGAAAGGAGGTAGATCAAAGAATCTGGAAGGAGGCCCTCTGTAGGTTTAATTCAGGTTGAAAGTTTAAAGCCAGGTGTAGTTCTGAGCTTCCTAATAGGAAATAAAAACCAAACTAACCAACCTAACAAACACAAAATACAAACAACCATCTCAAACCAGAAATACTATATTAGTGATTTTCTCATACTGCCCCAAAAGAAGCACAGTGGTGAATCACAGTGCACTTATGAAGTACTGCACATTTTAAGACAATAATTTTAATAAATTACTCTTGTTACGCCAATAAGACATTGAATTTCATTAAGTTACTTCCTTAATCTCCAACATTGGATCATGCTATGCTGACAGAGTTGATGCCAGGGGAAGGGTGGGTCTAAGGAATCTGTGGAGAAAGGATAAATTTTACAATGTACAGAGGAGCATGCAGATGGCATGTTCTTCAGTCAGAGGCATACATGTTTATTCTTTCTAATGTTCCTTTTAAACAGATTGCATTTATTTATTTATACATGTGTGTGCATGATACACATGCCCTGAAACATGTGCAACAGCCAGAGAATAACTGTGAGTATGGTATCTTTCCTCCCCCTACACCTTACTGGAGATGGACACCTTATTTGTTGTCCACTGCTCCATACCTCAGGTTAGCTGGACTGTGGGCATCTGGATGCTTTCCAGTCTTTGCCTCCAGATGTATGCTGGGATTATAGATATTTTTGCTACACTTCCCACCTGTTGTATGCACTCTGGGGATCTGAACTCAGGACCATAAGCTTCCAGGGCAAGTACTTTACCCACTGAGCCATTCCCCTGGATACTTTCTATTGCTTAAAGCAACCCAGTTTGTGACCATCTGTCACTGCAGAGCTGAGAAACTAATACATCTTATCATGAATAAGTACGAAAACTGTGTTTGAAACAAGTTACAAAGTTCCATGATTTTATCTTCTGAAAGTCTGTAACTAGATCTGAAAGAAAATAATTTTGAAAGAAATCAATGTACAAACGCTTTGCTATAAACATTCCAAGCAAAATACCACTAATTTGAGCTACTTGCAGAGAAAGTATTTCTAAAGCAGAAAAGAATTAATGGCAAAGTATTTCCATGCATCCATGTGTTGTCTGAAAAAGTCCGTTTAATGAACATCTGAGAATGGTCTGGCTGTCTTTCACTGACAAACCCTCCCTGAGGCAGTCTCTGTATTACAGGGTAAAACCTGCATTCTTTCCCGAGGCCTGGGAAGCCCTGGCCTTTGTGAGGAGGGCTCTGCTCGTCTTTCCTCCTCATCTCCCATGGTTGTCCTAGTTCTGCCTGTGCCTAGATCTGTAGAACCACCTGCACATAACGGTTCTCAGCTATGGTCTGCACACACTGTTCTCTGTCCTGAGCCCGTGGGTTAATGTTACCATACTACTCAACTTCTGCCATTGGACAGCTGCTTAATGGTGCAGGTACATTATAATCATACAACTTCACACACACACACACACACACACACACACACACACACACACACACACACCCCACATTGTCCTATAGGTGTGGCAATAGTTATAAAGGTTAATTTAAATTACATGCTCACAATCAGAGATTGTTTTTTTTTTTTCTAAGTTTGGATTGCAATACCAAAGCCTTGTCTTTTCTGGGATGAACACTTACTCATTTGTCAGGTCAGATGGAGGCCTTCTCAACCCTTCCAAGGTAGACATTACTGTTTCCACCTGCTATTGTCCTTGTTCATGTATCAGTACTGTGCGTCTTATCATTACCATTTGGATTGCACATTTGACAGTTTAATGCAGCATACTGGTAGCAGTTATGAACACTGAAGTGGTAGATATTCAACTCTTGCTATTAGAAGAAGTAAGTGTCTATGTCCTCCACCCCCTTTCTTGGTTGGCAATCCTGTTTAGGAACTGTGAATCTCCAACAAGGCTTCTTGTCAAGTCTGGCCGGGGAAGTTCATGGGACTTGAGAGCAGAAAGTAGATTCTGTGGTAAAGAAATACCATCAGATCTCTGTTGTGACATCATGGCTGTCCCCTTGAATGTCTGCTTGCTTTGTCTTTCATTGTGTAGAAGTCTAGACTTCCTGTCCACATACTTCTTAAAAGTTTTTAAAAGCTAAAGATTGCACTAGAAGTGAAGGTTGAATAACGTGTCCCAAGCATCAATTCATGTCTCAAGACAACATTGCCTCCTGTCTTGGAAGAAGACCAGGCCTGCATATTTGCAGAGTCTGAAGATACAGCATCTTGTTGAAGTACAGGGAAAGGAACCTTATATATTGCTTTCAGTTATGAGAACTCTGTTATATGGTACTATGGGCAGACTTGGAGACTGCATGCCCTTGCTGAAATTAAGATTGTCTTACCTGGAAATAAATGCAAATTCCTGAATAATTCATTAAAATTTACTGATCCGGTCAGGGTAAGTGATCTTTTTAATGGGTAACTAGATTAAGGAAGGAAGAAAAAGCATTTAGGATGCTGGGCCTCCTTCTGACACTTCATGCATATTCTAAAACTTTGAGAATCTTGTATAGCCTTGGCTTGGCAGAGGAGACCACACTAAATTAGCCAATGAAGAGAATCCAGCTTCAGGGTCCAAAGTGATAAATCAGGAATAAATGCATCTTGGCGATTGCCACAGAAGTGAGATAAATACTCCTTCAGAGATATTCTTCAATTCAGCCCTCTCCTTCCCCTAATATCTAACAGAGTTCTAAAGCCACATGGAACAGTGCTCAAATCTCTTCAAAGTGCTGTCATTGATGCTATCTCTGGGATCCTCACCAAAAAATTCAGTAACAGTCAACTCCTGTCCCAGGATGGGCAGGGAAGGGAGAGATGGAGAGCCCTCCCTGCTGACTGAATAGGAGTTGGGGGGAAGAAAGAAATCAGGGGAAAATGGGATCTGAACAGGAGCTGGAAGAACACAGGGGTGGGTGGGAGAGAAACCATGAGAAGAAAACTATACCTTAGAAGGTGGAAACTGGAAAGCAGCAGATACCACCGTGTGAAACTCACTATATGTGCAGAGCTTCCTCTGTCCTGAAGGTTAAAACACTTCTGTTTCCATTCAATAGGACTTAGCACTCAATTACCAGGCCAATCAAAATTGGCCGCCACTTCTGTGGAGGGGTCCTTAAGAGGGGTCAGCCCTTTCAAGCAGAATGTGATCCTGATACAGAGATAATCGTGCTCCTGCATCACGGGGAGCACCATGGATGGGAAGTCACATTTACTACCCTGATTTCCTCATTTCGTTTTTCTAGAGCGATTCCATAGAGGATTTACAAAAATAGTGTGTGTGTATGTGCATGCACTTGTGCATGTGTGTGAATATGTATGTATGTGTCTTCATGTGCCTGTGTGCACGTGTGTAAAATGAATATAAGTGCTATGTTCCTACTGCCTACTTCATTCTTCCTCATGCTTTGTCTCACTTTTCTTTACCTGTCCAGCCCACAGTGTTTTTTGAAGATGATGTCATTCACTCCTGCTAAAATCTTAATAAAAGGTGTTCAGTGCAGGCTCAGCACCACACAGAAGGTTTTATTTTGAGGGTAGCATGGATTTTTTTGAAAAAATATATAGTCTAGCATTTATTTTACAGATAACTTCTACCTGGCCTCAAATTGCCTGCACATTTACATTGTACCCAAATCCCAGAAGAGTTTCTTGTTTATTAGAAAAGATAAGTATTATGTGCCAGATTCAGATCTAGGCTCTGGAAACAGAGAAGTGAAGACAAACCTGTACTTGAACTGGGCTGGAGACAGAAAGATAATAGATAGATAGATAGATAGATAGATAGATAGATAGATAGATAGATAGACGGATGGATGGATGGATGGATAGATGGATAGATGGATAGGTAGATGGATGGAGAGATGGAGGAATGGATGGATGGATGGATGGAGAGATAGAGTGTGTGTGGTTAGTATGCAATCAGTGATTAGTGCTCAAAAGAAAAAGGAAGCATGAAAACACATTAAAGAGTGAGGGAAGGTAGTGGCTCAAGTATCTGATAGCTCATCTTAGACATTTGCCAGGAATTACTAAGCATGAGATACTTAAGGAGCTACTTAGAAGGCAGTCCAGGACCAGACAGCCGGTGGCAGTGGGAAAGTGCATCTTAGGCCATGGGAACCAAGCAGGAAAGCTCCAATTCAGGAATCAAGATCAGGAGAATATGGAGGAAGCAGTGTAGATGATCGCCCAGGAAGACAATGTTTCTGAGGGGCTCCCTGTCTTGATATCCGGGGAAGAAAATAAATAATGCAAATTTAGGTCGAGTTTATACTTCTAGTCCCCACTTCCCTGTCATCACCGAGGAGGTCATTGCTCAGGGAGACATCAGGACCTGCTGTCATTCCTGCTTGTGACAGTAAACCCAGCTGGGTGTGAGTTCACCCACCGCAGTGAGGACTGCATTGTGCTGTTTCTCTTCAGTCTGGTTTTGCATTGACTGCAGGAGGGCTGTTCCCTGACACAGCTTCCTGGAACTTTGCAGTGCAATCTGAACATGATCTGCCTCTTCCAAAGTACAGTAGGTGGGTGGCCTTATT
This sequence comes from Grammomys surdaster, assembly GCF_004785775.1. Classification (NCBI taxonomy): domain Eukaryota; kingdom Metazoa; phylum Chordata; class Mammalia; order Rodentia; family Muridae; genus Grammomys; species Grammomys surdaster. Next base: position 15,040,688 of record NW_021604567.1, on the reverse strand, counting down.
TGTGCCCTGACCACACAGGATCCTAACCACTCAGATTGCCCAAACCACTTCCATCCGGATCCGTGTTCTTGTCTGAGTTTGACATACTGAAAGTTCTTAGGAAGCCCGTAGGTTTCTCCGTTCTAACTCGAGTAGCTGGCTGATTCCTGGTTATGCCAGTCATGCCTGGGCAATCTGCCTTTACGTGTATGTAGGCTGAACTCTCCGAGACTGCAAGCCTCTATGATAAAGCTTTTGAAGTGGCTAATCTTCATGAGAAAATTTCCTTGGGTCATAAGATTCTATAGTTTTAAAATTTATATTTTCATCTTTTACATTCTACTTTTGCAGCCCACCCAGGGCTGCAGTATCCTTTTGCTTCTCCTGAAAGGCAATGAAGGCATCGACGGTCATATGGACTTGTGTTTGAGAAGAAATGGCCACTGTGCCTCAGATTAACCTGAAAATCTTTTCTTAATGTTGATGAGGATTACTTATTATTACTTGAAAGCTTGTAAATCTATTTGTTTGTAGCCTGATGAGTCTTCTGAAATGACGCACAATTTCAGATGTCTGTGTGTTTTACTCTGTGTGTCCTTGAATGAGCAATACTGTCTACTTCTTTACCTTTAAAAATTAAACAAAATGTTTATTGCCTTCCTTATGTTCATTTATCTTTCTTTTTTCTTTGTGTGAATGCATGTGGCACATGCCATGATGTATGTGTGGTCAGAGGATAACTGTCCAGTCAGTTTTTTCCTTCCTCAGTTTGGAGATTGAATTCAGGTCATCTAGCTTGGCAGCAAGTGGCTTTATCCACTGAGCCATTCTGTTGGCTCCTTTGTTTATAAATCATAATAAGTACAAATAAGTTAAGTCATGTTCAATTAACACATGATAAATATGTATGTTCAAATATAGGTGTCTTTCTAAAGAAGTAATGATAAAAACCTATACTTAAAGTTAGAATTATTGAACAACGTGAATGATAACACCACTAGCTGACCTGCCATTGTGATTCAGGGGAAATTAAATAAGATCCCACCCAATGCTAAACAAATGGACTCCTTAAAACACACACACACACACACACACACACACACACACACACACACACACCAATCACCAATAACAGAGAAGAGGCCATGAAGTTGAGAGGAAGTTAAGGATAAGGGAGTTGGAAAGGGGGAGAGAGGAATGAATGTGATATAAATATATCACTCGTGTATGAAATTATGCAAAATTTAAAAAATCTAAAAGTAAAAATACAGCTTCGGTATCATAAAAGTTGGGTAGAAAACTAGAATTATCTTAGAATTTATAGAATATTGCATCTATCCATTGGAAGTGGAGGAGGCAGAGCCATTTGTGGACTATGTCATGCTAACAAGCTTGCTAGGTCCATGGAGCAGGATAAACAGCCAACCCTTGCTTGTTAAACATTGTCATCAAGGGAGAGACACTAATGAAGGACCATGGCGTGTCCTCCACACTTTTCTCTGTGTAGGCATTTCTTCTTACTAATTGAAAGGTTATAGATGTAACCTATCATTTCAAACCCCAATTACCTTCAAGGATTTAATAGACTTTTATGTTCGTTTAAAAAAGAATTGTTTGATTCATTTGATTATGTTTCCTTCCCCCCAATTCTCACCAAACCACAGAGACAAAGGTCAAAATTAACTCTTGTATTTAAATGTCTCTTTATGACTAATAAACAGGTATTTGGAGGTAGACTTTGGACAGTTTCTCAACGAAAACTAACCAGTAAACTAAAAGACAAGAACAGGGCAGACACATACACACACACACACACACACACACACACACACACCACACACACACACACACACACACACACACACCTACTTCTTAGAAAAACATAATTCTTACAAAAGCCAGCTAACTGAATTTTCTAAAAGCTACCGGAGACAGTTTATTTCTGAACTCAGAGTTTTATTTAACACAAGCGTTAGGTGGGATCTCCTGGCTGGGAAGCCAGGCAGGAGCGTTTTGCAGGAAACTAAAGAGTTCTCAGTGGGTCATAAGAAGGGTCTAGAAGTTATAAATTCATTGGGACACATGAGCCTCCTGCTATCTTTTCATCCCTTCCCTTTGAATTTCACATGTGCTTCTTCTATACACAGGTGAGATCCACGTATACTGTTGTCTTGTGGATTTGGTAATGTATTCCGTGGAGAGTGACATTATCCCCAGACAAGGTTTGTCTCACAGTGGTCATCTTGTTAGGATTCCAGTGAGTGTTAGATTCAGATCATTGAGCAACATGCCTTCAAATGCAGGGCCTTGGCAAGATACTTATTCCATCATTTCCATGTGATTACCCAAATATTAGTTGCTGAGCACCTGCAGGAAGTCATGTGTGTGTGTGTGTATGTGTGTGTGTGTGTGTGTAAGAGAGAGAGAGAGAGAGAGAGAGAGAGAGAGAGAGAGAGAGAACTAAGAGTAAAACTCAGAGCTTCGTGCATCGTACATTCATGTACCCCTGAGACATTATAATTACCACAGGGACAATTTTGATCAACTAAAGGTTCTCTAAGTATTTGGAATTGGACATAGAAAATTTTAACTAAGAGTTAGGTTTCTAGACAAAATATCAAATCTGGAGCTATGGCATTATTTATAGGGTAACTAAGTAAAGCCACCCAGAGTACTGGGAGGATTAGTCCTTAATTCTAAAATTTCCATATGCTCAAGTACTTTGAATAAAACTGTGAGCTATGCATAAAACCTAAAGTAGATTCGACTGTCTAGACAACTTGCAACACCTAATCCAATATACATGCTACATGAACAATATCCTGTATATTTATTCTGTATATTTAGGGAACAATATCAAGAAAAGATCTCTGTAATGTTTAGTTTATTCAATAAGTAATTAATTTTAAAACTACTCAAGTTAAATGTGGACTCTATGGATATTGAGAGCTGGCTGCAAGTCAGTAAGATGATGTGTGAAGATGGTGAGAACCTGGAGAGGAAAGAGGAGGTATATTTCTGTGCTGGGGCTCTGTGATCGAAACCTGAACTAATATTTTTTTCTAAGATGGATGGGTTTTATTTTTCATATATTCAATTAGAAGAAAAAATAAGATTGATCTGTGATGATATCAACTATGAGTGGCTCCTTCCAAGGCTTTCCTGGACTTTAACATAGTCACTCACGTTTCAACTCCCCCACGTGGTCTCCTTCTGCCTGCTTTGGCTCCATTTTTCAGTTCATGATAAAGGCAGAGGACTCATTGCATGCTTCATTCATTTGTTAATTAAAATCTGCTCTCTGCAATTGACTTATTCTCTCTACCTAATCCCGAGAGAAAGATGTCTGTTTCTAGCCTTACTTTAGTGAAGGCAACCCACAAGACAGGTTAATTCCTTAGCACAATTCCCATTCTCCTGATGTTCTAATAAGTAAAACATTTTATGCAAATTAAGGTGTGAGTTTAGGAAGCAATGCCTTGTCTTGCAGACTGCTTACTGTTACTTAGGAAATTTGTTTCCTATGATAGTAGCAGCGACTCTTCACATGTTAGTTTTTTCATCAGTATGACTGCTTGAAAAGTTAACACATTTCTTACTAAGGACATAGGATAATAGGTACTTTATTTATATATTCAACGTGGCCTAAGTATTGCAGTGGACTTACTTTAATGGCATGAACAATCTCATTTGTTACAAAGATTAATGGGGAGGCTGAAGGTCAAATTATCCAAGAATAAGCAGTAAGATGTCCCAGTCCCCTTTTAATTTCATCATGGTGGCTATTTCCATTAAAAAAGTAATTTGAAAAAAATATACAATTACTCTTACACGTAATATAGAAATATCTCTTGTGATCTTCACAAACAAAATATTAATTGTTAAAAACAGTGACAGAAATATGAATTTAAGAATAATTATATTTAAAACATTTTAAATGAGAACAATGTTGGAACAACAGTACAGTCAGTGAAGTGCTTGCCTTCTAAGAATGAGAAGTTGGGTTTGGTCCTCAGAATCAGTGTTTAAAATGATGGCCATTATGGGATTCACTTGGGGTCTCTGTGAAGAAAAGGAATTCCTACGTGTTGCTGACCATCTAGCCTGACTTAATTGCTATGTTCCATGTCAGTGAGACTCTTTGGTAGCATCTAAGGAAGGACACTTGAGGTTATTCTTTGGCCTCCATATGATTTGCACACATGTGTACATATGTGCAAAAAGGAAAGCACATGCACACATACGTATACAAAGATGAGTTAAGACATTTCACATTCATACGTATTTCTTTAAAGTGCACCATTTTTTACGAGCATGCTCTACAAAGAGATCTTTCTTGTTTCCTTTCTAGTAGCTCCTGATAGCTATCACTGGTACAATCTAATATGGTCCTTATTGGTGACACACAAATAATACATTAGTTCTTCTGACTGTAAATGTGGTAACTGTTGGTTTGCAACCACTCACTGTAAATCCTGCTAAAGATGCCCTATTTTTTGCAGCTATTTCAAGATCTGTTTCTCCCTTAATTCTGCTTTGAACGTCATCATCCAGACCAGTGTCTTTGTTTAAATCCAGCTCCTGATTGCTGCTCACTGTGTACTACTGAAAGCCGCCAGACATGCTGAATTCCCAGCACTCAGTGGCTCGGTTCCATCTTCCGAGGGACTTTGTATAAACCTCCTGTGGAAATTGCACTTACATTCATCCTGTAACAGCTGTTTGGGCAGCCCGCTGTCATCTATATTCTCTGCTTGGACAACCCCAATAAACTGTTATGACAAGTATCACTTTAATCAATTAATCAACACAAAATGTGCTAGACCTGGTGTGAAAGGACAGGACATCTTCCTCTTAGCAATTTAGCTCTAGGGGGGGATGATACCACACGCAGGGAACGCGATGCTCCAGCCAAAGGAGGAACAATAATAACGAATCACAGAAGGCCACAGAGGGTGCAGAAAATGAACTGAACTTGGTTCCAACTGAGTGAAATTCTTCTTTTTTTTTAAATCCCTGTGAAAGGTGAGACTAGAGGGTGTGTTGAAATCATACGAAGTACTCATGTTGTCCCAAACACTATCCAAAGTATTTTTTTAAATGTGTCATCCCCCTGATTACTTAGAAAAACATCACAGCTCACACTTGTGTTATCCTCCAATTTTCCGGATGAGCAGCAGAGGCTCAGAGAACCATAGCCACTTGCTCACGCGGAGGAACGGGCACTCAAGTGTGGTCTGTTACACTGTGAAAGGGATGTTGCAGTCTGCTGCTTATTGCAATGACCTAGAGGGGAAAACCAGAAGCGAAGCATTTAGGATGTCGGATATGCACTGCGGGTGCGGATACGCACTCCCTACAATGCTGGGGCTGCTGCTGCACGATGAATGACTTTGGACCTTCTTGAGAAGTTCAAGGTACAGACTGTGAAAGGGGTTAGGGAACTAAACCAGTGCTGTTGTTATTTGTAGCTATGGTAATCAAAACCGTGAGGCTGGTGCAAGAAAGTGAAGAGAAGAAGATGCCAGGTCACTGAGAGGGACTCGTAAAAGGGTCTGGTGGTTTCCACACGCATCATTTAGATATTGAAAACAGTTGGCCTTGGAAAGAAATTGGAAAAAAAATTGAAATATCCATTTTGAAACAGAAGCCTGTTTTCAAGGTTTTGGCTTCAATTTCTACTCTTAACCGTGTTATAGCCTTCTGAACACCATGACATAAATGTTAAGATTGAAAAAATAGGGTACTATGTTATGCAAATACAAGTGTGACATAAATAATACAAATGTCCACAGGAAACATCTACAAACAGGTTTCCTTTGTTTGCTTTATTTTTACTTCTAAGAATTCATAAAAATGTGATTACAGTACAGGTTTCCCTGTATGCTATCAAAGATTGCTTCCAGAATTTTCTTATGCATACCCAAATCCACAAATGCTGAGGTCCATTATGTTGAAGACGTAGCATATGTGCATAATGTATGTCCCCAGACACACTCACCTGTGTGCATTAAATCATCACAAGTTTACTTTATAATATCCAATATTATATAAATAATATGCAAATTATTGTTATATTGGATATGACAAAATAATAAGATAAAATGTCAACACACATTATGTACAGACCCCACTTTATCTGCAAATAATGCAGGACCTAAGTACATAGGGCAACAACTGTACCTGGATTTCCAAAATGCATTTGGTATTTGTCATATTTGTTAGATGGACTCCTAAGCAAGACAACCAATATTGAAATCTGAATTTCCAAGAATACATAAATCCTTGTTGAGTAGTTGATCAACAGATCATGCTTTTAAAAATGGCAGATAACAAAATTTTGCGTGGATTTCTATCTCAGCAAAGATGCATTCCTGTTATCTGTGAATATTAGTAGGAAGAATGGTAAAAGGTACAACCACAATTGCTTTCTCCATTAACAATGGTCGAGCTCCAGATGCAGCATCTGGGCCATATCTAACAAAAACCAGTTCTGCCATATGGGACTTCCTTCCCTTAATAGTCACAATCTCCCACCAGGGATTTGTCTCTGATATTTTCTCACTGCAATCCAGCATGGTGTAAATTGTAAAAAATCCTCCATTTATTTGAGATGTCTTATGCCATGAATATTTTTACATGTCCATGCATTCTTCTTTGTAGAGTATTCAAGTTTTTCCAGATACCATGTGAAGACACTGTAAACAAAAGTCCTAGTGAGGAAAACCAGCTCACTATTCCTGAATAAATAAGCTCTGATCACAGCTCTCATATGGAGATCAAATGTCTGCAGAAAATGGTAAAGGCTAGGGAAGAATAAAAATCTTACCAGCTTTCTGTCTGGAAGCATCTGGTCATTTCTTTCTGTGAGAGTTACCTCTGATTCAGAGTACAGAAACCATATTGCATGTTTTCATTCTAAAACACATTCTGTAAGTTCATTCTTTGTTTTGATAACAAGAGAATTTCCTATCTCTAGAGATTTAGAAAGAAAGCAAATTTCAAAGTAGCTGAAAAATTAATCTCTAATGGTATCTAAATTTGATATGTAAGAAGAGAACTCAATGATTGGCTTTCCAGTGTGCCAAAAAACTAGAAGCCTTAATTATGATCTATGAAGCCATTAATGTTTTTTCAGGTCTCAGAGTTAATGGAATAATGATTTTTAATTTAGTACTAAAGATTCTTAAGTTGCTTCAAAAAATAAGCAAGTGTTTAAATCATCCAGATAATTCTAAAAAGAGAAGGAACATTTTAGATGTAAATTTCAATAGCAATTAGACTCATAGCTGAAGGTTGGAGGTGAGGAAATCTGTATGAGTTCACAAATTATTCTCAGAAGTTCAACGATGGCAGAAACATGGCTCTTAGACACTAATGGCATGACATTACCTGCAGAATGATCTAATTCATTATTTTCCAAACTATTTGATTAACACGCAACATCCACATAATTGGAAGCATGTTTCTGAAGCACTATTGCCCAATTAATATTCTTTAATTAACACGTCTTAATATTTAGACTTACTAGATAAATAATTTTGTTCTTCTACTTCTTCAAAGACCTTGACAGGCACAAAATGGATAGCAGATACAGACTGTTTGTTTTGACTCTATGTGACATGACCTCTTCAGGGTTTTTTATTATCTTGTAACTCCCCATCAATCACTTTGTTTACAAAATCATTTTCACTTAAAATTTTGTGGCCCTCTATCTCTCCAGTTGTCCTGCAATGTCTGCTATGTGCGTGCACACAAGCATTCCTTTATCAGACACATAAAGGCACAGCCAAGGCAGTCAGCACCATCACTGTCTACATCTCCTGAGTCTGGTGAGGTGGGGCTTCTCTTGCAGAACTTTTGTACATTGAAATTCTTTCTTTCTCTCTTTCTTGTCTTTCCTGTCCCTCATCTGGTGTGTGTGCGTGTGTGTGTGTGTGTGTGTGTGTGTCTGTGTGTGTGTAAGTCGCAAGGCACAAGCATAGAATGGTGTGCCTTTGGAGGATCGCTTTAGGTGCTAGTTCCTATCTTCCAGCTCTTGAGACAAGGTCCCTTTTTTGAACTGGCGTGCGTGCTCACACACACACACACACACACACACACACACACCCCACACACATTTATATACTTGAGTTTGAGAGATTCCAAGGGAGATATGTGAAGAGGGAAGGAAATATAGAAATTGTGATTGCATTTTAATTTCAAAATGTATTTTTAAAACAAGTGTGGTATTTAGGAATGTTTTGCACTCTGTATAATGAAAATAAGAGCAGTGCCAGTCTTATCTGAAGATCCAGAAACTGACTCCCTTGGAGTTTTTCCACAGACTGTCCTCACCCACTGTAATGAGAACTTAATCTACAGAAATTTCATGGCACAACACACAAAGTGTTACATGAGAGAGACTTCCCCAGCTTTTCACTTTGTTCTGGGAGACAAAGCAATGACACAGGATATGAGAGACTGCAGATGTTCCAGAGACAGAATCTTCTGCATCTCGAAACATTCACTGTCCGGGGACAATGATGAATCCCTTTACCCCAAACTATGCCTATTTTGCTCTTCCTGTTGCTCACTGGAGCTGTTTCTTCCAGCTCTGTATTTCCTATCCTGCCCAATCCTACACTAATACATAAAATTGGCTCCATTCCTTCTCCAACCTGCTTAGCCAATCGGTTCATAACTTGGGAAAATGAGAAGAGTTGGGTTAAAAAGGATATAATCTCTGAGGATGGGTTTACATGAATTCCTAGCTTCAGGATTACTCGATTTCCAGACTCTGGTGATTCCCTGTTTAGGTGCAACACTCAACTTTTTGCTTCATATCAAAACAGGCTCCATGAATTATTAATCCCTGTGGCTTTCAAAGAAAGACCAGCCCAGGACAGCACACCTCTTTGATTGTCATGGACCAGCCCAGGACAGCACACCTCTTTGTCATGGACCAGCTCAAGACAGCACACCTCTTTGATTGTCATGGACCAGCTCAGGATAGCACACCTCTTTCATTGTCATGGACCAGCCCAGGACAACACACCTCTTTCATTGTCATGGACCAGCCCAGGACAGCACACCTCTTTCATTGTCATGTGCATCCCTCCCGATGTGCAACATTTCCCATTCTCTGTCCTATAACGTTGACAATGATTTATTCAATGGCTGCCTTTCTTAAAGTGTGAGTGTCGAGGACAATGATGGCTTTGTCTTTTTCACTTGGATCTCCACTCTGTGTCTTTGGTGACAACTCAGGACCTGTCAGTAACTGCTGTTACATTAACAATTGGGCTCTGTATACTCAAACTTAGGACATTCTTTGGAAGTTCTCCTATAACAAGTCATCACTGGCCTCCAAATATCAATATGATTGCTTCAGTTTTAGAGTTCAGGAAACCCAGCTTGAAATGCTCCAATATCATGTATCTTTCTAATTATAATATTAACAAAGATTATTTTGGGAGGGGAGAGGTAATAGAAGACTTCCCATAGCCACCATATTTGCTGTGTTTATCCTTTGTGCTAGAAGTTACACTTTAGTCTTAGATGACATGTTTAGATTATATTTGTTTAGATGACAAGAAAGCAAATCAAGGGTGGATACAGCACAAAAGTAACATATTTTAAAACTGTTTAAAAATAAATACACTAAAAGGGCAAGTACGGACTAGAGGATGAGATGGAATTTTTACAGGTAAGCAAGAAGAGATAGAATGAAAATATATACGTAAAGATATAAAGGAGTAAATATACCAGGAAAAGGATGAGAAGGTGTTTGACAGGCTAAGCCATTAGACATCAGACGCTGTCACTTCTCTAACACAAACCCAGCTTTGTCTGGCTTTTGAGTCTCTATCCTGGTGAGTGATTTTTATGGATGAGGTGTAAAGGACAGTAATGTCTGAGAGTTTTCCGTCCTAAAGGAGTCACTGCCAGATGTTCTGCCGTTAACATGATAGATCAGATATTTGAAACACATGGCTGTTTGCTTTCAGTATTTCAGAGAAGAACTAGATGTAAAAAGCTACAAACTAGGTTATCTGCTGTGATTTGAGACAGGGCCTTAATAGTAACTCAGAGGAGGCTTGCATTCTGTATGCAGCAGAAGGTGGCCATGATACCAGACTCATTCTCTTCCTTCAGCCTCCCAGGTGCTGAGACTGTAAGCCGCTCACTACACATGTTTGAGGTTAGCTGTTTAAAATAATTTATCAATTGAAATATGTTCAATGCTTTACACCGATATGTGCTTTTCTTAAAGTAGGAAGCCATGATTTTCCTAAAAACAACATAGCCAACAATGCTTTAGGAAAAATGCTTGATAACAAAGTTTTATTAACTAGATGAACAGTCTTCAGGCTAAACTCTATGAGGGTATCAACCACTGGTAGTATCTGAAGAAATTCCAGACAGAGGTAGAAGCATCCAGGAACCCTTTTATACTTCTTTCCTGATTTTTGAAATTCATTTCGTAGTCTCAGTTGCTTTGCTTGAGTTTTAAGGTGGCTAAGTCAAGACATATCGTACATGTGTGGGTAAGAGGCTTTCAGAAAGAGTTTATTATTTTTGCTATTACTGTTGTTGTTGTCGTAGCCGTCATCATTATCATCTTCATCATCATCATCATCATCAGTATCTCCATCATCTAAAACCCCTTCAACTAAGAATGACAGATTTCATTTGGAACCCTACTATTTGGGAAGCCGTGGGCAAGGGGATTATGAGTGTTGGATTAGTCTAGACTATATAGGAGGTCACTGCTCAAAAATAACCCAAGCCAAACTAACCCTCAAATGTAAATCATGAGCACATCTATAGGTAGTTTCTGATTTTAGAGATTAGCATTCACATTTTTTGCATTTGTTTCTTGCTACCCAGGAGAACTGGGGGCTTTGTTCCTGCCAGGCAAGTACTGTATCACCAAGTAACACTGTCAGCCATCTCTATGCAATCTTAATCTACTGAAGGAAAAAGGAGAAGGAAAGAAACTTCCCTGAGTCTGTTGTCCCTTGTTGCCAGTTGAAGTTTATATCAGTGATATGATTTCATAAGCAAGCAAGAAATCATTTGAGTCTAAAAGATTTTAAAGCTTAAACACTAAGGTTTGCTTTCTCCTTAAGACTCAGCACAGAAAGTGTTATTTCCATAGGGAATCTTTGTCTGAGGGGAGGGAGAAGAACAGTCTCTTTGAATTAAATATTTTCTCTTACTACCAAATACATATCCACATTTTTAAAGGGGAATATGTCTCTCAAGTTTAATGGGAACATTTTTCTTCCCTTAGAGCTATCTTGGGGCATTTGATAAGGTTTAAAATTTTGGGCACTGAAGCCAAACTTGAATATATTCATCAGACCATTCTCATGGGTGGTTGTCTCTGGCCGTCATTGCTTCTAAACAGTAATACACGGTTATGTTTCCATAACATTATCTTTAAGGTGGCACATAGAGTTCACGTTAGTTATTTGGTTCCATAAAAATAGAATAAAAGATATTGCTGGTTTCAGTAACTCCAGAAACACAGTAGTTTATATAAATGAACTTGCCATAAAAATCAGAGTTAGTGGGGTGGTGTACACAGAAATATCAAAGGGGTAAAATTACTAATAATTAAAATGCAATTTTTGGTATTTTGTTATTTCTCTTTGTACTTGAGTGAGTTCCCCCAACAAAGCTTCTATTTAATTTAAAGAATTCTATAGAGTCCAAGCACATTGAGAGCAGCGTGAAGTGACTCCTGGAGGAGACATTAAGTGTGTAATGTGCCTCTATTTCCGTAACCTATTTACCACATAAAGCTTGACAAATGACTGTCTGGCACAGCCTCCAACTCATGCAGGGTCATAGTAAAAATCTCCTGTGTGCACACTACTAACATTATATACATCTATATACATGCTGGCTGGGAGAGTTTGGTGTGAACCAGCATGTCTTAAAAGAGAAAGTACTCTCTCTCAACGTTATGAAGGTTATAAAACACTCTATATACATTCAATAACTTGAAAAGATGGCCCAAAGGATGACTGAGAAATAGGCATTTCAGAATACGGTTATCATAAATCAGAAACTGCATGCTCAAATGGAAAACCAAGATAACAAAATTGAGATATTGATTCTTAAAACAGAAAGACAGACAGACAGACAGAGACATACAAAAACAGAGGCTGAAGTTAAATTTTCATGCATATTTCCAAAGAGCTCTGTTAACATAATTTATATTAACATACATTAGTGGTGGACATTTTTATTTTTTCTACCTATGAAACAGTAGACTGGAGAAAAATAACTTTATCAGGTGAGGTCCCCAGGCAAGGGAAACCAGCACTAGAAATATCAGTGGTCAAACAAAATGGCTATGATGAGATAAGTAACTATTATTCATTATTTATTCACTTAATAAATAATAATACTTAATGCATGTGAGCGTGTGCATCCGTGTGTGTGTGTGTGTGTGTGCTCTGTCTCACACGGATGTATTTACATGTGTTATCATAAAGGAGTGGATGCCAGAGGTCAAAGGTGATTTTCTTCTTTTATCACTCTTCATCTTATGTTTTGGTGCAGGGTCTTTGATGGACCTCAACCTCAGCAATTGGGTAGACTAACTGTGCCTAAGAGATGGGCCAGCTTGCCCAGTCCTCCTGCCCCATCACTAGTGTTACAGATAGCCACAGCCATGGATGCCGAGGAGGCAACCTCATGCTGTCACTTTCTGATCTTATTGGTTCAACCTTCGGCTGGGGCTGAGATTGGTAAATACTAAGCAATACTTGGACCCCTAGCATGTCAACCTTGGCTGCAGCTATTTCACCCAGCTATTCATTAAACATGCAACATACCCTCCCTGTTATTATATAGTCACGGTTTAGTTTGTCACGACACCAGGCATGCATAAGTTGTCTGAGGGGCATTTGAGGGGGGCATTTAACTCTCAAAACCTTAGGAAGTCATGAGGCATGGATCTTGCAGAGTGATTGTTCTCTGAAGTCACCTGAGAGGCCACGTACATATTAAGGAGGCTGCTCTGAGGAAGAGTGAGAAACTTTCTCTTTGAATCTGAGCCTGAAGTAATATTGAGTAAATTCAGGTTCAGTGTGTCTTTGTAACAGTGAATTTCATGCTTGTGCATAGCTAGAAGTTATACAAAATCATGTTGTTTCATTAGAGGTGGGGTGAGAAGAAAGGGCTTTATTTTAGTTTACAGACCACTATCAATTATGAGGAAAAGCCAAGGCAGAAACTCAAGGCAAGGGAGGCCTGTTTCCCCTCAGCCCCTCATGCTCTGGAAAAACCCAATATATACTTGGCACATAATATTTTCTTAAATATGTTGATCTATATTTGTAGATAATTATCAGAGTTTCAGATATGAGAAAAGTAAACAGAAAATATTTTACTATTCCGTTAACACCAGACAAGCTGAGAAACTCAGAAAGAGCACATCTGTTAATTAAAACACGGGGCAGACTTTAGGAGTTACCATTCTATTTAGATTTTTGTTTGAGGAAATAACGGATGTTAATGACTGGTGAGAAATTACAGAGGTGTAAGTTATGAATTGTTTAGGCCCTGCCGGCCTCAACATCAATATTGCAGCATGTGATTGCACAACATGTGTGTTTATGTGTAGCACTTTGTGTTATCTGGGGTGAGAAGCTTTGATTAACAATTCTGAGTGTGTGAGTTTTTGCTTCTTACTGATAATTAGTATTTGTGTAAGTAAACAGCAAAAGGTATTTTAAAATGGGCAAGCCAGCACAGAAGAAGAGAAAGACTGTCTGTGGCTACTATGTCAATTAGGTTCCATATTTACAAAGTTCTTAGCATTTTTCCTGAATACCAGGTTTATATGTGCTAATGGAATATTTAGAATGTTTCTAATGTTTAGAAAATTCATGCAAGTTGGCTATGAATAAATATGTCTGATTCTCATGGTTATCATTTTTCTTGCCATTCACCAGGGAGGAAACTAGCTCTGTAAATATTTTTGTAACATCCACACCAGGACCTCTCAAATCTGGGGTCACTGTAAACTGTAAATCAGATGTCAATGTGATCTAGAGATA
>NW_021604567.1:14981289-15026249 GCF_004785775.1 Grammomys surdaster | reverse complement strand
AGAGAGAGGCAGAGAGAGAGAGAGAGAGAGAGAGAGAGAGAGAGAGAGAGAGAGAGAGAGAGAGAGAGAGATATGCAGGCAAGTGTACATGTTTCCAGGAAGCAACTCATTTTAAATGAATTGTCCAGACCAAGTGCCCAGAGTCTCAACTGTTCCAGTCCATTGCCTTCAACAGCTGGTGGCTGGAGCTGCCTCAGCAGGGGGACTGCGCTTAGCAAATCTTTCTCTGAGGTATGAAGGACAACAAAGAAGGGGAGTCAGCATATTGCACAGCCAAGGTACAAACTGCCAATTGAAAGGTAATTTCTCCTGAGGTTCAGATGTTAATAAAGATATACAGAATGAAATCCAAACAAAGTCACCACACCTGCATCTAAAACTAAGTGGGGAAAATTCTTGCTGGCAGCAGACTCGGGGCATGAGACAAGATGCAGCAGAGCGGCAGCAATCCGGTCGCCTTCCCTCGGACTTCTGCTCAGCCTACAATCGTAAAATGCCTACAGACATGAATGTACACAGTTCACATCAAATCTAACGAAAGATTGAAATTACTGTATAGCCATCACTAGTCACTGGAGAATGTAGGGGAAGGGTTCCCCAAGTTAGCCTCCTTCTTAGACTGGCAGTATAGCTCAGAGACAGTGTTTTCCGGCACAGATAGGTACTGGCTTCCATCCCAAGTGCATACATAGGTGTGTCTATAACGTAATACTTGAATGCTTTCTACATTTCTCTTTTTGTTGATAACTTTATATCTAATTTCTACCTTCCTTTTATATCTTTCAACCTGTCTTCCTTCTATCACAGAGTCTAATGAGGTAAGTTTAACTAATAAAAAACATGTTTCCCCCTAATACTCGATTTGGTATTACATTCATTTATTACAGATTATAAAAATGACATATGATTATAATACTGTGGTCAGGAAACTGTATTTGTCTGTATAGCACTAGAAAGACAAAACTGGGTAAAAGATGGGCAATTAATAAGATGAAAATAGTAACGTTTTCTTCCACAAAATTACAACACTAGGCTACGTAAGAATACAAGTAAAATTTATAGTTGAAAACTCACACTACTATAATTCCCTGATACAAATCACACGTAGACATTACACACACATGAGCCCAAACTGGTGGACAAAGGCCTGGCCAGCAATTCTTTTTGTTATGTAAACACTCTCCCACTAAAGTACTTTTAGGCACAATAAATAAACATTTAAAGGCACTAGATGGAATAACCTATAGAAGATCTGCCCTTGAGTAACACTGAACCAACAAAGCCAGTTAGCCAGACTTCAGTGAACATTTATTGCTCTTGTAGATTAAAAAAGTCACAGGAGGATCCACAGAGCCATGCAGAGGTTCCTTATCAAAGTTCTTCAACAGAGATAAGACACCAGGTACTCACAAGATGCTACGTGAAACTACTCAGTTAGATAGCACAAGGGGCATAGGGAGAAGCAATTGGATAGAGAGGAGACAGGAGGGATTAACTCCAGTGAAATGGTATAATCTTCTGTTGGCATAGAAACAACCAGAAGCCATGGCAAGTGTCTGGGCAAAGCCTGTGGTTTTGTAAGATGTCTAGTTCTGTGAGACAGACAGCTAGCGTGTGTGAAGCCACTTTGGTAACATAACATAACAGCTGGCTTTATGTTATTCATCTCAGTTTGCATATGCTTTATTTTCTCTCTCAAAGCCAACTGCTTTTCACCACCTTCAAAGGACCTTAAAGTTTATATTTCTGTTAAATGTTATAGCATTTTATGGAAGTCTAGGAATTATGTTTTCATCAAAGAAGTGACAGTGTGGTTGGCTGGTAGAAATAAGCCTTTGGAGAAATCTCTTAGGTAAATGCAAAGGCCTACTTGCTGCCTAGAAGACCAACTAGCTAGATCCAGGACAATCTCTCTGTCAAGACAAAGCAGACTATGCTTGTCAAAAGTCAAACTTTCCCACAAACCAGGGAAAGGAAGCATCTTTGACTTTTGCTTGATTGTTTCTTACAATTCGAGATGAAAGCAGGGTGGTAGACATGGTGTCCTACACCTACAGTTCCACCCTTGGCAGACTGAGACAGATAGGAAGGCTGCCACAGCTTAAGGTTGCTCTGGACCATCCAATGATTTCTAAACCAGCCTGTAACAGTGTGCAAATGTCTCAAATGAAATGCCATGATAAGTAAGAACAAGCAAAGACAAGGAAGGCATGAATCTGAAACAGAGCAACGGGGTATGGATGGGGGAATCAGGGAGAAAAGGGAAGGAGAATTGATGTCATAATTTCAAACACAGTTATTAAAATAAACTGATATGAAATAAGCAGGTGCCTCACCCTCTCCTCAGGGCTATCTGGCTCATAAAGGAACTGCAAGTAATCGCGACAGTGTGATCCTTATACACTTTATGGAAGCACAGTGGAGACCTTTCAATTTTTTTTTCTAAAAAGGGGATTTGATATGTGATTATAACCATAGCCATATTGTCAAATCCCTTCTTTGTATTCTAAACTTAATAACTTAGTTGTTAGATGGCCAACTATCCTATGATATCAGTATACTCTGTATGTGTGTCTGTGTGTGTCTGTGTGTGTTTGTGTGTGTCTGTGTGTGTGTCTGTGTGTATCTATGTGTCTTTGTGTGTGTCTACGTGTGTCTATGTGTGTTTGTGCATGTGTCTATGTGTCTGTGTGTGTGTCTATATGTGTCTATGTGTCTGTGTGTCTGTGTTTGTGTATGTGTCTGTGTGTGTGTCTGTATGTGTGTCTATGTGTCTCTGTGTGTGTCTATATGTGTCTATGTGTGTGTCTATGTGTCTGTGTGTGTGTGTGTCTGTGTGTGTTGGATATGTGTTTGTGTATGTGTCTGTGTGTGTGTCTGTATGTGTGTCTATGTGTCTGTGTGTGTGTCTGTATGTGTCTATGTGTGTGTCTATGTGTCTGTGTGTGTGTGTCTGTGTGATATGTGTGGCTGCATTTTCACATGTCTATGCAGGTGTGTGTACATGGAGGCCATGCCAGGACTTTACGATTCTGACCTATCACTCTCTACCATAGTCCCTTGAAATGGGGGCCTCACTCTGAAACAGATGTGGGCTTCAAGCAGATGTCCACACAAATTCTTATTTCTACCACCACCTACTCCATGGTAACTCAACAATTCACATGAGCATGGGGATTTGAACTCTGGTTCTAACACTTGTGGAGAAAGCACTATTGCCCACTGAGTCAGTCCTCTTTCCAGGATGTACTTTGCCTTTACAATAAGCAGAATCGCCCCTAATATCTTAGACCAAGTTAAAGGATGTAAAAGATTTCTGGGCTGGGGGTGGGTCTAGAGGTTTTATTTTTTTAATCACTGGGGAGAAAACATCATCTGTGTCTCCGTGTTATAACTAGCAAAGCTTGACAGGTGACAGGCTGCATTGCAGTGTGGGGCCGTGAGAAAGCTCTGCGATGGATTAAGACTAAGTATATAATGTGTGTGCACTTCTGTTTCGTAAGTCATCAAAGTCGCTGCTAACCCATCCCCCTTGTTATGATCTACAGATATTCAACCATTACTATGATCTACAGATATTCAACCATAGTACTCAGAATTAAAAAGTGATAAGACGTGTACATGAAAATGAGCATCATAACTTGCTTGGTGTCATTTTAATGGATTCAAAAGATGATTTTTTTCTCCTTTGTTCCTGGTGTTGGGTTCAATTGTATATGATAAGTCTGAGCCATTATTGTAAATATATCTTTTGTGCTCAAAATTACTTACAAAACGCTAATCGGGCCTATTTGGTGCCCCGTTCTATTAGCTTAGCCTCTGAAAGTCCAGCCCCTAGTACTCAGTTTTTGCATAGCTGAGCTCTCTTATGACACTGGGAAATTAAATATGGTTCCTTTTCTTCTTTTGCAGAAGTCTTATTTCCATCAGGAGTAATTTACTCTAATTAGAGCCTCTGCATTCTCAAAGTGTAAGTATTTCTTCCAGGAAAGATTAAATGTTGTGCAATTTTATGTTTCTGTCAACTTCAAGAAGAAACTATGACCAAAATCATGCAACAGAAGAAAGTATTGTTCCACAGACTTAGCCCAGTGGAGGCTGCTGGTCTTCGGACATCAGGTAGGCTAATTGACTATCAGCTTGCACATTCTTCCCACATAATCAGGCAACTGAGAGATGTTTTATAAGACTCACCAGGCTTCTTTATGTTGCAACAATTTATATTGGTTTTAATCTCCTTGATTCAGAGTGACATTTTGCCCAAAGGTAATACCCAGAGGGCAGTGATACCTAAGAGAAGTGCTACAGGGCACAATATCCAGAGAAATCAAGGATGCTTGTCAGGTTGTCAATACCAATGGGTTGTGTTCTGTGTTTCAAGGAAATATTTTACTTGATTAAAATTGTATGTGGTATTCCACATTCTTTCTGTATCTTTAAAAGTTGCTGATGTTACATAGGCTGTATAAAATTGAATGAACTGACTGATATCTTCTTTCACTGTGCTAATGATGAGAAAATGACCAGGCCACACGACCTCAGCTTGGAACCACAGTGTCAGCATCACATATTGTATAGCTCAGTGTCTGTAATTACCAAAGAAGAGAGAAACTAAAAGGACTTTGAAGGATTAACACAGAAGATAAATCGTGTTTCTAGGCCATCTGAGTGACTTTACATAAGGCATGTGATATGCATACTAGAGGGGTCCTCGATTATGTTCCTGAATGAGAGTGACAAGTGTGGGCAAGCTGTTCTAGTGGCAGGTGTGGTCATTTAAGCCAATTACGTTCACTCATACAACGATTACATTAGTTTCAGATAGAAAATATTTCCATGGACAAAGTCACATGTACTGAAGAGTGAAGTTACATGTGACTTTATCACTCCATCCTTCAGCCAGTCAATGAGGTTGTGTCAGTTTATAAACTAAAGATTCTCAGTCACTGATTTCTGCCTCTTTCTGTCTTACTTTCCCTCCTTCCATGCAAGCATTCTGCCACTGAACTAAATCCCTTGCCCATGATATTTTGGTGAAGATCCTTGCTATGGAGCCCAGGCCGGCCTTGATATTCTTCCCTCAGCCTCACAAGCGCTGGATTACAGATGTGGATCACCGAGCATTGCTGAGCTCAAAGTTTTCTTGTACTGACTCTCACAGTCCAGCGAAAGATGTATTGGAAGGATCACTGTGCTCCCGTTTCCACCTGCAGATTATCCCTTTCTCCCAAAGTTTCCTGCAACTGTCTTTGCTGATGTGTCTATGAATCACACTTGATGTGTCACGTATACGTCCTTTAGCAGCACATAAGACATCATTGTCTAAAAATTCAAAAGCATGAAAAGTCTCCTGGGCGAAATTCTTGTGTATTCAAGCTTTCCTTCATCAGTTCTCTGACTTTCTAGTTTAGTTAACCCTTTAACAAACTGGCTCATGAGTGTAAAGTTATTTTTGATCCGTACTTGACAGTTGTCATCTTGGCTTTATTCATCCCAGCTGAATTTTTCTCACTATTATTAACCTTTATTCTCTTATTTTGTTTTTTGTTTTCTGGTTTAAATAAAAGGAATTATATTTCATGAATCAAACAACTATATTCTAAAATTTTGATGATAAAATTTATCATGGATTTATTAATCTTGTTTTATGTTGTATAATTTTAGGGAATGTTATTGGTGACCCTCTCACTGATAAACAGATAATCCTGTGTCTATATATTTGGGTTCTCCCATATGTAAAATTATGCTTTTTAATATTGTTGAATCCAAGAGAAGAGTGAATCATATATGTATCATGGCTGTCTACAGTAAATTTTATAGGCAATTAACTTAGGGTGTGAGCCCATAATTAAAAAAAATAGAAGCAGCCATCTTTCATCAAGGAAAATAAAATGTAATAAAAATTAATTATAAAGTCTCTCTCTCTCTTTTATAGGTAACATAAGGTTCTAACTAGAATAAAGTTTGCAAATCAAACTGCCAATAGCCAAATCATATGAGTGAAACAATACAGAGCTCAATAATAAGAAGAACAATAAAAAAAATCAAAGGTAAACGATGCTTGCAGTGTATGGATATGGAACTAAGGACAAAAGTCATCTCTTCCTGTCGATCAAGGCGAAGAGGCTGGAACTCACACAGGAAGCACGCATTGGATTGTAGCTCGTTTTCAAATTTAACAAGCAGTCTACTTCACCACGGGTCTACAGCCATCATTCAGAACAAGAGGAAAAAGGACAGGTTCTACCTAATGGTTGTCATAGTCACTCTCTGCAAGGAGAGAACCAAAACCTTAAGTTTGATCTATCCTAAGTTACTTATGTTGTAAGACCTAACAGGATAGGAAGCAGATGATCCATCTTCATAAAGGATGGGTATTCAACGTGACCTCTCCAACAACAATAACAACAACAACAAACAAATAACAATCAAGCAAACAAACAACAACAAAACCCCTGGATGCCAGTGGTCTTCCACACTGACCACTGTTATTTTAATAAACACTGTTATTTTAATATCCCATTAATGGCATACTCAGACTTGGATTTTATACCCTCTCTACAACAAGACAACTGTCATTACAGTAGGTCTTCCAATCACCCCAACCACACTCATGGAGATCCAAAGTAAGAGTACATTTAAAAACTAGAGTTGGCCTTGGGAAATGGCTTGGTGCCATTGCTGAGCAACCAGGAGGGGTAGCATTTAGACCCCAGCACCAATGTCACAAGCCTGACATCCCACAAATGCTGACAACACCGGATCTGAGGGATTTGCCTGCTTTCCCCGTTTTGAAGTGTGAGCAGGCGCCCACACTTCACCGTAAGTGCCCACATTACCTCACACGGGTGTAATGTTCAAAAGATCTCAATAAAACAAAATCCATAGCAACCGTTAGAATGAAATGTTTAGATTCTCAGAGTTATGAAAAGTCTGCGAATTTAAACCCCAAACTTTGGCAGAATGTGATGATTTTATTTCATTCAAATTTAATATTTACGATTCTGCGAGAACGCCGTGATAACTACTTTAATAATTCTCCAATCAAAGAGGCTCTATAGTAGCTTCTCCATGCTCTCCTAAGTTGGAAAGATGAACAATGTATTACCTGTGTTTTATCATGGCTAAAGTCCATCTGGACCAGGAACATAATGAGCCGCACCACTGACTACATCTATTTTTCTTGACATGTTATTTATATGGGTCATTTTTCTCCCCTCATTTTATTTATTCTTTAGTTTTTTTCCTCAATGAAGTACCTTGGCATTGTTTTTCTTATCCTTAAAGCACCTCATAGTGTTTCAGATTTGCTGTTAGTTTCCTCTAGAGAAATTGTCATTATAAACAGTACCACTCTAGTGCCAACATGGCAAAAGTATCGTGGGTGATTTTAACTTGGTTAACACTGCTCATGAAGTAAGAGTTTGATTCACTGTGTCAGGGGCACATTACATGTGTGTGTGTGATACATGTCTTAGCTGAGCTGCCACACTCACACTAGGCATACTAATTATAAACATATCCTATTCATCCTTCATGCAGCTTCCCAGTAATAGAGCACAGGGAACACACTGCAGAGATAGAGTTAGGTCTATCCTCTTGCTCAAAGTCGATTTGGAAGTATTTTTTTTTTAATGTTAGATGAATGTGGTTTACATGTGTCATTTTGTACATGGGTTTCTATAAATAATTGAACACCTAGTTTAATCATTTGTCAATTATTCAATAGAGATTTCAAGCACAATGTAAGTGATAAAAATATTTTCATGTTTGCACACATAATTTATGTATTAATAGGGCAAGGTGCTAAACCCACTTTTTGATATATGAACCCACATTTTCTATAAGGAAAGAAAAGAAGTTTGAACTATGACTGCTGGTTTTCCAGGTAAGGAGAGGTGGTGTGCGGTTATTGAGGGAGAAATGAGCATCCTTTCCAGCCAGAATCTTTAGAATAATTAAAATAGAATTAACATTTCAACTGGACCTCATACACAGCACAAGGTCACTCTCAGGCAAATGCTCTCTCTTCTGCAACCACTGAACATTATTGGCAATCCCTATGGTAGCACTCTCAGGGCTGTATCTTACCGTCTTCATCTGCTGGCCGTTGATTTAGAGTATAATTCTGTATAGAAGAGAGTTACTGTTGCTCATCTTAAACCTTTGTGTCCTGACCAAATGAGCACTTCTTCAAAATTTAACCCTTTATTTCAAACGTGTGTTAAGTAAATAAGCTTTCATCTTTACGGTAGAAAGCATCAAATAGTTTACTTAATGACTTTGCTAAAGATTTCACAAAGTAGGCACATTTCTTGAGGAATTTCAGATGTTTGTTTAATCCCTAAAAGAAAATTAAAATCATATAAATGTACAAAAAAAATCACAATAGCAATTCAGAGTCAACTTTTTACCTTGATGGAAGTTCCTGCAATGCCATTTGGATTTTGGAGGAAAATTATTTTAAATATCCATACACATACAGCCATAAATGCATATAACATCAATCCCAGCACTACTTGCTCCAGGGTCTTCTGCTACTTATTAAGGAATTCACTATGCACTTTTGAGTTATCACTCAGCTGTTGTACAAAAGTCTATGAGTAAACTGATTTTTGGAGGCCAATTCCGTAACATTTTGAAACTGCTCATATCTTGACATTTATTATTCCTGCGTCTATCCTACAAAGGCACCATACATGTTTGGTGCTTTGAAGGGCTTAGAGGTAGGGTAGAGAAGTGGGTTAATGAGTGGGTGCCTACCCTGCCTCAGGATAAATGATAAGCATGGGGCATTGGGAGATTAAGAAGTCCTTGAAGAGCTTACATCCTAATGAGGAGAAGAGATAGATAAACAGACAATTACTCTACAGTCCATTAACCATGTTGGCAGAGTGTAAATTAATAGAGCCATTCTGTGGGACAATTTGGCAGTGTACAAGCTGTAAAAACTTGCATAGCCTTTGATCCAGCAAGTCTCTTCCTAAACATCCGGCCATTTATCTCTAGGTCTTGGCTTCTGTGCTCTGCTTTCCCCACAGCTGTACTGTGAACACCCATTGCTACCAAAAAGATATGGACTACATGTTGGTAATATAAAAGATACCGCAAGACTGGATATCTTATGAAGGCAGATCTATGCAATGGAGTCTCAGCCTAAATCCCCTCCCCCTAGCAATGATGCCTGAAACAACCAGTGAAGTCTTCCCAGTGTTATGGAGGGAAACACAACCCTCCTCCACTTTCTTTTGTTCACTCTGAAAATATATTCACTAACCATCAGTTCACTCTTTCCCTCTTCTATACCTCTGGCTTTTATTTTTAAGTGTGTGTGTGTGTGTGTGTGTGTGTGTGTGTGATTGTGCTTTGAAACTGTTACCAAAGAGATGTTGTACTTGCCATCCTCTACCTCATCTTCCTTACCACTGGAATTAACATTCCTGTTGTGCGATGCTCAATCCTTTCCAGCTCCCTTTTTTCCCCCTCCGCTTTCATTAGACATATAGCAAGCCATTGTGTTGAGTATCAACAAAACCCCAATGATAAACTCTCACATTTCCATCTGCCGTTAGACAACTTTTCCATTCATTACTCATCACAAATTCTGTGCGTTATTTCTGACAGCAGCTCTGCGTTCTGGCTTTCTGTTTATCAGTGTTGCTATAGTTCAACCTGGAGTCACTCAGGAGAATCCCCACCCCACACCGTTCTTTCTCCATCAATGCATCATGTAGAGGTTTTTATCCATGGGACAAAGTAAAGAAAAGGGTACTTATAATAGCCTCCACTATCCCAAACTCTGAATGTACAACTCTTGTAACAAAATTAAAACACCCAAATAGTACATAAAAAGCTTCTTCAGTGATGGTTACTCTCCAATAAAGACAGCATTGACTTAGTTAGTGTTTGTTGAGCTATACAGACTAAAGAATTATATTCTGTAACATAGACTTAAGAAATTGAATACCTATTGCACCTTAATTGTGAAATTGGAAAAATGAGGTTAGCTGAACGTTCTCTATGAGCTAGACATACATTTCCATCCATAGGGAGAAACCAGGCCATAGCACAGCGATAAAAATATTTTCACAACAAAGTTAACTAAAAATGTCATGTTCACCTTCAGCAGAGAAATGTAAGTTCTGTAGCCCTATTGTCTATAAAATAAACAAACACCACTACATTGAATTGCTCAGTATAAATGTTGCATCTTCCCCAGGCATATTCAGGTATCAAGTTTGTAATTTTTTCCTGAAAACAAACAAACAAAGAAACACAAAACAAAACATCACCTCTCCTAAAATGTAACAGTAGGATTATCTTCCATCCATCCAGTTTAGGTTATTATTAAAATTGAAACAAAAGCCACAACAAAAAAAAAACAACAAAAACCTGCAAATAGGTAATTATTTCAAAACTACCCTACGTGTACTGTAACTCTCACTGCCGACTGTGTAACGCTTGAGGCACCTGTGAGCAGGGCTTTGTGCTAATCATACCACTGACAAGCGCTAAGGACTACTTAGTCACTGCCTCTGGCTCCTCGATATTGCAGCCCAGTTTAATGTTGAATTTATTTTAATTAAATGCCCAAGCAGCATTAGGAATGTGTTATTAATTTTGACACCCACTTTCCACACAAGACTCATTCAGTATTTCCACTGCCTCCCTCACTGGGGGAAGGGCTGCCTCTGTTCTCTGTAGCTTGTCTCTTGCTCTATGATGGTGTCTCTGGTGGGTTTCCCAAATAGCCTCATTACTAGCAGGAGGCAGCCGATTAACTTGAACGTCTCTCCCATGCCATATGAATCATTTATTGGGCACCTGCCAGGTGTCACATTTTATGCTAACTGCTCTCTGTCTATATTATCTCACTTGTGTTATAGATATTTATTTAAAACCAGGCATGCAGGATCTGTTCTCCAAACACAAGCACAGCATCAAACAAGACAGACACATTTCCTTCTCATGGGGGACTGATTTACCTTAACCTTAGTTCACAAGATGAATGGAGTTGGACAGTTGAGGTCTGACAACTGGCATTGAGTGTTGACAAGAGAGGAAAAAAGGGACAAATGTACATACTAGATGACAATAATTCACAAAGCAATCTTCAGATACAGCAGAAATAGATAATCAGTGTGGAAAATTTGTCAGTACTGTGGGAGGAAGACTCTGCTTCCACCAGTGATCCACTGGTGATGGGGGCAAACACTGTATCACTTTATTGATTAGCTCCTTCTCCTTTTCTCTCTTGTGGGGACTTGCATAAAATAACCCCTCGGTGCAAATCAGAAAGGTAGTGCTTACACAGACCTAAATGTCAGGCTAGTGAACTCATGAGTGTGTACGGGGTGGTGTGTGGGGGGGTGACTGAAGTCACACAGCCAAAGAAGCGTGGGGGATTATATATGATGAGCTTAGACATTGGCAAGTTTTAAGGGAAAAATGTAAAATGTGATGGTACTCAAGCAGGATGATCTCATGTCAATGGAAGCTTCCTGTTGAGGTGACATTTACATATGGGTACTGTGGAGGGGGAGTGGTGGGGCCCTGTGCCTGGGATAAGCAAGTACAGAAGACTCGGTCAAAACAGGTCCACAGTGTCCCAGGGCCTGAAGGTTAGTCTGTGGAAGACAGTCACATTAGCTTGAGCCTCATCACGTAGGGACAGGTGGTCCTTGATGATTACTGTGGAATCCTTCTGTTTGCAATGATTGACATGGACCGACAGGCTCTGGTACAAACTTTAAAATCTAGCTGTTGGATAATGCATTTATTATATCAAGAAAGGGTGGAGAAATGCACGTTAGAAACTTGCTTCATCAAGGCAATGTATGGGTGAGCAGGGGGCGGTAGTGTAGCTGAAACAATGTGGTCACACAGATACACAGACTTGGAAGACAGAGTGGGGGTGGGGGCGACTCGGGGATCGAGTGTCAGTAATGGGAAGGAGGGATCAGGGATGACTATGGAGTCCTTACTGTGAGCTTTGTGAGTATATCAATGTCACTTGTGAATTAGGGATGGAAAGTAGAAGGACTGGTTTGGAAAGTAGAGAACCCCGAGAATATTGGAGAAGGTTAATCTATGAAGATTCTCCTTTTAAATAATGTGCCCTGCTTATTATGTTTATGTGGTTCTGACGGATTCTTCCATCTCAAGCTCCAAAGAAAGAATTTCTGCATTAAGGAATGTCCTTTGGGGCATAACTGCCAGGTGAGAGAAGAGTCACTTGTTGAGTGACATCCAGGCTTACTAGAATTCCTGGTACCTACCAAATGTAATGGGAATGTATCCTAGAGAACCTTTCTGGTTATGCCATCTGAAATTGTCCCTAGGCATTGCCAAATACTCCTGGTGCTACAAATCACCCCATGAGAGAACTATGGTCCTACAGAAGATGGAATATGAGCAGAATTCCAGCCAGGAGGAGACAATTCTTCACTTCAAGGAAAATTGTCTCTCTGAATAAATCAAAGGGAGAGGGAGAGGGAGAGGGAGAGGGAGAGAAGTGGGTTTGCTTGTGAGTACTCATGCCCATAGAAGTGATAAACATCAGAAATCCCGGAAATGGAGTTACAGGAGGTAGTAAGAACTCTCAGTATGTGCCCCTTACTGATGACCTGTCTTTCAAGTTCCAAGGTATTGATACGGAAAATGGTGGTATTTGCTGATAATCTTTGCTTCGATGTGCTTTATTTGTACTATTTACAATTGTTTTGAGAAGCTGTTGAGTTTTTTGCACAAAACTATATTTTCAGATTTTGAGGTAAAAACTAACATGTAAAAAAAACATGCAACCTGAATTTTGTTGATTAATATTTACTATTAAAAACTACACTCTGGAAATGAATAATTACTTTGAAAGTTTGCTTAAGATAGTCGGACTAATAAATAAATGTCATAATTCTGGATAGCCACATATTAACTACTGGGCTCTGTAATACAATTGCATTGAAGGTAAACTGGTTTTGAAAACAAGGGAAGAGTTGATTGGTGCTCTTCTGAAGTTGGCTACGGGAAGAAAGCGTAGAGGAAACAGAAGGGACACCTTCATTTCAGCCCAGTAGGACCAACATGGCATTCTCGGCTTGCTAGAAATACAAAAGAGTGAATTTTCATTGTTTTATGACATAGTAGGGGTGGCCATGTAGATGCTACAGTTAGCTTATATCTATCTAAGAACGCGTGCTGTGTTCTTAGGGATGCAGGTGTTCCTCCGCTGTCCAGCACTTGACTAAACTGTTCATTCCAGAGTTTCCAAGTAAGAAATATAAAGATATAAAAAAGAACAGTTACTTAGTAAAATGCTGTTAGCTTAACTGTTGTATTCAGAGTTCGACACGTGCTGAGGTTTACAAACTCATTTCTGATATGTATTTACGGTTATCTTTGCTGGTAAGTTTAACTCTCAAGTGATGTTTTGTTCTCATGTACCTTCAAAACATGTTCAGAAAGTATCAGGATACTATTGAAATTTCTTCAATGACAAATACTGTCTTGGGTGTTTCAAAAAAGCTTCTATGTAAATAATGTCAGAGATTTAAAAAGTAACACTGAGTACTTGTGTTTGATTCAAAGACCATAAATTTGAATACATGAATTCATATAAATTAGCAATCAGTCTGAAAAGCTGCCTTATTTATGTCTTTTCTTGCTCCTTATCTGGAAAATACGAACTACATTAATCAAAATATAAATGCAGCGAAAATGAAATGCAAAGCCATCTTCATTAATAAATCAGAGAAAATTCAGAGCACACAAGGAACAAAAAATAACATTTGGGTATCACAGCACTTCCAGGTCTCAAAGAGATCTCTTGTAGACCTTCAGATGGTTTTGTTCCGGAGATCCGAAGCTCTAATAACAATAATCAAAGCAGAGAGAAGAGAGCATGATCACAGAGCTGGGCATTCAGACTGCTCGCCTTGGAGGCCACAATGGACTCAAATCCCTAATTCTTGCAAGTGCTCTTTTCGCCTTTCATTCAGTCTTCTTTCATTCATTATCCATCCTGTTATCAATGGCTAGATTTAATTATTTTAATATGAATTTAGAAGTGTTTATTCTATCATGCAGATGTACCTGATTGTCTTTTTAAGAGTTATGTTGAGAATTTCATATGACTACTGCACTTACACCATTTTACTCTCCTATCTCTCACACCAACTACTCTTGTGTACTTTACAACTCAATCTTAAACACATAGCCACTTCTCTATTATACACACACACACATACACACACACACACACACACACACACACACACACACACACTTCCTGTTCTTTAGCGATGCTTGTATGTACAGGTGTTTAGGGCTGACCTACTTAGAACTGGACAAACTATTAGGAATCTCATGTCTAGAGAAAACAGATTCTCCATTTTCAGCAGCCATTGGTTGACTATGGTTTTCATCTAGGGATCGGGCCTTATGACCAGCCCCATCTGTGCTGTGGTATACACTGGTATATCATCATGCAGGTTGTCTAGACAAGCATAATGTTAAGATTTCAGGGTTGGAACTCCCTACCATGTTTAGGAGAAATTTTCTTGTAGCCAGTGTCCTGGCCCTCAGGGTCCTATACTCTCTCTGAATCCTCTGCTATGACATTGCTTGAGCTTCAGTACAGGGGTTGCATTGTAGATAAAATGCCTTGAAAGTGTTTTGCATCATCTTAAAAGGCTCATGCAAGACAGGCCTGAGATAAAACCATCTACCTCCTGATGCCTGGTTTTGTATTTCTTTCACTCACATTTTCTTTTGTTTAAAACAAAAGAAAACAGTTTTGAAAAACTAAGTGTAGAGAGATTCCTGAGCAGAGGTTGTTCATGCTATGCTTTTAATTTCTTTATCATAATACAAATCACAGAACTGTATCAACCATTGAAAAAGAACATGTTTAGAACGCATTTAAGACTGTGTAAGTGAAACTTATTCTCTAGTTGAGAAAGGCAGTGGGCAGGCTTCTGGTTTAAATTTTAAATTGACCTTCATTTGAAATATTTAGATGAAAGATTTAAATATTTAAATCTTTCAAAGATTTGAGCTCCCCCTGAAAGATTTCTACAAGGAATCATACGATTGTCAAGCCAGGAATGGATTCTTCAGTTGGTTTGCTCTGTAACTGTAGTGAACTCTTTAAGAAGAATTTGTATTTCCAGTGTTGACAAAGACACTCAAGAAATGAATCCCCAAATTTCAGGTGCAGATGATATGGCTGTCTGCTGACATTATGAAATTACTTTCCTTCTTATTACCAGCAACCTTGTGAGCTGGCTGGTAGATCCTGGAAGTCCTGTGCACATCACAAGGCTTCAGCCAGAGCCACCTCTTTCTGTACTTTCAAAGCTCTAGATGGTGGAGAATCACGTGTGCTCTGCTAAACCACCCCAGTCTCTCCGTCAGAGAAGAAATCTGAACAATAAGCCAACCATCTTACAAAGGATATTGATCTCTGTGATTCTTTCCTACCTACATCTGTAAAAGGAAAGACTTTGAACCTAACACCATGCTTATAATGGCATAATTATAGTGGCAGCATTGGAATTATCATTTTAGCATGTCTATAATATTATTTTGTGCACTTAAAATTCATTAAATTACCTGTGCTCCAATCTCATATGAAACTGAGCGTTACATAAAAATGGAAGCAGGTCGTTGCTATCAGAGATGTTTGTTAGTAATTAAAAGGAGGAGAAAGTAAAATATTTGAATGTACTATTTGGACGGTTGGGTGGAAAAGACATCATTTAGATTTATTTCAAAGGTCAAGTCAGGTCTCAGTAGCAACAGCATCCAAAGTTAGGATATTGTAATTGAGAAAAATAATATTCCACTAGAAAATTCTATATGAAAATGAACATTAAATCTAAGCAATCTCCATACATACAACTTATTTTTTTAAAATTGTATATTTATAGTAATTAATCACTTAACTCTTAACGTGGAAAAAAGCATAAGAAGAAATGATTGTTCAAGCTAAACTTTTAAAATTTGTAATATGTTCTTAGGACTTGGGTTTTAGTCTGAAATATTTTATTTGTACAAACGACACAAGTGCTAAGAAACAAAGAAGAAGAAGTGAGCTCACACAAGAACAATGTAGGAAAGCCCAGTCATGGGTTATCTAAGAATGGCGTACTATGTGGAAGCATTACGACAAAATCCAATATTGCCATACCCCAAGTACAAGCAAATCTTGTGTTGCCCTGTAGCCTGGAGATAGCCTTCACTTGATGGAGCTCCTTGGTAAATCCAAGAATGTGCTTTTCCCTAAGTAGTGCCTGCCATTACACTCTGGTTTCTATATTTCTAATTTCAGGGCGACTGGCTAACAATTGCAAATGTCATCATCACTGTGTACCTCTTGCTTTCCTGTGTAGATCAGCAGATCCATAGACACTTCAGAACAGTGAGGCCCACAATCAAGGCTTGGGCTCTGCTGCTCATTCTTCATGCAAGTGTAAGACTGTAAGGCTTCATACATGCAGTTTCAACACTGGTAAGCAATGCTCCACACAACTGTACAGAGTTATGCTGGGACTGAGCAAGGCACAATCGAAAATTCACAGAATCCTTTGCTGTTTTAAGCGCTTCATCATTATTGGCATGCCAAGCTTGACTGTTCGGACACAAGCCAAATCTGGTAGAAGGGTCTTAAAGTAGGTCAGACATTTATCACTGACAATAGATGAAAAACTCACTTTTCTCTTTTGTCATTCTGCCTTCCCAAGAGAGTAACTTCCATTGAAGTCTTAATCATTTCTAGTACCGCATAGAGATCCAGGAAGGCAAATGGGTCACCACAATGGTGATGTCTCTTATCAATGCTGTAATGAGGAGAGGTTGAGTCATACCGTTGGGAAGATACAATCAAAGGTTTCAGAAGAATGTTCACGCGGATGGAATAGCTTACCAATTCTGTGATTCCCCTGTTGACACAAACATGAAGTTCCCTCCCCTTTTTAAGTTTCTCAATGAATCGTGAAAAATACGGTTTATTTAGCATTAACTATCTTTTTAAATTTTGTCCAGCGTTTGGGGCTAAAGACTGGCACAAGGAGCCCTTTAATCCCTCGGCCTGACCAGCTCCTAACATGTCATATGCCGCCTTCACAAGTGTGCCTCAAAAGAACAAGACAGCTTCAGCAAGCAGACGATGAAACATTGAGGTTTTCTACAAACCCTTTTTTTTTCCACTTAGATATATTCTTTGAAAATTTAACAATTTATGTAATACACTCAGATCATATATCCTCACCTCTTTCATTTTCCTCAAATACAAGTATACTCATAATACCGATGCCGTAAAATATTGCTGTATTATGCTGCCTTCTTCCATGAATGTAGGATGTTCATTCAAGTAAATGAAAATTTTGAAATAGTCTCACTTAACAACAGATGAACAGAAACTCCGTTTGATTTTGAGGGACACAGCGGTGTCTGGTCTCTCCACCTCAGCCTGTGATCCTGAGGTCATGGCGTTCCACTCTGTGTTGGGACTTTTTTCGTGCTGCTTGCTGAGAAGCTTCCTTCTAACGGCTTCATTGTGATTACTTTGCAGTTCTTCTGTCCAGGGACAACTAAATGACAGCCGGCCTGGAGTTACAAAAAACCTTACTTTCTGGAAGGCAATGGAAAACAAGGGTCCTACAAACTGCCTTGGTATTTTCTTGCTTTTCATTTTCAGAGCCCCCAGCCCTTGAACTTGGAAGACCCTGAGCCTTTGATTCTGGCTCCAAGGACTCCGAGTTTCTGCCCATCGAGCACTCTGAAACTTTGACTCATGCCCTCTGTTTATCTGTGGCGTGTACGCAGTTTTGATCTAAGACGTTTGGTTTAATTCGGATCTTGTAACCGCAGAGTGCCTCATCTATCTAACCCGATCTCAGTTCAGTTGGTATTAATCAACACTGTAAGCATCATAGTGAGTGCAGGGCAGCCTAGTTCTCCCACATTATTCACCAGTCCCTCCTTTACCATAGTGTCCCAAATCAACAAACTTCTGCCTTTGAATCAGTTCTCTTCCCATGGGTAATGAAAAACATTGATTTGGTAGAAACGTGAATTGGAATGTATGTAATGAGAAAATATCTTCATAATCGCACGCCTTGATGTGACGATGGAAATGTAATGGACGATTCGGTCTCGCAGAGCAGAGCTCCACACAGATGGGGCCACAGAGAGGCAGTTTCGCTGCTACCTTCCTCACCCACGGCTGTATCTCACAAACAAGAGGCTGTAACCCTGGCTTTCCACTAAATCCTTCCATCAGATCCACAGTGAGGTATCCAGAAAGCCGCTTAAGCGGAGCGCTGTGTGTCCACAGAGCGGAAGTGATAATCCGCAGAATCCGGTGCTGTTTCAAGCACTACATCATGATTGGCACCTCAGGCCTGGCTGCATGGAAATGAGCCGAACCCAAGAAAAGGGTCCTGAAGTAGGTCAGACATTTATCATTGACAGTAGATGGAAAAGTCACTTTTTTATTTGTCTGTTTATTTCCCAGAGAGTAAGTTCCATTGAACATGAAGTGGGCCGTGATTATAATAGCCATTTTATCTTCCAACTGAGGAGGAGGACTTTGAGAGAGTGCATTTACAGCCTTCTCTAAAGGCTCCTAGGGAACTTTTACAAACCATATCCTCCAAAACGTGTCCCTGATTGATTTTAATATTACTTGGTGTCACCCTCTGGAACCCAAATGTGATACAGTAACTATTCATGACATTTAACAGCCTATGCTCTTTTTTGGGGGGAGGGGTATATTTACAGTAAAGAAACTACAGAATTAATTCCAAGTATTTTCAAAGCACATCAAAGCATAAGTTCTTGCAGTTTAGCAACACATTCTGTGTGTATTTGTGATCCCGTCCTTCTAAGACATGGCTCAGGACTGCGTACTGTATGGATATCGCTCACAGGTGCTTACTGTATGTCCAGAGGCTAGAGGTCTATATCAGAAGTAAATTCGAACCTCATCTCCCACTGGCTTTGCAGCCTCATGCAAGTAATAGCTGCCTGTGTTGTGTATTTGCCATTTCTAAAGTAATGGGGACAATATAGTAATTGTAACTGTCTTACTTGGTTCTTAAGAGGGTAAAATAACATATCACTGGCCTAAAGGACATGGTTAACAAATATTGGATAGCATTGTTACTCTGTTAAATTCTCTGGAGTCTAAAGGAAATGAGTGTGAGACTAACTGTCCCTTCATGAGAAATGCTTGCGGTAAAGGAGGCACGGCATAGTAAGGCTTGCATAGAAATGCAACAGGGAGAATTACAGAACAACCGGTGTTCTGCTGGGTAGAACTTAAGCTTAACCACATACCCAACTCACGCAGGCAGCATGAAGCGTAGCACTAACTGTGCAGAGCAGTCATGGAGTGCCGCAGTGCAGTAGTAGACACAGATCTGACTTCATCTGAGAGGACTATTCCCCAAAGAATGTAGATGCGAACAGACCCTCTCAGACAGGGAAGCAACACGGCACATCTGTGGTCTTATGCTGTGTATCTGACTACATGCAGTGGTGTACTAAATTGTTTGAAGACAGTTACCTTCACGCACAGTGCTTAAGTAACTATGGTTGCAGACAGCTTGAATTGGATATATCGGAAATAGGAAGAAACAAGTTGGGAGGTATTTGCTCATCAAGTTTACAGCTCACAATGTCAGCCACAAGCTATCAAAGGCATGATGGAACGATATTTTAGAATCGGGACACTTCCTCACCAGTAGTGGTTAATCTTCTATTTCTCTAGTGCAAGAATTATTTTCTGAAATATTTCTAATGATTACAAGAGACTGCTTCTTAATCCAGGGCACTCCAAACATCTAAAAATATTAGTGGAAGACTGGATTTGCCTGTTCATAGTCAATGCTCTCATATCTTAATGCTCTGATGAGTACAAACACCAGGGACAGTGCTGTTTACACAAAGGTGAGCTTCGACAGTGAGGATTATGACATCAAGGAGATCGAAGTGACATTTATAGCTCTGCAGTGATGGGCACCACTGTATCTGGAACCAAAAAGTTCAGATCACTGTGAGCCTTCCCTATCCGGTTTCACGTTGGTTTTAAAATACAGTGTGTGAAGGATGTCCTTAGAGAACATTAAAATTCTGGAAGGAAAAGCACAAAGCTTTTGGCTTATTGTGGTACAAGGTAATTGTTTCTGTAGATTAATAAATGATTAACAGGAATAATCATTGTTTCATTTTTTAGTTCGGGACATTGTCTGACCAAAGTTGGAGAATTTTAACATAAAAGATCTACAGCAAATACGTTTGACTCTATGGACAAGTTGGTTTCTTTTGAAAAAAAAAAGACAGAAAAAAATCAGTCATAGATAATATGGAAACAAATGCATATCATGTTCCTTAAATACATTATTTACAGAGCCTGCCTGTGAAAAAGCTTTAGTTATTAACCTGTCCATTAGTTATTATTTTTCTATAATACATATAGTTGGAAAAATAGTGCTTTGTGCCTTACTTGTTTTCAGGAAGAAAGGGTTTGCTTGGGCTCATGGTTTGAACATACAGTCCATCCCTGCAGAGGAAGCATGTTGCTAAAAGTGTGATATGATAAAAGTCACATGTGTCTGCATTCAGGAAATGTGAGAGAGTGAACATCAACGGTCAGCTCACATATCTGTTTTATTGTCTAGGACCCTAGTCCCCAGAATGGGACTACTCACAGTTTGGTTGGGCCACCCTGACTCAGGGAATCAGATCAGATATCTTTCCTACAGAAGTGTCAAGAGTTTTGTCTCTTATGCTAATGGACATCCTGGCAAGGTGACAGTGAGCAGGAACCACTGCAGTTCCCAAAGCTCCATCCTTCTCAGTGAGCACAGAAGAATGAACCAGTGCCCAGGCTTTGGGAATGATCCTGAGTTCTGTGATATTCTTTCCATACAATTTTCCAAATGCCTCACTGGGGTCGATGCTTCTTAACAGCTGCTGCCTCACAACCGTGACTAAAATAAAGCAAGCAGTAAAGACCTCAGTCACTCTTTTATCTTCTCCTTTCACAGAGTGTAAGGAGTCATTCCTAGGACCACAGATCTTATAAAGAGTGAATGATAAAGAATCGAGGAGCCACAGACCTTTGGTCTTCAGTATGGTAAATGACTTTGTTGAAGCACAGACAAAGCAAAACAAGGGGTAAATATTTTGGAAGTTCATAGGTCTCAGAGGAAAGGAAAGCAGAGAAACAACAAAATTTACCTCACTGGCACCACAAAGGAATAATGACTCAATAAGAGTATTACAGCAGAAGGTTTGTGATTAGTTCATGTGTCCTAAGTCTTCTGGCTTGCACTATTTTTATAGGCACTTTTTTATATGTGCTGGAATATATATATATATATATATATATATCCTCCCAAAGATGCAGACAAGAGGTACTTTCTACCTTCAGTTCTGAGTATCTGAATGGGATTAAAGCCTTTCTGAGGCCTGGGTACTAGAAATTCCTCCTTGTTCCTGTTAAGCAATCTACTTTTGACTGTTTCCCATTGCCTGAACCAGACACAGTGCCTTGAAGTCCTTTCCATTCTCCTTAGCCCCACTCTGTATACCACCGAATATTAAAGTGTAGAAAGAGAAGGGAGCGACACTTCTCCTTAAGGAGAAAAGTCTATTATTAGCCTTGCTTGTGTTCCTTGGATGTCAGATAAACTTCGATGTGAGGATTGAGGATTCTGAGGCTGTTTTTCTAAACACGTTAGAAATAGCACTTAGCTCTTACTGTGGGAGGAAATTTAAGAAAAGTTCAACATGAATAGAATTACATTTGTCTTCATTCAATCCTGGTGAACGTCCTGGTACCAGAGCATATTGCTTTCACTGTGCTGTCATTTCTGAAACCCAAACTCCAAAACAAAGAAAGAAAGAAAGAAAGAAAGAAAGAAAGAAAGAAAGAAAGAAAGAAAGAAAGAAAGAAAGGAAGGAAGGAAGGAAGGAAGGAAGGAAGGAAGGAAACAAAACAAACAAAACCTGCTATAATTACTGAAGAGAGCATCTAGGTTTAGTGGCATTCCAAGAATGAATGGAGTGAAGTAGCTCCATGGTGGCTTAAGTTCTTCCAGGCACTGGCTAGTAGAGGGCCTCTTTCCTTTACTAGTGGGGAAGCCAAGGCTCAGAGAGGCAAGGCCCACAGCAGACATCTAATGAGGTCATGATGAAGCATGGCCTTCATCTTGTGAGGCTGTGAGAACTCGTGCCAATCAAATGGCAATATAACCAAAATGACAAGGTACAATGTGAAGAAAAAATAAGTGCGGTAGCAGAAGAGTGAGCCAAAGTAAGGAAACCTTGGAGAAAGAAAAGAAACAATGGTATAAGTATCTATCCTAAGGAAGTGGACAGATGCAAGGCTTAAGAGATACAATGTCTCAAGAGGCTGCCACTGATAGCCTCAAGGACCCCGACTGGCTGAAATTTTTGCTAGTCTGTGACCATTCTAAGAAGTTCTTTGTTTATCTGCTAGTAATTTAGTCATTGTAACTTTTCCATAATTTCTCTAGAATTCATGTATAAAAAGAATAGATAAGATGAAGAATGAAAGAAGGTAGCAGCCTGATACCCACCTCTTATCTCTGTACCCAAGCACACAAATGTATGTCTTATCAGCATACACACACTTTAACAATACCCTTCTCCTATTCTCTCATAATACACACCCTCACCCTCTTGCTACACTGCAGCTGGCAGTCAAGACCATCAAGGACAAGCACAGGACCCAGTCCATAGCTCACTCTTAATCTTACATTGATCCACTTGTGAAATTGTCATGGCTCTTTTCCTCCAGCTTGCTACAGCTTTTTCACTTGGGTTCTTTAACATATTCTGTGGTTTTGTTTTTACTTCATTGGTTGTTCTCAATCCTTTTCACTAATTCATCCTTCTGCCACCCTCTGAGGTCTTAAAATCTAATCTAGTTCTCCACTCTTTTTTGTTCCCACTCTCCTTTGGAGTCACTCAGTCTAGCAGCCTCAATATGAGACTGTTTTTAAAATATCAAATAAATAAGTTACGCTGGCAAGTCATGTAATATGATCCCAAACAGCACTTTCAAATTCTATGTTTCAGAGAACTCACATGTACTTATGGTGTAAGTAACAATATTAAAATATGCATTTATAAGGGGTTATAAATTATGCTATAAATATTGTTATGAGATAGAATATTA
This sequence comes from Grammomys surdaster, assembly GCF_004785775.1. NCBI lineage: Eukaryota > Metazoa > Chordata > Mammalia > Rodentia > Muridae > Grammomys > Grammomys surdaster. The sequence continues at coordinate 15,003,040 of NW_021604567.1, read as the reverse complement.
ACTCTAATGTTATTTTTAATGTATAGCACCATCAACATATATACAGCCAGTATACATGTAAAAACAAATACCAATAATTTAGCTAAATATTCTTCATTTTCCCATTATGTATAACCCTCAAAGTCACTCTGTTTTTTGATTCTGTACTTTTTTGCAGTCAATATGGCACTGTCTAATACTTAAGTTTGTTTTTCTTTACTTGGGGAATTTAAAAAGAGAAACTTAAGGATCAATTCTCTTTTTCATACTAAAAATGAATGGAAAATTCTTTTAAAAGACCGGCTTATTAGAATACTAAATAAAATAAACTGTATTCTTAATATGTATGTATCTCCAGGAGCTAAAAATTTTAACAGAACTCCCATGAATAGTGTATGATTATCTCCAATATTTTAAATGAATTTCCATCTCAACTTTTCTTTTTCTGCTTTTGCATATCTCCCAATGGTCTTGAAAATGGGTGAAATTTTTCAGTTTTCTTTATTTAGAAAATTTCTAACTCAAAGGAAATAAATTAATATGTTGTGAGTTGCTTGCTAATTCTGACAGAGCCATCACTTTGTCAGACTCTAAACAAGCTGCAACCTGATCAAGTTACTCTGGAAAACATCTGCACAAGCCCTAAACTGTCTGTAGGACACACAGGGTTTGACACAGCTGACTATGAACAAATCCTGCTCCACACCTCTGGTGTTTTTATGGTGAGACATCTCCCACAGTGTGCCTTGTTCAGTCTGTCATTGCTTTCTGCATGAAAACTCATTTTGTTTCTCTCCTGCTGCTTGTGAGTAAACTCCCTGATGTGTTTGCAATTTATTGTGATCTCTTTCCCTCATTCCAATAGAAATAAATCTGATAAACCTTCTCACAGTGACCAAAGTAGAAGACTATAAAGACTTAAGAATGATGTCAGTGATAAGCACAGGGTGGTTACTAATTAAGTGGTGTGTGACAGTAAATCTCTTATTGGCAACATTTTAATATATACATTGAACAAAGCCTGTAATCAGAAACCGGTGGCAAACAGCGCCCATGAGAAAGTGCAGTTAGGTTATTTTTTGTTCTTCTCTGACTTATGCTTTTATCAAATATACAAAAAAATGTTTTTTGTCTTGCAAACAATATTCTCTAAGGAACTGGGTCTGGAGGTCAACAAAAAGATGCTTGATCTGTGATGAAAGACTAACTGGAAAATGTATGCTCTAATCATATATTTGTTCATCAACCTCTGATACCTTGTGAGTTTTGCTATAGCTACTGCCATGAGCCTTTAGTCCTTCATTAAATAGAATAACCTTCTACACACCGTGAACATATGTGAGAGTCAATATTGATCACCACCTTGACAAGGTCCATAATCACTAAACAGAAAAACCTTTCAGAATGCTAACAAGAAATTATTATTTACGCTAATGACTAGTCTGTATGAATTGAGGTGGGAAGAGGCTTGACAGCACAAGTGCTCACTGCTCTCTCCTTTCAGAATGCCGATGCAATGATTTCAGCTGTTTTACCCACCTCATGGCATGCCATCCTTGTCATGATTGAGAAGAACTTCAGATTATGAGCTAGACCCTTCCTTTCTTCCTTAAACAGCTGATGGAAGATGTTTGGTCATGGTGGTGAGGCAATTAGTTAATAGAGAACACTGGTACCAGGAAGTGGGCTGTTGCTGACATAAACTCTAAAATGTGGCCATTTCGCTTTGGAGCAAGTTTGCAGGAAAAATTTGTCAGAATTTGGAGCTTTGGGGTAAAAATGCTTTTGAATATCATAAGACATGATGAAGGACCCATTCTGGTGGGAACTCAGAAAGCAAGAATGCTGAAAGAAAAATGGACCAGCAAAAGCCTAACTCATGAGCTTTCAGAGAGGAACTAGGAATCTATCAATTACTGGGCTGGAAAGCATTTGTATTATATTCAGGTAAAGAATCTAGCTATATTCTACCCATGTCCTGAGAACTTGTGTGGGATTGAATTTAAAAGTGGTAGATTAATTTACTTGGTAAATTACTTGGAGAAAATTTAAAGATAGGATAACATTCAGTCCATGGTATTGCTGTCTACTGTACATATATAGATCTACAGTTAAAAAAAAGATCAACAGTTGGGAAGAAAGATTTCTCTAAAATATGCATTTTGATGAGAAAAGGAAGATAAACACACTTAAAGATTCAGTCAAGATGGGTGCTTAAGGAAGACTAAGTGTCAGAGAAATCACCTCCTTCTTTTACATGAAGAACAGCAAAAGTGCCCTGCAAACAAAATCTCATACCATGGCTCCAACTTCTGAAAAAACAAAGTCATTTGAAAGGGGAGAGCTTGGCCAGAGAATGCAGTCTAAGAGATTACCTTCAAAACAACCATTTAGAGAAGAGTTGCCATAGACACACCCTGGAATACACGTGTGTGGGCGGGGAGATTGAAACTAGGGGTTGACTAGGGCTTAGGCTCCATTTTCAGTTTGCAGCAGAACTTGCCAACATGGTCCCTTCCATACAGTTGGTTTCACAGACACAGAAGATGTCACTGAGTCTTACTTAAGACAGTTTCCAGAGAGCAGCGAGGCCCAGTGTTGTGAGGCAGAGGCAGAGGCCCTGTAAGAAAGCCAGGAGTGGCCATTGTGTGAAGCTTTGAAGGGAAATCCCATGGTATACTAGAGGCTCTAGATTTTAATTGAATCTAGAATCACTCAAAAGACAAGCATCTGATTATATCTGTACGGAATTAACCAGATTAGGATAACTGAGCTAGAAACAGTTCCAAACACAGATGATACAGTTCTACCCACTGCAGTCAGACTAAATGAAAAGGAAAAGTCAACTGAGTATAGTCAGTCACCATTTCTTTCTGGCTTGTGACTGCAGGTGTGACATGAGCCACAGCTTCATGTTCCTTCTCCATTACCATGATATGAGCAGCTGCTTCTTGCTCTGCCTGCTCCTCCTTCCTACCATAATGGACTATAATGAACCCCTGCCTTCAGTAAGATCCTTTTGTCAAATGAATGAGACAGTGAACCTAGAAAATCATATATATCATGACACGGTTTACCCAAGTATTTGGAAATATACGTTCCATCACACAAGAGAGGTCAGAAAAAGAGGTAAAACTTAGAAAATAGAAAAACTTTGTGAAATGTCAACTTACAGACTTCAAACAAACAATGAAATCGTTTTATAGCAGCTGCAACAGACTCCAATGTGATTCCACAACTCTGTGTCTGTCGACAGTTTGTCCCGGGTGATGAAAAGGCACATGGGCTCCTGCTCGTCTCTGCTGGCCTTGAACCAATGCTGCACTGGGAGTGCAGACAAATGACACCATACCTGCTCGGTTTGGCTGTACTCTTCCAAGTTTGCCAAGCAGGATAATTTGGGAGTTCAGGCTTCACAGAAGGCTGTGCTGGAGCAGTTAGAACCCAAAGACAGAACTAAAGTGAAAGTGCATGGCTACTGACATCGTCAGTAAGATCTGCATTCATCTGAGGAACAAACACCAGAGGTGTGATGCCTGAAGGACAGGATCTATAAGCAGGCCTTCACTAACATCAAAAGGCCCTCCTCTCTAGGAAACACACTTTCAAGACAACAAAAAGAAAAGCTATAGATCTAGAAAAACTATTTGAAGAACTGTGATAAATTATTGAAATCTAAAACACACAAAGAACTATAAAGAGAACAATAAAGAAAAAGTAGCTCCATCAGAAATTGATCACTGGTCACTAAAAGGACACACAAGTAATAAAAAAACATTAATAGATGTTCCATTTTGAGTCCTTACAGAAGTAAGAATTAAGTAATTCGACAAAACAGCTGTCAAACAGCCAGAATCCTGACTACTGACACAGTCAATAAATGATTTGAAACAAGAGGAGATTTATTCACTGATGGGATAAAGAATAGCATAGTTGTGTTACATCTGATCTTAACCTAAAGGCTGAGAAGTGATACAAGTATATGTATGTTACACACACACACACACACACACACACACACATAGAAAAGTTATTTTAGAAGAAAGTATGCAGTTTATTCCTATAGGGTCTCTTACAGCCTGGATTGGCCTCAAATTTACCAAACAGCTGAGTATGACATTGAATTCTTCACGCTCCTGTTTGCAAAATGCTGGGATTGGTAGTACTGGGCTAGGATACATTGCTCAGTGCAATAGTTACTGTCCAAATTAAACATATTTTTACCATAGGAGCCTGTCATTGGGCTCCATGATACATTTCCAAAGAAAATGAAATCCATGTCTATGTAAAAACACGCATTTAATATAAGTAGCAGTTTCATTCATCATTGTCAAAACTGAGTAGCATCCAAGACGTCCTTGCATGCATGAATGAATGAACGAACTGCTTCACATCCAGAGAATAAAATACTACCTGGCACTATAAAGAAATGAGTTATCAAGTCAAAAATGAGGTAAGAAAGAATCTTAGATACAGATGACTAAGTAAAACCAGGCAATCAGAAATTTGTGTATTCTTCACAGTTCTGATTATATGGTGTTCTGGATGAGCCCAAAGTAAGGAGATATTAAGAGTTGGTAGAGATCAGGTAGAAGGAAAGAATGAGTAAGGACAATATTACATTCTGAGAACAGTGCAAACAGTGCATGATAGTTTGCTTTATGGTCAATTCATGGCAGGGTCTAGAAACTTGGAGAATAAATGGCACAAAAAATGAGCTCTAACATAGATGTGCATGTGTGTTTGAGCCCTTAGATGTTTGTTGGGTCCCCAGGAACTAATACAGGCAGTTTGGAATACCTGACCTAGGCCCTGGGAAACAAACTTGTGACCTCTACATAAGTGTAGTTACCATACAACTGGGGATGGGAGAAGATAAAATTTAGACATCATATAAACATCAAGTAAAGGTCCCAGTACAAAGAATATGTTATATTCCTTGTGGTCATTGGCCAAAGGGGACTCGCAGACATTTATACTATTGTCAGTGATAATATCCTTAATGTAAGACGTGTACAGTGGCACAATAGCATTACAAATGAGCTACTTCTTGTAGCAAACGGCAATTAACACAGAGACCTAATACTGTCTACAGAGAGTGAGTGATTTTCAAACTCTCAGCCCTAAATTGGCTGTCTTTATCATACTTCTCCCTTCAAAGCTCATGGATCTATGAGGACAAGGAGGCAGAATCATTGCAGGAACCAGAGGTGGGGATGGGTTAAAGGAAACTATTTTCCAGATAAAACCTGGATGATGCATAGAAGAACACACAGAGACTACGACATTATACAGAACACTCACACAAACTTAGCACAGACAAAGCTACATCGTGGAGAAGGAGAGTGAACAGAAATTCCCATCTCTAGCCAAGAATCTATTCTTCACTGATAGATCAGCAAGAAGGAGCAGCAGTTTCCTTCAGTGAAATGACACTGGGTGTATCAGGCACACTGCAGGGATGTCCCCATGCTCAGGGGTAGTGCTGGTCAACACAAATTGGAGTCCATAGTATGAACATGGGTAGGTAGAGAGCTGAGGAGGAGGTACAAGGAGTTGAGAGATGGGGAAGATTATGCGCAAAGTATAGTGGAGGAAATTCTCAAAACGTAAATGAAAACGTTTAAGAAACATAAAAGAGAACAGAAGAGCATTTAGTGAGCCATCTCGCCAGCCACAGGATATGCCATCTTTTACTGGAAAATAATTTTTAACACTGGAATCAAAATGAAAGATATAAATTCATTCAATACAGGGACAACAGCTCTAGGTACTTAGAGCTGACTCAAAGAAAAAAATGAGCAGGTTTGTTTAAAGTCCAGCCCTTCCCATAGGTAATAACAAGTAAAGATACATCTCAACAGCCAGAAGTCTACTACTGTGAAAAGTTCCTGAGTAAGGAATCAGGGTGCAAAAGAGAGATTACAAGCTGCATCTTCATCTTCTTCCCAAACGGCCTGGCAGTATGTATGAAAGAGACATGAGCATCATCATAGAAATCAGTTAGGTCTCTACAGGTTTCGATGAATTGTGTCTAACAGACTCACTGTGTAATCAAATTATGGTAATGTGGAAGAGACTGGCAACCTCTTCATGTAAGGTGTTCATGAGTGATTTCCTCTTTATTTTCTTTGTTTTGTAGCTATAATCAGATTCACCACCTGAAGTGCCATTAATCACATATGAAAATGACACTCCCACTGTGATTTATGGAAAAGGCTAAAGCAATTCTGACATCTGACAGTAGTTCCAGTTAGTTTGTCTTGTCCGCACAAGCACATTATTAGGTTTCATTAACTTGAATCATCGTGAGAATGTCAATAGTGCTCACATATAATATTTATAATTTCTTATAAGATCTTAAATATTAGAAAACAAATTATATAATAAACTTGTCTTGTTTCTGTAAAGAAAGCCAGGAAACACGGAGTCTGTACCACTGTCTGTGCAGGAGTCTGAGTTTGATTAGCTGCCTTATTTCAGAGATACAAATATTGCCAAAAATGCAAGTCTATTGAATTCCAAAGAAAAGTAGACATAAATTCACATGGTTTAGATACAATGCAATTTTAATATTATTATCATTTGATTCATTCTCAAGTATAGATTTTAGAAGTTGCAGTGCTCTAATTAATTAAGACATTATACAGAAAGTTCTACTGTTATCTGGATAGAAAGAATTTGATTAATGGCTCAGCAATGACTTTGCAAGCCTTCGTCAGTCAATCAAGTATAAACTTCAGACTCTAGAATGTGATAAATTTGAGGCTGGGGATGTAGCTCAATGAGAACTGTGCTTACTGTACAAACTTAAGGACCTGAGTTGAGATCTTCAGCTGCAATGTACAAGGCTGGGCACTGTGGGACAATCCTGTGGTCGTAACTCTGGGAAAAAGAGGAGACAGATGGACTGTTGAGCTTCCTTGCAGCCTGTCTACCTACAACTCTGATCTTCCCTTCCAGTGAGAGCCCCAGCGTCATAAAGTAGAGGGGGTCAGAAGGCACCTGGTGCGAACACTTGACTTTCATGTACATACAACATGTACACTTGCACTGTATTTGCACACATATGCAGCACACATACACACACACAGAGGAGTTGTGATAGAATTATTATTGAAAATTGCAAAATATGACTACTTTTTATGTGATTTATAAGTGAAATACTTCCTACAATTTTGTGGTGTTACCAGCTTGCACACATGCACTTTAATAAGATTATTACAAGACATACACATACACAGACAGACAGACAAACAAGACAGAAAGAATGACAGAGAGTGACAGGGACAGAGACAGACAGAGGGAGATACCAGAAAACTTACTAAACCCATTCAAGAGACTGACTGAGTTTTGAAAACCATTCCTTCCACTTAAACGGTTTATATTTGGATCACATGGATTCTGATAATACATCAATGGTTAATCAATTGATTAATTTCAAATACAGAAGAGACAACTATTCTAAATACTTCGGATGAACTGTAAAAGAAAATAATGGGATGTGATGGAGCTGAAGTTTACTTAACAATAGCACAGTACTCTTGTAGAAAGCAGTTGCTCCCTGATTTTCCTTACACATCATGGCAGGCAATTAATTAAAACAACAGGGTGTCTCAGGTCCATGTGAATCTTCCATGGAGCTTACACCTCCTGTGTTTCTAAAAGGAACTGCACACAGTCTGATGGACATCAGAAAAGAAAAATTTTCATATATCTTCCATATCCTTGGAAGTTATCAAATGGAGCGATAGTTCATAATGTATCTTTTGGCTTTTCCATAAAAGTACTTAAACAAAATTCCCAATCCTCACTGTTACTGGTGCTGCCTTGTGTCTGATGTGTTAGCCCCACAGCCTTGCCTTAGCCTCCAGAATCCTAGGATGACAGGCATAAGAGTCATATGCTAATACAATAGAAATTTACATTGCTAATCCAAATTCAATCCATATATATATATATGTATATATATATATATATATATATATACATATATATATATATATGTGTGTGTGTGTGTGTGTGTGTGTAATATAAAATATTCCTCAATGATAGTACAAACCTAAAGAAACATTAAGATCAGATGCGAAAATTTTTGCAACAAGGTAAAGCTTAAAAAAAAAAGTATGCTATCTACCCAATTTAGAAGTGAACAACTATTTGGAAGCTTCAATAGAAAGGAACCATAATTTTGAAATTTACACTCAGGGAACAATAAAAGTGCAAGAGGAATAGCCTTTTCTCAGACAGAAGCGATAATCAGATCGCAGCACTAGAGTTGAGTTGTGGCGGGAAGTGCTTCTTTCCAGTACTCTCCAGCTGGACAGGTGTGAAGATTGGTGGTTATGTGTTCTGTCTTCATTTTGTCCTACAGAGCTACTTAAAAAGTTCTGGTAACATTTATGTTAGAGATATTAGACTCATTAAGAATTGAAATTTTCCTATAATAATTGAAATCATTTTTTGAATTTATTGGCTTAACTTGAGAGTCAGGATGAGAATATCTTGCTGTCGTTGTGGTAGTGGCTCCTATTCGTTTAGATCTGTTCATTTCATGTGTCCCAAGCATGTCTGACACATGAGAGGCTCTGACCCTTTTGAGAAGCTAGAACAGCTGTCCCACAACACCAGAAGAAAACTATTCTAAACATTTTGAGTGGGATATAAATGGAAGTAATACGGGCTTGATGGCAGCTAAAGTTTACTTTAACACAATATTCTTGTAGCAAACAGTCACTCTGCTTTTTTTTTTCTTTGTACATTATGGCAGGGGTTTAATTAAAACTACAGGGAGTCTCAGGTCTGTGAGAATCTTACATGGAGCCTACAACACCTGTGTTTCTGAAAGGAAGTGCACACAGCCTGAAGAACACAAGAAGAGAAAATTCTCCGGAGTGCTCCATGCGTTTGTCTGTTTGCAGATGGAAGTTGCGGTGTGTTGTAAGAGGAGTCTATTGACAGAGAGAAGCAATTTCTCTCAGCAGACCTCCCTCCCATTAATAGCATCCCGCCTTTACCAAATAAAAAAATTATAGTTTTCAACATTGACATTACTTTGGTAGGCTTTTCTAATAAACTGCTTTGAATATAAGATGCTCATTTCTGCATAAAATCACAAGTGGGGGATGGGTAAACCATCCAGCAGGCAAGTGGGAAGATTAGAGTTTATATCCCTAGCTCACTTGTAAATTTCTGGTCAGCCTGGTGGCCCGCCTATAATCCAGTGTTTAGAATGTAGAGACAGAATTCTCAGAGCATGATGCCTAGCTAGACTAGTCATACAAACAATCTCTGGTTCAAGAGAGAGACCCATCCTCAATAAGTACAGAGATCAATTGAGGAAGATCACCTATGTCAGTATCAGGCATTCACAGGCACCCAGCTGTATACACATACACAAACATAGGCCACATGTGTGAACATGCATAGATATGCATATGTACATCACATATACCTACACATAAAAACAATACAATCAGATCAGCCAATAAAGTTTTATCAGAATCTGTTTTAGGTGATCTAAATATAAAAACATATGAAAATGTCATAATGAAACCCATTATTATGTAAGATTTATACACATGACACAAAAACATACTTCACTTTTCTCATTGAAGTTTTGCATGATAGATGTGTCTCATGCTTCTGTGTGGCTTATACATATATGTACACCTGTGCAAATATCTATGCTTTCTTGTATGTGTTCACACAAAGGAGAGCTCTCCCAAGGGGATAGGAAGGAACTGACACCAGAGAGGTGTCTTTTCCCACAGAACTTGGCACACGTGTCAGCATAGACTCTGTGAAGGTCATATTTGGTAATGAAGCTCTGACTTGTTAGCATACAAAGAAAGAAATACTCTCATGATTTTTTTGTCGTTTTCATACAAAAGTTTCTATTGACTATAGCTCATCACATATAGGAAGCTGACAGATGCTTTCGTTAACGTGGAAGATCGGTGTTTAACGTTTAGGAGGACAGGGGCTGATCACATATCTTTGTCTATTGCTATCCATCTTATTCCCTTGATACCGGGTCCTCCACTGAACAGGAAGCTGACTGTTTCAGCAAGGATGGATCTCCATTCAGTTCCCAGGATCCAGGCTTGTGTGTCAGTGATGGGGATTTGAAAACAGTTCCTCATGATTGATTAGCAAGGACTCTTAGGCATTGAGCTATGTTTGACTTTTATATGGATGCTGGAGATTCAAACTCAGTTCTTCATGCTTGTTCAGTGTGGACTCTTACACATGAAGCCATATCCTTAGCCTCCTGAATAATTCTTCTTCTTGTTCTTCCTTGTTGCTGCTGCTGTGTTGTTGTCCTCCTCCTCTTTCTCCTTTTTTCTCCTCCTCTGTTCTTCCTCTTCCTTCTGTTGTTTTACTTTAAATGTTCTCTCTCTCCCCCTCTCTCTGTCTCTCTGTGTCTCTGTTTCTGTCTGTCTGTCTGTCTGTCTGTCTGTCTGTCTGTCTCTCTCTCTCTCTCTGTGGGGGGTAGAAAAGGAAATTACTTTCAGGTGTCATTTTCATTCTACCACCTTGTGAAAACTGTGGCTTAAACTGAGTTCAGGTTTCAGACCTGCCTGTTAACACTTCCACATGCTGGCCTATCTCACAATCATTGGACGTGGTTCTGATGCCTAGCTCTGCCCCACGCTACTCCTATAACTAAGAGTGTGTGGAATGAGGACTTCACCTTCACATCCTGGTATCTCTAAAGATGAGATCTTGAGTCTCATTAAACTAACAATTATGGATAGGCAACAGGTGGGAAGAATAGCACCCTTTACTCATTCAACTGATTTAATGTACTATTTCTTTCACATATTGATTTTATAAGCTACAGTAAATAAAAACATAATGTCATTATTCAAGTTTATTATAGAATTAAATTTTAAACACTGTTTTTTCCAAGTTAGCGGAAGAGTCTGACAATCCTCTTGAGATATATTTGCAGCAATAGAGTCAATAGAAACTTTTATTATGGAAAGGCAGGAGATATTTATGACAATACTTCCCTGTACTCTAGGAAGCCTAAATTCATCCCAAAACTGTTAGATGGGACAGTGTCTTCTAACGAGGTGCCTCAATTGTTTTGCTAGGATATATATTCAAATGCAGGATTCAGTAGCAAACAAGGCAATGCTATGATTTCAACAGAGTTCTCTTTATTCTCTCTCTCAGTATGTGAAGTAATGCATGATAAATAAGTGCCAATTTGATAATTGATAATCACTGTAGAAATGTCATGCAGTAGATGTGGATGTTTGCCAAGAGGAAGAGTTGAATTGATGGGAGATCCACGGAAATCCACACTCAGGTGCTCTACCGCTCAATACTGTCTGTGACATCTGAAGTGGTTTAGGAACAGATCACAGTCTTTGTTATAAAAGTAAGCCGTGTTGCCCCAAAATTCACATTTAATAACATGACTAACAGTCAAGAGAAATAGTTTTCAAATTCACATTCAAAGTTTCATATATGGAGGCAATCTGACATACAACGTTCAACTTAATTCCAGTTAGACAGTTTTCCCCTCCTTAGAGCAAATCTAAATGCCTTACCTGGATAGCTCTCAATGCCTACCTTCACTCCTAAAACCCCATAACTGTAGGCTACTGTTCTCGTTTTGCCAAAGAGGAGAGCAAGGAGATGACTCACAGAACTAGTTAGAGCCCAAGTCCAAACTCAGCCCCAGGCAGCTGCTATTCCCTAACTATGAACTCAGCATTGCACCAAGATTCTCCTTCCGTTCCTTTACTCGATGGTCATAACTGTACATGTATGGAGAAAATATATTCATATTACATGCATGAACAATAACACATGGTAAAGTAGTCACAGTGAGAGGACGAGTTTGTCACTCACCAGAATGCATGAACAAACTGCTTATATAGCTCTAGTTTTTCAACTAAGCCCGGATTTTGTACCTTCCATGGACTTCATACACTCATTCATGTGAAACCTATGACTTAAAGCATGAGATGCCCTAAGGACAAAAGACCACCGTGTGCAGTCCTTATATGACTACATGAGTGGGTTATGTATTTAAATGCTTATTCAGTTATTTATTCTATTTAGTAATTTCTCTACTCATTTTTGCAGTACTGGGGCAAAATTCACAGCCTTACAAATAGTAGGCAACATTCTGTCAGTGAGCTATGCCTCCAGTTCCTTCCTTCCTTCCTTCTTTTTCTTTTTTAAATTCTTATGAGCGTTAGACAAAGGTTCAACGATGGCCAATGTCTGTCTTTGCTATACCCTGATCATTCATCTGATAACTGTATTGAAAAGGGAAATTTTCCACAGAAGAAAGGTCACGTTCATCATTGAATCCATTGCCTCTTCCAAATAGCTAGTGCTTTATGAATGTTCGCTGAATAAAAAATGAACATATGTATTAGTGGGTACATCCCATGGATGTCTGAAACAACCCTGGCCGCCCTTTTCACGGTTGGTTGGTTTTCAAGGATTTCTCACAGGAGCTGACTGATCTGAGTGAGGAGCTTCTTCCCATTCTTCTTTCATGCAGCAGCCCTTTCTTATGTGTGCGTGTGAACTACTAAGACCTCTCAGTGGAAGTTACTCTAATTACAGAAGTCAGAACAGCTTAATTGTAAATGTGCAATGCAAGCATATTACAAATGAAATGAGAATAGTTGCGTCTCCCATTCCTTCCCTCCTTTCCCCTTAATAATTCTTATTATGCGTAGCAAATGCATTCATGAGACTGTAGCCTTCTTGTAGATATCACTCTTCTATATGACTATAGAGAGCAACATGCAACATTAATGCAGGAGGACTCTAAAGCCATTGCTATAAACCTCACTTCACTAATAATTCTATGAACTGGGGCTGGAGACATGGCTCAGTGGTTAAGAGAACTGTTTCCCAGAGACCCTGAGTTTGGTTCCCAGCACCCATTTTGATAGCTCTCAAGTGCCTGTAATTCTGGCTTCAAGGAATCCAATGTCCTTTCTGGCCTCGTGTGGTATAAATGTGGTCTACATTCTCATTGATTATATATAAATTTTCCTCAGGTAGTTAGACAGTAAAGCAAAGGAATGACATGAAGGAAGATCTAGGGAAACCTCTGCCCCAGTAACTATGGAAACACAGCAACCACTCTAGACGCCTATGTGTTCATGTAGCTGATTTGACACAAACAGCTTGGAGAAGTGGAGGGAAACACAGATTCGTTATCCTCTGGCATATCTGGAGCACTAACATTACCTATGAAAGCTAAAGGCAGTATGTAGCTTTTCCACCTATATTCTGACATTAATATTTCACGCCTCTGCCATATCCTTGTTCCTGGATGTTCTTATAGACTTTAAAAAGAGCTATTGTTCTCTTGCATGCCTGCATGCACCAAATATTTAGCATATTTTTTGTGATTAGGTGAGATTTCAGAAACACTTATATTATGTCTTCCTAAAACCACCAGCTACTAAAGGCATTATTTGCCATACAGCATGATCTGTGGTTATATGTGTGGCTTTTGCCATAAAACTGAAAGGAACGGGGACTGTCACGATGACGTTCTATTTGGTATATGCAACATGATTACATCAGTGCTTACTGAGAAACATCAAGGATGGGAGGTATATTCTTCCCTTGAGTACCAGGTTGTGGTCCTCAGGCTGAGGGGATTTATGAATCAGAATACATGAGGGCATGAAGGCAGGAAAGATGGTGACATTTGAATTGTGAAGCTCTGATAAGAGAAGGTATTAAGAATTGCATGCTGTGTGAGAAGCTTCCTGGACACTGAATGGCAGTTCATAGACAACAGTGTGTTATGAAGGAAGCAAGCGAGCGAGAGAGAGAAAGGCACAGCACAGGAAGATGTAATATTCCTGTAGATATGTAGCAGGTGAGATACGTTAATACACATTCTTGAATAAAACTGGCCATGGATCTGGGACTAATCCATAAAAGCCAAGCCTTCTATAACATGCCCAATTAATGGATAAGCAATATACCATTAGGATTTGTAACCAGGGCAGTGATGTAATAAAAATGGTATCTCACAAAAATAGTCTTGAGATTTTCAAGAAAAGGAAAAGGTTATATGACTGGGAGACATGACTCGGAACAACAAATGTCCAGTCCTGTGGTAACCAGAATTTAGATTTCAGTACATTAATGGGAGAAGAGAAATTACAACATTAATGTACTATAAAGAGAATGACTATGGAGAGGTTACTAGATAAGTATTGCTTAACTCTATTTGGTTCAGTTTACAGCAGGTTAAGTTGTAGGAATACCAAGTATCAACAAGAAGCATGAACGTGAAGGGTAAAGTAAGGACAGAACAGAAATTTGGAACTGCACGTAGACAGGTTGTGGGCTACCCGTGCACTGGAAATATTCTGACACGCTTGCAGGCTTTTGCATATATTTTCACCTCAGCAATCGCAAGCTTAGGGAAAATCCCATTGTAGAGCTAAATTATGAGATGCTGACATTAAATTGACTTGACCTCTAAAATTGTGTGTTAAAAAAATTGCTTACTTAATGTTCTGGATTCTCTTGAGGAAAGTGATCTTAAATACCACAATAAATAGGTTTACGTATTCTAAATGGATTTTGGTGAATAGAATTATAAAATATGTCTACCGTCAGCTCTCTAGCAGTGTGGAAGTATGAGCTTGCAGGAATTTATATATATCCCAGTATTTGCCAGTGCTATGATCTTCCAGATGCCATAGGAAAACCCAGCAGCCGACCATGATGTGCACAGCAAGAGCAACACTGAACAGCTTATAAGGCTCATTAAAAACCCACAGGAAAAACTGAAAATGACCTAATCCCTCTTCTGGGGGTAGGCATTTGAGAAGAATCAATGTTACCTTTGTTAAGACTCAGTATTAAATCTATAGAGATAAAGACGTGCGACTCAGAATGCCTTTATGTAGCAGGAGACTACATCTGTGAATGCTAGAAAGTGTTTCGAGAACTAAGCACCCCAGAGAGCCCCATTCCTCTGGGATCATAGCTTGCTTCTTATTTATTTATCTCTTGTTACTGACACTAAGACTCACTGATATTTGCCAACTGCTATATTAATTAGTCTCATCTCATGATGCCAGGCCACATTGAAGATCACAGAGTAATTCATCTGCGATGATCTGGAACCCTCCTGGTGCTTTTCACATTCAGGGACTCCAGTAGCTTACACATAGGGCCTCCAGAGCTCTGGGGATGACAAACCATTCAATTAAAAAAAAAAGTCTATGTGTCTTCGTTAGAATTTGAATCAGGGACAAAAATGTCTTAGGCAAAGACAAAATACTTCTCCTTTATTTTTATAACTGGGGAAACTTTCAGGATAATTAGCTATAGGATTAGATTTCCTTGGATGAGTTCCCAAGTTTTTGTTATTCTAAGTAGAAATATAATGTGTTAAAAAATGTTTAATCTCTGTTCTGTCCACTTCATTAGGTTTGAGGCCTGTGTGGATCCTGAGATGTGGAGTACGGCTCCTCCAAAGTGAGACTTGTGCAAACTCTATACTGAAAAATGACGGTGTGTATACTTAACCTAATGAGAAAACTCGGGGGATCAGGGCTTCAGGGGCGGTTGCATGGGAAGGACTCCTTTATACAGAAGATAGGAACCTTCTACTCTCTCTGGACACGGCTTAGGTTTTTGAGGCATTGAATGTATTGAGAGATAACGTGCAAGAGCCTGTGTTAAAAGGCTAAATATTAAACTATTGTTAACTTTTAGTCTATGCTTTTGAAAATGATTTATTCTTAGCTTGTGAGTGTTTGCATACTTATAGGTACGTGAAGCCCATTCAAGCAGATCCTGCAGAAGAGGGTATCAAATCGCCTGCAGCTGGGGTTCCTCATGGTTGTGATTTCCCTGCACAATCCTCTTGAGCTGGAAATCAAATTTGGGTCCTTTGAATTACAGCAAGGGCTGTTAACTATTTTGCCACCTCTCTAGTTTATAACATTTTCCTAAAGATTAAGATGTGTATATTAAGACTGTTCTGATTGTATACATATGAATGAGTAAATTGAGTTAAATAAATCACTACTAATTTTTTCACTTGTTTTGTCTTTACTTACAAGTTTAAAGTGGCTATATGGCTCAAAGCATTCTATTTCATGACATTCTTGAAAGTCGGGAAGACTTGTATTCAAAGAACATCTTATCCCTGAATGAGGCAGGGTAGAACTGTGTACATGGCCCATGCCATTGCAAACCAGAACTCTCAGAAAAGCAATGAGCTGGGAGCCACAGCACAGGTGTAGGATTCACTCAAGGGCAGGATGGCAGTGTGTGAGATGTCCTTACCAGAGAGGCTGGAAAGTATTCCCTGTGAGCTTCCATTCATGTTAGAAGGAAGACACATTGGTACCTACTGCTTCAATGATATGTGAGGCCCATCTGCTCAGACCCATTTCTGTAGAAGTGAACTTCCAAAAGAGGAGCGAATACAGGAGAATCTTTAGGAGGGAAGAAAGCAGCAGGATGCAGGCCTGGTGCCTCATCAGGAAGAGACAGGCTTTTCTTAGCTATTGATTAGTTGTCACTTGACTATAGAATAATGTTTGTCTCATGCTAATGGCTGACACAAAGCTTTAAAGAAGACTTATAAAGCCAAAGACTAGGGGTCAAGTAACAGCTGTTGGTGACATTCACTGAGTGGATCTCTAAACACAGCACACTTTACCATGATGAACACTTTAATGGCCTTGTCTTCTCTGCACCCCCTAAAACATGGCCTCGCTTGCCTTTCGTGTCTTCAAGTTTGTCAAAGGAAGCGATACAGAGAAACACTCATCTATCGTGAATAAAAGGGAAATAATTACAATCAACGGAAACAAACACTGACTTCATGATCAGCTCAAGTACTCAGCAACCCAACCTGTGTCATCGGACTGGCTGGTGGACATTCAACACAAGGGACTTCAAACTAAATGTTCACTAACTCCAGCTTGCTACTATGTGGTCACATGCATCAGGTTTGTCAAATGTTCCAAATATAGAAGTCACATTTTATACCAGTCTTTCTGTTTTTAAAATATCATTTGAAATCTTAAAGAAGACATGCTAGAAAAAATATGACCATAGGCCAGATTTGAGCAAAGTTCACCAGTTGCCATTTAGCCTGATAAAAATATATTGTTGTGGATTTCTATATCAAACATTCTTCTCTTGCTCTCAATTCTTTCTCTATTTTAGATCCTCATATAATTATTCCCTAAGTCATGGTATTTTAGTATAAAGAAATTAGCCAATAAATCTCAACATTGAAGCACAAAAAATGAGATAAGTATCTCCTGTCCACCATGAAACTTGAAGTACAAAGTTGAAGCAAGAGGAAAATACACACACATGCATACGAACACACACACACACACACACACACACACACAGAGACACACACACACACACACCATATTACACATGCCACACACAGACACACACATACTCACACACACCATATCACACATGCCACACATACACACACACACACACTCACACACACACACACACTATACCTTCCGCAGCATCCCCCACAATATACCACACACTCATATCATGCACACATACACACACAGTTGCACCATACACACATGCACATTTCACAATACACCACAACACACATACACACACACATGCACACACAACTTTTGCTTACTCTTCTTAGTAAGAATAGAAAGGTTTGTGATTGGTGGCAGTCCCCTGTGAAAGGTGACCACACGCTTGGTCTGCAGGATCTATAATGCTGTAAGGCAAACCACTCACATGATTCAGAAATGGAAAATTTACACACAGGCTCACTAGAGTCAAGTTTTGGGGACTGCTCAACAGCAGGAGATAGCTAGCTCAGTAGGGCACAGAATAGTGTCTTAGCTTTGGTTGTCATTTTTAGACTACAAAGCTGTGTAGCCAGTCATCTCTCTGTTTCGAGCTTATATAGGGGATTGATGCATGTTCCTCCTGTATTGTGTATTTTCTAAATACCAGTCTTCTTTAGTGAACACACATTGAGTGAGTCAGGATAATACAGGAAAATGTACAAAACTGTTTTTCTGATGACCAATGGACGTTAAATATGAAGTTGATTTGGGATAGAGTGACAATTTTGTTTATATTTTCTTTGTGATTTAAACGGGTAACTACATATTTGAGCTGGATGGTTCTATGCTATCTTGTTAGCTCTTTTGGATCCATAATCACAGTACAAATGACAGCCTACAGATTGATCAAGACAGTGGACTGAGAGACAGTGGAGCAGAGCACTTAACAGCTTACTAAAGATTTCAAATATTGAGCTGTTGCTGAGAGGAGAAAAGCTGTATCTTTAACATTAAAATAAATTTTCACAAAAAGAGTTTTGCAACATGGATTCTATTCTCCATCCGAAGCCAAAATATCAGGGTACATTTCTTTCTCCAAGCCAAAATAGATAATTTAAAATATTTTATGGAAATGGTATCCGAAATATTTTATTCAGTTATCTACAAATGGGGCAGGATATCATAGAGTTCATTTTTTTTCAATATAACTTTTTATTGCAAGGGACTTCAAAATTTCCTGGGCCCAGATGCCAATTTGAAGGACAAAATCCTCCAAGGGAGGAAATAGAGAGCTGGACAAGAGCTCTCTTCTCTGTTACGCTCCACAACACAATAAAGAAACTAAAAATAAAAAATAAAGGAAACACTTCTCACTCAACATTTTTAGTTTCCACTAAAATACAGAAAAATAAATGTTGCCTCATGTTTTGATATATTTGTAGTAAGAGAATATGTTTTCTACAAAGCCAAGAAAAAAGTAAAAATATCAACACAACAGTATTCATAAATGAACACTTTTTTTATGGAAAGACATATTTGTACCTATTATGAGAATGGTTTTTGCAGTGTTTTTATAATTAATATGTTTATTAAAGTTTAAAATGTTTGATGAATGAATGTTCTTTTTTCTCAAGAACTCAGTGAAAATGAACAGAGAAGCATTTGCGTTTCTGACTCTGTCAGATACTGTGAACTAGAAGGGAAGGCATTTCCAAACACAGACCACTGCATTCTGCTGAGTACTAACCCTGGCAGTGGCATCATTGGCATGAAGCATACATATACTAAGAATAAAATGAATTCAAAATTTGTTTTGAAGCAACATACTTAATTGTCATCTGTTGCTAACTTGGAGTCTGTATTGATTTTGCCCACACTTTTACTTCCATGTGAATGTCAATGACACCGTTATGCTATTACTGACAGTCTGGTCTTCACTCTTGGCTCTCCCAGTTAGACACAAGAAAGTGCAGACCTTCAACATCGAAATGATATAGTGTATTCTGAGCATAGGAAGTTGATCCATCCTGTTTGTGCTGAATATTTAACAGGTTAAATGGCTATAATGTCCATACATGAAAAGGAATAACCTTTATAGGCTAACTCAAAGATGAGTCTAGAGAAATTTCGAACAGTGTAATGTATTTTCTCCTGGTCTAACAAACAAATGTCAATATGACCTAATAAGTCATTTGAAACTATACTAACATGTGACATTCAGACCTGAGCTCTTCTTCACTATGTGAGCATTGATAATGCAATATATCTGATATCTGTCACACTTTATTAAAACTCTACAGTGCACTGATATTACATCAGAGAACGTCCCTGTCACCTTGAATCTTGGAAGATGGGACAACAAGAGAGATATCATTGAACTTTTCAAGTTTGGCCTGTGATATCACATACCCTGGGTTACCTCCTTTCTACACTCCGAATCTGCTTTACACAGGGAATGAAACACAGAACAAGATGCTTCCTATAGCTTCCTGGCAGGAATTACATGAATGCATTTAGAGACAAATACCCAAAACAGAGGAAGCGTTGATGCTGGGAGAAACGCTCAGATCCATTTTTTCTTCATGAAGTCATTTTCAAAGAATTGTTGAGTTACAGCCCAGGAACTTTATCCTTTTGCTTTTTAAAAAATTTGTGATGTACTTTAATTGGCAACCAGCAGATGCTCCCCATTACTCACAAAGATATCTTTGTCTGTTTGCAGCTCACATTTCCCATTGGCCCAGAGGAGTTCTTAGATTCTAGGGCATAGGCAAACAGCAGACAGGCCACTCAAATTGGCCATAGTGAGTTCATCGTGGTAGTAAATAGAGGCACTACATCCTGGGCGGTAAACCCTGGGCAATGAAAAATAGTAAAGAAAAGATAAAATCCAAATGTACTATTGAAATCAACCAAAGCATGCTGAAAAGTCACCCATTGTTCACGTTGTTCCAGAACAGTGTTTCTCAATCAGTATAGCTTCAGAATATTTGATTAAGAATTTATTGTTTCCAAATACGGCAAGGCTGGATATCTGATCCTACAGAGCAAACCATAATAGAGTTACCTCTATTATTAAGGCATGCAGCATGTGAGTTAGACAGTGCTCTACTGATGGTCCTTGCCTGTCACAGAAATAGGAAGTTGCTATAGTGATTTTACAAAATACTTTCAATTTTCCCCATTGCAGAATAGGACCATTCTGTTCACAGACATTTGCTAGTCTGTGATCCTTAGTTTATAGACCACTTTCAGATACAATTAACTTCTTAGCCAATGAAAACACTCCTTTCCAAATACCATTAACTTCTTAGCCAATGAAACCACTCCTTTCTTGCTAGGCTGGATTAACATTCTCCTGGCCAAGCCTACTTCCTGCCTTTTTTATTTCACCACCGTTTCTTTTGAGTACAGCCATACTTTCAAATCCTCTCTGTGTTTTCCTTTAGGAGGGCACCCTTTTATAGTCTTTGAATTTATTTTTCTGTTCAGAATCCTCTTCAAATACAGAAAGATCAGGTAGCTTGTCTGATCCTTGTCTCTCCTTTCTTTGGTTATATGTTACTGTGCTCTACAAATACACTTTTGTGACTTGGTTGGTAATTCTCACATCCATCATCTCAATGTCATTGCTAAATGGAAACAAACACTGTTCTCAAACCTTACTTGACACTGGGCCACATCTTATCTACTGGCTTGGGAGTTTGTGTTTTTCTAGAGGGACTTGATCCATACCTGATTTGATCCAAAACTTACTGCCTCTCATTTGGTCCCAACATGAACCTACAGAATTGTTTTCATTTTGTTTATAGTCTGTATAGACCATTTTTCTCAAGAAAAATAATGTATCCAATTATTTTCTTTTGAAAAGCCCTTGCTTGTGTAAAGATCTTGAGAGTCCTAAAGATGAGAAATGATGCTCACACCATATATCTAAAATCTACCTCCCTGCTTCATCTCCACAACCTCATGACCTCGAGCCCTGTCAAGGAAGAGTCAGCCCATTGCTCTCTTGCAATGTGATTCTCCATTTTTATATTCACGTCTGCTTTCTTCAAGTTCCCACGACACATCTATTTTTCGTGGATGACGTAATCTTTTACCTGAATCTCATTGTTATTAGAATTATGACAGACACTTCCTTAAGGGCCAGTCCATCCATTTTTATTCCTTGTTGGTCATTGCTGTTGGTACATGGAGGTGAGCTGCATGTGTTTGCTGTTCAAAAGCATATAAATGATTCTATGTACAGAAAGGTTGTATCAATTCTGCACTTATTAACTCTCTTTCTCTCTCTCTCTCACTCTCTCACTCTCTTTCTTTCTCAATCTCTCTCTCTCTCTTTGTGTGTATGTGTGTGTGTGTTTGTGTGTATGTGTGTGTGTGTGTGTGTGTGTGTGAGAGAGAGAGAGAGAGAGAGAGAGAGAGAGAGAGAGAGAGAGAGAGAG
>NW_021604567.1:14978662-14981279 GCF_004785775.1 Grammomys surdaster | reverse complement strand
GAGAGAGAGAGAGAGAGAGAGAGAGAGAGAGAGAGAGAGAGAGAGAGGTTATGGAGCATGTGTCAAAATAAGTGGACAATTTTTGAGAGTGAGTTCTTTTCCAAGGGATGGAACCCATGTCTCCAGGTGTGGTAGAAGGTGCCCTTACCTACTGAATCATTCTTTAGCCCCTAAAAAGAAATTGCTCAGGCAGAATAGATTTGTATAAAATAATTGGTGAGCCATGTAATTTTAACTCATAATTTTCACTTAGATCTCTAGGCTTATCTCTTCCTAGTCATTGCTTTGCGCTTCATGCCTTAGGATGCCACATGCTTGAATCTCATCATCTGAAGCATCCCTTCACACCCGTGCAGCACTGCTCAGCTTCTGCCTGTGCTGAAACCATCCTTACCGCCCCAAGTGCTCTTACCATCTACCAAACAACACAACAACTTATATCTTTCATCATCTAAGTTACAAGCTCAGAGTACACTCAGTTGTTCTCTATTCCTAAAACATTGACTGCACTGCGTTATCAGGTGAGAAAAATTGTTTCCATTTCTTAGTCTCTCATTAGTAGTTGCAAATACATTCATCTGCTCAAGAAGACAAAATTGCTTACTATACAACACACACCAAACAAAGGTATACTGACAAGAATCTCTAACGTGGCTGTAGTTTCATAAAGATCGGACAAATGGTAGGTTATTGTAATCATCCATCCTTTCCTTTGAAAGGACAAGGATCAGAACTTGATGGCTGCTAGGGGCAGGATAGCGAGAGCCAGTTCCCAAGCCTTTCCTATTCATGGTCCAGTCATTCACTCTTCAAAATGAGTAAAATGCTAAAAATGGATTCATCAGAAAGAAAGGTGCCCATTTGAATGAAATTATAATAGTGATATAATTTTAAAATCAAATAACATAACTCAAGCATAAGTTATTAAAAATAGACATAGCCCAAAAAAGAGTGAAAAGGACGGACATGCAGATAGCTGTTAATGGGTTGGAAATTACTGGTTTCATTGACTTCATTCTTTACTCTCCTACCTCGTTCACTTTCCAATTCTGCATCTCCTTGGCTATACATCTTTAAAGAAATCTTAAAATTAGTAAGGGATAGAATGACTTTTGTAGAAGCAATCAAGTTCTTTTAATCAAAATCTGCCTTTTCTCTTACTTTGCTAGACTCCAGAGTAGTCTATCCTATTTGCAATTAGTAGAAGAGAAGAATTTGACACTTTACATGACACCTAGATTTTCTTCTCTTGTGATTTCTAAAGCTAATCACAGAACCTGGGACACAGTAAAACCATCCATTTTCATCGAATTGCTTTAATAAGCCATGCTGATGCTATGCTTCTTAGTACCAATGACACTATTTTAAGAAAGGATCTCTTGGAGGCCAGGAAGTTTTCACACTTGCTATGAAGATGAGAATGACCTTGAACTCCTCAGACTTCCAGCCTCTGCTTCCAAAGTGTTAGATTATATATGTGCACTACCACACCTAGGCTTCCTCACTCTTTTATTATGAAATTATGTGTTAACCAAGTGCAAAGCACCTTCTGAATATAATATCCAATATCCACAGACCATCATATGACCTCAAGGGCAAAATGTTTAGGTTGCCTCAAAAATTCAAATAGAAGAGAAGTGGAACTGGTAGAGAGATTGGAGGGTGGAGGGGTGAAGGGGGGATTCTGGGGGAGAGATGGGAGAGTGCAGGGAGGAGTGGACTGGGGGGAATCTGGAGGAGAGATTAGAGGGTGGAAGGAAGGGTGGAGGGAGGGAAACTGCAGTCAGGGTGTAACATTTGAGAGAAGATTTTTGTTTTTTAAGTTGCAAATGTAAAAGCATTACTGATCATTTCAAAAGGTATACCTATTCTAACACTATACAACACGGAGGTTTTATTAGTCCATTGGTTAAGCACTGATCACAGAAGCAAATACACAAACCATAGATGAACTGTGAAGAGGACTCATCCATTCAAGAGCTTTTTGCGATCCTCTTCAGTTCCAGAAAATGTCACAGAATCAACTCTAATCAAAATACCACCACAGAAGAAAGGGGACTGATAACTCAGATGGTATTAGGTGTCTTGTTTTATATCTTAAAAGTTTCCAAACTGCAGATTTTGAAACAATACAATCTCCTTCACGAATGTGTCACACAGCACTCCTTGTGGAATGGTTTTCCACCATGATCAGAGAGGCCTGACAGGATGTTCACTGCGGTAGATGATTCACTTCCTCAACTTCACATCTACAAGTACAACACGTCAGGAAACACACTCCTTCTGAAGCCTAGAGCCATACCTGCCTCTCAGACTGAAGAAAAAAGACTAGATAGAGAGATGACAGGATTTGTCAATACTTCAGGTGCAATGGTTTTCAGCTCTGCTATTGACTCAATGTTCATAAAATAAATCAATGACATGATTTGCACAGTCACTGTGAGTGCTCTTGGAACAATTTTCAGCTTTCACCTACCAAAGAAAATTATGTGTCTGGGGTGATGTGGTGGTAGTGCCCTTGCCTGTGCTTATATCTCTTTTTGTGCATGTGTGTGCATAGGCAAGAGGACAATTGTGGGCAATATTCTTAAAGCATCATCCACAGACCTATTTAGTG
>NW_021604567.1:14943077-14978262 GCF_004785775.1 Grammomys surdaster | reverse complement strand
CTCCTCCCTCTCCCTGTCACTCTCACTCTCCCTCTCACTCTCCCTCTCCTGCCTCTCCCTCTCCCTCTCCCTCTCCCTCTTCCTCCTCCCTATCCCTATCCCTATCCCAATCCCCCCCTCTCCCTTTCTGTTTCTATCTTTCTCCTCTCTCATCTGCCTGTATCTGTGTCTCTTTGTCTCCCTGTCTCTGTGTGTCTTTCTCTGTCTCTCTGTCTCTCTGTCTCTCTGTCTCTCTGTCTCTCTCTCTCTCTGGTGTGTGTGTGTGTGTGTGTGTGTGTGTGTGTGTGTGTGTGTGTCTATATCTGTGCATAGCTGACTTCTGGGGACTGAACTAAGGTCCTTAAACTTGAAAATACTTTGCTAATTGACCTACATTCCTGGCTAGGATGGTACTTGTATTAAAGAAATGAGAAAAACTCAAGTCTTCTTGTCTGTAAATGGAATCATTGGGAACCAGGCAAGAAACGAGAATAATCCCCATATTTGACTCTGTGATGAGTGACAGAAACTCATGTAATCAGACACTCTGTTAGGAAACCCTGTGTAATGTGTACAATTCCTGTAAAGCCTTTAGAGTAGCTGTTAGTACCCATGTTTCTGCCCAATAATGGGTCTACATAAAAGGATAAGAATAGCTCTTTAGTACAGTTAGAATGATGAAAAGCTAGTCTGCATCCATTGCTTTAATGTAGTAAATGCTACATTATCCAAGATGGTTCATACACTTATTTTAGAGCTTTGCCTGTTGTACCCACGAAATATTATTAAGCATAGTCTAGAGAAGGATTAGGAAGTTAAGGGGGGGTTGGTGAAGGGAGAATTCATAACTGCATTCCTAGCTCACTGATCACAGGTACAGGTAAAAAGAATCATAGTTGGACAACTGGTGAAGAATTATTTTACGTTTATTTCTTTGATAGAATAATCTTATTACACACACGTGTTACATGGAGACACCTAGTTAGTCCCCAATATATGTATCCATCTTAAATGGATGTGTAGGAATAACTTCAAGGGCTCCAGTGGATCTTTGATTGCTGTATGATACAACATAATTTACTCCATTATTTGTTTTTTGTTTATTTATTTATTCTGTTATGTAGTTGCCTCTTTCAGTCTGAAGTTTCTGAGTTTATACATTTGTTTATTATTTTATACTCTTCGGAATAGCATTGCTTAGCCTCCCATTGTTTGAGCTGTTTATAAATGGTATGTCGTCTTTGGTGACTTGGGTATTTTTTTCTTGAAATGAGTTTTTGTTTTCACACAGTGACCATGGTATAGTTCACTTACTTCTGTGCTTCACATGATTCAGTCATGTGGGAAGACCACTGTTCACATCATATAAATGTGGTAATTGAGATGTTTCTTGTTGAATGTTTGTTCAAAATGCTTTTCTGAACTTTTTTCTACATGTCCTCTTGGACACATGTGCAGAATCACTCTAGGGAAGAACAGTAGGCATATGGTATGGATGTAGTCAACTAGACAGGTGTTTTCAATTTGCTTAGCTGAAGTAAGGACGTTATACTCAGTGTAGAAAAGAATGAAAGATTCTGACACTCCATATTTTGGCAACTCTTGGTATACTCAAAAATGGAAATTTATGCAGAAAATAAATCCTAGTTCACTGATCATAGCTCTTCATTGGAGAATCGCATAATGCTTCATCTAGAGATTCAGCTGTAGTCAAACTAAATTTGCCAAATTTTTAGGCTAGGAAAAGCATCATTTGTATCTGCAAAATGGCAAGCAAAAGTCTAAAAAATAATTCTGTTGAGGCTCATAAATTAATCTTCTACTCTTTGCAAAGAAATTTCCCTATTATGTTGTCAAAACATTTGTCTCGCCCTCCTGTGTTTTGCCAAAGAAGTACATTTCCTAGTCAAAACAATTAATTAGAAGCCATTAATGATACCTTCAAACACTTAAGTTGTCACTGAAAATAAAATGAGACACCAGAGGGACTGTATTCTCAAAACATGATGAGGAGAGCAGCTGATGTCCCCTGAGAAATTTTACCTGAATCATGAAACTTCTGTGACCATACAATCAATTCCCAACCCTTCTATCAGCAGAACATGGAGACAGCTCAGATCTACGCAGGGCTTACACTTCAGATTCAATTCTTTCTCTGCCGCTCAATGTAGTTAACCTTTGTAATACTTTACAAAGTGGTTGAAGATCAATTACAGAACACATAGATACATTTCTTTTTTTTAATAAAAGAAAATGTAATATAACATAATGGGACAAAGTGAAAAATAAAACCACATCAATTTGGACAAGCAAACTGACATACAGAAAAGAAAGCAAAAGAAGGCATGAGAATCGGAAAGTCGCCATTTGTAAGCTCAAGAATTAGTGGATACATTTCTAACCTACTATGGATTATGTGAAAAATATGAGAAAAGGTGGAAACCCTAAACTTGAGTCATGAATTGTTTGACAGAAATTGCTCAGCTTCTTTGAAGTGATGTTCTATCTTCCTCTTATACACCCAACTCTCATCCATGTTCCCTTCCATGGTTACACATCAGCTTACCTTCCTCTCTAACCCAGACCAGTGAAGCCAAGATCTGTAGAGAAAAGTTATGTTTTACATTATATAAGCCACAAACTACATTCCAAACCTCTGCAGTTGTTGCTTAGGGGAAAAAAAGTGGTTTTGTGGGATACAACTCTTACAAATTCTTAAAATATCTGAAGGTAACTCTCTACTCATGGTTGGTCCCTGATGCCCTTCATCATAAAGAGGTACAGGTTACAGTTTGGTAAAGAGAGACCCCAGAGCATGCTGTTCTGTGAAATACTGAGGGAAGAACCATGCACAACTATTAGTGCCAACCTCCAAGAGACATGTGAAAACAGTCAGTAGACTACCTTAGCTACGTTACAGGAAAATGAATATATTCTTATCTACATGGAACCTTTCCAGATCATAATATATGAGTCCAGATGTTATTCATATTCAGGCAGAATCAGCACAAATAGGCAGAATACTGCACACACTGAGTGCACACACTGAGCGCACACACTGAGTGTACACACTGATCCATGATTGTTACCTCATACTTCATATGTACACTTCAAACTTCAACAAGGTTGATAGTCTCAGTGACTGTATTTTACCTTGATGTACTGGATAATAATTTAATTAAAATTATTTTTTAAAGCAAGATGTATTTTGGTAGGGCATATAGAATATCCTTTTTTTTTTACATACTTCCTTATATTTAACAGATCATAACACATCCTCTTGGAATCCTGCTTGACTGCCTTCCTATTAAACCACATCTAAGGAACTTGTTCCTTCAATAGGTCAAATATTGTTGATATCCAATAAAAACTGCATTAAACATCCTTGCTACATGACCTTTTATATCATTGCACTCCTTGTAAAAAGTCACTTTAAAAGCATTTTTTAAAAAATGTTTCCATATGCTGTAACATTTTAGAAACTGATAATTTTATAAAAAGTGATTGCTCGGAATTTTACAAGTCATTCCATAGAAAAATATTGTTAAGAATGTAGACTATACTGTCTTTAAGCCAAAATGTAAATAATGAGATAAAAAGAGAGAAAGCAGAAAGAAAGAAAGAAAGAAAGAAAGAAAGAAAGAAAGAAAGAAGGAAAGGAAGGAAGGAAGGAAGGAAGGAAGGAAGGAAGGAAGGAAGGAAGGGACTGTAGAGATGGCTGAGAGGTTAAAAGCCTTGGATGGACGTCCAGAGGTACTGAGTTCAATTCCTAGCCACCATGAGGTGGCTCATAACCATCTATAAGGGAATCTTGGGCCCTCTTCTTGCCTTGAAGGTGTACATGCAGGCAGAACACTTATATCTAATAAATAAATCTTTGAAAGAAAAAAGAAAGGAAGGAAAGAAGGAAGGAATGATAAAAAAGGAAGGGGAGCAACAACAAATATATTTCTGTGAAGTATTAAAATAAAAACCAAACCAAAACAAAAAAACCTCTATGGCTTTTGGCCACAAACCTGCAATAATAAAAAATACTGTTTGGCAATAATTTCTGTACAAATATGACCTTCTTTAAGAGACATAATACCAACCTTCTTTTATATATTGTTTCCTCTTTACTTCTTATATAAATCATCTTTTAAGCTGTTTGTAGGGCTGACCTCATAAACGGACAGGCCCACCTCATAAGAGCGGTTAAATGTCAAGGCAGGGCTTAAACACAAGCAGACACTCAGGAAGCGTTCAATGCGGAACGCCAATAGCCCAGGAGGATGGTTCTCCTGCATTAAAGGTTTACAGACATTATCCTCAAGGCAAGGCCCCAAAGTGGATTAGTGATTTATCTTTTTCATAAGTTCAACATGACACACGGTATGGAATTACAAAGATAACAGATGACCCAAAGGACGTCGGGACAGAACCTACACTTTGTATCCGTTAGTCCTCCTAATGTTCTTTGCCGCCACAGGTGCCATGCAAGGGCTCCATTTTTACCATCAAGGAGCCCTGTCACACTGATAAAGAAGAGATGGCAAGTGCCCCTATCCTGCCTCTACTTTCAGCATCTTTGGAGAATGTGTTTTTTGTTTATGGGAGTGGCACATTCTGAAACTATTTATCATCCCCTAAACGTTGATGTGGAGATACTAGTTGTAAGTCACCTTGCTTAAACAGTATCACCCATGAAAACTCACCTACATTGATGACAAATATTTACATTAATTGTGAAACCATATGGAATGGCTTGAAATTCCTTTTCTTTTAAAAAGGAGAAAAATCAGAATTAAGCTTGGGCGTGCACCTAACGCCTTTAAGAACAGAGCCCACTGGGAATGAGAATTTTTGCCTTAATTTGTTTTATAAACCTTTTATTTTTTTTTTTAAGGAAAAGAGGAAGATCAAGTAGAGAGACAGCATACTCTAAGTTACCTTGGAAACTCGGTTGGCAACTTCTCTGCCCACTGTCAGGCCCTGGACGAAGGTGCGAGCCGCAATGAAAGCACGGGTGACCTGAATCTTCAGTTTCCGTGGCACATCTCCAAATGGCTTCAGCTGGTCTGTGTACTTGCTTACACATTCCAGGTAGTCCTCGCTGAAGTGATACTGGGGGTTTATCAGCTGGAACATCCGTTCCAAGAGCCGAGCCCAGAAGTCATTGAGCATCTCCTCCAGGTTGACGTTACCTCCTGTGTAGTACCTCTTTAGCTCAGTGAAGAGGTCCTGGAATACCTCCGAATTCTGCATATACAGCATCCCATAGGTCCGGACAAACATGTCATTTAGGGACTTCTCTGCGTTTTCCAGCAGCTCGCGGAAAAATTCTGGAAAGCAAATAAGA
Source organism: Grammomys surdaster (assembly GCF_004785775.1). Taxonomy (NCBI): domain Eukaryota; kingdom Metazoa; phylum Chordata; class Mammalia; order Rodentia; family Muridae; genus Grammomys; species Grammomys surdaster. The sequence continues at coordinate 14,972,945 of NW_021604567.1, read as the reverse complement.
AACTGTCATAAGCAAACGGATTATCTGTAGAAAACCTAAGATCACAACGTACCACCTTAATAACCATAACTACTTATAGATTTATTTATTTGGTGATGTTTATTTGGTGACTGTTTTCTTTATTTGATGGACACTCAAAACCTAGGCCCTCACATATGGTAGGCAAGTGCTCTACCACCGAGCTGCATTCTTCGTTCCACATAAGCACTTTGAATGCACAGCTGTACAGGGAAAACAATCCCATGATTAAGTCCTTAATAGAACATTGAGTGCAATGAACTTGATTTACATGGCTACTTTCTACTACACAAAGAAATCATAAGACCCCATGATTTTTAGTTTCTAAACACATCCTTTAATATCAGGACATTACCAATTAATGCCTTTCTAAAAATAACTCAATTATTCTTTCAAGTGTTATTAAATTTTAGAAAAAAGAAACTCATGATGTGATAGAAATTCAACATAAAGTAGGCTGCCAGTGTGATGAGCCAAGGTTCCTGATTAACATACTAACAAATGAATACTGAGAACCTCAGTCCCACTCCCCTTCTTCACTACGGGTTGTAGCAGTAGGTTACAACTCACTTAAGCTGATTGTATTTGGAAAGGGGTGTGCTAAAATTAATGCACTATTTTGGACTCTAATTCCTGTCAACTAATCAGCTGAAGAATGTCCAGAAACCCATGAAATTAAGTCACTTAACTATAAAGCTGTAAAGAACATAACAAAGACAGCCATAATGAACAAAAGTGCCATAGGATAGCTTGGCTTATCATAATAAGTATAAACTATCATTTTATAGAGCTTGAGCTAAATATTGACAGCTGGGCTTTCAGATTTGGAGTTCTTTAATGGAAAATATATGTCGTCCTACACTCATGTTAATGTTTCTAAATTTACGGGTACACTCACTTAGCCTGAAATGAAAATTACAGTCAGTGGACCCAGCCAGCCTAGCTAGTGTTCCTTCAGGCTGTCTAAAGAGGCAGTTCATGCTCACCAGAGATACTTAAGCACAGAAGTCCTTCAAGAATGAGCTCCTGGGGAAAACGCCTCTAAGGTTTTCGTCCCATTTTCAGAGTGTAAATTGGGTGAGAAGGGGCTAAGATGAGAAGATCCTTTGAGTTTACAGTAGTTCATGTTTCCAACTGCACTGTGACTGTGTGGCATCTCATCTCTCTCTGTACCTGGAAGCTGTGTCCTCCCTTATAAGTACAAGGACAAACGAAGGATCACAAATTTCAAGGGCTCTAAGTAGAAACTAGAAAACAACTCTTCTTCATGAGCCCTGGGCAATTCTTTCCCAAGCACAAAGAAGAAAGTTGATTCAGCCTCCTCTATGGTGTCTCTAGGAATTAATTTGATTTTTCTCAGAAGTTGGCTGTGTGAGTATTGAAGTCTAGAAGTTCCATTCAGATTTATATGAGATGAACATCTTCTAGGTAATAGATTTACATCCATAATGATTATACCATAATGATATATCTCATGCAGTTTCAAACAAGGCCAAAATAACAGCATTTACAGAGGACACTATTTACTTGACTTTCATGGAGAAAGAATAGTTTTATTTCATGTATTGGTATTTTTATTTTAGTAAAAAAGTAATTATTTATAAAATGTGTATAATTGGGAAACAGCTTCCTGGCCTTACAGATGTTAGCTAAGTATCATTATTACAATAGAATTTTTTGAATTTAAAGATTTTAATAAAGAGATAATTTTCCATAATTTGTAATGTATTTCCCTATAGCTTTTCTTTATTTACATTACTGTTCATAAGTGTAGACATTCTGTTTGTCACAGATGTATTAACATTTAAGAGATTATTTAGTCTTCATGGCTGACAGAACACTGTGTAATTTTTCTTCAAGCAAAAAATGTATTTTTATTTGTTCCCCAAAAGTAAAATTACTTGACATATTAATAAGAATCTATAATGAAAAATTAATATTTCTGTTTTGATCAGGACATATTAGGTTGTATATTGAAATATTATTATACTTACAAGCAAGTATGATGGTATATTAACAAAAATTTAAAAAGAATGTTTTAGAAAATGAAATGGAAACCACCCTGATTTAATGATTATGCACTATACATCGGTATCAAATTATCATAGTAACCATAGTACCCATAAATTTCTACAACTAAAACCTTAGATAAGAAAGCATGGATGGAAAGAGACAAACTTTTTAACCTTAAAGAAAATGAGTATTAAAGCAGATAATTATGTGTATTGTATGTCAGTTTGACTTATGATTTTATGAAATCAAATGCTTAACAAAGTATTTTCAGAAGTAGCTACCTAGTTGGTCCTAAAATAGTATAATAAAATATTAATATTCAATATTCAAGAATAAAAATAACCTAAGTAAATCTTTTTTATCTTGACACCAAGAACAAAGATGTCTTGGCTGTGCTAACCCAAGAAAAGGGTGAGAGGTATTCAGATTGTGAAAGAAGATAGAAAAGAATGAGAAAATTGCTGAATTGCAGAATACTAATAAAATGTGACCAGAATGTATATTTTAATCATGAACTATGAACAATTCAGTCATTTGTTTTCTTTTTTGATGTCAAATATTATGTTAGACTCTGTAATTAAAGAATTAATTTATTGGATACAGCGTAATACCTTATGCAATGAATAGTTAGTAATCAAGAGTGTGATGTAGTTTTACAAAGGAGAGGAACATTGTAGATGTATAGATAGGTAGATAGATAGATAGATAGATAGATGGATAGATAGATAGATAATAAAGATAGACAGACATATAGGCAGTGTAAGTGTAGAAATTAAGATATTGTAATTTAATTTATGTGACTCAAGAAACATTTTATTAGGTAAAACTTGGTGATATATGACTATTACTCAGCATCTGAAAAGTTTAGGAAGAAAGATCATGAATTCCAGGTGAGTCTGTGCTACTTAACAGTACACTATATCAAACAGAACACAATAGAAACAGAAGAAAGATAACAGTCATTAGACTCTAAGGTAATGTTTTTGTCTAAGGATGTGTCATCATCTGAAGTTGGCTACTAGCCTGACCGGTCTTCAAGAATAAAGTTTTTTTTGTTCAAAATCATTGCATGGTTTACAGGACTTATAGTCTTAGTTAATATTTTATTGAGAAAGACACTAATATATTGCTATTATAACATTACATTATACATTTTAGGTGTGATGAGAAATAGAGACCCAAGATAATGAAGCAAGAGTAGTGTCCACCAAAGACCACCCACATTTTATCTCCCTAAGGCCTGTAGACTTCTACCTTTTGAAAGGTGACTTTATGAACTAAGTATTTTATGTTTGGAAAATATTTGTTTCTCAGCAAATCAAACAAAATTGAGGTTTGGAAGCCATCTCATCCATTTTGCTGATGAAATGTTATATCCTAACACATCAAAGAGAATAAAATTCAGGTGAAGTAAAAAGAAAAGGCAATCTCCCTCCCTGTGATCCTTTGTTTAACAGAAAAGGGCAAAGCTCACATGTGAGTAAACCTCCAGTCAGCACATATTTTCATCATTGAGACACAGTTTGTCTGAACAAAATGCTATTTGATTTTTTTGTCTCTTTCCCAATCAGAAAATATAGATCAAAGCAGCTCAGGGGTCAGGGAATCTTCATGGGTGCACAAACGAACTTTCTCAGCCAGCATTAGCCTTGGGAGGATTCTATTCTATAGGGAGATCTCCATGAAAATATCTGTTTTCTGCAGGGCAGGCTGACATAAGAGAGAACATTGTTCTTCCAAAAGTAAGAGCATAAAATGGCTACTGCTTGAGAGACCAGAGGAGGAGCAAAACATCAATAGACATCAAGGGGTGTCCTAAGTACATCTCAGAAAAGTTTCAACTTAAACATCCAAGTGGATGATTAAAGGGAAAACCCCATGTAAGAGCAAAGGGAAGTAAAGAGATAGAGGGAAGGCAGGCTGATACATCTTGAACATTTATAAGCTGTAGGACACAGTAAAATCAAGCTAAAAGGCTGTATTAATGATACTACCGAGAAAAGGCATATTCTATGTATGGCAGCATGGAGACCATGCAGGTGAGCTGAAGCACCCTATGATATCGTGTCTACTCTTATTCTCCCACATATGCTTTGTCATTTAGTTTTGTGTGCTTGAGACAGGATTTCAAGTAGCCCTGCTTGGCCTCAAACTAGCAGTCTTTTCTTGGAGCCTCAGGTGCTGGATTATAGGTGTGTATCTTTACACGTGGTTCCTCATACTTACGGAATACTGTGTGGTAGGAATGATTCAGGGCCCTCAAGATAACTTACTGGATAAAGGAACCCCGGGACACAAAGCCTGGGGTGACTTGACCCTCATTACCAGGATCTACCTAGAAAAAGGAGACAAGCTCCTTGCTATACACATATGTGCGATCCTACACACACACACACACACACACACACACACACACACACACAAAATAAATAATAAAAATAAAATCATGAATATAAAAAGTAAAAGGAACATTTGTGCATGATAGTGTGAAACTACAAAACTGTAGAAGTCCAAAAAAAAGAAGAACTTTGTTGTTCCTGACAGCTGCAGCTACACAGGATGACGGATACAAGGTGTGCAGAGGTGAGCCTGATCCTGTACTTTTCCTTTAATCTCTTTTTCTCCACTCCCTCCCACTAAAATCATGATAAGTCAGACTTTAGCTGTGGAATCATTCAGATGAGGAGCTGTCTCGGAGGATAAAATGGCTTTCGAAGTGACGATATATCAATGATAAGATTCATACACGACATGGTCCTCACATACCTCCTCCATGACTTCTTCAAGCTCAACTGAATAGAAGAGTTGTTCCTCATTTTACAGCTAGCGAGCTGTCAGCTTTCAAAGCATTTCTTCTTTCAAAAAACAATCTCTTTCTTATACTATAACCAGATATGTCCACCAGGAACATGCTCATTCAAATTGTTGCATTAACGGAGGAAAATGGGCAGTGCCATGTATTTACATCTGTCTTCCACTTTGAGGGTAAACAAACGAACAACAATGACAAAACCCTGCATCATTCTTCAATGGGCTATGGCCTTCCACTCTCCAGGGGCTGTGATCCTATAAGTAAGTAAAAGCAACGATTGTTGTTGCTTAAGGCTTGAAGATGTCATGTAATGTCACACACAGCATGGCACTTGACAGTTGGATTCTACTCTTCTACTTCTGGAACCTCAATGTTGTCAGCACTGTTAAACTGAATTCTCCTTCCCAGGGCACCATGGGATATATGGGATATAATTAGCCTCTCTGCTTTTTCTTACTAGTGGCAGTAGCACAGCCTTCACTCTGGATGTCAACAAGAATGTCTACCATGTCCTCTGGGGAATACAATCATTCTCTCCACCTTAACCCTACCTGCTTAGGCCAAGTACATTTTGAGACATCATCATCCTTGGGGCTGATTTTTTTTTTAAATGACAAGTTATGTTTCACACAAAAGGAAATATAGGTGATATTCAGAATAAGATACTTAGAGGTTGATATTGAATTTCTATGCACATTACCTGTTAATCTTAAAAAGTGATGAAGTGAAGGAGTGACGGTAGCTAGATAGATAAACTTAAGTATTCATTTAAATGCAACCTGGTTCCAAGTTAGAGAGAGAGAGAGAGAGAGAGAGAGAGAGAGAGAGAGAGAGTCAGAGAGAGAGACATAGATCATAGATAGATAGATAGATAGATAGATAGATAGATAGATAGATAGATGATATAGAGATAGAGATAGAGAGAGACAGTGAGAGAGATGGGGTGGGAGGGGAGGGAGTTTAGGGACACTACTGACCTACTCTCCTAGAGTCCTCCAAAGGCAAATCTTTTTGCCTATAATCATTCAAACCCTGCCATGTTCCAAGTTTATAGCCATCTGCACATAAAAAACACACAGTGGCTTCTGTTCCACTGTGACAATGATTATTAATACTATCAATATTCCTTTATCAGAACTTGATCTCTTTCCCAATGCCTGCCACCATTCTTAAGCCTGCATTGAGAAAACTCTCTTTAGAGTTTTGATTTCATACTGATGTTTCAAATGACTGTGACTCTTTCATTATTTAGTTCTTCATAATAAAGTTAAAAATACCTAGCACATGAGAAGATGAAGAAGAAGAAGAAAAAGAAGAAGAAAAAGGAGGAGGAGGAGGAGGAGAAGGAGAAGGAGAAGAAGAAGAAGAAGAGAGGGGGAGGGGAGGGGAAGGGGGAGGGGAAGAAGAAGAAATAACCACTTTGAATAGATATTCTGCAAAATCTGCAAAATCATCTCAGGGATTTTTCTTAGATATCATTTAAGTTTTGTATGATGTAGATCTTTTGAATGCATTTTCAAAAATTATGGGATGGAAATTATATTCAAGGTAGAAATTATAATCTATAATTATTGATAAACAATGTAGGGGTATATATTTATTGATGATTGGCTACTTCTATTTCTCCTAACTCACATTGTCTACTACTCTATATGCTCTTATTTCTATGTATTCATAAATTATCCTAATGATGTCATAACAAGGATCATAACGGTTCTTTTTAGGAATCAATAGAAGCCTAGATGATTTCAAAGTGACAGAATGCAATATTAAAATTCTCTGTTTGAAGGATTATTGTAATCACGTTTCTGTTCCTTAAGTGAGAATTACGTAAAGAAGTATCACCCCTCACAGGACAAACTCCTTTAAAATTGAAAACAAATACAACAAAATGTATGTATTTACCTTTCTCATTTGTCTGAAATAAGTTAGCAGGATACTAGATATACAAAATTTTAAGTTAAGATTGAAAATGACTTTGGGTCAATGAATGAGGTGAATGACTAGACACAGACCTGAGAAGAGAGAGGCTTTACCTTTCAAAGGTATATGATTTGGTAAATATAAGTCTTACATACATTCTATGTAAATCAGATATAAGTTTTTCTATAGTGTTGAAGAAGAAACACAGGTTTTCAATGTTAAGTGAAATGTCACAGACTGAACATGAGCCCCAGAATATTGAGACAAGAAAGAATTCCAAGAAGAGAGTAGCTTTGTAGTTTATCCCCAGTCAGATTTTCACAGTGTGATCTGAACAACTAATGGGAAGTATTATAAATCCCTAAGAGAGTGGACACAACTATACTTAAGTCCAAATTGCAAAATATATTCTAAAGTTGTACATAAATTACTTACAAAATGATTTATGTGTATATAATTTCTGCCTCTAATATTAATTAGTTGATATAGGTAATTGGAATTGGGGAGTATACTCAAATCTCTAGAGTTCTATTTTCCACAAATAGTTTGCATCAATTAGAACACAGACTCAACATAAAACCTAAGATTTTTTTCTACGGTATGAAATAGTGACTAGCTTAGCAAGGAATGATAAAATATCAATGAAAATATGTCTCAATTTATGACAGATGTAAACTTATATAATATTATAACAGCACATATATTATCAATAATATATATCCAGAGGGGTATATTTCATATTCCTTTTAAGTTACATATTGGTCATATACTCTGATGATAGCACAATTAAGTCCTGTGACCCTGCACTAACATAGCTTAATACAGGTTTTAATTTAGAGAAAGCGATATCATTAGAATAACGGATATCTATATTATTTGTTTCAACGAAAGGAACCACAAGGATGAGTTCCTAATTCTTCTAAGCATGTCAAGGCCAAGACAAAGCCATGTGGGAAAGCAAGCCTACCACTGTCAGAGTTGACCTATAGTGATGTGTAGCTGAACAATACAAAAATGAATTTCTAATGATTTTATACATAGTTATGAAAGTGATCAAAATGAGCAGAGCATTGGAACTTAAAACTTTCATGTCCTAATTCAGTGTTCCCCGAGGAACATTTTCATAAAGGAGGCCAGGCTTGATCTTAAACATCATGGGTCCCTGAAGATGAGATGCCTATATTACATCTGTGGTTACTGAGAATCTGGCTAGCGAGAGTGTGTTTGCAGACACACCTGGAACACCACCCAGCTGTTTCTTCAACAGAACCCTCCTTCCTATCCCATTATTTAGTGGCTTGAACAGAAGCAAACCAGCAAACACTCTTCAGGAAGTACTTTGAGAATTTGTTCGATTTCCAGTCAGTGATCAAGAGCGAGGAATAGACATTATGCTTTTTCAATGTGTAAACCAGAAGCAAACAGAAACCCACAAATTATAAACAACATGCAAAAGAGACCATATGTGGCACCAAAGGTAGTAAACATCCAACACATACTAGAAAAGTTTTAATGGTCTCTGGGACAAGAGATAATACATTCTCACTCAGATATTTGAAGATAAATTCATTAAATATAGCTTTAATTTTTTATAGTCAAGAAGATAGTTGAGCCATTAGTCTCTTGGCTCTTGTATGAGTAGTGGGAATATAGTTTATTTTTCTGATATTATTTTCATTATATGTGTTAAAGTGTAGTTTGATAGCTCTGAGGTTTACTCATTGTTACATTCTCTCTTAAAGGCAAATGAAACGCAGAAACAAATTCTTGAATGTTTTCATTTTTAAAGAACTTAGATAATTTTATTGACTTAAAGGTGAAATGATTTAAATCCTTTCAAGTTTTAGTTCAATAAATTCCTACAAAATGCTTCAGACAAAACCCCAAATTATCCGTGGGATCTAAAATAGGAGATAAACCATAGAGGAAATGGTTATATCCAATTTTGAGGTTAGATTTTAAAAGCTACTTTTAAATGAAAGTTGGGTGTTTTTTAGACATATTATTATTATTTATTATTATCATTATTTTGGTCATGTGACATATCAAACCTCAGGCCTCTGGAGTGCTAGGTACGCACCCAAACATTCAGTCATACCCACTACATTATAAGCTTCCCCTTCATTGTAATTAATAACATTAGAAATGGGAACTTCTTCAGTACCTTGCAAATCTGTCAAATGCCCTATAAAATTTTCTTCAGAACTCAATGATTATTTTTATAACATTATAAACATATTATAAATATGTTATTAAGTACTTAAATATATAATTCAAAACCTACTCTCTATATTAATCTACAAGTATATTTGTTATATCATTCTTCCATTATGTGTTGAGAATTCTTACAAGTTAGATGTTGGTGTAAAATATAATTAAAAATTTAGCAATAGTATGATAGTATGCTAATTTATTAATAAGGACACCAATTAATGCACAACTAATATTGTAATAATGCATATTTAATGCATTACTCAGGTCAACTAACTCTGTCATTTTACATTTTCCTAATTTATCTAATCGACTAGACTTTTCCATGAAGACATCTTTAATGATAAATCATCAGTTTACAACCATAAGTGTTCATTAAAATTAGTCAATACCTTGCACCAAAGTCCCTCAATTTATTACCATTAATGTAAAGTCAGCAGAAAAGATTTAATGGAAGACAATTTTTCAGAATCTAGTGTGCAATGCAGGACCATCTGACAAGGGCAGATTTGTGATAACAAAGCAGGAAATAGTTGACTAGAATTCAGATTTCAGGAGGTGAAAAGTTTTCTATACTCAGTGAGCTTCCCACAGAGGGGATAGATAGATGCTTATATCTAGGTAGCTTAATTTTCCCAAATACATCTTTAAAGTAAGCAAGGCTGATTAGGGCTTCTGTGTTCTCTAGGTGGTACAGACACACTCTTAATTCCCACAATCATGAATTAAGTTTGAAATTTGCTGACAGTTCCTGCCACGAGCAAACCACTGTTCTGAGCCATGGCAAGTACTTGCTGTCCCTCCAGGCACTGCAGGAAACCAGCAGACACGTTCACAGTTCGTTTGCATTATTATATTATTCTTTTAGCTTTGTTCCACAAATACCCTTTAGGTCCTGCCCACAAGGCTGCTTCATTTTTCTCTTAAAGAAGGCATTAATCACGGCTTTAGACTAATCCATCACACACCTAAAGTAGAACTCTATCAGTGACAACTTAAAATTATTCCTATTTGGTTTTCTCAACTGAGAGAACTGATTTCCCACTGAAGGTGGTAGTTATATGTGGAGTGGTCCATTCGGTAATCTATGTTTCAGGGTTCACAACCTAATTCTTCCCAAGGTCATCATTCTTTGTTCACCGAACACTCTCTGGGGCAAAGGACTCCACCATGAAACCAACAAGAGGGAGCATGGGACAAGGAGGTAAGCTCAGTGTTCTAGTCAGCCCAGTGGGATTATGAAAACGGGACTCAGAGCTTGCTTCTTCTGTCACATTTGCCTTCATACAGTTTTCAACATCTGCTTTAAACTTTGAACTCACTTTTTACAGGGATGGAGCAGTAGTCCATGGTCAAGCGCACTTGCTGTTGTGTAGAGGACCAGAATTCAGTTCCCAACACCCAATATCAGACAGCTGTGACAACCTGTAACACCAGCTTCTAAGTACCTGATGCCCTCTTTGACCTCACAGCTCATCACACATGTGTGGCATTCTTTCTGGTGAGATGGCCACATACACATAAATTATTAAAAAAGGACACCAACTGGCTATCCAGTTCTAAATGGTCAGCCCTGATAACATATATACACAAGTCGTATATCAAGTAACAGGTTACATTATTGCAGGAATATATATATATACACACATATATATATATGTGTATATATATATATATTCCTATATAATATATATTTGTGTAATATAAATATCAATTCAGATATATAGACATATGTATATATAAGAATGTATGTTATGCATATATATTGAGGAATATGTATATACACACACACACACACATATCGAGATAGTATTAAAGAAAAGTATGCTGTACATTTGAAAGAGAGAAAGCCAGGTGGGGGCAACTCCTTTGTTTTCCATAATGTTGATTTTGATCAATACATGAGGGAGATTGCATGGGCTGAATGTTATACTGAACACACACACACTCATACACACACACACGCACACACACACATTCATACACACACAGGAGAAGCTCCAGGATACCAAGAGGCCATGACGGAATGTGCTTCTCTCATTTAGCTGTAACTCTGCAGAGCCATATAGATACACCCCAGGTAGGGTCCCTCTTTACTGACTCATCATCTGATGATAGGTTGACTCAAGACCAAGGGAAGAAAGGCACACACAGCATTTGGAAATGAAGAATAAGACTTACTTAACAGGACTTAACAGTCCTGGGACTAATTAATAGCCAAGGAAGAGAGAGAATGCATGAGCCAGAGTATGTAGGGCAGCATTTAAGCACAGAAAACAGACAATAGAAGCTAAAGACTCTGTGGAGGGCTGAACTGTACAGGCACAGGGATGCATGAAAAATCACATCAAAGTGTTATCTTAAAGCTAAAATTGTATGATATTCTTTCAGGTCCATCTGAAACTAGGAGTACTAGGAAGCTGTGAAATTTACTTGCTAACAGATGGCTAAACAATGGAAATCATACACAGTCAACTGTAATAGTTTTCAGTACTCTAGTTTGCTTTCCCTAATGACGGTTCTCAAATTGAGGCCACCACAAGCCAATACAATTTCAACATTCGTTAATATGCCGTCAGCCCAAATTAAAGACTTAGATGCAAATGTCTATAAACCTGGAGGCCTTGTTTATTTTCTTTGTGGAGATGTTGGTGGAGATTCAACAAACACAGTGTCTAATTGTAATAATGTTCAGAAGAACAGCAGTTGGCATGAAAAAGAGAGAAAAGCCAATGCCATCCACTCATCTCACTTACAGAATCTGTTGGGTAGGACTTGGAGGGAGCACAGACCCAACTCTCTTCTGTAATCCTTATCAGCAGCAAGTGGCCAGTGTAATGTGCACAGATGTCTCAGCTCAAAGGTAAGTGTCAAATGTCTGATGAATACATAAATGATATGGATCCTGATTCATGGCATATAAAATGAGACATAAGGAATTATATAAGAGCCAACCAACCATAAGTGAATTGGTTTATGGTTGGCCTAAATATGCTTAAAGCTCTTTAAATTTATTCTGGCAGAAATTTACAGATTTTCTTACAGTAGTTTTGGAATTACTATTTTTGATAATATAATTACATCATCTGGCTTTGTCTTTTCCTCCCTCCAGTCCCACCCACATACACCCTTCCTGCTCTCTTTCAAATTCATGGCATCTATTTTCATTAATTGTTGTTATACACATGTGGATATATATATATATATATATATGTATATGTATATGTATATGTATATGTATATGTATATGTATATGTATATGTATATGTATGTCATAAATATATATAATATCATATATTCATAAATTCATAATTATAAGCTGCTCAGTTTGTGTAGTGCCACTTGTATCTACATTTTTAGAGCTGATTATTTGGTATCAGATAACCAGTTGGTATGATGTCCCTTGGGAAGACAATTTTTTTTCTATTCAGCCTTATTAACTTACCTATAGTTTGTATAGGATTGGAGCTTTATGCTCTTTTAAGTGAAAATATAAGATTGAAAATTATAAGTCTGTGATAAGTTGTTTGACCCGTGTGTGAGAAGCCCTAGGTTTCATGGCCAGTACCAAGGAATAAGTTTAAAAGACAAACAAACAAACAAACATGGTATTCATGTTTGGATGGTGGCTATTTTCCCTATAAAATCAATTATATAAAGATACTAGAAATAATCCTCCTTAAGAACTAATCTAGTGAAAATACATTGTATGCATGCATAAAATTAAAGAATTAATAAAAATAAAAGGACAATCAATGAGTTCCCAGGCAGTTCCTCAGTACTGAATATATGTATCTTATCATTTTGAATGATATTTATCATTTTGAATATATTTATCTTTTCAATTTGTTTAACTCAAATTAGATCCTAAGAAGAGAGAGGTTGATTTTAACCTAGTGGTTATTTGTTATTATATGCATATACGTCTTTATATATTTCATTTTGGGGGTTGTATAGATTATAAATAAAAGCCATCAAAAAGGAAATTAAATTGAGAAATTAAAACAATCTACTTGAGTTTTATTATTTCATTTTAGTCAATATTTTGTTTGCTATTATTTAAGCATAGTTTATAGAGTAATGTGATACTAGTTTTAATTCTTCTCTATTGTGTTTTATGAGAAAAACAATAGGCATAACTGTTGAGAAGAAAATACAATCTGTGTGAAAGAATTAAGAAAGTCCTGTTTGGGGAGGGATTCTTTTTAAATCTTTGCAAAGCTTCCTTCAAAAGGCAATGTGCTGGTTTTGTTTGTTTTGGTTAAACTGACAGGGAGTCTGTCCTGATCAATGTGACCCCCCTCGCTGCACACACCCCTCCTTTTGGGCATGCACATGGTTCATCTTCCTCCTTCAACTCCAATCCGGCATGCAGTTATCATCCAGAGCAGACATCTCCTCACACTCCAATCTTGCTCTGATGGATAGAATTCTAACCTTTCACAAGATTAGAGACACAAGGTGCTCTGGAGATAATAAAATTCAAATGGGTTTATTTCAAAGGGCAACCCAATCTCGCTTTGTTCATGGGTCAGTTGACAGATCATTTGCCAAAGCAGATTTTGTGTCTTTCCAAGTTAGGTTCTGGTTCAGCATGCCAAAGAAGTCAAATTACTGGCATCCCAAAGTATGTGGTTCCAAAGTAGTTGTGGGAAAAGGTGAGAATAACATAATTTTAGTATATGTGACAAAACTCTACTAGACAGTATTTTAAACTTAGGACAATTATGTCCAACAGGTAAATCAAATATGTCCAGGTTGAAAATATCCAGGAGTTAGTATAATCACTTGTGTTGTGATCCATAAATATATATTTTAAGAGCATTGAGAAACTTTAAGTTCAAGCACAGTAACAGACGTCTATAATTGCAGGCAGGAGTGTGAAAGGCATGTGTTTAAGGACAGCCTATACATCATAGAAAGATGCTCTCTAGAAAAAAACCACAAGCCTATACCAACCAAAAATGAAACTGTACTTGAATAAATGACTTCTGAAAATCAAATACAGAAGCTAAGACGTGTTTTAAGAAATTCTATGTTGATGTTAAGATTGTTCTATAACTATGTCAGGGCATATTAGCTCATGAAAAGTCAAAAATCAGTGCTGTCTAAGGATGAAGGATCAAGGCAAAAATCTGCTTAAGAAGATTTTCTCAATGAAAGGCACAAACTATTTCTCTGTCATTATTTCCAACTTCTTCTGTTGCCACCGACAAGGCTGCCCACATGGCCTTATTTTTAAAAGGTGTGTGTGGATGGGGTATTTATTTATTTTTGAGACAGAGTTCTCAATGTAACTCTGGCTGTCATGAAATTCTCTGTAGACAAGGCTGGCCTCAAATTCAGAGATCTGTGTCTTCCTCCAAAGTGCTAGAATTAAAGGTCTGACCATGCTTGGTTCAGTTGGGAACAAATACAGAAAGCCACAGCTGGATAAGACACAGAAAGACCTTGGTTCACAGAGGGATGTGTCTGCCAGATCTCTCTCCTCAGAGCTCAGGAAGCACTGCTGACAAGAGGCAGAGAGAGTATGAGAGCAAGGGAGGTGGAGGACACCAGGAGAAGGTCCTCTAAATCAACAGAGCAAAGATGGAAGCAGGAAGCACAGGGCCTGCATGGCTGTGCACCAGGTCTGCTGTGTCTGTGTTATAGCATCCAGTTGAACATGTTTCCAGGACTCCCATGTTTGAGAACAAGTGAGTTTCTGATCTTTGTGTTCTCTCTTGGGGCTCTTTTCCTTCTGTTGGATTACCTTGGCCAACTTTGATGTGATGGCTATGTTTTTAAATCTTAGTATATTTTATTTTGTTATCTCTTAGAAGCCTTTCTAATGAGAGACAGAAGGGGAGATGGAGAACTGGGCGAACAGAGGAAAGGGAAATTGTGATCAGGGTATATCCTATGAGAAACACAAAAGCTACTCCAGGTAGAAATGTTAAAATTCAATAACTAATAATTACGTCTCACTACATGTGATACTGAAGACTTGCTTATATTCTCATGATGGTAAATTTTAGAAATATAATATTTCATCTAAGAAGTATGAAATTTCTTTTCATATTTTTAAAGTTTAGGCTTTTATTCTTTTATAAAATGAGGTTAAATGTTTATATGCAAAATATATTTAATAAAATAAAAGCTCAAAAAATTAAATATTACATGATTAAGAGATAAATTAAAAGTGATTACTTTTTATTGTTTTCTTTTTTCTTTTTTTGTTTGCTTGGTTTCTTTGTGGTACAAGATCAAACAATGTAGCACAGCCTGTGCTAGACCAGGCTAGTCCCAAATGCACAGATCTGTTTGCCTGTCTGAGTGATGGGATTAAAGATACACGTCATCAGGACAAGTCTATTTATTTATTTACTATCTTAGAAATGTAACTTTCTCAAAATATGTATACATTAATCATAATCAACTGTCTTTATAATATTGCACTAATTAGATAAGGTGACTGGAATAAAGCTACTACAATCAACTATCTCTTAAGTGAAATATTCAGAGAGGAATTGTACTCTTCTATTTTATCAATGAAGACAAAGCTACATTCGAAACAAATTTTCATTGCAAGTAAATCTTGGACTATATTTTCTAGGCTTAACCTCCACAGAATCACAGAGAATTGCATAATATTAGGTTATTTTAAAGATGTTTACTTTTTAAATATATTAGAAGCACCAGTGTGTATTTAATTTGTAACATTGATTAATTTTTGAGTGTGATTATCTGTTACATAAAAACCATACTCACCAAGATATGTCTTTTCCATGTAGAGGAAATATAATCTAATATAGAATATAGTATTTTTCTAAAGTATGGGCACCACAGGTCAGCCTTTCTGGATGGTTAGACGTGACGTAGCAGTGGGAGAATGAATGTCCTGATAACAGTCTCTGTTACTTTTCCTTTTGTTTGTTTTGCCAGAGATAGAAAGGTCTGAATATGCCAGCTACTCAAGTTAATTCTTTTGGAAAGCTCAAATGACTGGATCACCCTAGTGGGGGTTGTGAAGGTTACATTGGGCATAGTGAAAGCAGTGCCAGGCATACAGTCAGCACAACATCCTCACAATTCTCATCGTTATTTTCTCAGAAACAAGCACACCTGTCAGTAACCAGTGGTCACTTTTCCCTGCTCATTGAGGATCTGTCTTGGCCATTGAAGAGGTATATTTCACTTTTCTCATTGACCTAGGTCAATGAGGTCTTTCTTACACATGACCTTTATTGCAAATGATCAAAAACATATTTAGAGTCAAAAACATGAGATTATTAACTATGTCTTAATATCCATTTTCTAAATGGGTAACTTGTAGAAATTACCTGTAGAGCATAATCAAAAAGAAGATAAGCAAAATATTATACAACTTTGTTTTGCCCTGAGTTGATCAATTTCTAGGTAGCCATTGATTAATTACATTCCCTCTCTAGATGGGCACCTGGGAAGCTCTCGAATCTCTCTGCTTAGGGTCTGCCAGTAAGTGAGACGTCAGTATAGTGCTGTTTCAATGGATGCACTAATATTTTTACCCATGATGAAGTAGGTGTTTTAATGACATATGCAGGTACTAGGGTCAGCCTAGGCATCTCTGATACATAACAATGGTGCGGAGATGTGGGGTATGTGGTTAACACTCTTGGTCACAAAATACCACAAAATACTTTAATTTTAGCATCTTACATTTATCAGATTTAGCAGGCTTGTTTTCTTCTCTTAAAGACAAAACAAAAAATCCATCTGTCACCCAAAAACTCATTTTGTTAATTAATTTAGGTCACCTTTATACTGATTGAAATTTACTTGGGGTTCTAAAGTTTCCTTTTGAAAATCCATTCGAGATCTTACAACACTAAACTTTGCTTCCATTCTCAATAAATATGTTCCCCCTTTTGTCATAAAACCCTTTATTGAAAAGATAATTGAGGTCTACAAAGTTACTGGAGACCTGCAAATAACCACAGATTGGTTCTTATACCATTCACTAGCTCCAAGAGCATTTCCTTAGTCAGTTCAATATTCCTCTGATTATTATTCCACCCACAGTGTTTTTTACAAGCTTGTCAATGAGCATTCCATATGAGAAGGCACTGGTGATTATGCAAAGGTCACAGTGGGCAGGAAGCAGTGGATTCTGCCAGTCTGCAGGATCAGTCACAGTGAGAAGGGAAATCGGTTTTGCTTGGCACGACTTGTTCATGCCCAAGCCACCTACAGCTTTGTTACACCCTGAGTGCTAGCAAATTGATTGCAGGATAAATTGCCCCCGACTCTTTTCAAGAATGGACTTTAACCTTACACGTTATTAATTCCCAAGTATTTACTACACATTCCTTTCATACAGACATCTGCAGGGACTGTCCTTTCCCTAGCTCTCTGGATCTGTGCCCATCTGCCATAAATCTGAAAACTGACTTAAATGAATACAAGGTAATTTGATGTTGCATTTGATTTGGTATTAAAGGCTACACAGTTGTTGACTTCAAAGACAAAGGCATAAATCTTCACTGCTGAGGTAGGAGAAGGCATTTCTTCTGTTTGATTATGGCCACACAGTGAAGTTCAGACAGGTGAAAATAGGTAGAACTAGACAAATGGGTTATTTGCCATGATCTTCTTTTTTTTTTTTTATTGGATGATTTATTTACATTTCCTATGTTGTTCCCTTACCCCATCCCCCACAATCCTCTTATTATAAGTGTCTCTATTGGGGGCAGGCATGAAAGTGTGTATAGGAACCTGCAGCAGGCAGAGGAGATAGGTCACCTTATATTTGTTATTACAGGCGAGTGTGAGCCAACCCAAGAGTGTGCTGGGAACCAAACACACTCTTAAGCATGGAGCCATCTCTGCAGTTCCATTTAAAGTCTTCTTGTTAAAATCACAAGGAATAAATGGGATGAATAAGAAGTTCCATCCGCCTTTGCTACATGCCCTTCTAGGAGGTTTGTGTGGACCCACAGATCAGCCGGGCCTTCACCTCCAGTCAAAGCAACATGGTCCTTAATGTGCAAAACACTTGACCATAGATATTAAACTTGCATTTCATTGGCTTTAAGTATTTGAATGAGATCTGTAACTTTTCCTGTGTCTTTTTTCTTGGTTTGAGTACAATGCATTTTCTGAACGGTAGAACAGTAAAAATTTATCATCTAGTATAGCACTTGTACAAGGAAATCCAATCTCTTATGGTCTGAATTTTAAAATGAAACATACTACAAATCTACTTCCTTAAAAAGCAAAACAGCAGTCATGTTCAAATAAAAGTTGTCTGAATACCTGAGAGTCAGGAATGAAGAAGCATCACACGTCAGTCACGTGTAAATATCTACTCTCTCATTTGTATTTGTGTGGAAATCTGGATAACCTGTAACCCATGTATGGGGACTCTGTATTTACTTGGGAAAGTGACAGAGAGATGGCATAGGAAAATATCAGAGGACACTGTGTGTCATTCAGGAGTCTAAGTCACAAAGTCTCTCAAGGATTTGAAGCTATTCATACACAAAATTTCCTCTGCTTTCAGAAAACAAAGAGACACATACAGTAGCTGATTGCTAAGATAAAACAGAAGTTAAGTTTGGTTGAACGCGATTGAAATCTTAGTTGGTCAAGGGCAGAAGGTGATACCCATGGAAAAGTCAGGGAAGAATGACTTGAAGAGATCAACAGAGTGTCTATGCTTCTCTATCCTCATGGAAATGACTTACACTAAAGGAAAAGCAAAGGAAACATGAAAAAAGTTGAGCGATTTTTAGTTTTCTTAGAAACTTAATCAGAACTGAAGCTCTCTTCAGTCTCAGGTATGAAAGGGACTTGGCAGGAGAGAAAGATGGGGGTTGGAGTATTATGGAGATAAGATGGTATCACTATAAACTGCATAAAGAATATGGTGAAGAACAGTTTTCAGTCCATAACAACAAAGAGAGTGAAATTTCTATGGCATATAAGCTATACACAGGAATAGGAGCGTGTGTTTATAAACAGCCAGAGGGCAACAGAGCTGGGGACAGATATAAGCCATATACCGTTGTTGGATACATATACAAACATTATAGATTTATCCAAAAAGGTGCGAGAATTGTTGGAGACCAGAGAAGCACCTTCCCTTAGTAAAGTATCCATGGATGCATTGTCTGTCAACGCTACTAAACACTTATTTCCACCTCAATGATGGTGATAGCCAAACACAACCTCATTGCACCTCATGGCCCTTGAAATTCCAGTTTGAAACAAGAGCCTTATATGCATCTTATATGAATTTAAAATAAACCTTTTTTTCTTTTTTGCATATGAATTTCAATTTTCAATATTTCCAGGATAAAGTAACTTGGTGATAAATTATGACTATAATTGGTGAGTTTAATGTTATCATAATGTGATACAAAGAAGCATGGAAATCAGAGGGTGGTATTTCTATACAGATATACACAATGTATCTATACATTTATATCTATTATACCTATTAGACGTCTCAGGATTTTGAAACATAAGTATCCATGAATATATTCAGTAGAAATACAACTATTCCTTTAAATGCAGAGGATAAAGTGTTCCAATTTCTTTTTTTTTGACATTTATGTAGCTGCATTTTATTTGTTTTATATAATTTATTTTTTTTCAAATTGTAATTTATACTCATTCACACAGGGGTTATAAACACAAAAAGGCAGGACGTGGGGAAGGGAATGACACTGGGGCACGGGTGTTCAGAGGGAATACAGATATCTTTCAGAACAGGGTATCGGCTGGGTGAGGGTTCAGGGGACAGGTTGCTATGGTTCTGCCTATGATTCGATTGTCCTTATCTAAGTTAGTATTATCTGTCAAGGCTACCTATTTACAAGGTCTATGACTACTCAGGCTGGTAAACTGTCACAAAAACTGCCTGTTTACAATAGTTTATAGCTATCTGTTTCAGTGTTTATCCACAGAGACCCAAGACTTGGTGTTAGTATACATGTATGACAGACCTATTGCTGATTGTAGGTCTATGGCTGATTTTAGGCCTTCAGTGTGTAAGCAGGGATGCCCCTGACATCAAAATAAATCTTAATTAGATGAAAACAAACCCAAATCATATCTCATAATCACGTCTTCTTTAGGAACAGTAAGCATGGTGGTGCATGTGCACACCGATTCTGGAAGTACATCCACTTGGGCACAGTACTTCTGACTCAGATGAGAGCACAGCATATTTAGAAATGAGGAAGATAAAAAGGGAGGAGTCTTGGCACAGTTGTTAAAAAAAGTAAAAGATCTTAAAAAAAACAAAACCAAAGTAAAAACAAAACAATAAACAACAACAGTAACAAAACCAAATCCTACTACACTGAATACTCTAAATACATTTTCTGATTTACTTTGACCAGAGCCACTGTCCTACCTACACACAGAAACTGATGTTAATACTTGCAAAATACTTCATCAGCTCTAGAGCTAACACACTGGCTGGAGACTCCAGCATCTTTCCCCTGAGTGATTACAGTGGCCTTCTAACTGATCTCACTTCCATTATTCCCCACATAGAATTGTGCTGTTAACTGGTGCCATTAATGCTACACCCTTTATCTAACCCAAAGCTCAACAGGGCAGCCATTTTTGAATTTTTTACTGATATGTCTTAAGCCCTAAGAAAACATCTTTGTATATGAAGGGACTCATTCAATAACTGTCAAAGAAACATATATTCTCATATGTTTTGGAGCAAGAATTTATTTCTAAGTACTCTGTTTAGTGATCTGCGTTTTCTAGTAAGCATGTGTATGGTAAAATCTAGGCAGAGTGCCTGGTACTTATGTTCACTAGTGAGAGTGACAATATTTACTGGAAATTCTGCTATCCAAGTCATTTCAGGGAGCTGTTTGTGGTAACAGACCATTGTTGGATTGACACTGCCCCTTGTAGTTGTTCCCACATAGCTTAAAGCTTAGGGTGACTTTGTTGTACTATTTGGCCACTGGTTGACTTTGGAAAGTGAAGTCTGAGCAGAAGATTTAATTTTAAAAATATGGTGGTGTTTGACTGACTCAACTGCTCTACAGCAAGCAAGTTATGGATTTTTAAAAATGCACTCATAGCTCCTTAGATTTTTGACTTGAGGAAATGACAATGTCCCAGAAATTATATTTAAGATGAACACCATGTACTGAAGAGAGAGAGAGCACATAGCACTAAATAAGAGGGGGGTTGAAGGATTTCTGGTGGAGCTCAACCACAGATGACCCCTGTACTTTGTTCATCTCAAGCAAGTCCACAGCTACCTGTTATTTTTCAGTGACACAGAACATGACATTGAGAGTTTCCTTGCAAACATTCCCAGCTCTTCCAATAGGGGAGGACACAGAAAGAGTAGAAAAGGCATTTCTTTCTATGAGTCTAGTGAATTCTCAAAAGTGTGGCCTATGAGTCTGACAGCTGCTTTACCCAAAGCTGCAATGCACAGAGAGCCATTGTC
Organism: Grammomys surdaster; assembly: GCF_004785775.1. Lineage (NCBI taxonomy): Eukaryota > Metazoa > Chordata > Mammalia > Rodentia > Muridae > Grammomys > Grammomys surdaster. Next base: position 14,951,514 of record NW_021604567.1, on the reverse strand, counting down.
ATTAAAGGGGTGATTTCACTTGGCTAGACTACAGGTCTTTTGGAAGCTACCTTCCCATCTTTTAAATTACTTCGATATAACTATGTCTTGGGGAATCTCTGCTTACTTTCCAAATGTTATCCTCAGATCTTTAAATCTTCAAACCCCCCAAAGAGAGCTTTCCTTAAATCTCACCTTCTCTATAATCCCCGTCATTTTTATTCATTAGTGGGAAACACCTGTAACAGCAGGAGCTACTTACAATCTAATTGTTTCTGGTTCCTCTAAATTGCTTGTCATTATAAAAGAAATGACAGAAGTGAAATGGGAGAAGAGTGATGTGGCAAGAAGTTGCCAGCCCATTTCCAATGTTTAATTGCTAGACAATGCTAAGAACAGATTAAAAAGATAAATCAAAAGTTTGCTGAAAAAAAAAGTGAGGCCCCCAGTCAGTTTTATGGTTTCATTTGAGCTGCATAGATATTATTATACACTCATTTACAAAACAATGAGCTCTTACTGTTTATGAAAGTTTAATCTCTTGGTTTATTGCCTTAATATATTTCACATTGGTAAGGTTTACTTTTAAATGAAATTTCTGACTGTCTTATGTGGATGTTATTTTATAGTGAGAATACAGACAGAATGAGTGTAACATCATAATTGTATTCATCTATGAAGCAATTAGAGTCGGGGTAATTGCTTCTGGTTTTCAGATATCTGCATACAAAGTAATAGAATTAATATTTTATCAGTTGGCAGTATCCCCTGTTACTCAAGGATCCTAACACTATATATTTTCTCTTTGTGTCCACAGGAATTTAAACAGAGCCCATATTAATATTACCTAAATTAAAAAACCAAGCCAAGTGAAAAGCTACATGAATCAACTTGGTGCCACTGTTTAACACATGCAGTCCATGGATTCACACTGGGACAAGACCCCCAGACAGACTGTAAGGTGCAGGTACTGACAACAACCAAGGAACCCCTCAAGACCCATCTTCAGTCCCAAGTGTGTTCCAACTGACTGTACAGGTGCCAAAGTGTGCATGAATTCTGTGGCGTTCTAAGAAACTGACACTAATTAAAAAATATATGGCTGCTCCAATATCTGAACTCCTATAAAAACACATTTATAAGCTCTTTTGAAGAAGATTGATCTGGCTGAAAAACTGGAATAGGATAACCGACAGGAATAGCTGGTGAATGACTGACAAGATTCACATCCCCGGCCAAAATCTACAGGACTAAGAAGGGCTAAATGAGGACTTATGGCCTCATTTATTTTCTAAGAAGCTTAGGCTATAAGGAAAAAAGGAGGCCATAAATTAAATGGCACTTTGCTTGAATAAAAGAGGAACAAATGAGAGAATTAAATTGAAACTAGCCGCTCAACCACTGAAACAAATTTAATTGGTAGATAAGATGTATTTCAACACAAAACTAATATCAAAGGCAGGGAATATAACAATCATGTTTCCTCTTTTCAATTGGTGCAAACAGAGATACTAAATAAATGTAATGGAGAATTAGCAACCACAAAAGAAGTTTGTATTATATCTAGAACACACAAGAAATAACAAACAGCAGACCACATAGTTCACCTTATACCCTAACATTACAGTGCAGCATATGGTAGCCTAAAAAGTAAAACAAATGGGCTACATTGCAAGAAATGTAGCACTTTGCAAATTTTTTTGATCCCTCATATTGTTTTTATGTATTTCTTTAAATTTTCAATTTATTATTTGCCACTAATTCTTTATCATTTATCTTCTCTCTCTCTCTCTCTCTCTCTCTCTCTCTCTCTCTCTCTCTCTCATCTATCTATCTATCTATCTATCTATCTATCATCTATCTATCATCTGTCTATCATCTCTATCTACCTATCTCTCTATTAATCTATCTATATCTATTTACTGTTTATTTATTTGCATGTGTACATGTGAGTGCACTCCACATGCCTGATGGCGTGTGTATATATGAAGGTTAGAAAATAACTTTAAGAGTTTATTTTTCCGTTTCTATTTTGTTCTCAGGGACTGAACTTTAGGTTTAATGGCAAGCATTCTTACGAACAAAACTATCTCCAGGGTCCTCCATTCTTTTGGAAATGGGATACAGAGGTAGCATTTCACTGAAGGATGTCTTAGTGATAGAACATATCTCTAGTTGGTTAAAAAAAATGTGTGCTCAGAATACAGAGGAACATGTGTTATGAACCACTCCTCTGTTAAGCATTATTTTTGATAAATTTAAGTATAGATATTATTATAAAATCATTCTCTTTACTCAGAGAATCAACAAGGAGATATTTGTTAGTTGTGTCCTAATTCCTCATGTGACTTTTATTTTGTTACTCTGAAATCCCATTAGCTATTAGCCAATATTTCTTACTTTGATTCTTCTCTTGGTCCTATTGCTCTATTAATTTGTCTGACTATAATTTTTCTTAATAATAATAATAATAAATACTGTACATAAGTATTAAATGGAAGAAACATAATGATTTCATACAATGTTCACATTATTGTTCAAAATACCATCCTATCAATGCTAATATGTGACCTGGTCCCTCTATTAGGGTTATTAAGATAGGAGAGAAGAAGTGGCTGTCTTTATTCATTAGATCATAGTGAGCTCATAGATATCAGAGATGGGAAACATCATTCAGCCATTAATTGGAAAAGCCCCAGAGGATTCTAGTCCAGGCATTGCAAGAGCACAGTGGTAAAATGTCATCCACAATCCTTGATCATCAAACTTGGGAAGGGTAAGATGATGATAGGGCCTGAATTCTTAGTTCACTGTCTACAGATTTTTGGCAGACAAGTCCTATGACCAATGCATTAGAAATGTTAAATGAAGCTGATTTGGAAAGCAAATGAATTCACCTCACTGAGGACTAATAATCAAGTGGCAAAGTTCATTGGTGGGATGTGAATTTATTTAGTTACATAATATAAAACTGAAACTCTAAAATTGAAAGGCTCTGGGGCCAGCATAGGATTCAGGACTGACAGGTAAAAAGCCAGAAAAATGAAGTTTAGATCTTATGATGAAGCTATCAAAGAAATACAATCTCAAAGCAGTTAAATCATAAAGTCTTCATGACGCTAGACATACTTAAGACTGATTCTTAGTCTTTATCTCCCACATGATAATTTTTGGACATCAGCATGTGTAACAATTTTACTTGTATATACATTTTCTAGAAAGAGTAATTAGTCACATCATGCATATAGCTTTTAGATCTACTGGTTATAACTTAGGAAAGCCTCATTTTCTACTCTTAAGTTGCTTCTAGAAGACATGGAACCTACTGAAATACTGCTCTTAGCGTGCTCCTTTTGAATTTCTTATACTCAGTTTTATGAACAGCTTTATTAATTATGTGGGGAGATCATCACCTGTTTGAATGGTACATCAATGCTTTTTAATATATCCATGTATTCCTAGCTGCTTTATGATATGAAAGCAACATAAATGCATGTTGCCATTTCTTTTACAATATGTGTTTAGAATCAAAACACATTAATTCTACTAACTATCCAGTCAGAAGGGAAAATGCTATCCATTAACAGGGGTGAGAGAAGTGTCTTATTTACTTACTCTGCCATAGACAATATGAAGAAAAGGAAAAACATGAAGTTAAATGAAGACACATTATTATTTGCATAAGTGTTAAGGATGAAGTCATTAAAATGCTTGCATGAGCTCCAAGAACTGAAGCCGAAGCACTTGGGTTGGGATGAAAGACGGAGACTTTATCTCTGTTTCTTTATGTTTTCCACGTCTTTCTGATTTCTATTCTTCCTACATTTACAAACTTTATAAGAATCTTAATTGAATTCTCAAATAAAATAAATCAGCATAGAATATATCAGAATCTCCAACTTTTTGGTTTGATCAGTCCTTCAATTTCTCTCTCTTTTTAGCTCCACTGGGTAGGGAAATCTTTCACCTATGGATATGGCTCTTGGGCAACTTTTAGGAATGGAAAGAACCAGATACAGAGTGGGACTAAGATGTCCCTGGAGGACAAGAGAGTGTGAACATGAGGGTATGTCATCCTACAAAGGAAGTCTGGCATACAGACAGTATGTGGCTTCAGACTAGACCAAAAGGCAAGACATCAGGAGTAGTCAAAACCTGATTGCCTACCACTACCACCAACAGAGAACAGATAGGACCTTTCTATATTTTTTAGGAAGGCAGTAGCTTCCAAAATAAACTACATTTTTCTTCTTTTGTTTTGAAATATAGTGGTGCATTTTATTACATTTTAGTGGTATCAGTTATTTAAAAAATAAGGTAAAGAATAACATGCTCCCAATGGATCACAAGATAGACAGGCAGATCCAGATCACTGATAACTGATTAAGACCCTTGTTGTTTCTTAGTTCTGTGATGTCAACCAGACTGACACCCAGAAGACAAGCCATTTTCCCAAACAAGGGCTGGTGATTTTCTTAGACCTCTTCAGAATTTGATCCAAAGCTTCTATTGATAAATCTGTGATGTTAAAATAATCATGACACTCAGAGTTTCCTTGCTCTGACCCAAAAGAAATTCAATATGAATAAATATAATTCAGCCAACAAGTCCTTGCCTAACACTATCTGGTAAATACTGAAAGTTCAAAAATAATACAAACTCATAGCATTGGCAGACAGATCCACAATTTGAAGAAACATCCCATAATATTGAGAAACATTGAAATATGAGAAATCACCACATCCAATTTTCTAGGTTGATGTTCTTGCTGATAGGATAATTTTTACTGCACACTTTGAATTCAATTTTCTATATTTTAACAAAACATATTTCATGCACATTGCTTACAGATGGAATGACTTGCAAAAACATAATCAGTTTTATAGGCCACATTCTCATAGAGATTGGTACTATTCCAGTTAACCATAAATGCTTTTCTGGCAGGCATTCTGTTATGTGCAACCCTCTTTATGTCTGTCATGGGTCACTAGCATCAGACAACACACTCTTGTTGACACAAATCTCCACTCAGACAGGCAGGTTTGCCTTTTCTTTGGGATACTATTAGAGATGCCCTCAAGGTCTAAGTACTTCCTCAGTCCCAGGCTTCTCAAAATATTCAGTTCTGCCTTGGAAAATGTTTTCATTTAGACCTCTCTTCATTTGCTAGGGCATGTTCATACTTTTTAGGTCTTCCCATTACAAACGTACAGCCATGTATACAACCATATACACAACCTACAGCCTTTGGTTAATTACACAGTAAATTTATCAGGCTCAGGCTCAGTACCACATACTTTTAAAGACATTTTGATACAAAAGTAGATCTGAATAGAAGTCATTAATTAAATATTCCGCAATAGTGTAAGGCATCATTCTTAAGGAATGTGTTCTCCAAACCTTCCTTTTAAAGACATAATTGATATCCATAGATGAAGGACACATCCAGCATTACAACAGAGCTGGGACAATAGTTTGTGGGAAACACATGGAGTTCTGAGCAGATGTATGTTGTTGCTGTGAGCACAGCTAGGTTAAGGACCTCAGTGCCTCAGACTTATGGACATGGCAGGGCCTTCCCTGAAATCAGGCTTAGGGAAATGGCAGGGCCTTCCCCTGCTCCACGCATGGGTGTTGACAGTATGTGCAGGGAGCGTCAATGACAGATTCCTCCTCTCTGACAACCACAGCCTGAGTTAGTTCCCTCACAGAGACTTCTTGCCTCCTCGTCTTTGGTGAGGTACACAATTAGCATTCTGGGTTTAAAAGCTGCGACACAGCCCAAGTCATCCCATTTCTTTTGTATTTATGTTAGTAGTTTTTTATTCCCTGTCACAGTGAGGGCAATCTCTAAACTGCATGGGTTACAGCAACGATTCTTGCAAATTATAAACAATAAGGAGAGGTAAGAAATGAAGTTATCAGAATGTAAACTCCACAATTGAAGGGTCTTGTGTGTGCTATGGTCTTGAACCAACAATATCTAAGGCACTATTCTTGCGACACGATCCTATTCAGTATCTAAGGTCTGGAGCTTATGAAATTTGAATTTTTTTCCTACTACACTGTGATTCATTTAAGGCAGATGTGATATCTCTAAATCCATGTCCTCCTAAATAAAGTACCTACAAAGCATATAACATAAAATTGAAAGTGTGTATTTTTGATAAGTTTGGGCTCTGGTATACAGAACCATGAACCACATGAGATGCTTTGAGTTGTATGCCTTTAAAGCTCTGGGTCAATCTAAGAGGGCTTTTCTTTCTTGTATTATTTAACTCAGAACCAGAATCAAAGAGCAAGATAGAAAACCAAACAGCATGACCCCAGATTCAAGATGCCTTCTTGTGCCTAGTTATCCTTCATTCTGCTAGCTGCCAGTAATATCTACTGCAGTCTAGAGCAATTCAATGATACAGATTTGCTAAAAGTCTATTATAATCCTCATCAGAACAATGATATCTAGTTATTGAAGGATAGGTTAAAATAACACATAGGTATTTTGTGGAGGTGCATATCTTCTTGGTACCGAGAATTAAAGTCAATCATTTTTAAAAAGAGTTTAACCACTGCGTGTGTGTGTGTGCATGCTCACATGTTCACCTGTGCATATGTATATGTAACATAAGTGCTCTGATTTGGAAGGCTGGTTTCAGAGAAGGCTTCTTGAAGGCTATGATTTTACAAAGTGACATCGGTAATATTTATGTATTTAACCCGTTGCTTCAGTTTAAACCAAGTTAACCTTGAGATGGGAGCTTCATCATGTGTCCAACTCAGAACAAACCAGTTATATTTCCTTAAGTAAACGCTCAAAGAAAACTCTTCCTCAAGGACTGACAGATCCTTTGAACAGATTAGGTATTCAACATTTGTACATGAAAATAGTAAAGTGTTACTCTAATATGAAAAGTATTTACAAATAATGTTATTCAATTTCTTACTACGCTTGTGCATACTAAACTGCTGTCCCTGTTGGGGAGGGGCACGTTCTGATTGACCTGTTGGTAGCCATATGTCCTTATTTCGTGGAAAATGTAGCAAACCTGGAGCAGAGAAGACTTGCACTTCACAGCACAGCAAGCACTTGATCTGAATAACCTATATTTTTCTTGCACTGCAAAATCTAATAGAGTTGGACAAAATGTCATCTGCTGCTTATTAAGTCTTGTTTTTTTAATGGTTGACTGACCTAATTTTCCAGAGTTTAAATTTTAACGTCTTATCACCTGCTTGGCTGAAGTTTCAGTTCGCTGTCAAGTACATGTGCATGTTAGCATGTCATTTACACGTGTTCAAGTCAAATAATTGGGTTTACTGTAGACCTGTGTCAGTTTCAAATCTGGTCCCAATTAGAAAGTAGATTTTCAAAGTAGTGGATCTGGTTCCCTTTCTCACACATTCATCGCTTCAATAATTCCTTGGAGCAGAGGCATCACTGTGTGACTCAGGCAGCTGCACACTAGACCATGTTTCTGCTCACAGTAGTTAGCTTTCCACAGACTCAGTTCGAAGCATCACATTCTCTAGCTGCGAGCTTACTCTTTTTCTTTCATTTACATCATCAGTCCTTCAGAGAGCCACAGGCTTCTGTGAGTCTGGCCCTCTACTACCTTTCCTTTGTCCTTGAGTAGCCCATGAACTCATTCTCTTCCTCAGGAGGCTTGGTTCTGCACCAATACTCTAGTCATTGTAAAGCTGGCATATGTTAAAGCGGGCAAAAATGGTGAGGTTTTTTTAAAAAAAAAAACAACTAGAAATTGTGATCCAGAGATCACTATCATGTTCCAGTGCTCACTTGGTTGTGTCAAAATGAAAAGAAAATAAGCCAAACCTTATGGCCTAGACTCTGCTCAAATTCAGTCTCTAAGGCTAATCCATCAGCACTGCCTGAAAACCATCAGTGTCTCCCTTCTTCTGGTTGGCTTTCTTAAAGTTATTTGCCACTATTTCATTCTTTCCTAGCTCAAATTCTATAAAAATGACAGAAATCCTCCTCTAATCCCTTCCCAAGGGCTGGACTTTCTCTCTAGAGCAGATGGCTACCATATCTACTCTATTATAATTGATCTTGCAATTCAGAACCCAACACTCCCTCGCTCAATTGATTATCCTTAGTCTTTCTTTAGTATCCAGTGGAATCATAAACTATGACATCAAGTGTTCTCTATTCCCAGAATGCCAACTGAACCTTACAAACTTTCATTCTGTGTTCCAAACATTCTTACTATATAGACATTTTGGGAAGCAAAATATTTCCCGCAGCTGGTTTCTTTCCTTGACTTCAGTTAAATCCTATGAAACTGGCACCAGTAGAATTGTATTTCATAAGAAAGTTTATGTATACCAGGCAGTGGTGGTACAAGCCTTTAATCCCAGCACATGGGAGGCAGAGGCAGGTGGATTTCTGAGTTCGAGGCCAGCCTGGTCTACAGAGTGAGTTCCAGGACAGACAGGG
>NW_021604567.1:14935251-14942977 GCF_004785775.1 Grammomys surdaster | reverse complement strand
AAAGAAAGAAAGAAAGAAAGAAAGGAAGAGAGAGAGAGAGAGAGAGAAAGAAAGAAAGATAGAAAGAAAGAAAGCTTATGTCCTTGATATCAGTTGAACAATGTATGGTGAGTATTGTCTAATTGCCCAGAGCCTTTTTGGAATGTAAGGTCTCAGGCTTACTACAGACCAAGATAATTAGAATCTACATTTAACTGGGAGAGTGTTTTCTTGCATGTCTGTGTGAACCAGATGGGCAACTGGTGCCTGAGAAATCAGAAGAGGTCAGATGTTTTGGGATTGGAGTCAAGGATAATTATTAACTATTATATGGGAACTATGGACTGATCCTGGGTTCTCTGCAAGAGAAGCAAGCACTTTTAACTATGGAGCCATCTCTTTAGCTCAAGAACTGATCACTCCTTAGTAAAAACTTTGTTAGAGAGCAAAGAAAGCAACCATCAGTCAACACCTCTTGTTGCTGACTACCACAGCAGAATGATTCTCTTTTCCAATGCTGATCTGCATGTCCTTTCAAAGTTATTCAGTTATTTTATTCTGTTGGGGCACTGATGCATGGAAATTCACTGCTTTGTGGACAAGGATTCTGAAGCTTTGATCCGGTTGGTAACAAAAATGGAAGCAAGAAAATACGGCAAACATATTTTATATGAATCATTACTGTGGTGTTGAAAATGATAAAGCTTAAGATCTTCCATGAGTGGCAAACCAGGAGAAGGGTGCTACCCCAAAACAAATGAGTCCTTGTGTATCCTCAGCTCGTCTGAAAACACTGTTCTTTGAGGATGAGAAGAGGTCAAAGCCATGGGTTCTTATTAGCAATGGAGGGAAAGAAGGCTGTGCCCCTGAGACAGTGCTAGAGAAAGAGAGAGTCCCTCTTGTCACTTGGTCTTCTCATTAAACTAGCTCTCAATCCTTCATGCAATACAAAAGTATCTTTGATCTCAATGTCTTTGGCAACTTTATATCCCTTAATGTGAACAGAATGCCAGGTTTCTTTGAATCAAACTGTAGTGTTTTCTGTCAAAATCCTAACACTTCAGTGAAAATAAACAGATGGGAAGCCTATTAGCGTATGATTGCTTGGCAGAAGGTATGTCACAAACATAATTAAATGAATAAAAAAAAAACCCACCAAATACTAAAGTATTAAAATATTTTAATAGTTCTAAATTATTGAAGTACTAAAATAGTATGATAAAATGAAGAAATTGCTATACTAAAAAATCCCTCCTATTAACACATACATACACTTTCTGTTTTATTTTTCATTATAAACTGAAACATTTGCATTTGTGTATACCTTTACTATGAGATTAGAATTTTCTTTAACAGTGTCCACTGCTATTTAATCCCTCTGGGTATAACTCCATGCATGAGGTCCTGGATTCAACCCCAAGCATTGGGTAGAAAATCTGAATCATTTTTCTGGGCAGTGTCACCACAAGTTTCACAATTTCCCACAGCACTCCTCAGATATTAAAGTCCCAACACAATCTAAGATCATAAGCACCCACTGCAGTGTCCACAGATGGTGACAGATTAGGCCCTGGCAATTACGAGCATTCTTGAATCCAACGTTCAGGAATGAAGCCCACTGATATGTGAACTAGGTCTTTGAAATCAAAAATGCATGTGAGGTTTTAAAATACACTTTTATGTCTTCCTTTACCACCCCTGACTTATTTGTAAGTTTATTTTCCCATCAAGAGAAACTGTATTTTCAATTATCTTGTGTATTTTGTCAAAATACTGAGATTTTACTTTCTAAAATAACATGGTTACTCTTACCTTGCTTGCAGATAAGGTATTTACATAGACTTCTTATCCTTGGGGTTCCAACTCCAAGCATTGGAGGGAAAACCTGGATCATTTCTCTGGCCAGTGTCCTAACCAGGTTCCTAATTTCTCATAACACTCTTGGATTAAGGGGAGTCACTTCCACTGAATGAAAGCAGCCAGCACTGCCTCACTGCCTTGTCTCACAGGTCTGATGACAAATCCTGATAAAGTTCTTTAAAAAGTCATAACGAACATGAATAAGAACATAAATGGTAGTTATTAAATACTTCAAGATAACTAAACTTGTAGATAAGCTAACTACTGTTTACTTAGACGGTTGATTGTTCTTTGTAGGTCAGTTGTGATTGGAGGATTGTTTCTGGCAGTGGTGAAACTGGAAAGTACTGTAGATTTCTACAAAGTATATAGCCATATTGGAAGCCTGCGTCCTCCTGGAGTATGACCTCATTAAGAACTGTGATGCTAGTCCACAGTCCTACATTCATGGTCTCAGCTTTTTTTTTTTTTAAATGAGCACATGAATTTGGAAGGAAAAAGTGATGTTGAAGGGATAGTGATGGAACTGACAGGATGGGAAGATGGATCTTTCTTCCCACCAATATGGACTGTATGTGTGAAATTCTTTCAAAAAATGAAAGACAAGAAACTGTAAGGTACCACGGGTCCATATCACACAAATATTAGTTTCATTGATTACTTCACATAGAGACTAATCTGGAAACATGAAATGATTTTTTAGCTTAGATCTTCATTTTAAACTAATTACCAGAATTTCAGATTTCTCCACCCTCTTGATGTCTACTAGGAACTGGCCTGTAGCCCTCCACAGAACATGATAAATAGTGGTGCAAAGGGAGAAAGTTGATCCCTAGTCTTAGCATAAACAAAAATTTTAAAAAAAGAGTTAGCTCATTACATACATGTATAGTCATACATGTATGTAAGGCTGAATTTAAAAATGGCTGAAACATTCCCTTGAAGCAAGAAGACAGGTATATATACACTTATAGATACATACATATACACATATCTGTATACATATAAATACAGAAACACACACATATGTAATACATGTTGGTGTGCATGTATGCATGCATTGTGTGTGTGTGTGTGTGTGTGTATGTGTGTGTGTCCTGCTGGAGAAAGTGGTGATTCACAACCAATATATATCAGGGAGTCTCAAGATATCTTCTGAAAGACAAAGATCTCAAATGACAATGTCTTACAATTTGATGGAGTCCTTCTTCCAAGTCAATACTTCAGACATTATCCCTGAACTGATCTGTAGCCGTCAGTATCACAGGTGCCCAGATAATGGAGAAGTAGAAAGATGAGAATATTTAGAATGTTGAAGGTTTCCTGGTTGGTAAGGAACAGCATAAATCCCCGTTCACACTCAGATGGTTTCGGCACGTAGACCATGTCTACTTTCATCTCCCCTGGGGATGCTTACTCTGAGAAGCTTGCCCTATAGAGCTATCTACCTACCCATTCTACTGAGGTTGGTTTATTCTTTCTAATCAGCTGTCCATGATGCTTGTCCCCTATCAGCATAGCATGAGTATATATTCTCTTGAGTATGAATGCAAAGATCACTGTTCTGTTAGAAGGCTTCACATGATCATTGAGTACCTTTCATCAAATGTACAAATAGGTTTGTGGAGAAGACCATCCCGGCTCCAGGAAACTCAAGGAAACTACTGAGAAGCTACACTGTGGATTAGACCACCAAGATAGGCTAAAAGGACATAACGGGGTAGGAAGGGCTTATTCTCTGTTCTTCGCTGAGACAAAAGTCATAGGTTAAATACTATTCTCATTATCATGTCAAAATTTTAAAAAATGGCTGTTATTTCTTAGAACACACACACATAGGATGACTTTGTTTGGTATGTTAAATAAACTTTATTCTTAGGAAAAAATATATTTAAAAGAACATCACAACTGTGTCCCATGTTCCCTGGTTAGGATATTTCAGGATTAACAGAATAGATGGAAAATGAATTCCTTTGTGTTTCTGGGTTGGAAGAAAGATGCTAAGGGTGTCATGGGAAGCAGAAGCAGGCTTTCCATTGTGCTGTTTTCAGTATCACAATCTAAACAAGTTTACAGTCAGTCTAAATGCTTCTTAAAGGTTCTAAATACTGCAAGACCAGGTTTCCTAGCCCTCTGTCAACATCCTCTGTCAACAGTGTTTTCCATATTCGCTTCTGACAAAACAAACAAGGACATCAAATAGCTCAAGGCACTTCAGAAATTTAAATAGTGTGCCAGGAGGAGGAGGAGGAGGAAGACACAGGTATGTACATAGCTAGGACTATTTTTGTCAAGTTCGGTTTTAACACCATTTACCATTTAGGAGGGTTGCATTGTTTTGTTTTAAATGGATGGATGTTTTGTTGGATTTCTTTCGAAATAAATGCAGTCTAACTCTAGTTCTTACCTGAAAATATTGATAAGTATGTTGGCTTCTGGGTTCCTGCAGTCATTATAATTAATTAGGTACAATTACATCACTTCTGGAAAGTTTGAATTTTTATAAGGAAACAGGTTTTTAAATAGCCTTGACTTTGGCAAAAGTTTTTGAAAAATAAAAGGTTTGTTTCAATTCATTTATTGTGTTTCTGTAATTAAAGATTCTCGATTCGCCTCTGTCCCAAACATTTCTTGGCATCTCTAGCGTAAATATGTTTTGCATCATTGAACATTCAGGTGAGTGAATATTCCTGGTGTCTATGTACCAGGTGTTGAAAGTGAACACACTTGGTAAGTGGGGTACACACTTGGGATCCACTAACACATGGTGGTCTTCAGAATGGACCTTTTAAACTTCATTGATAATGGGGGTTCAACAGCCCCAAATGTTGCTGTGAGCACTTCTCAGAACGGAGATATTTTAAAAATGTTCTTCCATGATAGCCTAGGTCAATGAGCATGTGTAGTCAATTCTCTAACTTGCTGTTTCCTGTGCCTAAAACATTTCTTTTCCTCGCAGCCCACTGAGAAATAGTCCATCTCCTAAAGACCATGCCCATCTGCCCTCTCCAACTGCCAAGTTTTCATCTTTTTATTTTAAATGGTTCCAACTGAGCTTAAAATTTTGCATTATTATTAAAGTCTTTTTTTATGAAATAGACACGACTTGGGTCTGAAGGCCATATCTCACTTATTCTATTATTTTCTCCTCGCTGGATAATACTTTGGCTACAAATGAGATAGATGTTAAATCTTATTTAATAAGATAATTAGAGTCATGGGTCATCTGATGAAGGAAAGGGAGGGGTATGGTTGTATTCCTATCTCTGAAGAGATAGTCAGTCCTAGTAGAAGAGCCTTTTCTCTCTACTATTCATCCTTGAGATTGCTCTTAATCTATGGAAGGTTAGGGGGTATATAGTAGACTTAATCGGAATTTGATGATGGCAATAAGATTTTGGATAAGGTTTTAAAAAATGGTCCTTTTTCAAGTAACTTAAACTGCCATTTATATGTAAAACAATCCCTATTCAGTTCTAACATAGCTTTCATGATTGTTTCGCTCTTTGAGAACACAATCAATGGTCTGTAACACATCTTTCCCATCTTTCTATTAAGGATACAACATACCCTGAGGGACATTTTGGTTTCACTGAAGAAAGGTTGACTATGACTATGCTTTAAGTTGCTCAACCTACAGAAGATGGTTATGGCTTCCATAATCATTGCTAGAGTCAAATTACCTGTGTAAGGGATCAACCAAATCGTGGCTGTTTCAGCAATGGAATAGTGTAGATTTTTCTTTATCAACATTTGTATTTAGTATGGATTGTATTTTATGCAGAGTCCCACTATCCTAGGCTACCCTTGAATTTATGATCCTTCACCTTCCAAGGGTTGGGATTCTAGGCAGGTGCTGTAGATTACATGGAACACTCATTAAAAATAAAACATGAAAAAAATTAAAGATAAAACATAGATGTTTTAATATGTTTTGAACATGACAGTTTTCTCAAAACATAAATTGTAATAAACACTAAAGTATACATGCTTTTGTTACTTTAATTCACTAATAGCCAGCTAATACCTATTAATTGAAAACTTATTTACTTCTGAATCTTGTTTCTGTTGCCTGGACCTCATGGTTTCCTGTTAGGCTTTCCGCTCTCTCGAAATCAAAATCAGATTAACTCAAATTTTAAATCTAAATTTACTTGTATCCCTAGTGTAAAATATAAAGGGGTCTATAGTATCTGTGTTTACACATATCAGTCTGTCTTATGCTTATTTTCTAAAGTTAAATATAGATTTGACATTTGGAATTAATTCTCAAATTCCAGATTATGAACTGAGTGATGCTCAAGATTATCTAGTAAGAACGGAGACAGCCCCAAGATGTGGACTTCTGACTAGTTATAAATACAGTGTTAGATCACAAAACCTATCATACAGTGAACAAGTCTAGACACCTTTCTTAACTGAAGGTTTAGTTTCACTCAATATTGATACTTAAGCTGGCCTCATAAATGGTTATATATTAAGTTATTTTACTATATATAAAAAGCCCTAGAATGTATTTTCAAGGAATGTAACTTTAGCTTCTTTCGTTGTTGTACCTTTAGTAGAATAGGCAAAACTAATAAACAAAAATAAAAACAGATTATAACAGAAAACATCATAGGTTTTTCATTGCACCTAAAATCACCACTCAAACTCTCCTATATTCTTGGCTCTCCTGAGTTGATGACCCCTGACAAATAAAGGTGGAGCCAAGAGAAAGGCCAATCAATTCTTTGTCTGAGATACACATGTCCATGGAGTCCTATGACAATATCCAACTGTCATACACGCACTGTTCAACTACTCCTTTCTCAAAAGTCTCAGGATTTTTTTGCACTTCAGTAGATGGTGTACTATGTGCTTCAGTCAAATATATGCTTAAAACTGTAATTACAGGTGGTATTTGCCATCCCTTGAAAGAAGGTGTCAGGGCAAGAGTCTTTCAACACAGTGAAAGTCACACTCTAAGACCACACAGAAAACAAGGATGCAATAACTCCTCACTGGCAAGTGCCAATCTCAGACAGTATGGGACATTTCTATGTTCAGCTGTGATCCTCTTCAACGTGTACTTTACTGTTTTATTTTTCCCCACTTGTCTACTTGATATTCTTACCAACTATTTGATTATCATATAAGAAGAGAGAAAGCAGAACTATTACTTCCCAGCCTTGTTATTGGCAACATCTGTGTGTTTTCACATGTCTTCCAAGGGTTTAATCCCTAAACCTTAAAGTTATTTTTGATTTCCAGATTTGCCTTCTTTCTTGTTCAGCTATTGTCTGCACTGCAGGTGCTATCCCCCAAACAAAAGAAGAATTCTCCTCTAATCTTTGCTTGCTTCCTTAGTAGTTAACATGATCAGGATCCACTATCTTGCTAATACATCCCATTTCACCCCATTCTTCTACAATCCAATCTCTATACTGTGGTGCATCATTCATTTTTTGAGAAAACGTTCAGATGTGTATATGTTCTGCATTCTTATGTCCTGTATTCGCTGGTCTTAGTTAGACAGAGTCCATCTAGCACCGCACACAAATGACCATCAGGATCTTGACTACCTGCTTATCATGCCTTCACTCTCCATGTCCTGGGCAATGACAAACATGCAAGTAAGTGCACACTGGTGTAGTCACTGCAGGGAGGAATCAGTGTACTTGGGAGGTGCATCACATAGTTGCAGAAGAGACTTATAATGAATAATTCAAGAGCTAAAAGGCAGAAAAAATGCATGTATGAAAGGGAGAGACCGAAAGACAGAGAGAGAAACAGATAGAGACACATAGAAAGCCACACAAATGCATTCACACATTCAGCCGCTCACCACTGAAAGAAAGCTATCTATATCTATATCTATATCTATATCTATATCTATATCTATATC
>NW_021604567.1:14923020-14934851 GCF_004785775.1 Grammomys surdaster | reverse complement strand
GGTGGGTGGGAGCGAGGAGCGAGCGAGAGGTGGTTCGATGGGTGTGAGCGGAGGGCGGTGTTCCGATCTATGGGTCGTTCGTTGAGAGAAGAGAGAAGAGAGAAGAGAGAAGAGAGAAGAGAGAATAGACAACAATTTCAGTTTGCAGTATTTCTTCTCCAAATGCCAGCTGTGGTATGCTGTGGTTTCAATGTATCCTCAACAAAGTTAAAGTGTTACCAATGTAATGGTATTATATAAGATGTAGGCTTTCACCAGTAATTACATAGTGAAGGATTCTTCTGTAGGAAAGAGATAAAGTCTACCATAACAGAAGTCTCCATATAGGATTCTGTTTTCTTCTGCTGCTGCTTTCTGCCATGTGAAGACACAACTTCCCTCTATTCAGATAGCACAGCAAGAGGCCATCACCATAGAAGAAGAGTGTGTCCCTAAGAAAGCAGCCAAATTGTAGGTACCACAACCTTGGGCTTTCCAGCACTGGGAGTCAGAAACCTAAGCCTCATCCCTTACAAGATGTGTAGTCTGTGGAATCATGTGGAAAATAGACTCCAGTAAAAATAAAATAAAAAGAGCCCCTGGTGATGAGATACACTTCATAGTTACTAATTAGAACTAGTAACCTCACACTGTGACCTTCATCTTTCTGACAGATCTATATGACCTTTTCATGTGTGTAACCGACGTATCATTCCTTAAGGAGTGACAAGAGACTGTCATGATATTGATATTCAGAGTAAAACACATAATTTAATGTTAACTCAATATCATAAACACATAAAACTGTTCAAATAATAATCTGATAATTATATATATTATGTATGATTATATTATAATATAACAGATATTATGTATTATATAACACTTATACATTTATATAATATGCATTATTATTTGCATACATTGGTGTACCCTGGGTCAGAGAAGAAATTTCATAGAGTTTAGGAACTGTGTCCTGCAGGTGTTTTGCCTGCTTATAAGCAAAGTGTGATTGGAACACAGTTGTACTCATTGCTACCCACAGTGTCCGTAGCTGCTTTTGTGTAATATGAAAGATTGGGGTATTAGAAGAAATGCTCTTTTCTCACTGAGCAGAAAGTATTTATCCTGTGGCTCATTGCAGAAACTTGCTAATGTGTGTTATACAGAACGGAAAATTAAAAGCATATGCCATGATTCATGGGTTAGATAAACAATGTGGCTTTTTGAAAATGTAATAATAGAGAAGCTGACACTCATTACAATTCTAGACATAGTTTAAGTGTTAAAGAAAACATTGTGGTTACAGGGAAGCCTCTGTAAGTTAGTTATCAGTGACATATGATCAGTTGATATCTTTCAGACTTTAAAGTACCTTTCAGTACATCCTTAAAATGTACAACAATGGGAAGTGATTTGCTGAAATAAAAATGGCTCTAGGCCAAACTGCTCAAGGCCATGTATGCATGGGAGAAGATGCAGACGTCACAGGTTCTTCAGGTTGAAAGCAATATCAGCGTTCCTGATGCTAAGACTCACCTTTGCCACATCTAAGCTGAACTCAGATTCCACTGACAATCGTTATTACCCTCTGATATTCTGAATGTATCTCATTTTTCACTCAAATATACTGCAGGTTGCTTAACTGCAAGAAGTAAGGGATTTTTAGAAATGTTTAGGATCTGTGTATGTCTCAAGCATCATTTCATCCCAAACAAAATTTCACAGTCTTCAAGTGTTCATTTGCCGCTTAAAGGTACACAGAACTATCTCCGCGACATTATGTCTGAAGCGCTCATGCCCCTCAGTGTTCATTGCTATACGTGCGCTCAACTGACTCTGCCATTTCGTTAGTGAAAGCAGGGAGAGAAGACAATACGGTAATTACAACCACTTCACAAAGACGCTCATGTGAACAGTTATTTTCTCCTGAATTAATATAACAATTTAATAAGGCAATAGTTACCATAGTGAGTAATAGTGTGGTCATGAAAAAGTCTAAAACTGTTGTAGGAGAAACAAACAGGCAAAGACACCTTTGTCTGGGAAACTCCCATAGTTTTGTCTACCAGGGATGCCTTGGCATTGAGCAGTTCTCATTCAACGGGGTTTGCACATTTTCTTGTGCTTAGGACTCCACTGTTAGGGAAGCTGAAAACATTTTTGCTTAATTCTTTTCTATTCTTTCTTGCTTTCCTCCCTTAACTAGTGTCATGGCTTTGACAATTACAGCCCTGCACTTGACTCTCTAGTTCCTTGACCAGCGATAAGCCACAGTATAGCTCTAGGACTTGATTGTGTGTGTTTGAGCCAGCAGTAAGCCATGGTAGAGCTCGAGAATATAACTGCATGTGTTGGATCCATTCATTGCTGTGGTACGAGTGTGTTCAGAGCTCATCATTTTTACTTCTCATTATTTAAGGAATGGTTTCCTTCATTTAGCTTACAGAATACATTCACAAGGTCTACGAGAAACATTCAGAGCAAGAAAACAGATCCACAGAATGTAGAGACCATTCCAGAAAAGTTTGAGCCTCTTGCTTAAAAATGTCTACCATGAGCCAAGAAGACATTCAGAACCATAACCAGGATAATGGGGCTTTAAAAATGGTAGGCACACAGAACAGATGTGGAGGTTCATCCCTTAACGTTTTCAAACTTTATTTGAGCTCTCGGAGAAAGACATCATTTTCAATTGTGTTTCTCCGGTTCTGTATCCTGCACTGGGTCCTCCTACTCTAATCCTGGCACTTAACCCTCATATCTGGATAATCAAAAAAAATCTTAGAGACAATTCCCCAGTCTCTAGATTTCTGCCACTGTCAAATTTGTCAAATAGAATCATAATCTCAATTGTCAAACCATTGGCTTTGCTACAAAGCACTTGCTTTCCTCGCTTCATGTTAAATAAGTCCCTGTGTTAGTTATGGCATCCTTCGTGATGCCCACGAAGCCCTATCCTCAGGAAATTAGATTTCATTTTCCTGTACCCCTTAGCTGATTCAAGGTTTTCCAGATGCACCGAGGCTTATATTTAAATCAATACATTGAGCAGAAGTGGAGTGGCAAAGAAGAACCAAGGTTTCTCTTAAATACACATCATTCACAAACCATTGCACCCCTGACAGCCTGCCGCATTTAGACACCAACTCTGTCTCTATGATGGTCATTTGCACATGTAGAGGGGTCAACTGGTTGTCATCCACTCACTTCAGAAGAAAAAGCTTATTCATTTGACAATAGCTTCAGTTTGCAAAGAATTTCACGTAGGACTTTAACACAGCCTTGAGAATTTCTCTTCACATATATTCATCAGTTTCAGGACTCCTCTACTGGAAATGTACAGAAATGACAGAGGTTAGGAATAGGAGAGAAGTTTTAGCCACAGCATCCAAAAATAGATAAAATGAACTCAAAATAAACCATGGCCTTGGAAATAGATTTCTGCATCTGGAAGGGATGTTAGAGAGCATACATTTGACTGTAATGTTAGTTTGAGCAGAGTCACGGCTGGAAAAGTTCATGTTTTCAGAAGGGGAATTGAAAAATGTCTACCCGCCTCAGCTGTGTTACAGAGATGGAAGTTTCCATGCATTTCTGTTTGCTCAGTGGCTCCTGAAGTAGAGAGCAGTTTGGATGGAAAAAAAAGGAACAACAGGCGATAAATTATCAGAGTGGTTCTGGCCCCGTCAAGTAGAAACAAGTACTTAGTTCAACTTGTTCTGTGAGCTGGACCTCCAGGAAAGGACTACTAATAATGTTTCTCAAACTAAGAACAACTATGACATCCAGGGCTTGAATAAAACCCATTATAGGTGTCACTCAGTCCTCAGCATGGACTCCTCTAACTGCCTTTCTCTGCTTGAGCCCATTAATGAAACAAGACTCACTTCTCCAGCACTGCATTAAGTGTTCATCATTTCTATGGACACAGGGATATTATAGTGAGGACCAGAGAGGAAATAGCTTCTTACGGGCTGCAATGGACAGTTGAAGACTGAAATGTCTAAAGCTAATTTTCACACTGAGTTGCAATTCCTATCTTGCACTCTTTTTGTATGTTCCAAATGCTGGTTGAACAAGAAGGCAGAAACCGTAAACTATGCCTGGAAAACGGATAGGACACTGTAGAGTTGTTCGGTTTTAAAGAGAAGCAAGATAACTTTAGGAAGAGAAACAAGAATTAGTATAAAACATAAATACAGGACTATGCTCTACAGTTTGGGAGAGAAGGACCTAGAGTACACTGAAGTCCATGATGGGAGATGTGGCTAGAAGCAGTTAGGCATTTGCAGTACAAGTGTAGCAGCTGCGATGTTGGAGAATAGTAATGATAAGTGTAGATTTGTGGGTGTTTATTGTGCTACTCTGTACTCTTACTTCAAAAAACACCCACAACTGTTCTAAAAAATACTTTGATTAAAATTATCACAAATATTTTGATTAAAATTATCAAAAGATCTAAAGACGCATCTCATACAAGAAGACATACAAGTGGCCTAAAAGTCTTTGAGAAATTGCTCTATGTCACCGACTACCAGAGAAATACCAACGAAAGCCACTGTTCATCTTATAAAGTGACTATTATGGGTTTATCATCACCATGACAAAATAAACAACCTTAAAAGAGAAAATACTAGTTTTGGCTCACATTGCTGGGGCATGAGACACAGTGGAATAGCACAGCAGCAGCAATTTCTGTTGGAAATGACAGCCAACTTCATGGGGTACAGCAAATGAATGGGGTGACAGACCAGCAGAGACTAAGGATAAGATACTGTCCTCAAGTGCAGGCTTCACAAGCACAGCCATATCTACTATGTTCTGGCTTCTGGATTCCAATACCCTAATAACCTGTGTAATCAGTAATGGGCTAATCCACTGATGAACTCAAGGCACTGATTATCCAATCAGTTTGCCAAAGTCCCTCTGACCATTGCTATACCAAACATCAAGATGTTAATATCTATATTTTTGGTAAATAATTCCCAATCTAATAATAATAATGGATAATGTACAAACATTAAAAGATAACAAATTTTAGCATATGGATAAACCAAACCATCATACTTTTTGTAGCAAGGTTAATTGGTACAGTTATGATGTAACTAGTACCAATAATATGAATGAATGGTATGAATAAACGTTTCTCACAAAGTAAAAGTAGAATTATCACGTGATGACCTAGTAATCCACTTTTTCACTGACATTCAAAGAAAAAGAAATCAGTATGTCAAGGAGACATCGATATTTCTCTGTTCATTGCAGTGCTCTCCTAAGTATCAGTGGATGGCAGTGAGAAGAGAGTATGTTACATGCAGGAAGTTGAATGCCCATTCAACGTTAAAAATCAAGGAAATCACAATAATCCGATAAAGTGGAAATATCAAACACCAATAAATCTAACGTTAAGTGTTAAATCAAGACAAGTCAAATAAACCCAGGCAAACAGAACACAGACAGACAGAACAGATTCTACTCTAAGGTGCAATAGGGTAAGAACAGTTTTTAATAGCTTATTACATATTACGTAAGGCACGAGAAGACAATGTTGAAGTTTCTCTGTTTAAAACAGAGTACTACAGGAACAGGAAATACAAAGTAATAGGATATGATCACTAAACACTACATATAAAATTGTCACACTGTACTTCAAAAATATACATAATATATATATATATACACATAGATATACATAAATATACATTACTGTACCAATTAAATTTACTTTTAAAAAGTTGAACTCATAGACATAAAGAGAAGCTTGGTAGTGACCAGAAACTGAGGAAACGTTGGTCAAAGAATTCACATTTGAAAATGGGTAGAACTATACTTAAGAGATATTCGGTACACATTGTGCCTATAATTAAAATTTACAAATTGTATAAGTAAAAATTGTTAAGAGTAGATTTTAATCTGTCAAAATAAGTGCACACAAAAAGCCATAGTTGGCATTCTTTGTCATGCTGTGGTTTATACCTGCCTCAGATGTAATATTAAGTACAGTTTTTATTCATGAAATAAAATTAGACCCAGTATTTTTTTAAAAAATGCTATAATACTAAAAGTAAAAAGTTACACTGAGCATACATCTAATGAAGGGACCCTAACAGACTTTTTGTGTGTTACCCATGGGTTACTGAACTTTTTTCTGCTATTATATAGCTGAGGGTTAAACTTAAGAAGATCATAGTATCTGATTCTAAGCATTTATCCTATAATGTCAGTCATAATGACCAGTGTTCTTAGGCTCTCTTACCAGCATTCACCACAACAAAAACTGCACAGTCTTTTAGTGCTCAAATGCTAAGGATGGAATCAGTAGATCCAGGATCTACACAATCTAGATATTGGCTCTGTCCATTGCCTTTCATGAACTTGGAAAAGATAATTATTTTAAAATTCTTCATTTCAATAATGCAACAAGAATAATTTCCATAGTATACACACACACACACACACACACACAACAAACAAACAAACTTGTGAAAGGCTTCTTCTATTTAAGAACAAAGTGTGATCATGCATTTCCTTTAATCTCTAACAACCTTGGGAACTAAGATTTCCACATTGATGATGAACACCATTTATTCCAAACAATATAGGTCATCAAACAGTAAACTTTTTGTTTATTAGTGATGTCAAGGTCAAACAGAAATAAAAACGTGTTATTTTCAATGAGCCCATTGATGCCATGGTGATACGCTTCAGTCATGAAGCAAAATGACAGAAAATGATAATAAAATTGAGTACGAGCTAAAGATAAAATTTCAGGTTATTAAATGACCCTAGAATTTGTTTCAAACACCCACAATGCCACAAATTTTAATACAAGCGATCTGAAGTAATGGTGGAAGTGACATCCTAAAGTTTTTTTCATGTGTGCATTTGTTAAATCACAAAGCCATTAAGGTTAATTTAATGAAATTTCATATAGCTATAGTGCCAGCTGTTCAATAATGACGAATGCTATGGAGAAGCTTAGAGAGAGCTGCAGGGGTTGTTTTATTTGCTGCTTTTTTACAACACAACCAAGCCAGGGGTCATTTGACGATGTGGTGATTTGGAAGAATAAATCCACACTGATGGCTGAGCTAATTGTTTATAACAGCCGATGGAGTCTGATAACGTGTTATACAATTGACTCTGTGGAGCCTAGAGCGATGGTTCCCGGAGAATGAAGTTTTGTTGTTTTTGTTGCTCTGCTTCCTTAGTTATACGTTTATTCTTATTTTAAAAAGAATTTCTCAATCACACCTCAATTTCACAGAGATACTTTGAAGAAAGAGACACTGCGGGAACATTTTTTACTTTTCTCTTATCTTGAAACCACACTGGTGCACATTCCTCAGTCCTTCTCAGATTGTATTATGGCAATTGGTTGATCTTGTCTTGTTTTCTTCTAACTTTTCATGTTGGCAGTATTCTAGACATGTATTGGGTCTATACGTCTATCTGTAAACTAATTTGTTAGATCCATAAGGAAAAGCATTTGTTTCCAGTCATTCATGACCAACTCAAGACTATTGTCTCTAAGTTGCAGGTGATCATATTGGAGCTATGAAGGGAAGCCATGCTGTTTTTTTTTTCTGTACGGTGGAGCAGTGGAGGCTGGCATTATTCATTAGAAGAAACGTTTTCAAAATACTATATACTAAGAAATTTAAACCACACCAAGCCACAGGGAAAACTGGGCAAGAAAGTACTCCTAAACTTGGACTCATGACATTATCTTCCTTTTTTTAAAAATAAATAAATAAAAAACAAAACAAAAAGAAAAACAAAACAAAAAGAAAAACAAAGAGTAGTTCCCACAGAAAAAGGACTAAGTTCCTACTGGAGCAGAGAAGACTAGACTGCATTCATATAATTTATTTGGTGTTGGGTGCTGAGAAAACGATCTCTTTGACCCAATCACAGACCCTGGATTTGATATTTTGTGTTGAGTACAAGTGAAACATGCTACATCCCATCCTTCTGCATAATCACTTCATCATAAACAGAGAAAGGCTGTACTCAGCTGGTACTTGGATATATCATGGCCTGTTATAATTTTTCACAAGAAATACTGACAGAAACCCAGTGATTCTAGCCCAGTGTATTCAGTTTCTTTACCATGGTAGTCATAACATTTTGCAGAGGTTCTAGAGACACAATACTTATTTCTTTTTCCCAAAAAACATACAAAACTAGGCTTTAAAAGTATCACAAATGAACGAGGAAAAGAGAAATATGAAATAGTATTATATTTGGAAAGTAAATATCAAATTTATATACAAAACACAAAGTTGTGAAAGGCTAGTTCTAAAACATCTAAAATATTCAAGATGAATACTGGCTAATGTTTAAGCAAAAGTTAAGTAATTGAAAACAAAAACATTTAGTTCAATTAATTTTCAGAAAAACAAGTATGATTTGTTCTCTGTAGATGGCTATAGTTCACTGAGACATTAGATGAAGATAGACAGCCATAGTGTCAAGATCATTATTAAGTCAAATGTGTGTCTGGTAAACTCAGAGACTCTGATCACTATCCCTAAATTTGGCTCTTTAGCATAGATTTAGCACTGAAGATTCAGTCATCCATTGACAAATAAGTCATTTTTCTTAGAGTACTGTGTATCTAGTATTCTACCTTCATTCCTTTTGCTATGATATAATACCTATCGAAGAGCCTCTTAAATAGTGATTCAAGGTTGGCAAGTTACCATTGCAGATAGTTTATCTCAGTAACATAGATGCAGTGCTAGGAGCTTCAGAGTATAATATCCAGAGTAAAAGGCAAAAAGAAATTGATATAGTGATGCCGCTCTTTGGCTTACTTATGCTCAGCTAGCTTTCTTCATTCTTATACAGTTATGAGCCTGTGACATAAAGGATGGTGGCACCCATAGTGGGCTGTGTCTTCCTCCATTAGTTAAGAGTTGAGAAAAATCCCTCACACAATGCTCATAGGTCAGGCTAATCTAGATAATAACTTATAAAGATTGTCATAGCATATGATTCTAGGTTATGTAAAATTAGCAGTTAAAACTAGTACATCTGTGTAGGAGTGAAAAATGAAGAAGATTGAAGCCATTTAGACAAAGGGGCAAGTAATTTGTCCTGAGCTAGAAAGTTGAAGGGAAGATAGATACAAAAATAGTAGAACTGGGCCCCTGTAAAATTCTGCAAGGTGAAGGGTATATGTGAACCAGCATACTGCTCCTACTAATGACCTCCACACCATTGCTTAAAGGCACCTTTCATACTTCCTTTCTTGGTTCTCTGCTCAACCTGCAACTTCATGGGTGCTATTTGCTGAATGACTTTAGGCATTAATTTGCATGCATTCGAGTTAGACTGTAACATAAGGCAAACTGTTACAGAATCCATCCTATGGTTAATCTTCAATGAGTTCCCAAAGTAACAACAAATTGCATCTGCACATTTTCTGTGCCTTAACAGAGATGTCTAAGTCAGCGGGGAAGGGTCTGTCAAAGGAGAGCAAAATTCTACTGAGGAAAAATATTGACATTCACAGAACAGAACAAAGTTCTTCGTGGCCCCTCTATCTTTAACATCCTTCTACCAGCTCTAGGAAGTACAGAGGTTAACAGATGCAGCCGGGAAAGCAGGTTGTAGTCACATTGACAGCTAGGAAATGAAATGACACTGAGTATTCAATGATTGCCCTCAATTAGCCTATGCAAAGCAAGAATTAATTACCAGCATTGAAGAAGGCTCACCTCTGACTCCTCTTTCAAGATCTCACTTACATGGAGAGCTCCTCTGGCGTTGGAAATGAAGGTGCAGTGGACTCGATAACTTGCATTTTCCTTAATACATTTCAGTAAGAAATGTGTGTGAAAATATAATGAAAGCACTCTAGGTAGGCTAACATATAGATGCCTGTGAGTGACAGAGATGCATGCAAATGCAGGGACAGATATACAATATGTCAGTGACAGAGGTGCATGCAAATGCAGGGGCAGGCATACAATATGTGAAGATTGATAGAAACGCAAGAAAGACTGGATGTACTGCTGCACAGTGGAAAAAAATTAGTAGGAGGAGCAGTTGCACATGTTAGCTTTGAGATTCTCAGGGCAGCAATTAAGTGTCTTAAAGTAAACCTATAAAATCTTTTTATTACTAAACCAGGATATAAATTACAATAAAAATAATGTCTGTGTAGGTAGGGATTGTATTTTTTGGCGTATTCTCTTAACAAAAGCTGTATATCTTTTCCTCAAGCCAGTAGTAAAATTAAATCAAATGAATCTCTAAAGCCATTCACTTAATGAAATAATTTGGATACTTGAACAATAAAACTATCAATGACAAATGTGTAGTAGCAGAATCAGAACACACAGGGCATGAGGTGTACTCTGCTGGGAAGAACTCCTTGGGCAAAGTGAAGGTTCAGCCAGTGCTGCTATAACTTATGGTAGGAGCCAGGGAACACAAGCAAGTGGAGGAGTGTCAGGAAAATGATACAGAAAGGTGGGGAAAGGAGGAAAATCAGAAGATAAGACTGAGAGAAGAAATCAGTATATCCTTAAGCACCAACTCTAAGCTCCTACAACAAAATGCAATTTCATTGTGACATCATTTCTGAGCTGGAAGCTAAAATCAGAAAATTTAGAGACTTGAGCTGGAGACTGAAGGCTCAGGCAGTGAGGTGATGAGAACTGAAGTCAACCAATGTGGGCTTACTTCCAAGCACTTGTATAAGGCATAGATCTTAGGATGGGGAAAGCAGCCAGCACTTAGCTCTACAGGCAAGTGTGGCTCTCCATAATACTGTCACCATTGTGCCCTGGAATACTCATCAGTGTTTCATAAAGGATTAGGCCAAATCTTACTTATTTCCACAGGCAATTGGTATATACAGAGGCCTGTCACTCAGTCATTAGAGAAGAAGGGTGGCATGATTGAATGGAAGCAAAGTTAGTTTTCCATGCAGTTTTTCTATATAATTTAGCACATACAAAACCATCCCCCATTGGCTTTGCAGTTACTGACCATAGAGCCATTTCCATGTTTCCTTTGGTATAGGTGGATGCATAGATCATGTTGGCTTTCTAAGAAAAACCTAAATGGCTAGCCAACATCAAAGGTAAATAGAAAAGTGTACACGTGGATCAAAATAGTATTAGTTCATTGCACTAATATGATATCAAGGCTCAAAGGAAGATGCTACTGGCATTGTCTGAGACAGTTTAGCCATGTCAGGTATGACACTATCTTCGTTTCTGTTACTGTGTAAGTTTCTTGCCACCGTGGTAAAATACTCTGGGAAAAAAGCCACTTAAAGGAGACAATGTTTACTCTGAACATAGCTCAAGGTGGAGTACATCCTGGCAAAGAAGTCAGTACAGCAGGGGCTCTGTGAAGTGTTCACATTGTATCCAGAATCAAGATACAGCAGTGAAGGCTTCCTATGGTTTAGGGAGTTTCTTCCTTTAACAAGGCAGTGATTCTCTGCCTTGGGACTTGGCCATGCCAATAGTCAAGATGGTTTTTTCCACATCAGTAAAGGCAATGAAGATAATCTTCCCACAGACATGCTGAGAGGCCTATCTCCCATGTGATTCTTTATCTGGTGATTGCTTATCACAGATACTTTGTCTCAGAAGGACTGGGGAAGCTACTTAGTTTCTCCAAGCCCCATTTCTTTAATTGGTCAAAATGGTGCCATTAATACCTTAACAATAGGGCCTTAAAAATGTCCATACCATGCCTGTACGTAGAAAGGGTTGAACATCTATTCACTTTCACTTTCATTATCATTATTACCATGGTTAACACACTCTCTCTCTCTCTCTCTCTCTCTCTCTCTCTCTCTCTCTCTCTCTCTCTCTCTCTCT
>NW_021604567.1:14899092-14923010 GCF_004785775.1 Grammomys surdaster | reverse complement strand
TCTCTCTCTCTCTCTCTCTCTCTCTCTCTCTCTCTCTCTCTCTCTCTTTTGGCTTTTCGAGACAGGGTTTCTCTGTGTAGCCCTGGCTGTCCTGAAACTCACTCAGTAGACCAGGCTGGTCTTAACTCAGAAATCTGCCCACCTCTGCCTCCCAAGTGCCATGGTTAACTCTCTAATCCTGAAAAAAACGACTCCTTGAGAGATGACCCAGACAGCATTGTGTCAAAGTCGTTCTTTGGTCAACATGAGAAAATATTTGCATATTTCTGCCTTCAGAAAAAAAGGAAAGAGAGAGGGAGAGGGAGAGGGAGAGGGAGAGGGAGAGGGAGAGGGAGAGAGAGAGAGAGAGAGAGAGAGAGAGAGAGAGAGAAAGGAAGATTTTCTAATGCAGATGAAACAAGTTTTCCTAGGATAGTCTCCTGGTCCTAGTTCCAACTCTCCATGCCACGCCCACAACCTTCTTGTTCTTGTGGTGAACAATGACTCACAGGAGAGCGTCAGAGGGGCTTTCCTGACAGCCATAAATCCCCAAATAACTTTAAAATTCCATTGAATCCAGTTTGTTTAAATGATGTTTGCCAACTTTTGCCTTGAGTGTGAAGTGTCAGCCACTTAGATTCAGCAGAGAGAGGCTGGGCCAAGAGTTTTTGAACACAGCAATCTTTGTGCAGTCTGTCCCAAAGTAAACAGAAATCACAATTTGAACACGTCATCAAGCCTGAGATTTCAAAGGTGTTAACGCTCACTAACAGACTGCAGAGTATTGTTTGCTTGGACATATACATGCACTTTCCATCTCTCTGATCAACTGCTAGATTATCTTTTCATGGAACTTGACATTTTAAAAATCTCCCAAAGCCCTGTTTGACAGAGGCATGTTTTTCCCTAGAAAATTTGGTTCAGCTTAGAGTGATATAGAGTCTAAGTTTGGGGCATTATGTTGTGTCCTAACCTGTTCAGACCTCAGCTTCCACGTGTGTAATAATCTCGCATGAGGTTTGAGGGGGTAGGGATGTGCACAACCATCAACAAGTACCACCACCGTTGCTGGCCCTATACATGCCTATCAAGTGCTACATATATTCCCGTCCTGCTTACACTCTACGGCTGCTCCATCTCCACCCCTGAAACGCATCCATCTCCTTGTCTCAACTCAGAGCATCGCAGCTTTCAGTCCTCTGATGAGTTGTTTGTTTAAAGTTGCCACTCTTGTCTCCTTCCTTTCCCTTGTCCATTTTAATTTGACTGTTATTTATAACATCTTTGTGGTATTTTTACCTGTCAGACTCCACCCTCAATTTCCCCAGACGAGCTTCTTAAAAAAGGACTTTGTTTATTTTATCTTTTGCACATATCACGAATTTTAAAAGTTTTAATGAGGCCAGGACGCACCAGGGTCTTTAATGTTTGTGGATAAAATACCTCCTGCTGGGAGAGTAATGCATCCACTTCAATGATAGCTTACTTGTCACTTAGATGAGTATCACAGCACTATATTATTAGAGAGAGCTCTGAAGAAGTTAATCCGCCATGCAGATGCTTTACACATGACTTTTACTAATTATGACATTTGGTGTGCCTGAGATTTTTGTAGGAAGTCATGGACTAAGGGATAATTGGATGTATGTATGTATATGTTTTAAGTAATTAATTAAGTAGTAAGTAATATCTTCTCACATGACTCCATGACTCTTAAAATAGTTACGAGATGTGAGCTCATGGTCTCTTTTATCTGTCTCATTTCCATTTATCCGTACACATACACAAAGGCTTAATAGAAATCTTGTTCATCTTCAGTGAACTAGTGCTGCTTTCCTGGTCACCAATTATGTAACTTAGAAATGGTACCTTCAAGAAAAATAAAAGTGTCAAGTTGCATCAAGTTTGGATGGAAGTAGATCAAAACCGTGCATGTCTTGAAAAGTCTCCATGCTCTGGAGATGGTGGCTGTTCTA
Source organism: Grammomys surdaster (assembly GCF_004785775.1). Classification (NCBI taxonomy): domain Eukaryota; kingdom Metazoa; phylum Chordata; class Mammalia; order Rodentia; family Muridae; genus Grammomys; species Grammomys surdaster. Next base: position 14,921,055 of record NW_021604567.1, on the reverse strand, counting down.
GTTGGCATATTGTTGACCAGGTGCAGAGATACCTACATTCACAATCCTGTGGGCAGCACAGTTCAAATAGAATATAAGGAATATTAGTGCAGACAGCTTCCCTGATTGCCTGCTGGATTTAGCCTGTCACTGAGTTGCCTATGGCATAGCAAAAAGAGGTCTGCTGTCTTTCAGAGATTACTTCAGACTTCTGCTTGAAGGAGAGCTCCAGCTGACACTACCCTGCTGGCAAGCTGACCTGTTCTATTCCACATTTTTATGATGACTCTCATGCCAGGATGGCTGGGGCAGTTTTGTGAGCCCCATGCTGGACAGCACGGCAGGCAGGTCAGGGTTTCTTGGTTACCGAGTCACAGAAAGTATTCGGAAAGGGGTTACCAAGTCAGAGGGCATAAACTGAGCAAATGCAAGGCTGGCAAGAAAGCCACAGGAGAGAAGGCTGTTTCAACTTGTGATTAGCTAAAGAATTTGGCAAAGAGATTTGACAAGAATCCCTGTAGTCACAGGTCAGTACACAAGTCAGACATGAGGCAAGGGAATCGGGCTGTTTTAATCTGACTTGGGAATTCTTAGAAGTGTGTAATATCAAGTTTCAAAAACAATCTATAACTGAGCTAACTAACAAAGTATTTTATTATCTTAAAATAATTTTCATTCTCTTATTGCCTAGTTGTGTTGCTGATAATTTTTTCACAACATTGCTCTCTTTGTGATGAAAAAGAATGTTCTGTCTTAACCTACGGTATAGTAGGAGAAATGGAACACACGCACACACACACACACACACACACACACTCACACACACACACACACACACAAAGAAGGCCTTATCATTCTTTCAGTGAAGAGAAAGAACTCAGAGAAGAAGGGATTTTGTTATTGGACAGGTTCACAGATTTTTCTGGAGGCTGTAGTGACAACAGCCTGTATCACACTGAGCCACAAGATAGAGCAGAGTCCTTCAGATCTGGGTTAGATGACCATTCAGAATGGCAGTGGTTAAACACTTTCTCTTTGGGTTCCCAGCAGACAAGGAGTTCTATGTACACAAGGCTATCCTTGGGTCAAAGCATGGAATTTCTATAGTTAATCTTCCACACCACATTTAATAGGAGGCCATTCTTTTAGCTCGGTCTTTGATGTTATGCTTGTTTCGTTTGCAAAATTAGAGCTGTCCTAACTAGACACCAGTTCATCTCCTGCATTCATTCACATCTCCAGCCTCCTAACTGCTTCTCAACACTGCCACCTCACAATCTCCAAGACGACCGGTCTTACATGCCATTTACCATCCTTCATTTCCACCCCAGTAAACCTAACATTCTGCACCAGCACCACTTTAATGGAAGGTAAGATAGGCCAAGCTAGCGGCACAGGGCTTTAGCTACTGAAGACCTGCAAGTCATTCAGCTGGAGAATGACTGACACATCCCAGGAGACAGCAGTGTGTTGTGGCCTTTTTCTCACAGATAATACCAGATGCAACCATGCTGATATATTGGTAAATAAGAACAGAAAATTGGAAGACATCAGCCATTTTATGATTGCCTGATGTTAGTTGGCATCATGACTGCACCTTCGGTGACTTAACTAGTGTTTGGTTCTTAAACTGATCACTGAGTCAATTCTGCATAGCCATCAATGAAATGAAGGGCCCTGTTGCCAGAGTAACATAATGGCAATATGGTATAAAAATTATTTACCAAATTCTTTAAAGGGATTAGTGATTTGTGAGCAACTGTAGCAGGCAGGGCTGTGGCTGTGGCAATTGGAATCAGCCACATTCCTGAGTCTACATCCTTATCACACAAAACAAGGGATAAGAACTGTAGGAACCCTTGTCAGTCAACCTAATCCAATTTTACTTCTTCACACACTGAAAATTCACACACACACATGCACACACACACATGAACACACACACATGCACACACATATGCACACACACACACTAACACACACATACAAACACTAACACAAACTGACATACATACACATTAATACACACACACTTGCACACACACACAAACATACATACATACATACATACATACACTTGTACACACACATACAAGCACTAACACACACTGACACACACACCAGGAACATGACCATCTTTTTTATTTGGTTGTTCAAATATTTTAATAGTTACTCTTAAGCTATTCACATTCCTTTTTTACTAACTGAAGAGTTCACAAGATTATCTTAAAACTTGACTATTTCATTCTCCTGAAAAAGGTGAATGTAAAAACAAAGATGAATTATCACTTGGGGATCAGTGAATTCACAGAGCTTGTAACCCTCAATGCCTCCAAATCCACCACATTCCCTTAGGTCTTAATGGTACAAAGTTAGACCATGTGCACCCCCGTGTTCCTGAGAGGAAGGAGATGAGGGACAGAGCCAAAGGAGCAGTGCTGCCTTGGGTCTTTACTGAGCCACTGAGTGGACAAGAGACAAGTAGAGGCTTCATCTAGAGACTTGACCTTTGGCTCTTCCTGTCTGGGCAAGCCTTTCCAAGGGAAGGCAACATGGTGTAGGGCTGGGGGTTGGGAGTCAGCCTTTGTGAGTGTTTTCAGCCAGTTCCTGTCTTCTTTAGTTACTTTCTGTGCTCTGTGAGATTCACTTTACATCAAAGTAACTCAACAGGTTGCTTTTTACAGATGGCATGTCTGTCTATGCATGGAGGGAGAACCAGTAGTCATTCAGCATGTCTCATTTTGAACACAAAACAGGCAGGAGAGCACAGAACTTTGTCTATGTGGGAAAAGTATGTTGTTGAGACTCTGGAGATGACAGAATCTGGAAAGCTTTGATGTCATCATCTCAACCTTACTCATCAAAAGGGTACATTTTGTTTTGTTTTGTTTTCATTATCAAGGAAACATGAACCTTCCTAAGGATAGGAGCTGCTTAAGTCAGTGCCCCATATGTCCGAAGCCTTATTTGACTAGTAGGTAGGAGAAAAGGTATTATTTACTTATTTAGACAAAGTCAGTCTTAGTCTACCATTAACTGAAAATAGTTTTAGTTGTGAACTAAGTAATGGAGTTGACTACTGCAAGTAATTTTCAGTGAGCAGTTGTTGGCCACAGGAACAGATCTATGGAGAGATCATGAGTCTGTAAAAGACGTCAGAATGAAGAGAGGGAGAGAAAGCTTACCATCGAGATGGAGAGAAAGCTCTACGACTCTGCAGAGGTACAGGCAGGCTGCCATTCAGATAGTTATTCTGAGTCAGGGAAGGGAACTCCACTGAGCACAGTGCCTCAGATGGCTTGTCTTGGAAACATAACCCATCAGTGAACAAGGAATGCTCATCTGTAAACACCAAGTCCCAGCTGAGCAGTCCACAGAGAAACCTGCTTCATCAAAGAATAGCATCTCAGGACGAAAAAAAACAATTCCAGAGCTATTCAAAGGATAATCAATATCTGATATTCACTGGTAATTTCCAGGAGAACTAGGTCAAGTGTTTTATATATTTTATATTAATCAAACATAAAATCGACTTCATAAGGCTTTTGCTCTCATTCGCTATGTATTTATTCATGGAATCGGCTAAGAGTTCCAAGCCCCTGATTGTCTTCAGCTGCCTGGGGTTCCCACTCCAGCAATGCAACCAAAACAAACATAAAATAAACAATGTCTAGAGTAAACAAGGATCATGTAAAAACACAAACAAGGGCATTTGTACATCATATCTCTAAAAGCTGGGGTAGTTTGTTTTGGCATTTTTCAATAATTGGGACTGAAAGGTAGAAAACCTATAAGTACATTGGCCCTGGGCCCCTTTATATAAAGTGACCAACTGTCTCAATTTGCTCATGGATAGCCTGACTTTGGCAGAAAAGGTAAAACAGAAAAGGCACAACAGAATAGTTGGCTGTTTCCCTATATTAAGGATACTGTAAATAAGTATTTGAAGCTCCGGAAGGTCCGAGATAGAATATAAACCTCTCTCCTTGTTGCAGGTTCCAGGGTGGTGGGAATGGTAATGAAAACTGTGACCTACCACCAAAGGAATTCAGGTAAAGTTGACAATCTTTCTCTGTCTATTCATTTAAAAGCTGCAATTGCATGTCAACTTTGGCTTTAAACTTGATTTCCATCTGGTTCAGAATCTGGCACACATAACTACATATACAATAGCTGCAGATTAAAAGCAAAGCAAATAAAACTGATGAACAAGTACGGGAGAAAATGTTTATTGAAAAAATATGCAAGAGGTAAGGGTGCAGACCTGAGGTGAGCAAACCGTTGAGGTCGGGGTAGGAGAAGCAGAAAACCATGCCAAAGGCTTGGGGTTACAACGCTGGGAGAAAGACCATCTGCCTGGCCTCTGTGTGATTTTACCTCTGGACATCTCTCCAGGCTTTGGAGGCTCCTTTCTGGCCAATGGGGCTGCCGTTTACAGCTTGTGTCTTTACAACACCTCACCAGCTATTTAATAATACTGAAAAATGGTGTCTCAGTTTGTTTATAGACACATACATTCCTTCTTGCAGTTAGACTGTGATAACCTTTGGCAAGAAGTTTATACACTTTGCCTTGTCTTCTCTGAGAAGAAATTTTCCTTCTGTTCTCACATGGTCTCAGAGAAACAAAGACTACCATATTTAGTGGAAGACAAAAAGTCAGGCTCTTAGAAAAATATTGACGTAGAGAACCTTATCCCTGAGAACAAGATTATACTGAAATGGACCAACGAAAAGTTCCCACTGAGATTTATAGGATTTAGAAGCTAGCTTTTTCTCATGTTCACATGTCACTTTAAGTTGGCCCCGAGCACTAAATCAATGCTAATTTTAGTTCACTCCATGTTGTTGGAAATTCAGGGCTTAAATTCTAATTTGGGTAAGTGGGAAAGTTATCCCACGGAGCTACCCAACTGGGACCTGGCAAAAGAACATTCATTTTGGAATGGGCAAAGAAACCATGCTCTAAGGAATACAGTTTATCTGATTAAAGTTTGAAACATCCCTTTGTGTTATTTTGAAGATCAGTTTAAACTAAGCACACATATATTTTTTTATAAAGTTTTATTATTAATCTGTAAGCCAGCATATGCATACAACCTCTCCTCTCACAAGAGAATCTTAATTGCTGAGCAGTGGTGGTCCACGCCTTTAATCCCAGCACTTGGGAGGCAGAGGCAGGTAGATTTCTGAGTTCGAGGCCAGCCTGGTCTACAGAGTGAGTTCTAGGACAGCCAAGGCTACACAGAGAAACTCTGTCTTGAAAAACCAAAAAAAAAAAAAAAAAAAAAAAGCGTCTTAATGGACACTGTGAGTGTACACAGTCAGGTGAGCATCAGCTCTGTATATTCTTCCTTCACTCTTTGCATCATCATAATTTAAAAAGCATGCTTGTATATTTATTCATGAGTGTCTGTATGCCTGTATATATAATATTGTACTATATTATATGTCCCTGTGTATGTATGCAAGTGTGTGTGTGTGTGTGTGTGTGTGTGTGTGTGTGTGTGTGTGTGTGTGTGTGTATGTGTGTGATGGAGTGAATTTCTGCGGAGCTAGGAGGTCAGAAGTCATCAGGTGTCCCACCTCATTATTCTTTGCTTATTCTTTTGAGGCAAAGTCTCTCCTTGCACACACAAGTCACATTTTGTCCCATGCACTTGAAGACTACAGTGCTCAAGGATTCAGGCCCTCTTGAACCTGGGGTTAAAGGCATGGATGCTTGTTTTATTTGTATGGATTCCGGGACCAAGTCTCTGGTCCTTAGGATTGTACCTGTTATACATCAAGTGCCATTTAAAGTGAAGCTTCCTGCCAGTTCTCCTTACGAGTTGTATGCCACCCCTTGTTCTTATATTTAAATTGGACTGATAGAGAATGAGATGCATTTATCCAGTTGTTCATTCACTCATGCACCCTGTATTTGTTGAGTCCCTGTCATGTGACAGTGTTTGATTTATCTGTATAAAACCACCCTTACCCATTTTTTTTTCTTGGCTTAGGAAGATAGATAATCTGTTAGGTGACAATGTAAGTGTGATCCAGGTACTCGAGTATCTCTGGGGCTTTAACCATGAATGGTCAAGGAAGGATTCTTGTTACAGTGTCTGCTTGGGGGAGGCATTTAATCACTGGGTTAATAATGAAGCCGGTTTAGAGAGGTAAAAAGAAAAGTATCTGAAATAACTTGGTAGAAGCCAGAGGACAGAACGAAAGTTCGAGTGGAGGCCTGTAGGGTCCTGAGTCACCTCTGTCTCCAGCCATCCTTCAGGTTTGTGCTTTGCACAACCTGAGTTGAATTAAATACTGCCGTTCCACATAGAATAAAGTGTACACACATGGAGAAATGCAAAATGAAAATCATCCTTTATATATTTTAAAGACTCTAATCACCTTAATTTTCTCCCACTCCTATTACTCAATAGCTTACAGGGAAAATTCCGGGAGAGGGGAAAAAAATCCAGTCATTATTTTTGCTTGAAGATGAGTTACATTTGTTTAGCAACAGAAACCTGAAGGACATCAGATGTTTCCTTGACTGTGGTTTATACATGTATGAGTTGAAATTTGAAGTAAACATTTTTTTAAGCCCGGCATGTTTCCCCTCAGAGTTGGCCAGATGTTGTGTTTAAACACTAAGTGGTGGTTAGTAATCAGGCCCCCCTTTTTTTTTGATGGCAATCAATTTTACTGATCATTGAAAAAAGTGTTTCATATGAGTCTCCTTTCATTTATGAAATAGTGTATGGGCTTAGTTTACATCTGCTCTACACTGAGCCAGAATCTGCCATTTGCTGAGAGTAACAATGTCTCAACCGCCACCCACCACTGCAGCAAGTGGGGTTACTTTAGTTACACATTCTAATTCATTTGGATTGGTGAAGATGTTTTTCTGACTGATAAGGGTTCTAACAGGCTTTTACTCTGAAGGAACATACGTATCCAGCTCAACGATTACAGCAATTAAAACTGACACAAAACATTATAAAATATATTTCCATTTTATTTTCTACCCATTGAGGTAAAATTCCAACAAAACTGCTCATTGGAATTACTTCTCGTAACAAAATGTATGTGTGTGCGTGGGTTTTTTTGTTTGTTTGTTTGTGTTTGTTTTTAACACGTGTTGCTTTTTTTCATGCCACATTAAACAAAATCTCTAAGTAAGTTCAAAATACAGCTGCTTCTGCTCTGATAAGCAGAGCAAATTATTTTTAAAAAGGAGAGCCTTCATTTTGGTATATCTCCGGTCAGACAGGAGCTTCCTAGTTGCTCTCACTGTTTATTTAAAAAGTAACAAACATGTCACTAAGAATTCCTGTTCAAGAAACAATAGCCACAGTCCTGGGGAGCTCAGCCTAAAGCAGGACAGGAAGAGCCTTCCTACCAACAGCACTGGGAAGATCAGGGCACTGTAGGTCAGATAGACATTCTGAATTCATCAGGAAGGCCACTGTTCTTAGAATGAGTGGTCTCAAATTAAGTGATATTTTTGCACCAGTGACAACTACATCATTTTCCTTTAGATGAACTTAAGCTGAGAGCTAAACACATAAGTGCTGCTTCATCAGAATGAGCGTGTCATTTAAAACGCCACCACTTTGAAAGACTTGGAGCAAATAATGGTCCTGAGAAACCACTTTATTTATTTTATGGTGATTCAATGATCAAAATATTTATAGTACTTATTTGTACCATCTCTGTTGACTTCCTCAAAATGAAACACTTTTAAGATATTCTTGAATATACTAAACTTTAACATTACTACTATGTTATTCTCATATTTTTGAGGTTTACAATCAATATATAATTTAATTTATTTATTTAATTTTTTCTTAGTTGTGATAAAAATAGTTAACTTTGGAGTTCCTTGTTCATCACATTTTAAGGGAAGAACACACTATTGTTACCTATAAGTTCAATCTTGCACATCATATCTAAAAAAAAAAAAAAACCCTTGATTTTACTTAAAGGACTTAGCTTGATATTTCACTTTAATGCATATTCTGGACAAGCTCTCTCTGCAACCAAGCTACATCTCCACCATGCTCACCTGTTTGGCTTTTGTTTTGCAGGAGAGCAGAAATGTCAAACCTCGACATGTATAAGCAAAGTCCAAGACTAAGTCACAGTTTATTTACTTACCTACCTACCTACCTACCCACTTACCTACCAACCAACCTACTTACTTACTTACTTACTTACTTACTTACCTACCTACCTACCCACCCACCTACCAACCAACCTACTTACTTACTTACTTACCTACCTACCCACCTACCTACCCACCCACCCACCTACCAACCAGCCTACTTACTTACTTACTTACTTATCTACCTACCCACCTACCTACCCACCCACCTACCAACCTACTTACTTACTTACTTACCTACCTACCTACCTACCTACCTACCTACCTACCTACCAACCAACCAACATATCTACCTCTCTACTTACTTACTTACTTACTTATCTACTTACCTACCTACCTACCAACCTACCTACCTACCTACCTACTTACTTATTTACTTACTTACTTACTTACCTACTTACCTATCTACCTACCTACCAACCTACTTACTTACCTACCTACCTACCTACCTACCTACCTACCTACCTACCAACCAACCAACATACCTACCTCTCTACTTACTTACTTACTTACTTACTTACTTATCTACTTACCTACCTACCTACCTACCAACCTACCTACCTACCTACCTACTTACTTATTTACTTGCTTACTTACCTACTTACCTATCTACCTACCTACCAACCTACTTACTTACTTACCTACCTACCTACCTACCTACCTACCTACCTACTTACTTACTTACTTACTTACTGATTTTGCAGTACTGAGGAATGAGCACATGGACTCTCGTGGAGATGCTCTACTCCTGAGCTACATCTCACCAGTCTTCCTTAGCTTCTTGTTTCATAACATGACCGATGTGGGCCTATGCTGCCCATCTGGTCTTGAATGCACAGTAGAGACACTGCTTGGAATTGACATTTACATGTAAGTTCCCATGTCTTACTTCTTCCTGTTCTTCCTGGTAGTAGGGATGACAAGCCTGTATCCCCAGATCTGGCTAAGAACCAACACACCTGAGTGTCGAGCATTAACTACTCTGGTACACTGATTTAGACCCGGCAAAGCCTTGACATGTGCACTGCATGGTCTGAGTGGTTCTTGAAGATAAAGTATAAATGCAGGAAGTTATGATTCCAGTGACCTGGAACCAACATTGCAGTAAAATATAGGGGACAGGGATGCATTTGCATTGAAAGTTTGAATTTTACAATTAGTGACATTTTCCCTCTCCAGACGTCAAAAGCTAAATTCTAGGAAAAGTGAGATAATTCGAAAATAGCACCCTTTTCTTCTCTAAGGCACACACAACCTGAAAATCCTCTGCACAAGGAGAGCAGGCATCATATCAACAAGGTCAGCACTGGGAACAGGTAACAGACATTTTGGCTCCATGATTTGTTCTGTATCTTTCAGCCTTCAGAGCAGCACAGAATTTGCACTATCAGTGCTTTGCCATGGAAACTATAGTGTTCCCAAAGGTTATCTTGGTGGGACATACTAATTTAGAGACAAAGTTTGCCTTTTCAGTGTAAGTGTTTCTTCTAGAAAGAATATGGGAAAACACGTTTTATTAGGATGTAATACAAATAATAAATATAAATTTATGAAGAATAAGGGGCTTTACACTTTACATTCTACTAAACAAGTGCTGGTTATATAGGGTCCTACTCCTGAGTGTTCCTTCATTAGCTATGGGCCATTTTAGTATTTATGAGGTGAACAAACAAACAAGCAAAAAGTTTTAAGGAAATCTCTATGAATGATAAGAACAGGTTCTTGCAATTCAATGCAAGAAAAACTATGCAGAACATGCGTGTTTGATATTCTAGGAAAGAAATTAGAGTATTTCAGGATTCAGCAGGAGCCTTGAGTTCAGGGCCAACATGGTAGCAGGAGAAAAACCCTACACTCACATCCGGTCCTTTAACTTCCACATGTATGCTGTGGCTTGTGTCCCTCAATCCCAAGAGCACGCAAAAATAAATAAAAAAAAAAAATGAAATGAAAAAAACATGTAAAGTAAGCTCAGTAATTAACCTAATATCTTGAATTTCTGTGTGAAGAAAGTTAATAGCCAGCAAGGTAATGCAGACTTAGTGAAAACATGCATTTATATAAATAGTAATGATTCCAGAGAAGAAGGTCATGAATCAGGGAGGGGATGGCAGAGAGATCAGAGGCATTGGATGTCGTAGGAAAAGGTTGAAATGTCAATACAGAACGTGCTTATGAAAGTCACAAAAATAATTAAAAAATGTTATTAGTGAAATAAAGGTAATATACAAAGTCCATCAGATCCAATAGCAGACGCACTTTAGAAATCAGAAAATGTGTCATTGGCATATTCTGTATAATCATGGAGCTTTGGAGACAGAGAGTGTCTAAGTTATATTTGTAGACAACATTGTACACTGGCTGAACACAGAAGTGCCCATTGAAGATTCCTTAAAGGAGGATGGATAGATGGCCCAAGGGTTCAGGGCATTGGCTCTTTTTCCAGACAATCCTCTTCTTCCAGACAACTCAGGTTCAATTGCCACCTACATGCTAAAGAGCAGTTGTTTATTAATCTGGTTCCAGGTGATCCAGTACCCTTTTCTGGCTTCCAAGGGATCCAGTTACATACAGTATTACACGGATAAATGTGGAAGGAAGCAATCATGGATACTACATACAAATAAATAAATTTAAAAAAATAAATAAATGAAAAGTCCCTAAATGATACATGGCCATAAAAAATGTGTATGGTGTGTATGGTGAGAGGGGAGGGAGACAGAGAGAGAGAGAGAGAGAGAGAGAGAGAGAGAGAGAGAGAGAGAGAAGCAGAGACACAGAGAGACAGACACATAGAGACAGACACATAGAGAGACAGACATACACACAGAGAGATAGAGAGAGAAGTTCCTAAGCCATGAAAATAGAGCTTTGAATCATCCTAGATCCTGTTCTCAGAACCACTTCTTAAAAGGAATAGTCACCTCTGCATTTCCTCTAAGTCTCATGCTATAGTGTGTGAGATCAGATTTCTGGACATGTTACTCTGGGCTCTGTGATCCAGGAGAATCAAGGGACCCAGATAAGTCTGACGAGTGACGGGAGAAATCTGTGCATAGCAGCATCAGTAAGAACTGTACTTCTAATGACCTCCAAAGTGTCTATCCCCAGTGGTAAATTACAAAGGTAATCAATATCATAGTAAAACTGTCTAGTCCCAGTCTATCAGAGTGACTCTGAATTAATAGTTGTTCCTTATTGATTATCCTATCATGAAAATGGAGAATTTGGGAAATAACTGAGTGCCTTGCTTCCAGTCAGGTTGTTGAGGAATGAAAGGCGGAGTGCATTTGGACTCGCCGGGCTTTGAATATAAATCTTCTCCAAGGTGCGGAGTATTACTCACAGTATGCCAGTTGTGCCTCAGCTGAAGGATTTATGCAATGTCTTCTTGGCACAGGAGCAACCTACCATAATTACCTGTGCTCTGAATTGCTCACAAAATGCACCCATGGTGGGTGGCAGGTATGAATCACAATTAGCCTGGTCGCCAATGATGCAGTGAGTGGATTGCTCTGCATGTGTTTCTGTGCCATCCCGTGAGACCCTGACTCAGAGCAGTTTTATAGCTTTACTCATGAATGCTTTACGTCATCCTTGCATTTGCATAATATCTTTGAGAAAACCTAGTTTTCTTTCTCAAAGGTGACAACTAAGTCAAACATAAACTTTTATTTTAAAAATCCCAACCAGTCCGACCAGTCTTAAATCCAATGCTACTCCCTACTTTGTAACTCTCGGGTAGCCATCTTTTCTGTTGATTCTCTGTTGTAGGAGTCTAAGCCTCCTTGCCTGCCGCAGCATTCTGGTAGATGTCTTATATCCCTAGGGTCCTGTATTTACGCTGACCACAGGTCAAACACTTACTGATTCATATCATCAGTCATGCCTCAAGCCAAATGACTCCTGAGAGAATACCTGGGCTTTCTGAAACAGACAAGGGACACACAGGGAGAAGATGTCCTGCTTAATAGGTGTAGGGTGGGTGGGGGCATATCCTCATAGAAACAGGAGGAGGGGGGATGGGATTAGGGGTTCCTAGGTGGGGGGGATGGGGATTACATCTGAAGTGTAAATAAAATATCTAAGAAAAAAAAGAAAAAAAGAGAGACATAGAGTTCCAAGCATTCATTAAGGTTTTGGTAATTTCTGTTAGCAAAGAGAAATTCTGTTTTCTCCAGTAGAGTCTCACTGGGCATGTCCGTCACACTTCAGGCAAGGTCCTGTGCCTGCGAGTAGTTGGTCTGTACAAAACGAGCTCAATGGGATTTTTCTGGATTTTTTTTTTCATTTTGCTTTGTTTTTTGGACATTTTGTTTTGTTCTTATTCATCTTTTCTTTGTTTGTTTTGATTTTCAGTTTTGTGGATTTGAAAGACTTTGTATGTATGTTTTTGTATTCTTCTGTTGAGAGAGAGAGAGAGTTAAGTGGATAGAAAGATGCGGAGGAATTGGGGGAAGAGAGAAATATGACTAAAATATATTGTCTGAAACATTTTATTCAATAAAAAAGAGTTTGATAATTTATAAAGACAAAGGAGGGAATGAATCCATATTTTTCTCCCATTTTGGCCACCAGAGAAATAAAAGTCTTTAAAGAAAAGACTTACTTGCTACAGTTTGTATAAACCTAGAGTCTACTAAGCTAAGTGAAATAAGCCAGGCTCAGAAAGGAAAATAGGGATCTCAATTCTGTACAGAATCTAAAGTCCAAACGTATAGAAATGGAGGAAACTCTGCTGTTCTCCAGAGGCTGGGTGAGGGGGAGGAAGGAGCAAGGAAGAGAAGATTCTGGTCAAAGTGCACACAGTGTCTGCTGAGCAGAGGAATACGCTTTAGCCACTTGCTCCCCTGAATTGTGATTATACTCAATAGTAATATACCTTATAGACAATAAAAGTTAAAAGGTGGATTATAAGGAAGAGTTAAAAGGAGTAGTCTGCTCAGATAATACCATTCTATCACTTTTAGTTATATCAAAATATCATCTTGTAATATATAACAAAGTAAATATAACTAAGTAAATATAAGTATTGTTCATTGGTTAAAAACATAACAGTTTTAAAGCAGGTAGGTGTGTGTGTGTGTGCGTGCGCGCGTGCGCGCGCGCAGGCGGACGTTCACATGCATGCTCACACGCAGGTGCAGATGCTAGTTCGTCACTTGCTCAAAGTGAAGACCTAGATGTGAAGAACAGCTGTGACAGCCAACATTAGCGTTCAAGACTCAGGGGCAGGAGGATTTCTGTAAACTTTCTTTTTTTTTTTTCTTAGCAACTCGTATTTATTTATTTATTTATTTATTTATTTATTTATTTTCATAGTCACTTTATGTATAATATGATGCTTTCCAAAAATACATACCCAATACATTTGGGGACAGTGTTAGAGACAGTTTGGCCCTGTAGTTAGAGAGGACTTGAAAGTTCATTTGTACAATTATTATTTATATGACAAAGCACTGACTATGATTATACACCCCTCTTCATTTTAGTTTTCAGTGATTCAAATATTATTTCCACTATAACTCTTTACTTATTTCCTTTTTTAAAAATTTTTATTTTTCCTCAAATCTTAATTCATTCACACAGGGGTTATAAACACAGAAAGGCAGGATGTGGGGAAGGGAATGACACTGGAGTGTGGGTGTTCAGGGGGAATACAGATATCTTCAGAACCGGGTATCGGCTAGGTGAAGGTTCAGGGGACAATTCACTATGACTCTGCCTATGACTCGCTTGTCCTTATCTAAGTTGGTATTGTCTGCCAAGGCTACCTATTTACAAGGTCTATGACTACTCAGGCTTGTAAATTACCACAAAAGCTGCCTGTTTACATTAGCTTATAGCCATCTGTTTCAATGTTTTTCCACTGAGACCCAAGACTTGGTGTTAGTATACATGTATGACAGGCCTATTGCTGATTTTAGACCTTCAGTGTGTAAGCAGGGATATCCCTGACATCTCCTCCCTTCTCTAAGTATAGAAGGGCTGTGGCAATTCTAATGTTGTGAAGGCGAGGATAGAGGCCTGACCTCCAGTATTTGAAGGAGACCTTGTAATTGCTCCGGTCCCCCTGTTGTCAAGGTCAGTCTGTTCTACATAGTGAGTTCCAGGCCAGCCAGGACTACATAGCATAAACATGCCTTTAAAACAAACAAACAAACAAACAAACACACACACCACAAAATTTTTTTTAAAAAGAAGTTAAATTTAATATATTACATCGGGAGGCCCTATCTCTTAACAAAATAAAAAGAAACAATAATAATGAAGAAAAGTGTTTTAAAAACTTAGTTGGGGACTGGAGAGGTGGCTCAGAATTTAAGAGCACTAGCTGCTCTCCCAGAGGCTCTGAGTTCAATTCCCAGCAACTACAAAATGACTCACAACCATCAGGAATGGAATCTCATGCCCTCTTCTGGCATATAGGTGTAATGCAGATATAACACTGACATACATAAAATAATAATAAAATACATAAAAATAATAAAATACATAAAATAATAAATAATAAATAATAAACAACTTAGTTGGAAGCTTACTGCTCTGTACTTTAGAGACATATTCTTTCAGTCAGTCTTTGTTAAAATCTACATGCAAAATAAATTAATCTGTTTTCAAATCAGAATCTACCTAAAAATGTTGAGAAGAAAATTATTTCCCGTTAGTTTTACTACTGCCTATGTGTGCAACTGCCACCAAACCAAAAAAAAAAAAAAATCTCTTCAAAATAGAGGGACATAAATGCAAGCAAGGGTAGAAAGAGGTTAATGAGAATGGAATTTAAAACTCCGAAAGTTTCAAACAACTTGTAAGAAACTTTGCACAAGTACTACTTCTCCTGTTGGAAAGGACCCCATGCTGCACACACAATGACTGTTGATGTGAAAGCAGTCTTAGTCTGTCTCTGATCTGATCATACCCTATGTGACGAAGCACTTAAGAACAATAGCAACAATTTACATATTGCAATGCTTTTCATTTCAGTCATTTTTCATGGTGCTTTGCAAACTCTAAGGGATGATGAGCAATTTCCAGTCAAAAGCAAATGTAACCAGAGGGACAAAATTGCAGGTTTGAAATCCAGAGAGGCAATGAACATATTCTCCTTTCCGGAAATTTTGAGGAGAGTGCAGCAGTGGGTGTATTATATTCCTTTTCTTCAGCAAGCATGTATGGAGCAGAATTGAAGGGTGGGTGAATCTTAAGGATAGAGGCCTGGGACCTTGCAGAACATGCCCACTAACATGGTACTGTTAGATATTTAGGATTTCCGGAGAGACTGGGCCATTCTTTCCCCGCCCTTGTCTACCCGTGCATCTCAGCCCAATTCAAGCTTCAAAAATCATTCCACTGCACTGATGGGCGAGGCTCCAACCAGGTTCCTGGAATGCAGGGCCATGAAAATTTCCCCAGGACTCACAGGAAAGACAAATTCTCTTTTATTCAAGAAGCAAGGAGACACTCATTTCATCTCCTGTCTCCAGGGATGATCACGGTATAATTAACTCATAGAAGTTCTAGGCCACTTTGGGGGAAATTTGACATTCCTGAAGGCTCATTGTGCTTTGTCTTCAAATGACCTGCGTCCAACACTGGCTCCTCCTGGCTCTTTGAAAAGGAATACTTGTGGTGCTTGGGATTCCCACAAAGAAAGGTAACAGAACAGCCTACTGCTTATGTCTCAGTAAAGAGTTCACACTCTGCTCCAGCGCACAGTTCACACTGTGTTCTAGCTTTCCTCACACAAGGTTACAAAGGGCTAAGAATCAGAAGTTTAAGAAAACACCATTTGCATTTTAAACTAGGTACCATTTTTTTTCCCCACCAGTAATGACTCTGAGCATGAAGGTCATACTTACCAACTCTTGAGTTCTCACAGAAGGTAAGTGGAAGCAACACCTATCGGAAAGACATTCAAAAATCTGTCTTTCACTGGGGCAGTACATCTCAGACTGTCTGAGACAAGCCAGCTTCATACTCCTCTTTGTTGACTTTGGGAGATGGAGTGCGTCTGGTGGAAGTTCGGGATAAGAAGTAAATATGATCAAAATACTTTGATCTGAATTAACTAATTAAAAATGGGGGGCAGACTTAGAAGTAAATGAGGAAAAAAATTAGTGTGTCATTCAGTTCAGATATTAGACCCAGGGTGACTACTTGTGTTTACCTTGGCCAAGTTGTTTAAGACATGACTAACAGCGCATGGTAACAGGGTTTGTGCGACTACAGTGAAAGAGAGTGTTTTGTCCGCAGAAAGGAAGACAAGCTAGAAACATAATCTACTATGCTCAGAGAAGTCGTAGGAAGGGCCTGTCCACAGGACCTCGCTGTCACCGGAAAGGTTGTCTTTAGGGGAGATCCTATGTTCTATAGGAGACCATGGGCTGTATCTTGGATACTGTAGGATGGGCTGTGTGAATCTGAGGAGATGATTCAGTGGGCAGGAGAAAAAAAAAAGAGAAAGTGTAAAAAAACAGAAATTGTACACTTGAAAATAATTTATATATAAGAGAGGAAAGGGGATCTGGGACAAGGAACAGGAGAGAATCGGACCCAGATGCTTGAGAGCCCTGCATTAAAACCTAAACATTCAAACAAGAACGTAGAAAACGATGGCATGACTAGGAAATGCCAATAGGGAGGGGAAAAAAACAGACACTGCCAATTCAGAGCTTGGCTTCCATAGATACATTCTAGAATTTGAAAAACAGGAGCAGGTGTCTAACATATCCTTTTGTGCTTGGGGAAACAGGACCAGAATAGAACCCTTGGTACAATATGACCATAAAGGCCTCTGTTTATAAATATACCTTATGAAATAAATTT
The DNA here is from genome assembly GCF_004785775.1 of Grammomys surdaster. Taxonomy (NCBI): domain Eukaryota; kingdom Metazoa; phylum Chordata; class Mammalia; order Rodentia; family Muridae; genus Grammomys; species Grammomys surdaster. Next base: position 14,904,096 of record NW_021604567.1, on the reverse strand, counting down.
TTGAATAATATGTAAAGACTACTATATTCCCATTTTAATATGTATGAATACATTATATTATTATTACCAAATAGGAATGCATATATTTTATCTGCGGATGCATAAACAGAATATGTACTTTTTTCATATATAAAATATCTTCTCCAATCAAAAGGTGAACCAGGAGACACAGTAAAGACTCTGCTGTGGATAGAAACATTATCCCTCAGTCTTTCACGAGCTACTTACCCTTCATAAGATCCTTTCGCAGGAATCTCTCCCACTTTCCCTCCCTCATATCTGACCTGATGAATCTCCTGACTGCTTCTTTGTGCCCCCGAAAAGCAAAGTCAACTCAAAGTTAACTCATGTAGAACTCAGCTGATGGGATAAAACAAGTGTGTGTGTGTGTGAGTGTGTGTGTGTGTGTGTGTCTGTGAGAGTGTATGGATATGTGTGAGTGTGTGTGAGTATGTTGCCAATGTGTGTGTGTATGTATATATGTGTGTGTATGGTGCCAATGTATGTGAGTATGTGTGTTTGTGAGAGTGTGTGGATGTGTGTGGAAGTGTGCCTGTGAGAGTGTGTGGATGTGTGTGAGAGTGTGGATGTGTGTGAGTATGGTGCCAATGTATGTATGTGAATATGTGTGAGAGAGTCTATATGTATGTGTGACAGTACGTGTGTGTGAAGTGTGAACGTGTGTCTATGTGAGAATATGTATGTGTGTATATATGTGTATGTCTCCTCTCCCTCTCCCCCATTTTCCCTTTCCCTTCCCCCCTCTCTCTCCGTGTGTGTGTGTGTGTGTGTGTGTGTGTGTGTGAGAGAGAGAGAGAGAGAGAGAGAGAGAGAGAGAGAGAGATTAACAACTCCACACACAATTCAGTTAGTGTGGCTAAACTTCTGAGCCCATGGAACCAGAACTTGAGATCAGTGAATTAAGTTCAGACCTGAGAAAAAACATGGTGATGTCCACTGCAGGCTTAGTATTTGCGTGAACAGTGATTGAAGCTAATTAGGAAACAGAACTTTACTGCTAGGGAGGGTCCTGAAAATGCCTATCTAGGATGGCATCATTGATTTAAGTAGAAACTTCACTTTTTATTTCCTGTAGGCAATTACTGTCTGTGTTTTGAAAACCGCTGCCATTGTTCATGGGAAAGTGTTTCTAGGCTTCCAGAAGGACAGATTCTATAGTGTGGAGTTCAAAGAGAAAAACTCTACAGACACTCTCTTCAAATTCCCACTGGGACCCTGCCCAGTCTTGGAGTTGAAGAGCTGACCCGCAAGATCCAAGTCTTCCTCAGCAAGCCACAGACTAAAATAATTGGGAAGCAAGCACAGACATCTAACCAATAGTTACCAAACAATGTTTGCTATCATCCTCAGGGGCCAAGCAAGTACAGAACTATCTGCAGCCCCTTTCTCTGCATACAGATCTCAAGAACATGAAACACTAGAATATCTACAGTGATGTGTCCCACTGCCCGAGTGTACCTTCTGTCACTGATTCATCTTGAAGCACTCAGCTGCAGTGCTGGCTTAGGGAAGGTCTTCTCAGAATCCAAAGGCTTAGATGCTGCATTTGCAGCCCAGTTACAGTGTTTGGATAGACCCTAGACCATAAGCATTGGGCCCATAGGCTGCAGACTCCACAAGTCTGTGTTAACGGAGACGGACTTCTGTTTCATAAGAACCTATTTCCCACAGTTGGTGCTTATGTGTGTAGATAAACATAAATAAACTTATGTGATGAGTAAACACCACAAAGAAGCAGAATGTTGTCATAGGGAACTTGGCCCAGAAGGCTGAGTTTCCACATGAGGAATTGGTTAGTTCTTGTTTAGCTAATTAGAGCTATGTGTCACGATACGAACATCTACCTGTGAGACGAAGGAGCCATAAAGGGTTTGAGGGAGAGTCTCTGTGATGTTTGGAGAGCCACAGAGCGATTAGAGGATATTTTTACAAGCTTTATTAAAGCGGTAGTAGAAGTTAAGTCTGGAAAAGCAATTTCATGTCCCTTTGGAAGTGCATTTGTTTATTTACCTTGGGGACAGCTTAGTGATCACAGTTTGCAGTATTTAATCTCCCATACCCTATCAAGCCCCTGAAACAAAACTGTCAGCTTATCGGTAGGGCTTTAGAAGCCCAAGTGCAGCTGGAAAGACGGTGAACTTTGAATAAAGGTAAATAAAAGTTACCCGTTTCTCATCATAGTGTGTCTCTCTTGCCCCTCAGCAGCAGAAAAGGCCAACTTCCAAGCACAAACCCCTGCAAAATTAACTTGCTCGGGGCAAGGTGAAGCTGCACTCTTGTTTTTTTTTCTGCCTCTGAAGCTGGTGGATTCCAATGAAAGAACATATAGCACGCGACACTGTCCAGTGTACACACATTTGGTTACTAAAGGAGTTAATGAGTCAAGGAGTCAGAGGTACAGGACAGGGGGGTGACAGCAGACAGCTTGTCATGAACTCGAGAGATACCTCAGTTCAGTGTCTGGAAATCCACTTCTTAGGAAACCTGAAAGTGCAACGCTGCCTAGCTGAGTCTTCCTGTGATTCTTCTTTGAAATTAGCACACAAGGTATTAGACAGGTTATGCCGTTTTGACAAATAGTAATTTAGTAGGTTCTCCTTGCCCTTCATCTCCTTTGTCTCCTCAAACTGCCACTCACCTTCGTAGCTATTCCCCAATTCTGTTCCTGTTACGCCATGTGTCCTTTAGTCTCTACCCCATGTCTTCCTTTCCTAACAGGTGTGCCACTCTCTTCTAGAATACAAAGGCACAGGCAGAGGCAGTCTTAGTTACCATTATAGTTACCAAAGGCTTCTGGGATTTAGTACCTGGGCCATCAACTATGCTGAAGTATACACCTTAGTCCTGCACAATGGAAGATTCTCTCTGTCTAGTGCTGGAAATGCTTCTGTTGACATGCACTGTCCTTCACAGGGAAGAGTCAAGATGCACACCCACCGGGAATTCCCATGAGCATTGTTTCAAAGGTTACCATCATTGCATCTTGTGGGGGGAAAAATGTCAGCAAACATACAGTCTCCCAATAGGAATGTAAGTTATCTTTTCCATTTCAGGAGAAATCAATTTCAGAGATAAAGTTCTTGGTGGAGCCAAAGAAATAACAGTAGAGAACTAACATATCAGTGTCTCTCTCCTACACAGAAGTGTTAGGATTCGATAAAGGAGCACAGTCCAGAAATCTAGAAAAGCTCGTTCTTCAAAGGGCAAGGATGAATATCATTACATCCACTACAAGTTCTATCTTCACCTATACGGGAGTCTCTCTTTGAGTGGTTTAACTTAAAAGAAGGGGAGAGCATTAGGTTAAAATGTGGATATAAAAAACTTCTTCCAAGGGTTTAAAAATTCTCTACTCTTTCTGCCATCAGCAGGCAGTATCCATCCACTGAGACTCATCAGCACTGAGCCTCAGTATTGACATCAAAAGCAAACGAGGGCACAAGTGTGCAATGATAGTCTTTCCCTTGAGCATTGGTTGAATAAGCATCAAATGTTAGAGCTGGATTTCAAATGGCAGCGGGGCCTTTCCAGAGCTCAGAAACACCTGCCATACAATCCGTACTGACATATTCCGGCTCTCGTGTGACTAAAAGTGTATGATAAGTTCCTTGAGTTGTAGTTTGGAATTACATCTTTCCTGGCACAGGTACCACACCACTATAAGTGATGTAAAGATGCCTTCCAAGCTCATGGGCATCAGGCTGGATTCCTCTCCATCCTCATGCCAGATACACACTCTCTCATCATGGTCTCGCTTTGATACCTGGAAAATGAGAATCTTTTCAAGTCACAAAAACTGTTGATACATTGCACAGAGTCTAGACAAAATGCAACCTTGAGGAACCAAGGGAAGCGATTCTCCATCTTATAGGTTGTGTTTCACCACAGTGGGTACCTCCCAAGCATTTTAGATGTCCACAAAGCTAACATTAAATTAAGCCAAATAATAGAAATCCACATAGGAATGCATCTTTTTCACTATGTCTTTATTTAGAAGAACAATAGCAAACCTCAATTTTAGCATTATCTTATTAAAATTGTCTTTATTCCCCATCATTGTAGAACTCCTGCTATGGGGTGATGTCACATGTTCACTCCTACACTTGCAAGCTGATGTTCTGCTCCTAAGTGTGGTGAGAATTAGCATTCTTTTACATTTCACAGAAGAAGAGAAGGGTACCCTTTGACAACTCTTCCTTTAAATGTCCCCTGCTACTCAGTCTCTCTCCATATGCAGGAATTTCTCCCAGTGGGAAGAAGTGATTAATTATTTATCTCTCATAGGTGAGTAAGTTGTTTTCATTCCTAAGGCAATTGGTAGGAAGGACTACAGTGGAAGGCTTCACAGCTGGTGGGTGAAAACATCAGGAAGGTCTTGCTGAGAAAGGAAAGAGGAACCCAGAATAAACTTGGTGGGCTGAGGTACTACCTTATATATACTACTGATTATTAACTCATGCCCTCTTTTCTATCAATGTCCCACTGAACTGTAACATAAATATCACAAAGCTAATCAATAATCTAGATGAAAATACAGAAGAAACAATCTTTTCCTTTAAAAAATATTCATTCAATCATAGTTGGAAATTTAAAAGTATCTAATAATCGGCCATGACCTATCACAAGAACAGTAAAGTGTGAAGTGAGAGAAGTCTCACACAATGTTGTACAAAGTAAGACAACTTCCAGGAACCCAGGGTCACCAAGCTCCTCCTAGCTTCTCAGCCTCTTCCCTGTAACGGCTCAGTGCCCTGGCTTCCATTATATCTTCAGATACTGGAAACATATTCCACTTCTCTCTCCATTATTGGATGCAAGCATAACCAGAGTATGTTTCATAGCTTGCTAATTACATGTCCACCACGTAGGTGGGAAGAAGTGAGAAGTGTGTGTGTGTGTGTGTGTGTGTGTGTGAGAGAGAGAGAGAGAGAGAGAGAGAGAGAGAGAGAGAGAGAGAGAGAGAGAGAGAGAGAGAGAGAGAGA
>NW_021604567.1:14801355-14899082 GCF_004785775.1 Grammomys surdaster | reverse complement strand
AGAGAGAGAGAGAGAGAGAGAGAGAGAGAGAGAGAGAGAGAGAGAGATACCAGTGGTATTGAGCAAGCTGTGTAGATGCCATTCATGAAAAGCATTCTTCTAAATTTATGTAAATCATCACCAAGGTGATATAAAATATGGTCCAGCATAATGAGAATATGGTAATGAGATGCCATGGTCTCATCCGGGTCCCTTACTCTATAAGAATGAAGTGGAGACAAGGGATGTTAACGTCATATATGGCCATACTACCACCAACCCTAAGCTTCCAAGTTCCTGCTCAGTTTAAAAGCGTCTTGAAATCAAAGAAGCAGGATGCCTAAAATGCTGTTTATTCTTTAAAATTCAGACCCAGAATAAAAGGAAAGATATAAAGAGACAACTGCTGGACACTCACCAAGGCGCTGACAATTTCTAGTTAATGTTGTACAACCTGCTGAATCCATCTGATCATTAATTCACACACCTCAGCAGTAGGTATGACAGCTACTGTGCCCAGAGGCTCAGTCCTGCCTCAGCACTGCCCCGGTAATTGTCTCTGGATGAAAGACACGCAGGCTGGCCCATAAATGTCGCAGCCATCACTGGCATGAGTCAGGCCTGCAGGTCCCCAGGTCCTGCGGGGATGACAGCGGAGAATGCCTTTCTGGAACTCTTCACCCAAATGACGGGTGCCCTTTCAGGTTGCTGCAACTCCACAACATACTGACTGCTAAGCTGCCCAACAGCACAGTCATCCAACTTCCCCAAGCATATCAATTAGACTCTTAGGGGGCTTTCCTGGGCTGAAATGCTAATGAAGGCAGTGGTGGATCATGCAAGTCCCTATTCATAAATGCCTTTCTGAGGCTTTTCTTTTCTGTTTTTAATTTAAAAACACATAGATAAGCAAGAGCTCATGTCTTGTTCGCAGGGCACAGCATCTGCCTGACACACAATTGGAAACTTCTCAGCCTTGACATACAGAAAGAGCCCTGCTGAGCTCCCGAATGCGGTATGTCTAATGCACTGTGTGAAGTACACAGGTCAGGTGAGCACTAGCTCTGTAAAACCATCACGCTTCCATATGCCAATTTTTTCAAGATTTTTTTTTAACCATAGACACACCTTACAGGATCTTTTAGTCCAAGACAGTTTGAAGAAAACAAAAATCGAAGTGACTGTCTCTCCCTTTTAAGAACTGTCTTACCCCTGAAATTCAAATCAAAACATTACAATAAAAATTTTACAGTATGTAGAGTTTTGTTTGAACTCTTATACTCAGAATCCTTATATGAAAACAATAAAACTGATTTTTATAATATTGCATATTAATAACACTGTCAGAGAAATGGAGCCAAAGAAAATGATGACAGAGTCCTTGTACAGACCAAACAAACCAGGGTGGAGTGGGTAGAATTTAAGTTGGACGACAGAATACAGGTTAGGTGTTGTTCAGGGGATCTGGGAAGAAAGAAGATCTTCTAAAAGTTTAGTAATATCCACAGGATAAAAATCACATGGAGTGTGAGCTGACCTAACAGGTAGGTAATTAGAGACATGGGCACATGGTCACTGACGAAAAACATAGAAAAATGCCATAAATGTAATTTATTCTCAGAACTCAAAACTCAGTGACTAACAGACCTATCATCCTTCTGTGATTTTTGAACTATATTTACAAGTGGGTCTCTAGTTTGCCCAGACTTGTAGTGGTGACACCTTGAACAATTTGGAACCGGCAAACTAACATTCTATTCTTGTAAAGTTGCCAGATGTCCACCTCTCACTGTGGAGAAGATGGCTCAAAGACCAGGAGTTGAAGTAGCACAAAGAAAGCAAGTGAAAAAATTTTCTGTCTTGCTTTGTACACTGTACGTGTCCGCATTGGAGGAGTGAATATAGATAGAGCCCCTTTGAATTACCCCACACTGTTCAAGGAAGCAATGATGTGTGTGTTAGAGTCCTACCAACATGGAGGTCCGTGTCTTCATGAACTCTCTTCAGAATCACCATTGTGGTAATTCAGAAACATGGAAATAAAGCTCTTTCGAAGATGCCACTGAATGGCTCACCTGATGCCAAGATAAATGTCAGAGATAATTTGTCATAACATGGCATAGTTGGAATGGTCATTTGGAGTCCTTGAAGCTAACTATGTTTGTTTCATTCATGTTCTGGTCAAACTGACAACCATTTTAAGCTAAGCTGTTGAAATATGTAAACTATTCTGGGATGTGTTTATTTCTGTTTGATATTTTAATTGCGATACCATTTTTACTGATTATATCTCCATCAACTTCAGGGATACATATTTTATCACAATGAGTTTAAAAATCAAATTATCAATTATTGGATAAAGTTTCACCATATGAAACTATAGCTCTGAGGAAACTGATCAGGCCAGGCTTGAGCTTTATAGGAATGCTTACATGTCCTTTCTCATTATATCCACATGCTGCATAATGACTTTTAGATAAACAACGGAGTGGATGCATCCCCTATTTTATTTTAGGATACTCTGTGGTATTGGAAGGACAATAAAATTGATCAACAAACAATTACATGAAATGTGCCCACACCATTAAAAGGCACACATGTCAATATTTTTTAATGTTAGCTATCATATCCATACTTTCTCCAAAAGAAAACAATATATTCACAGCCTCTCAGCAGCTGCTCTTTTTAGCCTCCTTTTCTGGTTTACAAATTACCTTGGCAAGACAGGAAGCATTCTAGTGACAGGACAGCTGCCAATTTCTTCTCTTTGACTTATAGATTTTTATCTTTCTTTGTATCTGTAAAGACAAATATTACTTACACTCAAATACTTTGAGAAAATTCTGTTCTGTATGCTTTCCCAAATCATTTGACCACATGAATTTTTTTCTCCCTAATCTCTCCCTCTTCCTCTTTTATTATTGCTCTGCTAACTCCAAACTTCAGGATTCACTTATAGAAAAGATAGAAGGATCAAAACATCTCTAAATCTCCCTAAAAGACATGATTAGGACATTGGAAGTGCTGAGGAAGAGAACACCTCTAAAACTGTCTGTGTTTAAATACTTTAACCACACTGTGTGTATGGATGTACTTCAATCCATTGAAATTTGTTAGAAAAGGCATAAAGAGTTGTGTCATTCTTTCTTGCAGGTTATTCATTCCTAGTATGGCTGAAGTGATTCTGAATGACTTTTCAACATATGGCTTTTTAAGGTACAATATCAGTTGATGCCCCTTGAGATTTTTCCCTGGAGCTAGTAATTTATCATCATCATCACGATCATCATCATCAGTGAACACATATATGCAAATTATCACCTGGTCATAAATGATACAAATAATTAGCACAGTTTTGTGCTTTCTAATATTGGATTACTATTTGCATATAAAATATTAATATAATCTATGCGAAGACAAACTAAAATGATGGGTACGGTAATAGATGATGTTGAAAGAAGCCTCACTGAGGAAATGTACAATACAAGTAAATCAAAGCAGCACAGACTGAAGATTAACAAGTAAGATTCAAAGGAGATGAATAAATAGAACTGAAGGAGAGTGTTCTGGTATTACCAAATGGTAGAAGCCCATGATTCTGTACAATCTCAAACTGATTATGCCTGGGAGATAAAAGATGAAATTATGACTGCAGTGAACTATCCTGCCAAAGATATAAGAAGAGTGAAAAAGATGTGGGTTACAATATGTTATAAATAGGAATTTAAAGTTAAAACATTCAAAGGGAAAATGTACCTTAGAAAATCTAGGATCTTTAATTGAACAGCGGAAAGGACCTGATCAAAGCTGACATGTCTGAAGGACCAAGAAGGGTTTCTCCTACAATGATATAACTTCAGAAAAGGAATGCAGGTGACTGAAGATTTCAGAACTGAAAAAAAGGACTTGAAATAATACAGTAGATTCCACAAAATATGTCACAACCAGAACCTGCATCTAACTGAGAATTTCACTTTAAATAAAAAAAAAAATGAAGAGCACTTTGTGTGTTTCCAGTAAGAAGTATAGTCAGCCTATCATAAAATGTAAAGTCTCACTCTGCTCTGTGAAGGACAAATGCAAAGAATGAACAATATTCACTAAAAACGGGTTATCATTGTTTTATTCGTACATGAAAGCCTTTTATGAAGATGTAGAAATTTCAATGAATAAAGATATTTACTCAGAATCTGTTGAAAACAGCATTCTAAATTAGTATTATACTGTTGTTGTAAGTATTACTGATCTGAAGACTTAAAAATGCTATTAGGTGATGCTTCAGTGAGGAAAAGGTGCTTTCTATTCGAATTTGTAGATCTGTGTTCAAATACTATCACTGATGCAAAACTCTAAGCCATGGTCATGTGCACCTGGAATGATAGGATTCTGACAGGCACAGACAGGAGGATTCCTGGGTTGGCTGGCCTCTGGATTAGCTCAGGTTATGGTAAAAGATTATGTCTCTAAGGAATAAGACAGATTTGTATAGGGAAGGAAATACAAGACCATCCACTGACCCCACTACATGTACACAGAAGTGTATACCCTTATCACAAACAAGTACATATTCAATATTCTATACTGCCCTCACATTGGAGTACACGCTAAAAAAGAATACTACTAATTACTGGAAACTGTAGTAAATAATCTTTATTTTATTATTTATTTACTGTAGGTTTTTTTGTTTTGTTTGCTTGTTTGTTTGATTTGATAATATGCTCTCTTTACATACTCTGGTTGACCTGGAACTCACGATGTTGACGGGGATAGCTTGGAACTCACAGAAATCCACCTGCCTCTATTGGGATGAAAGGCGGATAAATAAGCTTTCAATGGTTAGGACCAGAACAATGACCAACTAAGGAATATACAACATAAAAATAACTCATGAATCTTAACAGGGCAAAATTCATTTTTGTTCACAAGATGCTAATAGCACACAGAACTAAGGAATACCCTGTGCTACTTTATAACAAGTGCTGATAATTAAAAATGAATTTTACATCACTTAGTAAGGAAAAGAAACATGGCAAATTTCATGCATAAGTGAAAAGGTAAGTAAAGAGAAATCTTAAATTATAAAACGATAAAATGAATTAGTAAGAGTTCTAACCATCAGAAATTATTATACTAGGCATGAGGCAGTCTCACTGCTACAAGGAAGAGGTTTCTCACTACATGATTAAAAGAATTTCATGGTTAGTAATGTAATAAAAGTAGATTTTAAGGTACTTGGTATTAGATTAAAGAGGAATTATCATAATGTTACAAATGACCATCAATTTTAAGGAAGTCTCAATTACAAACAAACAAACACACAACCAGGCAAGCAATGTGAATCAACCTGAGCCGAAGTCTACAGTCAAGGGAGTCCACATTTGTCTCTATAAAATTGGGAGTTGAATTTGGATGTAGATGGAGGATTTTCTGGTCAGTCTTGGTTGAGGTGAGGAAAACACTGAAAGAGATGCTACACTCAGAAAAGTTAGAGGTGGAGAGGAAGATGGCTGAAGGGGTGGACAGAGCAGAAGGACCTGTAACAGATTAAAACAAGAAAAGATTTAAACTTCGCTAAGAAATAAATATGAGTTCTCAAATATTTGCAATGTATTAAGTCACAGGAACGAAACCCTTACAATGGAAAACCAGAAAATGTCTATATTAATTTCACTAATGTAAAGTCAATAAAATTAAATATTAATGCTTCTGAGTGTCAACAAGAAGAGTAGTGACAAACCAAAACTCTAACATCAGAACTCGTAAGAATCAATTAGGTCAGCTTGGAAATAGACTCACTAGGAAATGATAGTAATGGATACAAAAGATGTCAAACACTGCCCTCCAGTTACATGAGAGACATTCCTGACATAACACATTCCTGTAAAGGGAAGGGAAAGAGTCAGGGAAGGAGAGAATTAAGCAAATATCACAAGATCTTCATTAGGAAGGAAAATGAAAGGAAGGAGATCGTAAAGATGAAAGGACCACCAGATATATTTGAAACCATTAAAAATCAGAACGATGTCAACAGAGAGCTGGAACATAGAAGTATATCATAAAAGAGACAAGTAGCAGGCAAATGTCAGCATTCCCTTACCCACTAAAAAACTTATAAAGAAGGAACATTGAAAACAGAGGCTAAAGAGTGGTAAAGACATTGAAAATTTTTACAGAAAAGTTTAGGGTATTGATAAAACAATATGTTGTTACATTTTAAAATCTCCAATTAATTATTTTGTCCTACAAAGGTAAATAGTGCCAACATTTCCCCATTCAGAAAGCATACACAAAGTCCAGCCCCTGTTGGTAGCCTGCAGACACACTTCTTTCTGAAATGCTAGCTGCTTTTTGCTTAGTCTGGGATATGTGGTTCGAAGGTTGTCTTGCTGTGTACTATACTCCAGAACACCTCAAAAAGAAAGGCTTTTCCATGTTCCTTTTGTAATCTGTCTGACTGCCATATTTGAGTCCCACTGCCCAAGTCAGACTCTCGGAATGGATTATACACTGTGTATATTCCCATTTCCCCCAAACACTTCTGGAGTAGGCTTCATTTCTAAGTCTCTGCTCCGACCTTGTAATCATAGGCCCCGCGAGAGTACATGGAACACCATGTATGTGCACTTAAGCTTTCCTCCCATTAGATTTTTCCACTTAATTATCAATAAATACAGCCTTAAGGTTCACCTGTGTGCATGTAGCTCCCCAATGTCATCATGACTTTTAGCTGAAATGATGGCCTACTTTGCTTATAGCCATACATTTAGCCAGATAAAAGTACTTACTTGATACACACACACACACACACACACACACACACACACACTTGAATACTTGAATATTGATTGTGACACGGCTGAGTTAATTTTCAGGCCTATTTAGCGAATTTGATGAGCATGCTACCTGTCAGTGTACGGATTGTTGATAAACATGATGGAGTAGATAGAGAAAATTAAGACCAGCATCAAAAGGCATGACATTGTATACATCAACCTCTATGTGGATGTCAGCACATCAATCAGTCTTTAAATTACAACTGTTCAATCAGCTACAAATCCCCCTGTCTTCCCTGTCACCTGGCCTCCATTTATCCATCTTCTTCACAAGGTTATCATGAAATATTTGAAAAATGGTCCTTGAATTCTAATTATGAATGCTACCTTCCACTGAAGTGTGAAATAAACACGAGGGTATAAATCATGAATTCTGAAATCTGTGTTTTATTTTCAACTTTCCCAAACTCTGAACCTAGCAACGAACTTCACAGAAAGGATTCTTCTTATCTCGAAAGAGCCTCAAAGAAGCTTGGTATGATGGCACAGGCCCTTAATATCAGCACTCGAAAGGCAGAGAGAGAGAGACAAGAGTGTGGACTGCCTGGTTTCACAGAGACTCAGTCTCAAATATATAAAAGTTTAACAAAAGCTTCTCAAATGATAAGGCTAAAATGGATTGTGTTAGAAACAATGAGTGTGTGTGTGTGTGTGTGTGTGTGTATGTGTATGCTTATTTTGCACATTTGAACAGATTTTTAACTCTATACTTTCTGTAATTTGAAATCTCCAGTGTTTTCAATTTGAAGATACATCTCTACAATTAAAAAGAATGACACCATGTGTTTATTGAATGACATTCAATATTAAACAGGGTGTATGTTCTTTCTTATTAATCAGTTGGTAGATTCCAGCCTGGGATATATGAAGGGTCAATTAATTCTAACACAGGATGTGTATACTATGCCTAATCAAGTGGTTCTTCAGACCACCGGCCATGTCATATTCTTTTCATTGTGATTATATTATGTTATTTCTTTGCTGATTCATTTTCTGACTTTGTTCTTATTGACAAGAGAATGCATTGAGGATGGAGGGATGGATTCAGAGGTTAAGAGCACTCTTGGCTTTTGCAAAGGGTTCAAGTTCACTTCTTTACACCTACATCTTGACTCACAAAGATTTGAAACTCTAGTTCCAGATACTCATTGCCTTCTTCTGACATCCAGGGACAGTAGACACACACATGATGCAAATACATAATTGTAGGAGGCAAAACACTATATCTATATCTATCTATCTATCTATCTATCTATCTATCTATCTATCTATCTATCTATCTATATGAATGTTGTTATTAAAGAAGATGAAAGTACTACCATCACAAGTAAAGAACAAAATGCTCTTTATACATACGCCCGATTGCACCATTGGAGAACCCTTACTGGGTAAAATTGTACAACAAAAAAAAAAGCCCAAGATTCTGGAAGGGTTGGGGTAGATAGAGTGAAAGATGAACTCAGAATCAGGAGTGTGCCACTAATCCTACTGCTAGGGATAAACACATGTTGATTCATGACGAAAATGAACAACACATCCTGATATTTCCTTCCATCCTTATCTGTTCGTTATATTGTTATTCAAGAGAGGGTGAGCACTGAGACCATGCAGACACTATTAATAAAGATGGAGGGAGGTCCATCTGATGTGAACTAACCACTGGTTAGGAGTGTGCTCCATCTAGTTTATATTTTAAGGATTTCAAAGAATCTCATGGTAGAAGACACTGCATAGTAACAAAGATAAAATAACAAATTCCACGACTCCTGGTGTCAAAAGTGAGGAAATGAAGAAATCCTGAAAGACCGTCTATATCCTTTGCAATATTATACAATATTGAAGACTAATTGTACGACATATTATACATAACAAATTTTTGGCTTTCTCAATAATTACAAAACCAATGTTTCTAGTTCTAAACTTGGAGAAAGAAAAACAAAAAACAACAAACAACGACATTAAAAGTTCGTTGCTTTCCCAGAGCTGATGTGTTCACATAAGTTCTCCATCAGATAAGCGATAGTTCCCCTCGTAAAAATAAACTAATGTTTGAGCCCACAATGAATCACAATATCCTAGATCATAATCATGATTATTAATTTTTAAGTTTACATGAACTATATTTGCAGATAGCTTTGGTTTTTATTGTATTAAATATATGGTTTTGTTTTTTGTTTTTGTGTTGGAGGGGGTTAGGGGACACATTAACAGTAAACCCCTCCTGCCACCTTAATGTGTCAGGACTCTCCTAGAAGCTCTAAAACGTGGTCTCAAGGTTTCACTTCATGAAGAATTGGTATTGTTGAGCAAATGTGAAGCAGTTGGGGAACAACAAAGCAACTGGATTATTAAATTGTTTATCAATTTCAGACCCACTCACGATGCTGATCATATTTTAAATTCCTCCCAGCAAAGAGCTCCGTCAACTCAGGCCAACTAATTACAGAACTGGATCTTGCCCTTGGCTTTGTTCACTCTGTATCCTTAATTGCTGCAACATGTTTTAAGTAAACACTGTCCACTGAATTTGATTCTGACATTTGAAATGTTTATAAAGCAAATCATTTCAGTTCATTACATGTTTACTTTAGGTGGTTATTCTTTTACCTTCTCTAATCTGCCATCGCTTTCCACGCCAGGTTTCCCATGAAGATTTCATTCAAAATGTACATCAAGAATGAATTATGAACATAATTAACATCAGATCATAGCAGCAGGTCAATGCTCCACTGCTACAGCACTTTCTAGAGAGTTATGATTTCTACAGTACCTTATAATAGCGTTTATTGATGACCGAATGCAATCGTTCAGTGATGTAGGTAATCTATAACCTAAAGAGATAGTGACATTCCCAACAAGAGAGCAATGGTAGAATCACTTTCTCTTTACCTTTAGCACAATTTTAGGGAAGTCTTAGCTAACTATCTCATGCAATGAAGGTCCTTCCCAATATGCATTATGCCTTTCCTTTGTTTTATTTTACTCCCTACTACACTCAACCACTTTACAAAGTGCCTCTTTTACCTACATGGTTTGTTATCTGATTTGCAACCAGATCCTTTCTGGATTATAAAGTCCATACTGACGGTCTCCTAGGAGCTCTGATCATTCCTACGTTCTTACGAGTGACCAAACTGAGGCATGAAGTGTACATTGGAGACTTAAGAAAAAATGGCTTCTATTAATTAATTTCTCCTAAGGAATAAAACCTTCCTCAAGAGCTCTAGTAAGAAGAACACACTTGTCTGTCATAGTTTTAAAAGGTAATTTCTAAGGGCTCCTTAATTATACCACATGTTATGAACACAGAGAAAAATCATCAGTCAACCATATCTCCATGGAATTTCCCAAAATATTTTCCTTTACAACCGTTTTTTTTCTTCCAAAACACAGTTGGGCAAATGGTCACATGATCATTGCATCTTACCTAAAAACATTGGTGTCTCTGCTGTATATAATCCATGTAAAAACACATTACAAATCAAAGAAATAACGGATTTAATGGGGTCTGGACATAAGGTTCACTGGTTAAGAGCACATCTTAATCCATTACAGGGAGCCAGACCTTGGTTCCTATCACCCAAGGTGAGCTGCTCACAATGGAATTGTGGCTCTAGTTCCAGGACTCTACTGCCTTTTCTGTCCTCATAGGCTTCTTCACTAACATGCAAATACACACACACACACACACACACACTCATACACACACACACACAGCCATAAAAATAAAATGTTTAATAGTTACTTTGGAGGTGCCAAAGTAAAGCACTAATGGGAATTATATCAACTGTAGCATTCCTAAAGCAGTAAACCTCCACGTGAAGGATTTGCAGGAAGTCAGCACAGCACTTCCACGAGAAGTCTCAGGACCTCTGGAGTCTGTGTGTGTCTGTCCCTGGAATGTTCCAGCACAGAAGCGAAATTCTCCTCTGATCCGACACAGATGTGCTTCATTTCCTCCACTTCACTCCAAGTCCATGGCAAGTCTTTTGAGAATAGCTTGTGAAAGGTTATTATGTCAACTGTGATGAGAACGTTCAGCTCAGGGAGGTGCTGGTCATCTATCGTTCTGCTTTTGTTTTAAATCCAATAGACAGAGTGATTGGTGGTGGTGGTGGTGGTGGTGGTGTGTGTGTGTGTGTCTGTGTGTCTGTGTGTGTCTGTGTTTCTGTGTGTGTTCATCCATTTGTTTCAAATGTCATACGAGACAGTGTACCCTTAAACCTTTAGAGTCTATAAAAACCTGTAGTTGAGGAAAGGCTTCTGTGGTCTGATACCAATCACTATTTTCTGTTTAGTGAACTTGCAAACAATGTTTCTGCTCAGTCTTGTCAACCACAGCAGAAACTGCCCTTTGGAGAATAACTTCTGTCTACTGTAGAATATGAATTGAGAAGTTTCAGTGCATTGATCATGAAAACATTAATATGTACAAAAATGAAATGACGGTGGTGGTGATGATGATGTTAAGTAGACGTACAGTCACTCAGATAGGCCATTAGTCTGGAGATTTAGTCAAGGACTACAAGTTGGTAGACAATAAGCCTTATTCTATGATTCATCAGAATGCTCCTTACTTGGTATTGGATTGTGTTGATATTTACATAGAGAAAACCAGGAAGTAGTATTGTATAAAATACTCTGCTGCATTACAGGGTGTCAAAGACTCTAGTGATCAATCAAGAGCTATAGCCATCGGTACTGGGGAAATCAGTTGAGCTTTCTTGGTTGCTTCAAAGGTTGTAGAATTTGTACATGAAGGTGTACATGTGCATGCCTGTGTGTGTGTGTGTGTGTGTGTATGTTAAATGCACTTTTATTTGAGACTGGAAGAGTATTTAATATCAGAAGACGTGGGGCTGCTGGCAGCAGGGCCTGCTCGTGCATTGAGGAAACTCAATACTCTCTACTTCTCTCCTTCAGCATTCAGTCCTACCATGACCATTCACACAAGTCAAGACAACATCTTTAAATGCATAATATTTTTGTAAGCAGTGCTTGCCTTGTTTTTAATAAATATAGTTTTTTCCTACAAAGTGTGATCTATTATCTACTGTCGCCTATATTTTCATGATACTTTCCTAAACTATTTCCTCCAGCTCTATTGAAATTATGTAGCAAAATACAAGCTAAACATAATTAAATTGCCTTTTCTAGAAGTAAACAAAAAGAGTATCTGTCTTCCACTTCTTCCTTCCATTTCTTTAAAAAAATTTTTTCTAAGAATATTCTGTAAAAATCATGCTGACACTATCGCTATTTAAGTAAGCTGTTTTCTTGACAATTGATGCTATCTTTGTGTAGTAGGGGATTAGAGGAAATGGCACAGATGTAGGAAAACCCTCAGCGTTTTCATCAGAACCTAACCTAAAGGAGGATCAAGGCCTTGTGTCCTCATTATATTTATGAACTTTATTGAATATGCGTGCTTATGTGTGTGGGAACTCCTGCCACAGCTCAGGAGAGGAAGTCAAAGGGCAACTTGCTGGAGTCAGGCCTCTCCTTTCACCAAGTGGGCTCTGTGGCTGAAAGTCAGGTCATCAGGCTTGGTAGTCTTTAATTCTATCCTCTGGTCCACCTCCCAGGCCCTGTTTTCCATTTTAATCACCCTCTAAGTCCAGTATAGCAGTTCGGTAATAGGTCATTCAGTCTTCTGTGTTGAACAGAATCTATACTGAGTGGAACTGTAATTTCTACCAATGTTTGCTCAACTCAGCTGCTGCAGTACAAGCAAACTCCTCAGACACATCCCCTCAGTATACACAGCAGATAGGAACGGGCAGACAAAAACTCCAGTTTAATGCAGTACCTGAAGCAGGGAATGTATGGGATGCCATGGCAGATGGCATAGTGGGAATGAGGGAAGGGATGTTTCCCTCACCACTCCAACAGCGTCTCTCTTTCCTAGAACCCTATTCAAAAGTTAAAGGTAAATTCTAGACCTATCTGTTTTGTGCTAACATAGTGGGCATTTTTTTTCACAATTAAGTCCTCTAAAATACATGACAGAGAAAAGAGGGTGCATTTTCCCCAACAGCAAATCTCCCAGAAGAACACGCCTATACTTGAGAAAATGATTGCAGAAGAGCACATTGAAGCTTCTTCCCAAATTACTAATTGTTGTCCTTTTTTTCCTCTAGGCACGTAATAGTTTTCCCTTTCATGATAAATGTATCAAATTATCACATGAGATTTTATTTACTTTAGGTATCAGGAATTTTAATTAAAAATTAATTCACATATTGCGTTCCCTTGATTATACTAGATATATATTACCGCAGCTGAGAGACCTGTAGTTATTATGAAAAAGACGAAGATGGAAATTGCCACGTCGCCCCCAACTCTATCAATTACCTCATCCTCAGACCATTTTCTAATCAATATTCTATTCATCGCCATCATTAAGGAGCAGTAGCATGCATTATCGGGAACTTAAATTTATGTTGGAATGTATTAAAAATAGATGCATGTATACGGCGAAGAGACATAACAGCAAGCTGATTACTCACAGTTCAATGTTGTCAAGGGAGACAGACACACATACTTAGTGGATTATACTGCTTTGGAAGTTTCCCACAAGATTAAGTTTTGATACATAGCTATTTTTAAATTTTTCACATTTATCAATAGTTTCAAGAGTGCTTTGGTCCCTTTCATGATGTGAGTCTGTCTGGGCCTCTGAGAACTTCTCACACTAAGGCATGTGTCCTTGGCACAGAGTGACTGTAGACTCTTCCATATTCAGTGTCTTGAGACCACCTCCTCCCCTTTTCATTTAAACATATTTTGGCAGGAGTTTTACTTTCTTGTCCCCATTGTGAAGTGTCCTTGGCATAGTTGGAATTTACAGGTTGTCAGGACTTGTAAAGGACAATGGCTCAACCTTCCTGGGAAATTTCTATTACTACAGCTGAAGATCACCTTTCGGAATTGATCTGCCAATCAACAGAAACAAATAGCATCATGGGAATGGATGGGCCCATGAGCCCTGGACTATAGATCAGTCTCCCCATGCTGGACTTTGCAAGGTCTAGAATTATCACTGCACTCTATAAACCTGAGCAAATATTTATTTTGAAACTGAATAGCAACACAGGAATGCGTGTAGGCTTAGGTGAATCAGTTTCATGATCAGTGTGATAAGGCTAAAAAAATACAGTAGGATTCTTTCCTGGTCATTCTCTGTGGAAATCTTCATGGGAGACTTTGAGTTCAGGATAGAGAAGACTTGTATACATGAAATATATTAGTATTATCTCCTAAAGTTATTAAAGTCAGCATGTTTAAAACCTTAGATTAAAAGATATACAAGAGCAATTATATTCATTAAGAGAAAACAAATTAGTACCTACTGGGATTTCATAGGAAAAGAAAAACATTTTTCCAGGAATAGACAAAGCATTCAATAATAACAGACTATGCATTAATTTTAAATTTTATCCTTAAAATTTAAATGTAGTTCTATTCAATATACTAGGAGGAATATGATAATATAAGCTCGTATAATTAAGTTCGTGTAATTTAGTAGTGTATTTATCACCTACTGTGCTTGAAACTGGTTATTATTCATTATTGTTATTGTTTTGTTTTCTTCATAATATTTATGGGTCTGTGTTTTGCAAAGGAAGAAGAAGAAAGAGAAATATTTGTGGTTTTAACAATCAAGCAGTTGTTTATTTTTTAAACTGTACTTGTATCAGAGATAATTGCAATTTGTTATTTTTTGATATATTAATTTGCTCATTATTTTGCAGTGCTACCATGAACAATTTGCTTCTTTTTGAATAGGCAATGTCTACCTTGAAATTATTCAGATGAGATATTAAATAAAATTAAAGTAAAATTTTGTTTTGATTTGTAGTGAAAATATTATTATTATTACATATTAATTATTATTATTTTCTTTGTTGAATTCAGGGTTTCTCTATACAGCTTTGGCTATCCAAAGGCTCACCCTGCAGAGCAGGCTGGCCTCGAACTCTGCCTACCTCTGCCTCCTGGTTGCTGTGATCGAAGGTCCACGCTACCATAAGAAGTGAAGATAGTATTACCAAATTCAAAGCTCTGTTTTTTATGTAGTTTAGGGAAGCAGTGAAATTCTACGTCCTTAAAAGTATGGAAAATTTTTAAATGTATTCAGCTAGACAATGGGAGACCAAATTAGTCTGTCATCACGCTGCCCTGGTTCTCTCTTCCTGACACATTTGTAGCTTTGAAGGATATGCTGGCTTCATTGTAAAACAATAACTCTGTAATTGCTCCCACTTGTGAGATCCTGTGAGCAGGCTTTAATTGTCAACACACATAGTGCAAACTCAAAGCAATTTTAATGACTCAAAATTTGAATTCTGAAGAGATCTTACAGCCATTCATGTCTAGTATCGCCTGGACCCTAGAGTTTAACAATGATCAAATTTTAATGTCAGCTAAAAGTTATTGATGAGTCATGTGGACCCATTAATCTGGCTGAATGAACCAAATATGAAGGCATGTGACATTTGCTTTAACTGTTCAAATTAACCAACCATAAACAAACCCCTCCAATCCCTAAGGATACAGACATGTCTCCTTAGTAACGCTTTCCATTTTTTTTTCTCATTGTACAAACTACATATTGTTCATGAGATATGGCTGACATAGGCTGCTGCCCACCATGCTCCCCCTCGGTTCCACTGATGTGTGGATGCTTTATGTAGACATTCCCTTGACAACAGAACCCTTGCACTTACTAGGACTATGCAGTGCATTAGCCTTTCAGCCTTTCAATTGATTCTTAAGATAACTAAGACACTATCAGCAGATCGTCGGTTTTTATGCATTTATGGGTCTGTAAAAACATGCTGTGTGTATGTGTGATATGGGAGTCTGTCTGTGCAGTGAGACAACCAGTGAATATTTCATGTTCTTCTTCCCCAACGTCCTTCCACCAACTATGCTTCTGTCCACATTCACTATGGAGCAGTGCTTACAGGCATACATACCCTCTCCTGATTTTTCACTTGGGTTCTGGGGATTCGAACTCAGGTCCTCAGCAAGCACTTTTCCTCTCCCATCCATCTTAAACTAGGAAGCCTAATGCCTTTCTGCAAGCCTAGCATCCTCTTGATTTTCCTCTATGGTCTTGGGTCTGTTTAGAGATCTAATGTGTAGTCCACAGCAAATCATGAAACCTGGCCAGTTTAGGGAAATTCTAATGATTTTGCTGGACAAGAATTCCACATCAAGATATCATTTAAAATGAGGCCTTCCTACCTGGTACAAAGTTGTAGCATTTTTTTGAGACTCTTATAAACAGTAATTTGTTTTTCTTTAGTAAGAAATTTGCAATCACTAATACCTTGACATTAAAAAAAATACATGATAGCTAGATAATTTGTATGCTGAGATATAATTAAAATCGAAGTAATTAAAATAAAACTATTGGTTGCCAATGGTTTCAATGGAAATTATGACATACTATTCATGACCAGACCATTATTTCAGAGAAAAGGTATTTTCAATGATAATGAATTTTATACCATAAGCACATACAATAATACTAAATACTAAAGCCCTGAAATTTGCAAGTAACATCACTGATATGATGTACTCTCTCCAGTGTATGCAACAACAGGAAATGCTGGAGTCACCCTTGCCAATATAGCAGACGCTGGCCACCAAGCATGCCATGAGCAGACCAAAGTAGCCCCAAATGTTTTCTAAAATATGTTGAAAATGAAAGAGCAATGAAAGACATCTCATTAATAATTTTTATCATTTATTTATTATACTTTATTAATTTTATGTGATACATGTGTGAGAAACTATGTTAGACCTTCTACATTAATCAATTATTAAAATGCATTCCATTTTGGCACTACTTATGATTCAGTTGTATGAAGATTTAAGATTACACATGTAATTTGGGCTGTGTGTCTTTATACAATACTGCTACAGAAAAAGAATTCAAGAAACCCATCTGAGACTATGAGAAATGATACCGGAGAGAGCAATTCTTAAAATATATTTATTAAATGTTTCAGAAACGCCACTTATGCCCTTAATAAGTTATCGTTTTATGGAAAATATGTATACTAAAAGACAGTCTGCTGCTTCCTAAAGCTGTAATAGCTGGTTTGATTGCTTCAGCACTGGGGAACCTAATGACTAAACTCAGTGACTGCCGGCAACACTACGCAGCAATCTTTTTAATCATGTCTCAATTAGCTTTGGAAGTTTCTCATTTCAGGGCTCCCAGGGGTCTCATTGCTTGTCTTTTTCACTTGAGATAAACAAAATCATCTGTCTCGTATTCATTTCCAATATTTGTTTCTTTCTTTCTTTCTTTTTTTCTTTTTTGATTTTGTTGTTGTGGTCTTAATAAGCTGCAGTTGCTGACTGAGACGTCAGCTGCAAACATTCTGCTGCAGCCTGAGTCACCCTCACACAGCAGAACGGAAACGGAGTGCTGGGAGAGTGGGCTAGCCTCCGCCTCATCTAACCATACATGGATACCAATGAGAGAGACCGTAGGGTGAGGGAGATGCAGTCATTGACTCTTTCCGCTCTCTGAGTATGAAATTTGCTATGCAATCTGTGTTCACAACAGGGACGATGGGAAACATTCATAATGGATGGACTTACGACTTTTGCACTTTCCTGTTTCCTTTATCAACAGTTTATCATCTCTCAGGTGAGGGTGCTGCAGATGGAGAGAAGAAGATAGCAGTACCGTCCCTTACCTGGAGATCACACTCAAAGCTAATGTCATGATGACATAGATGTAGAAACTTGTTTTCTCTGATATTTTGGCTTCTAGTAGCAACCTTTCAGTTTGAGAAAGAGAGGTAGGGCTGCCGTAAACATTGAAATTCCCAAATGGCCGGGCAGTGGTGGTTCACGCCTTTAATTCCAGCACTTGGGAGGCAGAGGCAGGCGGATTTCTGAGTTCGAAGCCAGCCTGGTCTACTGAGTGAGTTCCAGGACAGCCAGGGCTACACAGAGAAACCCTGTCTCGAAAAACCAAAAAAAAAAAAAAAAAAAAATTAAAAAAAAAAGGAAAAAAAGAAATTCCCAAATGTGGCTATTTTGTTTCCTTATACTATCTTTATATGGATATTTGATTTGTAGTTTATGATATATATATATATCATATATATATTTATTTATATATAAATATATAATAATATATATGTATTCTTATATATATATAAGAATATATATTTATCTTAGATAAGAATATGTATATTCTTATCTATGATATTCTTATCTGTCTATAGTTGATACCTATGGCTATAGCATATACTTCAATAAAAATGATACACATGACAAAACAATACCTTGGCATTTATTTTCCTTAGCATAAGAAATCATACTGATTCAATTATCATTCCTTAGAACCGAATGACGTAGAATAAAGCACATAGGGAGCTGGTTTGTGAATGAGACAGAACCAACGAGCTCCTTTGCCTGCAGTTATCAATGTCCTTGACAGCCAGTCCCACTTGCTAGGGTAAAAGAACTCAGCTCAGTTTCTTAAGTTCTCTCCTGGGCATCAGCACTGTTGAGCAGCAATCCACAGCACCTCAGAAACCCAGAAGAGTTTCACAACAAAGCGGGTCTGCAGGGTTCCCACTCTGCAGGAAAGTTTAGTTTCAGATACAGCTGTGAAAATGGATTCCCTTTCTCCGTGGCTCTACCACTGCAGCTGCCTCTGGGAGAAAGGGTACCCCCATTCTCCTTAGGAGTATGGAGAATGCATGCCATTCTAGTCTTCAGCAGATATTTTCTTGCTCTTTTTTTCATACTCCCTCATGGCAAAGCACATGGAGCACAGAACCACAGCAGAATCCAAACTGCATATTTAGCTTTCATTGTTTCCTGACCTTTCAGGAGGTAATGCTGTCAACATGAGCTCAAAGCGTTTTACCGTAGGTCACCCATTCCAGCCATGGGTGAGGTTCTGCTTTATTACTTTAAGGGCCACCTGCATCTAGCAAGTCACTCCCAGGTCATCAACTTTTTGCCTGAAAAAGGCCACAGCTAGACTTTAAAGTTCTCAGGAGAGTGTTTGAAGACTGCCAGAATAAGAAACGGCTTGCCTCCTCTTTCAGATTTTTCTTTATCCATTCTCAGGTCAACTATTCGACCTGAACATTCTTGCATAATATGATTAGCCCTGAAATAAATGGAAACGTTGGAGCCTTACAGTTCAACAAGAGGAGCCATTAGATGGCTTGTTAAGATCTCTTGCAATCTTGATAATTAGTTCCAACAAAGGACAGAGAGTGAGGAGTAAGCTCTGTAAAGTACCTAGAGGTATGGGCCAGCAGGGGGCTGGGATAAAGCCACATAGATTCTAATCCACAATAAGTTGGTACCACATATATTTGCACAATTTTGAATTTTATTTTGAAAACTGCAATCAAGGGAGAATTCGTGATTTCTAAAAGTTGGATTTTTATCTTTCCATCTCAGTTTGTACATATAGCAGTCCTTAACACGTCTTTCTGGTTCACAGACACCCAAAGTGCTGGCATCTGCACGCATCTGATACAGGGAAAGAAGACTTCATTCAGTCCAAAACTATGGGGAAGAGCACAACTACAGGCATGAAACTGATGTGGTCCAGGACTTAGTTTTCCAGCCAGATGTGAAATTGAGAGATGGCTTAGAGGTAAAGGAGCTTGCCACCATACCTGAACACCTATGTTAGATATCCAGAAACCAAAGGCTGGAAGGAGATTTGCTCTCTGACTTTCACACATAGTGTAGTACCATCATCCCACACAAAGTAGATAGATAAATATTAACAAAATTTAACAAGGATTGGTGTTTTGGCCAATGGACTTTGTAGAAGCATGAGTAATAAATTCTATTACATATTATCGGTGGCTGGTTTGATATTGGTGTCATTGGCTTTACATTACAGCTCAAAGACTGAGCAGATATGAGAGCTGATATGAAATACAAGTATAAAGTATTTTCTGTGAGCCCTTTAAGAAGAGTGTTTTGTTATGAAGCATGAACAATTGTGAAGAGCAAGAGTGGATGCAGGAAGGGCACTCAGAGAGCTTGTTAGAGGTCAGACAAGGGATGTTGTGGGCGAGACTGGTTCAAGTGGGAAGTGATGGACTGTGACAAGAGCCTAAGAAGGGTGTTAGTAACAATGAAGAAGTACAGAGAAGGGACAGAAAGCAATATTCCATAGCTAGTGGTTACACGTCTTCTACAATTTCTGAATAGATTCTATGTTTGAAAGATTTCAGTTCTCGACAGTAAGAGCAGTACATTTTAGTAGAAAATCTTATTACTATCATTTCCAAAGTCATACTCCTTTGATTATAGTTATCAGACTTAGGTGTTCCACAAAGTGACCCACATGGCTCAGGAGAGAGGCTTGCCTATTGCTGCAGTGCTCTGCACCAGTAAATGTTTGATCTCTGAAACTTTTGTTCTTTTGTTTTATTTGGTTGCTTTTTGTTTGTTCATTTGTTTTGATTTTTATGTTTTGCTCTTGTTTTAAGAGAGACAGATGGAGACAGAGAGAGACAGAGAGCGAGAGGACAGGAAGTTGGGTGTATAGGACATGAGTGTGTAGGATCTGGAAGGGTTGAGGGAGGGGAAGAATATGATCAAAATCTAGCCTTTGAAATTTTTTAATTAAAAAAGGCTTCTCAATACTTAGTTAAGCACAAATCATTCAATGAAGCATTATCATCTAAACAAAATTTCAATTCCAGTTTCAATTTTACAAACAAGATTTTCCTCTACTTGACAGAAAATACAATTTCTGGAATCTGTTTATTTGGGGAACTTTGTACTAAGTATGAAATTGAGTAAGCAGATAAAGTAAACACTTTTTATTGTTGTTTTGGAGTTTAGTTCAGAAAAGATTGAAATCTAGAGCTGTGTTTGGGCTAATTATATCAGAGGAAGGTGACCCCCGATGACTGGGAAGACCAAGGCTGTTACACAGAACTAACTCAGGCAACAGGAGACTTTGCTGTGACAGAAGGATGTGGGCATGGTGCAAGCATGCCAGTGGCCAATCCCAGAGAGGTGAGAGGCAAGAGGATGGATGCTAGAGTATTCTGAAGCCATTGAAGCTGGTTTAAGACACAAAAATTAGGAGCTGCAGGGAGATGGCAGGAGGGCAGAAGAAGGAGGAACAATCCCAGTTTTCAGATTTTTGTGCAAGTGAACTTTGAATGATCATGACATCCTTGTGACCTACCCCAGGGAGAGAAGAATAAGACTTTGGGTTTTATGAACTACCTTTTAAGATGAGGACACGTGTGGCATGTTTCAAAATTGTTTTGGTGAACTTTTTCCCATCTGTTTTGTATTAGGGAGGTTATAGGGCAGGGAGTGTCAAACAAGGTAGAAACTCGAAGCCAATTTTATGGGTGTGAACTGAAGCTGACAAAGAGCTATTGAAAACCCTGAGAGGAGAGGAATGGGCATGCCCCCAAAGACTGGACAGGGAGGCACAGACATAAATATATCACATGTAGATATATTATATGGCCCAAGAAAGAGTCAGTGGGCACAGAGTGCCACCAAGCAGGAAAAGGCACATTGTCCAGTACTGTTTCCCATTAATAGAATACACACACATAAGAAGGTCTTGTTTAAGCATCAAGGTGTACTTGTCACCCCCATGAAGTGAGCCTTGGCTCTGAATATATAAATACAAATACAGTTGTTTTCTTCAAACCATTAAGTCTTCTGGGGAAGTAAAGCAGAGAAATTATAACTAATATAGGCTCTTTTTAACTTCACCATTTTCCATTGGCCAAAAAGTTTACTGATTGGCTTGATTATCTAAAGAGCTGAAATAAAATGAATACAATTTTCTCTAATAATCATATTTAGAAGGGCATCTACTAAACCATGTTTTTATGAAGTTCTAATCTTAGAGACAAATCAGTAAGACATGTCATAGAGCTGTTATAACTGGGAGGTAGACTCTACATAAAAAGTAATGTCTTCAAACCTTCGGCTATCAGCTGTGACAGGTGAGCAGGGTGACACTGGGTCAAGAGGAAGGTAAGAAGTCCTCTGTGGAGAGGGCAGAGCTATTTCCATTTCTAGGAAGTGGATGCTTTGCATTTTCTTTCATTTTCAGATAAGAAAGGGGTTGAGAAGCATTGTTTTCCTTTTCTACAAATTTATTTTTACTTTGTTTCTTTGGGATTTCTACTTAATGTGTTTTGTTCCTTATATGTCAGCTTAGTGCTTGCACTAACTCCATTCTGCAGGACTAGACTAGGTGCTGGTATTCATAGAATCAAGCACAGGCTTAACCTGAGAAGTGCTCTTGTACTTGCTTCAAGATTTTTCTTTTCAAATTCTGCTTATACAAAAATGGAAACATACTTCACAGTAGTTGACTATCTTCACAATCTACTAAGAGCATCATGCGAAGACAAGCCATCATGTGTGTCATTTTTCATGACAACACTGCTGATCTCATTTTACCTGTTAGTGCCCCAACATTACTTTTTAAGCTGTGAGGTTTCATAGAGATGTCACTAACTTTGGCACCCTAGATTGCTGAGTACAACAAAGGCAAACATTTTGGAGAATGGGATAAAATCATTCTCACTTACAAAAATGTAACATCTCTATGGCATGGATTCTCATCATTGTATGAAATCAAGATGAACTGCTCACCAGTGAGTGATCGCACCTTTAAAGGGATACACCGAAGACATACAATTTTGTGTAAATAAATCATGGTGAGTAGTCCAAAAGAACAGCAAAATACAAGAGCAGAGAAATACAACAAAGTGCTAGGGAAAAGATGTGTTCAATCTTTATTTCCCAGATTATCTTTAAACCAGTCCATTAATCATTGGAAAACTATATCCTAAATTAAAGTCAGGTTTCTGTTAAGAAATTGATGTCTTTGAAATCATAGCAGGGATATAATTTCTCAACTGTACTGGGAAATATTTACAGCCTCCTCTCTAAAGCTAAGGTATGAAAGGAAGAACTCACTGATTTTTATTCAGAGAACAAAACTCAACAATAACTGGATGATTAACCAGCCTAACCACGATATGTTGATTTCATCTAAAGAAATACATAAACATGTATATTCACTTCATTTGGATAATAAGTCAAAAAGAACATTAGTGAACACTTTCCTTTCAAAGCTCTATATCTTCATACTGAAAGTGTATCACTCTGTTAGCCACCCAAATTTAGTATAGGCAGCTAATACTTCAACATGGAACAATTCAATATAGAAATCTGTGTTCAAGATGGCCGGAGACACTGCTACAGCTTCTAACATTGTTACATATTTGCATAGGAAAGTAGTTACTAAGCAAATCAAACATCCTCAATATAAAATAATGTTTTGAAACTTTAAACAAAAATTTTGTCATAAAAATGAAGACAAAATTTTAACCTGCAGGATTTAGTCATGAATGTGTGTCATCGATATCACCAGGGAGCTCTCTTTTTCTATCATAGGGAAGATGACCTGACTCTTTAGCAAAGACAGACTTCTTTTATATATGATTCTGGATAGCCAAGGTTTTCATAGTCAACTGCATTTTTTTTCTCTTGCTGCTTCTGCGTTTCTAAGGAACTGGCTCTCCATTCTATGGGTCATGGGCTTTGTCTTAGCAACATTAGAATCAGAGGGGACCTGGCTGTGGAGACTTGTGAGAGTGATGAAGATGTGCCTTAGTCATCATGGCTACATAGCTAATAACACCAACATGGGGTACTGATGGCAGCATTCAGGTGCCACAGTCTCTATTGGTTATTAATTCTGTGATCGAGCCACCTGGCTCTGGGTTTCTTGCCAGCCTAAAGCTTAATCTAGGAAAGATGTGCTTCTCAGCATATACCCATGTCAAGCAAGATCCAGGGTCTCCCAGATTACCCATTGGGCTTTATTGTTGATTGGGAGTTTCCCTGAATCCGATAACTTTCCTTTTGTCAATTGGTCAAAGAGAATATGGCTAACGCCATAGAAGCCGCAGGATTTGTAAACTGACTTGAAACCATACAGTGTCATGTTTTTCAGTATCTCCTTCTTATCAGTTAGTTCTTAGGTCAGGCAATCCTTAAAGTGAGATTTCAAAAGGGTGAGGACACCAGAGTACATAGGCAGTTAGCAGCCCATCAGAACCCGTCTTGTTAGGAAAGACTGAGCTTAAAATAAAAGATATAGGTTAATGGGTTCTTGGTGCTCAGAAGAGTTTGGCTTTTTTAAGTGTCAACCTTTACAGACAATAAAGGGTACTTAGTAGGTAAAATATACAAGTAGGTTTTTGTCTTTCTTTTTTTTTTTTTAAACGAGAAACAGTCTTCTCTTAAGCAAGTAATTCCCAAGCTTGTTACCAATCACTAAGTGCGGTCAAATGCTAAAGAAGGACATGGAGCTCATTTTTCACTCAAAAAAAAAAAAAAATACATACTGGCTAATCAATTGGTGCGCTTGTCCCTGGGGACGTCTATTTCTCCCATCCTCAGCATTCCTTAATTGCCTGCAGTTCTTTGTTTAGGGCTAAGACCTCCAGTGACCTCCCCACTCCTATCCACATTAGCATATCTGTCTGTTACCCTATCTGTAATAACAATGAAAGAAAGGAGATCATGAATTTGAAAGAAAGGGTGTACCTGGGAGGGTTTTAGAGAAATTAATGCAAAAGAGGATATAATGTCATTATATTATAATCTCAAAATTTTAAATTATTTAGGAAGTAGCTATTGAAATACTGACCTCCCATGGCTGTGGATGTGAAGTCCTCTACAAATATTTGTGTGTGTATAGGCAGTTGAAATTAAGTCATTGGCAAGGGGGTTCATTGGCTAATCCAACGTGAGCACTATTCTATTTTTTTTTTAAAGGCAAGATAGCTGAAGAAGGGTAACCAGGTGGAGGGAGGGGTAAAGATTGGAATTATGTATCTTCCAACCTAGGACCACTCTTGATGCATCTTCCAAGCCTGGCCCACCAGAAGGGAGATCCCACAGCAGGGAACATATCCAACCTTGGGTTCCTCCACCAGGTCCAGTTCTGTGGAGAGTGACAGGACACATCTCTGCTTTCTTAGCTCATGGTACTTTGCTAAGGCAGCTTCACAAGCAAAATGTGCCCACACGCCAGAGTGCAAACAGTCGTGATTTTCATCGGTATTTCAAATAAAAATCCCCAAACAGGATCCACGGGAAGTCTTAAAAATGAACAATACAGTCAAAATTGAAAGATGAAGTAAACTCTAGTCAAAGCTTAGAACTGGGGAGTACGTGCATTGGATTATGCTTTTCTATGGAAAAAGTCAACTTAGATAAGTAAGTCATTAAAATGTTTGTAAATCTTATATGGTTAAGAATTAAGTGTTAAGTGATCACTATTATTCAGAGAGAAACATATACAGTTATGACACAATTAAGGTCCTAAAAGCTGGTTATACAGTGATTATTCAAAGACGAGGGGATGCCATAACCGCCAAAATAGCAAAAACTAAAAGCTACTGTTAATAATAGTTTTGCTGCTTAGAGAGTAAACAGGTGTGCCCTCTCTCTACAGAGCTGCCTCCCTAACTGCCTGGACAGAGCCTCAGCCTCCTACTTCCAGCTGTGCTAAGCCCATCTGCTCAGCCATTCTCATTTTAATTAGTGCTAGAGACTCTGCAAATTCTTTGCATTTTACCCCTTTCATGGATCTAGAGGAAACAGGTATGAACTAACTCCAAACTTTAAGGATTGGCTCCTTCTCAGTTTACTTTAATCAACAACTCTAAAAGTCAACAGGATTGTGGCTTTTAATAATAATAGCGGTTTTTCATAAATGACTCTGAGGCCTCATCAGGTTATAAAAGCAATTCCTGAAAGTATTCAGCATATGCTGAACAGATGATGAGATTTTATACAGACATTCATTCCATATGACTTTTCCTCCCTCTTTTAAAAAAAATTCAATGGTGAAGGTTACCCACTGTGAAGCCATTTCCATAATATTGTAATTACATCCATGGACCTTCAGACATACTTTATTTCTACTCTTAGGCACTTACTTAGTTTCAAAATTATTTACATATAAATAAGATTTTTTTTAAAAAAAGGAATCTGTTTTGATAAACCAAGTAAGTGTACTTTCAGCTTGAAGTTAACCTAGATTTTATGTGCAAATGGCTCACACCATGAGCTTAAGGAAATCTCAGTAACCTTGGCCTATGCTGTATTTGACCTTTGCACACTCCCTTCCTAATCTGTACTAGCAACCTGGAACCCCCATCCATGGGAAGCTGTACTCATATCCCAATTAAAACAGGGTAGTTGTTACCCTTTGATGCTCATTTCTATTCAAACACATCAGGAGAGACATTGTCCGAGCCTAGACTGAGTTGCAGACTTGTAGGAAAGTCCTCCAGGTCCAAGTTCATGCCTAAACATGAGTATGCATGCACATGATTAAAATCAGACACACAGGCATCATGCATATCCTCAGCTGAGCATAAGCTGTGTAACCCAAACCTGTCAGTCCAAATAGAGAAGTCCTGCCCCACAGGAAGCAGTTGCTGCTTCTCTTGAACTTCACAAAATAAGACACTGAGGGATAGCCAGGGAGCCTTGGATACTCTTTCAGGCTGCACCTCTGATCTGCACTGCCACTCTGCTTCTGAATAGAGTTTCTTTGCCACTTTAGACCTGTTTGCAGCATTTGTTTTAATTCTGGGAATAGAAGAGGCTAAGGACCTAGAAATGAAAATGTAGATGTAAACCTTGACCACTAATAACTACCAGCAACACACAGGCTTACTAGATGACTTCTGTCTTCACTACAGTGGAATTCTTTCTCTGGACTTATTTGTGTGCACAAAACACATATGTATGTTTGAGAACCATATATGAAGAACAGTGCTTCTCACACTTAAGTGAACATAAATATAAACGCAGGGACTGAGGAGGTCTGGATTTCTCATACTCTCCCAGATGCTAGCAATGTTGCTAGCCTGAGGTATTATGTTTAGATGGAAGTTAGAGGATAACAGGTCATACATACAACTCAGAAACACTTGTAGCTTCATTGCACCTAGTAGAATTAACCAATCACTCATTTTAAAAATGGCAATTGACATCTGTAAATATAAAAACACAAATCCTTCTTAAACCAATTACAGAAGGCCTCCATATTCCTAAGAGTCATATGAAACTGTGACTAACTGAACATAAAAATACATCATGAACTGATGAAATTTACGCATGGGTATTAAGACTCTCAGTTCATAGCAAAGTCTTATATTGCTGAATAAAGAGACGTCCTTAATTGCTGTTTAAATATACTTGTGCTTATCAATATTTTTGTGGGTGTTGCTGACATTGTTATTTGTACTTCTGTTCTTTACTCTTTCTTGGTTATGTCAATGACCTTTTTTTGTTTTTTTTTACTCTTTCTTGGTTAAGTCAATGACATTTTTTTTTGTTTTATTTTTACTCTTTCTTGGTTAAGTCAATGACATTATTTTATTGACACATTTTGAGAAAATAGATCTTTCTGGATTGTCACAGGAAGTCCATCTTGCGCTTTCCTATGCACTTAATATTCATTTAAGTTCATTTCCTTATTTTATCCCCCAGTTCCTAGAGCTAAATTTATAGTTATACTTTCAATATCTAGTTGTTTTAAAATATATACATCAATTCTGAGTCCTTTATCTAGCATAAATTGTATCCTTATAGTTTCCACAATAAGTCTGTTTCTCTTTCTGCTTTAAATTCTCTTTAGTCAGAAAGCCACCTTTGCATTGAAGTGTTAGGAAATAATTAAAAGACAGACGGACATACACTTGTATGATACACATATGATATTTAATACCTATTCTTTTAAAGTGAATACACAATTTTACTACATTATGGCCAAACAATGAACTTGGTGCTTCTTTAGATAGAAAAGTAAATCTTAAAATTCTATTTATGATGAGGTATACTGCCAATTTCTGCAGAAGTGAAACATATCTGGAATCCACATTATGTACCAATACTTGGAGATGCTTATACAGAAGGCACAATTTTCTCAGAAAATATAAGTTGCATCACCGTCATTAGAGTAATGAAGATAGATCAAAATAAAACATTGTAGGAAGTGCTAAGGTGGGAGGAGTAAGGAGGAGAAGAAGGAAAGGAAGAGGAGGAGCTAGAGAGGGCAGAGATGTAGGAGGATGAAGAGCCATGAAGGTATGGAGAGCAGTCATTGGTAACAACTTTTATTTAGGTTAGCTAATTGGGAAACAACTCTAATTGTATTGGTATATTGTTATTGAGCATTACCAAACATATAAAGCCTTTGATTAATATTTAAGCATTAGAGTCTCATTTTCCTACCATGCCCACATGGATGGTAGGATGGTCTGGGCAATGCCCAGCCTTGTGGAGACATCATGGAAGATTGGCAGAGCCATCTCCCACGCTGGTGTCTCGTGGGTGTCAGGGTTGGTATTTCTGGCTGGCCATTTCTAGTTGCAGTGCACACGTAACCTCTGGTCGCAGAACATGGTGGCTGAGCTAGGCAGAGCCACTGCAGCTTAGATAGTTGGCTTGACTAGCAGCCATTTTAAATATTTAATTCAACAAAATATATTACAAATTTTTGGTTAAAACTTACCCTTCCTATAGAACCTCAAACAAATGAAATTTATTGGTGAGTTTTATAATCCTTTATTGGAGCATATTTCCCTACATTATTCAGTGGGTTCATGTAGGAATTAGAGGTGATGCAGTGACCAACACTGGTCGTTCAAGTCACTGTCACTTAGTAGGGTAGGTATTAAAGCCAACTTGTAAATACCAACTTGTAAGAACAGCAGCATACCAAGTAAAGGGTTTTCACGAATGTACTGAGTATAAATGAGAAAACCATAAGTAGAGAGATGTTAGCTAAGAAATCCATATATGCTTGATCATTTTTCATGGCAACATGATTCTCATTCTTTCCAGGCACGCTGAGGTGTTCCAAGTTTTGAATATTCACATAGACGCTGAATATCAGCCCTGTTTTATACTAGCTCTTGAAATAAGTTTTTTCTTGGCTTTAGCGTCATCTCTGCTAGTAATATATTTCAGCCTCCTTAAGGGTGATGTGTTTCAGTCTTCTAGGGAAGAGGCAAGGATGCTACCTCCTGGAGGTAATTAAAATAAAAATGTAGGGAGAGACGCAAAACACAAATGAACAACTTATAAGCAGAAATGGTTATGTTGTTTCAG
This sequence comes from Grammomys surdaster, assembly GCF_004785775.1. Classification (NCBI taxonomy): domain Eukaryota; kingdom Metazoa; phylum Chordata; class Mammalia; order Rodentia; family Muridae; genus Grammomys; species Grammomys surdaster. The sequence continues at coordinate 14,870,061 of NW_021604567.1, read as the reverse complement.
TAAGTAATTTTCATTGGTACTGAAATATACTATGCTTATTCCTTGTGTAAGTGTGTGAGCTTGCATGAGTACTCGTGAACTACATGCATGTGAAAACTCACTGTGTTGAGAAAAGGTCATTGGACCCCCACACTGGAATTTTGAAGCCTTAGTGAGCCACCATGTGGTGGCTGTAACATAACTTCAGTCCTGATTAAAAGCAGCTAAGTGCCCTGACCTAGTGAACCATCTCCCCAGACCTCCCTTACAGTGCTTCTCCTTACAGTTACATAGTTGGTTGCGACTGACCTGATTTCAATAAGCATGCTGATGCTTTTGAAGGAGATTGATTACTTGATTTCAAAGTTAGTGGCTATATTTAAACAGCAATATCACCAACTCTTCATAAATTTTCTCAATATTAATTTAGCATTAGCAAGTGTTCTGATGTTGATCAGATATTTCCTTCAGAAAACTTGAAATACAGAATTTGTTTACACAAGGAAAAAAACAAAAGGGAACAAACAGCAAGAACAACAAAGCCTTGGCGTGAACTTGTGCAGTGGCCTGTGGACAGCAAGATTCTGAGTAGATAAAGCAGTATGCTGTCCCTCCCAGTACATAGAACGCTCTTCCCCCTTCTCCACACAGAAGTATTGGTGGTCTCCAGTCACATATTTTTTTTTTTTTTTTTTTGGTTTTTCGAGACAGGGTTTCTCTGTATAGCCCGGGCTGTCCTGGAACTCACTCTGTAGACCAGGCTGGCCTCGAACTCAGAAATCCGCCTGCCTCTGCCTCCCGAGTGCTGGGATTAAAGGCGTGCGCCACCACCGCCTGGCTCCAGTCACATATTTTAAAATCACCACAAGTCATGTCATATCTTAGAAAGTTTTGTTACTTACAGATTTGGCAATCTATAAGTAAAAAATAAATTGATTTCTCAATTCTTTAAATTTTGTATTATGTTAATCATGTATCATTTAAATTCCCCCAATGCTGTTAGTCTTACAAATCATGGGTATATGTACCTAATTTAATCTTAACTCTCTGTGAATACCACTAAAAATATTTCACATTTGCTTTCTATTATTTGAGCATACTAAAATAATATGAAATTTTACTTAAAATATTGATGATATTAAAAATAGAAATTCATTTTTAAAAAAGCCCTCACCAAAAACCTTGCCTTGTTCAACTTTGATGTGATGGATTTTGATTTATCTTTTATATATCTCTAGTTTTATATCTTTCATTTACTATATTTTATTTTGTTAAAATGAAATTAGATAAAAGACAAACATTCCATGAGTGTATTAAAAAAGTTCTTGTTTATATATGACTTTTTAGTTACTGGAAGTGTGGATGATATTCAGTATTGGAATTCAAGGAAAGAAAACCGTCAACCAAAACCCATTCTGTTTGAACTTTGAGTTTTTTAGAACATGCTACCTCTTAGCTGAGGTCTTTCAAATAAAAAACAAACTAGGGACATTTATATTACTTGGTTATTTATAAGCAAGAGAAGGCCAGCTATGTCAACCTGCATACTTGATGGATCTTGTTTATTCTACCCCTCTGCATGTGCTTTCTTTTACATTATTTCTTCATCCTAGGCTCTTCTTTTTAATATGTTTCGTTAACAATTTCAAAAATATGATAACACTTCCCAATGGAAACCTGATTTTTTTACTAGCCAAGTAATCGTCTAGTTTAATATTTTCTCTGTTAATTATGTAAACATCACCACAAACAGGGCAGAAACCAACAGATAATTTCTCAGCATTATTTACATCTGAATGAACCCCTAAGCAGAGTTTGAAAAATACCCAGTGTTCCCATACATGAAACACTTAACTATCCAAATTTGTCTCTGGACTTCCTGTTTTCTTTCCAGAGCAAATTATACTCAGCTGCACAAACAAAGTAATTGACATCAAAATTTCAGCAGAAAGAAGTGTTTTCAGAATCAGGAAACTCTCTTGAGAGAAGAATGCTTAATAGCCATGGAAGACATGTACACTCAAAAGTCATGGAGCTAAAGGAACTTCAATATAAAAATGTCATTTCAAAGAATAATGGTGCCTAATTCTACTTTAAAAGCAAGGAAATATGAAAGGTTATTACTAAGAGGGTGTTAACCAGATGTTCTCAATCTCTATATGGAAGTAATGTCTGGAGTTAGACAGAAGACAGATCAGGCACACAGAGAAGGTTATTAAGCCTTGGGAAGGTTAAGATGTTAGGATGTGAACAGTATTTTAAAGAGTAATTAAATTTCACCTATCCAAAGACTGTAAATTGGACCAAGGGCAGGCTCCATCAGTACAGTAACTCCGTGTGTCTACATTAGAACCTTTCTTGTTTGATGGAGTGCTTACTCTGCTAGCAAAAGCAATAAACTAAAAATAACAATGGAAATAATTTTCTTGGGCATAAAATAGCACCTCCCCTTCATTTTCCTACCTGCCCTGGGTGTACATTGAGAGACAATGGGCATAGTGCCCTTAATATAGTGCTTGTAATGATGTAAACTGGAATCAGAAAGCTCTGAATTTAAACTCTGTCCTTCCTGTACCACTGTGGAGCTCAGGTGGTTGGATGGGGTATGCAACCTTGAAACAGCTCTTTGAAGATCACCAGCCATTGTGTCTGCCATGAGCAAAGACCAAAGCCTGACAGGAAGAAATCACTATGACAAAGTTTATTACCTGTTTCCCTGTAGGACTCCATTCCATAAAGGAAAATCATTTTATACCAAAGCCTTAAGCTTTGTGGTCTGGAGTAGCAGAGCAATACCTTGAATTCATAATAAATAATTGTCATTGTTATATAAAGCCCCTAGTTAAGCTGCATGCCATTGACTATCTGCTAATATGCTTATGACACTAGAATTTGTAAAAGGAAACTCATATTCACATAGGGAATCTGACTCTAATAAAAAGGAATAATTTCATGTTACTTAAGAACAACAAGAAAATCTTCAATAAGTATCTCAGGATAACAGCTAACCCCCGGGTGCTGATAAAAAGTCTAAAGCCATCTTTGCTACAATTCCCTAAAGGGCAACACAGGAAAATGTAATAAACTGAACACAATGTCATCAGAGACATTCCAGGGTTTTGCTGTCTTTCCTGAGGGACTGAGGAAAGCAAATGTGATTCTCATGCAGGAGATTATTGCCAGAAGAGCAGCTAAAACATCCCAGGCATGAAGAAGATAGGCTGGTATATTGAAATGTGCTTTGGTGAAAGAACGAAGACAAAATGAAACATCCACAAAAAACCCCACCACACTCGTGTGCTCACTGAACATTGTGCCTTAAAACAGGATGTTTTGCACACACTAGACATGCCCACTAAATACTAAATACCGTCTAGCTCATAAATCTCGTAAATAATTGAAGACTTGTTCTTGAAGGGATTTTTATGGTGGTCTCTCTCACATATTCAAATAATTACAAAGCTTGCTGCTAAAACATGAAAGTTTTGCTTGATGTTAATTATTTAAGGTATCTTTTGGGTAATATTTCTGTCAAACGTTAAAATACAGCAGCAAACATTAGGATTAATAGGCTCTGGACTCTAGCGATATTACATACTGCTTCCCAAATCCTTGACTCCTCTTTTGTATTCTGTGCATTGTTTTCCTTTGATGACTAAATTACTGGCCCTAATCTCTTGTCTTGTAAGATTTGTGCCTAAGGAAAGCTGCAAAAAATCAGGTGCCGAAATAGTCTTCAATAATCCTACTTTAACGGAAGATTCTTTACACTGATCAAGGATAAGCAGCCTAACACGACAGGCAAGCAGGGTTAACTGAACAACTTCAGTGCTCTTCTGTATTCTAGGATGATGAGCTCGACTTCATTAGAGCCAGACACATAAGAAGGATAGTTACAGCAAGATAGCAGATTTGCTTCCTTCCCCTGTGAAAGCATTTGCAAACCCTTGGTCTGCAGTACTTGCAGAGATCCTTCCCTCATGGCTCCCTGGTTCATCTACTTCAGTTCTCAAGAGGTTGAAACACTGTTTGAAACTCTGTTCTGAAACTCATTTACTAATGTGTTCCTCGGCAAGAAGAGCCATGAATGTTTTTATCTGAATATAACGAGTGGGAAACATGTTCTACATTGTCCGTGAACTAGAAATGAATGGGCTTGGTAAATGTCAGAATGCTGGCAAACCATTTCTCTACAAGCCTATTTCCTACATAACAATTGCAGATGACTGTAAAACTCTGTATGTTTGATTAAAATATGGCTTATCTGGAAACACTGAGTTCAGAAAGCTCTGATGAACCAAACAAAGGGAGAATCTATTGCGATGTCTACCTAATTCTGTTTGGTAACAAATTTAAAGACTCAACATGACAATAAAGTTATTGAATTCAAATAATTGCTAATCATGAAAACTGGTATGTGGGACTTGATTAGATGCTATCCTACAAAAGCAGGAAAGACCCTACTGTTGAAAATGGTTGGTGTAAACTCATGTTAGTTAAGTCTGAAAATTCAAGAACAAGGGGGATAATAGCATGCTAAACACTTTTATACAAAAAGTTCGTTTTAAACATCTGAAATAGAAGACTATTTCAACAAATGCTTTTCCAATACTATATATATATATATATATATATATATATATATATAGCCTAATTTCAACTTTATTTTTTTAATGTAAACAAGAACTTAAAGAAAATTGAGAAGAAAATTCATGTGCAAAATCTTTGTTTTATACCTATACATGTGTTAACACGTTTCACAGTAAACAATACAAATTTATTTTAGATATATTTGGCGTTCTCTAATGCAACTTTATAGTGTCTTCCTATAGCATTTTACTAAGGCAAACAAAACTAGTTACATTTTTGCCATATTCATATTTAACTGGGGTTAAAACTTGTAATTTGTTATTTTTGCAAAAATATAATTAGCATAAAGTAATTTCATAATAGAATAATATATTCTTACTATGTACACAAAGAACCATTGAGACACATGGACATTCAGATAAATGCCACAATCCATGTTAAATACAATTTCACTGGGAAATTCCAACAGCTAAGTACATGTAAACAGGGCATGCTGTAATGGCGATTTGTTTGAGAAAGAGGTAGCTCAGCTGTCTCCCAAACACTCCTCCCCTTCTCTTCTCATGATAGCTGTCTTGAATCCAACATGGTGCTTCTCATATTTTCTGTGCTAAAAAGACCAATTTTTCTTCCACCCATTTACAAACTAGTGTTTTACTTGTAAGATACAATAAAAATTACGGATGGTCAGAAAGGACATATGATATGACAGCACTTTAAATTACAAGTTTTGTAGATACAAAATTATCCTGTCAAATCATTGTAGAAGCCTCTAAACACTTTCTCTCCATTTCTGTTCTTATATCCTCACGGCTTGCGTTGATGTACAGGATACCATTTGTTTGAAGAGTTTGCTTCACTCAAATACATAGATTATTTGTTTTAACAGCTGTATAGACAGAATTTAGAAAATAATGCATAAAGGAGACATATAGGAAAAAATTAGTATCTTTCCAATGGGAAAAAATGAGTATTCTTTTTAGATAGACAAATTTACTTCATTTAGCTTAGCGATTACAATTTATTTACTTTTTGGAGTATGTGCATTTATGTAAGTGTGTGTGTGTGTGTGTGTGTGTGCATGTGCGAGCATGCATGTGTGAGCAATATGTATGCAGTGCATGTATATGTGTTCACATATGATAGCACTCATCTGCCATGGACCACATGCAGAGGACAGAGGATGAACCTGGATCAGTCTTTGATAGGAGTAGTGTCTCTCTTCAAGTTTCCCACTGTGCTGTACATTCCAGGCTAGCCAACCCACAACCTTTCAGGAGATTTTTTTTCTTCATCACCTGTGTTGCTATCAGAGTGCTGAGATTACAGACATGGATCAACATGTCTGGCTTTTGCCTGAGTTCTAAGGACATGAACTCAGGTCACCAGGCTTGCTTTCGACCCGAGTTAACCTCTGAGACATCTCTACAGTCTACAACACGTTTGAGAAAGTGAGTCCACATTTTACTACGATGTTATTTTAGAACCAATAATGTTAACACATGACTACATAAAAATCTTTATATCTTTATGTAATTTATTTAGACTTAATCTTTGAATCTTAATTTCACATGCAGGTGTTTGTAGAAACAAATGTCATGTGTGTAGGTGCCCAGAAGACAGCATCAGCATCCCTGGAGCTGAAGTTCCAGGTTGCTATAGCTCTGCTACTTGGGCACTGACAATGGAATTGATCACTCACTTCTTAACTGCTGAGCCATCTCTCCAGCTCCCACTGCTTCTGTCTTAAACATTTCACTCTTCTGTTAGTTCATTCAGAACGTGATCCCTTGTAGCTAGCTCTTACTTTGTACTGTGGTTCAAAAAGAAATCATGTAGAATGAATCCTAGTCTTACTTCTTGATTTATATTTCCATATCGGGTTTGAATACATACAAAAAGATAGAGAGAAACCAGAGACACCACTATATGCATGTCTACTATAGTCTACTATAAAGGAAAACAAACTGATTTTAACTTATTCAGAAGAGAACTTGAAAGAATTTGTAATGTGAAAAATTGTAAATATGGGAAATGTTGAAAAAAAAAAACCTCAAGAAAGAATAGCTTCCTTTTCAAGAGTATGTCAAAAGCAGAAATTCTATAAATCACTAGCTAATTACACATTCTGTTCGGTTGATTGCTCATGGGTAGTTGAGTGTAATGCTTAAATTGTGTTCTATCATCATTGAAAACCTAGCTCTCATGCCAAGATAAGGCTCAAATACTTTTGTTTTGAATTAAATAAAATCCTATAATCATGGACATAAGCACATCTGTCTGACATTAAGCAGTTGGCTGCTAAAAATGGAGATTTTCTTTTCATCTGCTCCATAAAATTGGTAGACCTAAAGATGTCTTCAAAATGGCACCCCATCCCCAAACTTTAAGTCATCAAGGAGTACTAAGAATGTTGTGGAATTTCCTATTTTTTAATGGGGCAAAAGTTATCTTTATAACTTCCCTATTTTCTATTAAAACAGAACAGATAAAACCCAACTTTTTTTCATTAATTCGGTACTTGAGTGCATTATACTTTTGACAGAATAACACAGCAGCGAACACTACTTTCTGTGTTTGTATGCAGAAATGTTTCTGGCATCTGTATATTTTGCAAGCTGTTCATGCAAGCTGATTTCTCAATGTCTTTAATTATGATTTATTATATGTAAACTTTGTAAAACATTTTCTACTTGGTATGGATTTATAATAATTGTGGTTGTTTTTTCCAATCATTGTAAGTGCAAATTGTTTTATATTTCACCTGTGCACAAATGTTAAACTTAAGGGTTGTGCAAAAAAAAAGAATGTCATTATTCTTTGAGCTCTTACTGCTAGTGTGGATTAATGTGATAATCAACAATATGCCCCATGTAGTCCTAACCTTTCCTTCTCCGTTGCACACAAATGACTTTGTTGGATTTAGAATACTAGAAACAACCGAAGTCTCCTGCAGATGTAATCCATTGAGAAAATTTTAGCTTAACCATCAAGTACTTTGTATAAAGGCATTTGAGATATTAGTTGAAGCCTGGGATTCATAAGATAATGATGACTTTTCAGCCGTGGAAGCCATCTTCTAGTAACTCACCAAAATGACCAACACAAAGGGAAAGACGAGGGGGAATTGGTATTGTGTTCTCCAGGCCTTTAGGACACATGGAGTTGTTCCTTTGGCCACATACATGCAATTTTGTAGACACCAAGAGATTGGACACTGTTCAAAATGGAACGCCCCGTAAGTGTTACCATGGTAAAACCTGAAGATTCATGATGTCATGTGTCATGTAGCATTCCTTGGGTATCATTGTAAACAATGAATTAAGGGCAAGATTGTGGCCAAGAGGGTCAATGTGCAGACTGAGTACATCAAGCACTTGAAGAGCTAAGACAGCGTCCTGAATGGGTGAAGGAGAATGACCAGGAGAAAAAGGAAGCCAAAAGTCCATACGAATTCATGGCCCAATATACAAAAAAGAAAGGACCCAGATTGTAAAGTGAAAAAAAAGTGACAATGATTAACTATAGTCCACGTCAAGGTGCCCAAATAACAAAATGAAGGTAGGGCTGAAACCTTAAGCCCTTAAATTCAGAGGCTTAATGAATTATGTATCACTCCCTCAGAATGAAAGGTTCTAGATATGTCAAAACAACACCAGTCTTCATAACAAAGATCACATAGGTGCGGCTACAGGAATGTAGGCCTCATTTGAGCATCTCATCTTGAGTTCATCTCATCTTGGGTACATCTTGAGTAGAATTGAGGTGCTAAGCAGGGTGGTTGTAGAACATCCTTCCCTACTGTTCTCATTTACCCTGCTTATAAGTTCTCCAGACAGGATTGGAAACAATTTCCTCTTTCTACGAGAGTGGCATTTTCCAGGAGTGTGAGAGGTACACAATTGTAAGGGAATGGAACAGATGTGTCCTCCAATGCTCAACATAAACCACACAGAAGTGATTTCATCTCACCCAGAGATGGCACATCACATAGGACAATTCACGTCTTGGTCCCACATTTTTGTTTGCTGGTGGAGTTGACAGCATTACTGAGGACACTGATCTTCACAATTGCGTCTGGTCTTTTGTCCCTTTACTTTTTGAGAGAGATTTTACAAACTGATTAAAAACAAACAGATGTGTGCTGATGCCTCCTTTGGGAGAACTCCCTTCAGGTGTACATTTCTTAGATTTATCTGATGCTGATAAAATAATATATTTATTCAACTTGTGAGGACAGAGAAAGTTAAGAATGGACATATAAAGGAAAAGGTCACTGTGAAAGATCCCCTGAGATGAAAAGAAGACTGCTATGTCATGGAATAATTGTCTGTCACTTGCCAGCAACAACAAACATGTTACTACCTAGAGCAACATCATGAGTATGACTCAAGGGTTTTCCTACATATGCGTGAATGAATTTGCCTCTCACAGTTCCTACAGGAAGAACATGACCGTATGCACAAGTAGTCCACTATAGGATTTCTAAAGAAAAGTCCTGAAATAAAAAAATATTTTTACCAATTATCATAGATTTCATCGAACATATTACTTATATAAATTAACAGTATGGGGAAAGATAAGAGAATAAATTGGGGCTATAGATCTATTTAGGTAATTCCTAAATGTAATGTAAGTAAAGGAATCAGCCTGCATAATATTATACCACTGATTAGGTAGTGTGCCTATTCTTCATTACTATGCATGTGTAAGTGTAGCCCACATGAGTGTATGAATTCTCAAATACAACTCAACAAAACCACCTTGAAGAAGCCAATCAGGGGCTGGTGAACTGGCTCAGTGGATAAAGGATTCTATCTTGAAGGTTCATTGCCTGAGTTTGTTCCTCAGGACATTCAGGGTAGGAGGGAAGAACTGACTGAGGCAAGTTGTCCTCTGAGCTCGACACATGCGCTGGACATGTGCAAGATCCACTCCAACCCTCCAACCTACCCCCCCGCCATGAATAAAAACAACAATAGTGAAGGGTAAATTCAGGGTAGGAAGCAGAGAGAATTTATAAGCAAAAGGACATCTCTCAAACAGGTTCTGAGTGGTGATATTTCTCTACTATGCCCCACTGAAGATTTTTACAGCAATTCAAAGTGTTTATAATTGAAAGCAGGTATAAGAAAGTCAATTAATATTACTGTATTAATTATTCCTCATGGAATATTAATTAATATTGCTAAAGACATAACAAATGAGAAAAAAAGTTTATTGTAAAAATCCAAATAATAAGTAGACTAAGATTGAGAACATTGCTAATTATTTTATTTAGCATGAATTATACTGGTGTGTACATGTGTTTCTATGCATGTGTGTGGTAGGAAGGATACATGTGTGCACCTGTGTACCTGCATTAGAGGGCAGAAGTCAAAACTCTTTTCTTCAACAATTATCTTCCACCTTCTTATTTGAGACAAGGTCTCTTCCAGAAGGTGGCACTTGCCATTGCCCACGCTGGCAGACATTAGAAACAAGCCCCAGGTATATCCCTGTTTCTGTCTCCCCAGAGCAAAATTACAAGTGCCTTCCTGCCCTAACATTGAAAAAAAAAAAAAGAAAACAAAGAAATTGTTTTGAAGATCAAAGTCAATTTAAGTACTATATACACTTACCTACTGGGTTATGTTCTCTATGTAACTTACTGGAAGATGACAAATACAGTTTACATGCATATGAGATAATTTGTCATAATACATTATATTTTGAATTATTTAGATTAATGTTTCTTTATAGTCAGCTCATATTTTTTATTATTTTTTATACTAAATTAGATTAAAGGCAATATGCTATCTCTAAATATTGAAACTGCACAAAGCTGGGATGAAGAATTGCTACAGGTTAGAATTATACATTATAGAGGTAGCAGAGATTCCGGAGGTTGCCTTTTGAGAAACTATCCTAGGCATCAAAAGCATAGACACATTCCATTTCCTTGGCTCACAATCTTCTTGTAGCATGTTAAGAAAGACTTTTTATCTGAAACCTAATAATGTATATTTTCTGACATCTGATGCATTTCCAAAGAGGAAAAACACTAAAAGCTTTCTACAGAAGACTGGCATCTTTTACATTTGCAAATATACTTCATTCAATCAAAGTTAAGGGAAAAAATTGATTTTTACATCAAATCTGACTGATGCTCATGTCCAGATGATGGGGGATCACATGAAAACCTGTAGAATGTAATGATGATAAAATCTGCATCTTTGTTCCACCTCCGTGTTGTGTGTAAGCTGATTAATTCTGGTACAATTTGTAAAGTTCTAGTTGATTACTGAAAAAATTGAAATGAGAACTCTAAAATACCGTATGTATATGTATATGTATATGTATATGTATATGTATATGTATATGTATATGTATATGTATATGTATATATATATAGTTTTTGTGTATTGAGTATTTCAAGAACATGTAAAAGTTTAAGTTAAAACTGAACATAAATAAAATTATTAATACTTAGTACTTGATTCTGTGTACATTGCTTACATCTATTTCTAACCATTCTAATCACTACATTTTTGGTTTAAATATGAATAAAAGTGGTTTGAATTTGGAATGTTAGATTTGAAAATAAAATGTAGTGTTGGGAATTTATGTGACCCTATTTTTATCGACCTGAGGAAAAAATGTTTCTAAGTAAACACATCAAATTCTCATTCTATCAGCAAACAAATGCATGTCATGCTGTGGTTTTAGGGAGTATTTATTCACAATGTTTGAATATTTTATAGAATTTAGACCCTAAACACTCCATAGTCATCTTTTAAGGACCTATCTCTATTACTAGATTTTAAGTGAAGAACAAGATGTCCGTTTAGTACTATTGTAACTTGCATGGTATTTCAAAGACTGCACTAACATTGGGAAATTTTATTCTCAAGCTGAAGTTCCTGTTTAGATGTTTGAAGATGACTCTTGTGTTTAAGAAGAGGGACATGGAATCTGTCTTATTTTTTTCTACTGCCCTTAAGGAGAACAACCGAGGCTAGTGAAAACCCAAGAAGTACAGCAAGGAGGTTAACCATTGGAAGCTCCTGCTAGAGAATGGATATGTACTGGGCCAATGAAACAATAAATATTCCATGACAGGCTGGGCACTTCCAACTTTAAGTAGGACCTCAAGGTGCTCATGGTGTGAGCTTGAAGAAACATTTTCTTTTAGGCACTCAGATCACTTTGTCCTTCAGAAGCTAGATCTGAGCCCAGGCCATCAGTGATGATGTATCCTTGGCCTCTCCGTTCTTACAAAGATCATCAGCAATGTATCATTTGTCTAATTCACATGGGGTACCTTTGAGGTTTCAAAAGTGACTGCAACTTTTTATTTTGTGGTTCTACACATCTTTTTTGCCTCTGAGGATAATAAGACATGAGACTTTCAATAAAATATGTAAGAAGCCAAATAGGAAGACATTGTAAACAAACTACAAGGAAAGTCTGATTTTTGAGCAAAATGCCTCACTAAGCAAATCAATGAAGGAGGGCTCCAGGATTTTAGTCACACATCACACAGCATTTCAGAGCCCTGTGTGCATCCAAGACGGATGGTGTGCAGGAGGTGGAAGTAATCCAGGCACACCTTACAGGGCCCTCAGCAGGGAGTACTGCACTTTATATTTCAAAGAGAGTAAGGAAAAGTTTGCTATTTCTGACTCATAAGTGATCTAAAATTATATTAGGCATACTGATATATCAAAAGATATTAAAATGAGAGTTTTAGAGTTCTGTTTTTTGTTTGTTTTGTTTTATTTTACCATAAGTGAAGCTTAGTCAATGACTTAATGGAACACACTGACTTTGGACATTGGGGTTGAATTTACTAGAATACAAAGAAGGGTTGGTATTAAAACAGTCATAGGAACCTAATTCTTCAACTGCCTCTACTGTTGCCAGTACGTGCACTGCCTTAGTTGCTATTCAATTAAATAAACAAATTAACTATACTGTCCATGACAGTAAAGGCACATTCCTCTATCTTCCTTTAGACTTTCATGACCCCCTCATCCTTGAATATTCAAATACATGCAAGTATAGTCGATGAATGAATTTCAAAGATTTCCTCAAATAATCTCAAGGCTAATATTGATTAAAGATTAAATAAGAAACAAGTATTTCTGGTATTCCTAATGATAGTGGCTTATCTCATTGAATACTGTAGCTAAGCAATCGAATACATAACTTAAAACCAAGCATACAGACCTTCAAGTGTTATGTTCATGAATTAAATACCTCTCAAGTAATACTTTCTTGAATCAATCTTAGCTTTTTAGAAAAATAGTTGAAACTATTTTCTCAATGAATTTTTTTATGTTACAGAAAATAAATACATGAATAGGTTTTCCAATGTATTTCATACACATGGAATATTAACATCTTTAATTTCAGGACACAGCCGCTTCCTGAGATGGAACATAGGCTAGTAGAGTAACCTAAATCCTGTTAAGTTTTTAGTATCAGAGAAACTTTGTTTTTTTTGTTACAAAATAATTTACTACCTACGTGGCTGTACACACTACTTAACTTCTACAACTCCAAAGTACTTCTAAAATATTTTGCATTGATAACAAATATTTAATTGAAGTAATTGATAACTATTAAATTCAAGTATTAAATTTGAAATGACATAATTAGTTCTATACAAATATCTTACATTACTGGGCATAGTAACTACTAAACATGTTAGTACTTTCCTACTAGGCACAAAATATCTAATTTCTTCAGTATCTGAAACATGTCAAACAATCATTACTTTATCACTAAAATAAAACCTATCATGTTTTAATTGACATTCCTGAGCAACTTAATTTTCTGATTGACATTGCATAATGTATTTCTGCTCAGCTCCATTTAGGGCGATCCCTGCTACTTGTATGACTGAAAGAAACTTAGACTACATATGCCAGAAACAACTAAGATGTTGGATTCCTACAAGTACAATCAAAGCGGTATAATACAGTTTACATTCATTCAGGACAATTTAAAAAACTGAAGTGAAGAGAGTAAATTTTCCACAGGCAATAACAGTTTGCAGCTGAAAAATGCTTCATGAAAAATCAAGATTTCAATACTAAAAAAATTACCATTAAGTTGCTGTTAAATGTATCTGGCATTAGTAGGATTAAAAAAAAAAGGCAAGATCTTAATGGTCACTGTAGATGTGACTGTAATTTTTCAGTAATTTGTCAAGTGCTGATAAGTTTCTGCATGAAAATCTGTTGTGAGCGTATTTTGTAGATCCTTCATAAAATATATTTAGGTGAAAACATTAAGCCATATGAATAACTACTACTGTAGAAATATCCTAAAATGTATACATATATAAAAAAGGCTTAAATTGAGTAACAATATAAAGGAGAAGAAACAACACCCCAAGCAGACATCATTTGCTGCTAAATAAAACCACCATCACTAAGAAAGACTTACATCTTTTTGGGTCATTGGTCAAATGTGCCTCATACAGTCCTATCACAAATGTTATATGTTATTGCCCACAACTTGATGTTAAGACCCTATTGCTTAATTTACATCAAACATATGTCATAAGACATGGAAAATACAGCTATGACTTAACTGGAAACTTCAGTCTTCTGGCTAAATTTCATAGTGCTTGAAAGAACTATGCATTCAACAAGAGGATTAAAAGAATAATCTCAGTCTCATTCCGTTACAAGCCCTGTTAGCTACAATAATGACCAGTTTGAACAATATGTCCATTGGAGCAATAGAGACATGAAACCATGGTCATAATCAACCATCTTATGATTGGAGTTATGTATTGTTTTACAGGATGCCTGGAACAAATATTAGACTAAAATCTATGACTAAACATGTCATAGGTCCTGGTGGAGAATTAACTGCTATTATGCTACTAATGGATATGGTTTGAAAATGACTCCTATGGTTCTGTTGCTTCTCCCTACATCAGACAACCTTCATCAGAAAAAATCCTTTTTGACCTAGATGGCAATTATACAAAGAACCAGAAATGAGCATTTTTCAGAGAGCATGTGAGAAACCTCCAAGAGCTCAGCACTAAAGAACATGTTTATCACAGCCCTCCCCTCAAGTCCAGGCATTTATGAAGAGGGGCAGAAAGACTGGAACGGCCAGAAGTGGTAGATAACAACAGTGAAGCAGCATATTCCAGACACTGTAGGGTAGATGTCTGATGAACTCAGAGACTGAGACAGGGTATACAAGACCTGCCCAAGCACAAGCCAGTCAAAATCCAAACACAGAAATGGAAACAAGCTCACCCCAACCCCAAATTCTATTCACAACTGATGGATGCTGGTTAAGGGAAGACTGGATTTCTTCAGAGAGTATCACTGGAATCAACTACACCACCTCTGTGTAGGTCATATGCTCAGGAGTAGTTGCCCAACACAAAATGGAACCTATTATTTTGCAAGAGAGATGAATGACATGAACTGGGTGGCTAGGGCGGGGATGGGGCTCTGACAGAGGTGAGGAGGTTGGAAAGAGTATAACCAAAATGTACTATGTGGAATTATCAAAGAATAAATGCAAACATTAATTAAAATGAAAAATTTTCAAAGGACAAGTGTGGCACACATCTGAAATCATAGGTGAGAATAATTGCTGAATGTATATCTTATAACACTGAATATTAACTAAGTTAATAGTAAGTTAATAATACTAAGTATTGCTCTACAGCAGTTCTAAGGGAAACCCATGCAGGCAACTATAAAGTTTAAATAGTGTCCTAGAAAATAAATATTAGGAGAATTTATTAGTGGATTACTAAATCTAAACTTCATGTATCTGGGTGAATATATGATATATTCAGTTTATAATGTCTATTTTGATCAGTTACTATATTCATAGGTATTATTGAATGCAAATTGAACTAAGAGACAACTGTCTCTGATTTTCAGTTTGGGATAAAGTAAAATAACTAGTAGCAAACATTTGCATGTGCGTCTTTCATGTGCAATACACACATCGTTGATGTGTGATAAACATTTGCATGTGCATCCCTTCTCAAGCTCAGGAGACACAAGCAACGGCACATGAACTCTTAACACTCCTGTCAAAGCAAATAAACCATCCTGTTCCACAATAAGGTTGAGTTAACCCTACTGGCAGCAGAATATTAATTTATGAATAACTGTGTAGAAAAGATGTGATGTCAAAAAAATGGAAATTACATTTTCAAAGAAATTTAATGGCCACAGTATTCAGGGAGAAAAGTCGGTCACTCTCACTGAAACAGAGCTGGTTAGCAATCTCCCAAGTAGCACTTTTAATATTCACAAGGCCTCCTTTGAATGGCAAAGCATCAAGACGAACGCAAATTATATTTGAATGCATTTATGGTCATTATCATTTATGCTTCTAGAAAGGCATCAGGGAATTTTAAAAATAAAAATCACGTGAACAATAGAGATGAAAATTAGAGACATGGAGACTCTTTCGTCAGAGGAGGGAGCAAACACATGAGATTCATAGGAAATCATCATGTTCCTTAATCTCTATGCTCTGACCTGGAATGAGTAAGGAAACGGGAACTTGGGATGGCATTCATTTCTCAATGCACCATGACCTCTTCTGATTCTAGCCCCACCTGTACCTGTGTGCTTCTGCTAACTGCAAGGCCTTTCCCAGGGTATTCATTAAAATGCCAAATATCCAAGTGTGACATTAATGTTCCTTCCTCCTCATGCTTGATTCCACCTGATAGGACTGATATTCTTCCATTTACATTCATGTCGGGTGTGTGTGTATATACATACATATACACGTACATGTGTATATGTATATATATATTCAGTAGATTCTTTTTCATAATCTGGCTTTGAGTTCTTTTATGAGAAAATTATTATTTAAAAAGTGAAGCCTCTTAAGTCATTCAAGGCCAATTTAAAAATTATTTTAATGAATTATTGAAGTAATCTGTAATGTGTCATTTTAATGTCTTGTTTTCTGTAATTGAGAATTCTTGTGAGTGAGTGGAAATACAAGAATTTATTGCATTTTTTTTGCACTGAAAAAGGTTGGCTTTTAAAAAAAAGCAGGCAGTCAAAGACAGACAGACAGACAGATAAATTATAGAGCCTCAAAGTGAGCATGACATTTGAAGTCATAGTTCACAGTACCATATAAACAACGATGGGATAATTCGTATGGTATCATACACAGAACGGCAAGGAAACTAACATTATAGGGTGGCCTAAAACTATTATGAAGTACAGAAAACATAAACATTACCATATTGGACATTATAATTGCAGAATTCAAAAACACTAGATGCATTCAGAAGGTGTATATATCACCAGGATTACACTGCACCCACACTGAAACTGTGTGTGTAAACTTCCTGCCTGAGCATCTCCTGGTCTCTTCTTCCCTTGGCATTTGATGTACTCTAGTCCACTTCCTGCTGCAGTGTGTTTCCTCATTCCTACATCTTACACGAAAGGTAATTATATATATATATATATATATATATATATATATATATATATATATATGTAACACCTTTCTAATATACCTGGTCATTCAGATGCCGAAAGTGACCACTAGCCAGAGCAGGATAAGGAGGAAAAACACAAGATGCCAGGTTAGAGGTGAGAAGTGTGAAATTAATAAAGAAATAATTATAATTATGAGAAAAAAATAATAAAATGGAAGGGAAGCAGTTCCATAGCCAAATTAAAAATGTTTATTTCAATGTTTAGCCTAGTCTAATAAATGTTACAAGTGTTAAAATGTAATATTAATATGCCCTGGTTATCAGCTAAAATGAATTTAAATTAATAAAGAAGTCTGATTCCTAATTTTATTTAGTATATTGGTATATCCATCAATCATTACCATGGTAAAAGTCTTATATTTTAACCTTATTTCTCCCCATAGAAAAAGATTGTGATGCTAGACTCTGATACAAATAAATTCATGAAGAACACAAAATTTCTTATATACGAGAAGATCTGAAATGCACATAGAATTATCAATGGCTACCCAGGTTAGCTGTTGTCCTAGTTTGCTTCCTTGTTGCTATGATAAATACCAGGACCAAATACAAAGTGATTGAACAGGGTTTATTTCAGCTTACACTTCCAGGTCACAATCCGTCATTGAGTGGAAGTCAGAGAAAAAAGTTTGTACAGAAACCTGAAGCAGAAACCATGAAGCAATGGTTTTTGCTTGTTGGATCCCTCTGTTCTATGTTCCATCAGCACACAAGCCAAGACCACCTGAGAAGGTGAGACTTAAAGTGGGTGGAGCCCTTTCACATCAATCATTAGTCAAGACAGTCTCATACAAACATGAGCACAGGTCAATCTGATCAAGGAAATTCTTCAGTCATTGAGGTTCTCTCTTCTTAGATTGATTATGTCCCAATGATAATAAAACAACCACTGTAGCTGGTTATTAATGATAAATCAACCATGATTCACTACTTTGGAGATGGATGGACTTGAATACCACTGCAATTCTAGACACTTTTGTATATAAGAGCAAAGGTGACGGAGGTGAGAACTGTATTTAAAATCAGAAAGAACACTCTGGATGGCAGATCCTAGCTTATAGTAAGGAAATTAACCCTATTAGGTAGCAATTGCTCTGCTGTCAAGGAGAGAAATGAAAAAGTTTTTCTAACCCTTACTTCTGGGTAGTGAAACACAGGGAAGAATGTGTAAGAAAATATTGTAATACAATATAAACCTGCCCCTACACGGAACGTCAAGGTAAGTCCATCAAGAGCTCAATGCATGAAGTCATGACATCTAAGCACGGGGAATTGAGTTCAGTCACCATGACCCATAAGTTGGACTGACAGAACTAGTGCTCAAAATTTGTTCCCTGAACTCAGCATCTGTGATCTGGCATACACACAGACACACACACACACACACACACACACACACACACACACTACATATACATATATATGTATATATAAATTTAAAAATACAATAAAAATACATGGAAGGAGAAATAATAATGTGTCTGGATTTCTATGTATGAGGAATTACTGTGACCACCCAGAAATGAAGTCGCACCTCTAAGCCCATCAGCACTTGATTCTGAGTAATTAAGCTACACATGAAACCTAGTAAATGTGTTTACAATATTAAATGGGGTGTTTCATAGTTAATTTTAAATGGCAAGTGTTAAGCTCTACATTTTCTGGCATTTTGTGATATATTCTCCCAGCATGAACTTAAAAATAAAAGCATAAAACAAACAAACAAAAGCCCCACTCTACACAGAGAAGGTCACCAGCAACACAGAAATGTCTTCCCTTAGAGCCTTTGGACCTGGCAATGCAAGACCTGAGGCCCATGGTGGGTGCCAGCCAGGCTGTGAAGGCCATGCTTCAGACAGGGGGGCTAAGAGCCAACTCTCTAAGGTGCTCTGGGCACTGTGCAGTGCATCCTGGTACACGGACAGCTTCTCACTGAGGGTTTCCTTGTTATCTGCCAACAGACTGCTTTAAACCCGATACCCAGTTTGTCTCCGACACACAGAGAAAAGAGATCTTTGCAGTATGATCATTTTATTTATTACATAGGTGAGAGACTTTGTAGAGGAGAAAGTGGAGTAAGTGAGAGACTTTGTAGGGAAGTATTAAGAACTTTAATATATATCAGTTTATTTACTATTAGATCATATGATTCATTTTTAACTTAGCATTCTAGAGATGGTGCTTCCTTTCTTCCTTCCCTTCCATCCTGCCCCCCCCTTCCTGTTCATGTGTATGACAGGCTAGCTGGAACTCACTATGTAGTCCGTATTGACCAGCCCTTTAAGTGATATGATCATATGCATGCACTATGAAACCTTGCATTTACTATCATTTCAAAGCTCCCTCTTGACTGGGAGAAACGACAATATATTTCTTTATTTTCTTACAAGTGGATAAATCAATGGCTCCTTAACTTCATGATCTTCAGTGTTTCTTAACTGATATATATATTTTAAGTTTAAGACATTGTGAAAGATTAAAGCAGTTTCTTTTTATTCTAAAACAATGTTTATTAATACTTTTATTTATTGTATTGTAAGGACCCTGAAAGAGGACCCCATCTCAAGTCCCAATTAGCGTGCACCCAAGGAGACACGAGAGACTGACTTGATGCAATGACAAAAGGCAGTTTACTAACAAGGGCCCTTGGATCGAAACTCATCCCATGCAGGGGAGAGAATTTCGATGAAGACCCCAGGAAGTTTAGAACTTTTATAGGGGGAGGCACAAGGGGGAAGGGAAAAGTGGGAAATTCTGGCGCGATTACATATGATTGGATATTTCAAACATCAGCACTTCGCGTAAGCAATCATTTTGACCGGTTGGATGGCCCACTATTTTTGACCATGAAGCCTCAGACCTTCTAGGATAAACACCAGGTGGCCCATTACTCACTTGGGCATGTTTAGACTGGTCAAGATATGTCTTTGGTTGTTTCTACATTTCTGGTCACCTCGTCCCTAGAGGGGCTTGATATTTTTATTATGGCTATTCTCAGCAAGCTCAACAAGCTGTCTTGCGGTCTTTGCCAAGTTGTTTGTGGTCTCTGCTGAGCTGTTTTAATTTTTACCCTTACAGTATCTGAGACTGGATCTTGATATAAATCACTGGGTGGACTGGCACTTACTATGTATACTAGGCTGACCTCAAAATTTGATCCTCCCATGTGTAACTTCCTGGTATTGGGATTATAACCCTGTGCCATTTTACCTATACAAACTTTGCCTAGGATATATATGTATTTAGAAATGGTCAACTAACTGTGAGTTACCATTCTAAGTGCTGGAGATTCAGAAGAAAACAAAGTCTTTCAATTAACATGAAGACACCAAGATTTACTTCTCTTCTTTGCCATCTTGGTTATCTGAGTCTGAGTATCAGAAGGTGCTACCCATTTAAATATTGATAAAAGTCTTGCGAAGTTGTGGTAGGAAAGTAACAGTAGAAAGGTTTGAACTGACCAATGTCTTAGAGACTCTGTCTTCATTTCTTCTCCCAAATTCACATACAGGATCTATCCTGACTCGAGCATGTGGTAGCATGATGGTCATAAGCATTAAAAGAGTAAATGATTTGATGAGGTCATGAGGGCACAGTTGTCCTGAAGAGAATTATGGACCCTTGTAGA
Organism: Grammomys surdaster; assembly: GCF_004785775.1. Lineage (NCBI taxonomy): Eukaryota > Metazoa > Chordata > Mammalia > Rodentia > Muridae > Grammomys > Grammomys surdaster. The sequence goes on along the minus strand of NW_021604567.1, from coordinate 14,849,356 downwards.
TGTCACCAGGTTGCTGACTCCTTTCCTGTGACTTCCACCTCATGGATGAGAAGTTGGTGGGCTACTACCTAGAAAAGCAGCTCAGCTAATGGACTGTGATTACACACTGATATTGGATATGAGTAGAATCCAGAGTTATGGAGAATATGTGTTTATTGTTCTCCAGAGCAGGGCAAGCATCTCCACAGATGAAGAAGTTTGTCATTAAGCCTGGAGACATGAGTTTGATCCTCAAGAGCCACATTATGAAAGGAAAGAATTTACTCCCTGATGTTGTCTTCTGACTTCTACATGTATGCTATAGCATGCATTCACACACACAGAAACAAGTGCAATAAATGGAATAAAAAGATACTCCACATACTGTATTTTATTTTTGCAGCCTAAAAAAAAAAAACAAAACTAAATCATTTTACCACACAATAACAATTTTCCAAGATATATAAAAAGCATTCTTAAGAAATAAGACAAAATTTTTCTCAAAATGGTAACATAAATGCATATGTATATGAGTAGCCTTTCAGGGCAGAATATTAATATCACTAGTGTTTAAAGAATTAAAGATAAAAATTTAAAGAACATATAAGCATAGTACTTGAGCCTTTGGGTGGCTAGAATAATTTTTAAAAATAATGTCACTGTGAGTATCCAATAAAGATGGGTGTATTGACCTTAGTACAATGTAGTTAAGGGCGATCCTCCTATGTATGTGAAATACCATTAAAGTGAGACATCTTCATCAAATACTCCCACACGTAAAGAGAAAATGCAGCATCACAGGAAAGTACAAATCTTTTTGATAAAGAATAATTTAGGGGGGCTGGAGAGATGGCTCAGAGGTTAAGAGAACTGACCTCCTCTTCCAGAGGTCCTGAGTTCAAATCCCAGCAACCACATGGTGGCTCACAACCATCTGTAATGAGATCTGATGCCCTCTTCTGGTGTGTCTGAAGACAGCTACAGTGTATTCATATATAATAAATAAATAAATCTTTAAAAAAAAAAGAATAATTTAGAAAAAGTATATAATATTGAGTTAGAAATATGAAAATGTTAGTTCTAATCACTACTTAATTTAAAACATAATATTTTATGTCTGGAAATGAGCAAAGCCAGCCTTTCTACTTGCAACAGTATGACTGAATTTCATCAGTAATAATCATGATGTACGTCTATGGGCCAGCTAACTTAAGCATTTACCATCTATCTAGATTATTCCTTCTCTTGTGAATGATGATCCATTTTAAGAGGCAATTTATAAATTACAACAAATGCAGAGTACTAAATATCAAATATTTTTAGAGACTAAGGAATACTTAATGCATGAAATTGAAAACCTCCCTTGGCAATGTGATTTTCTACAACTTTGAGCACAGGGACACTGTGGAAAATTGCCTCTCTCTCTCTCTCTCCCTCAGTAGTGAAGGTTTGATTCCTCCTGGGTGTAAGAATACTAGTAGACAAAATCATTCACAGGATCACTCAGAGCTGATCATATCCCAACATGAAGCAGCTGTTGTTAAAGAATGAATGGTTAATCCCAACTGTCAATGTGATGACATCTGGGATCACTTGATAGAAGAGGTTATGGATATTATGGACATGCCTGGGAACAGTTATCTTTATTAGGTTAATTCAAATGGGAAACCCCACCTATGGTAAGTGGCACCATTCTGTGGGTTGAGATCCTAGACTGGAGAGAGAGAGAAGGATGGGGGAGGGAGACTGGGAACCTATGACAATGTCCAAGTCTCATTCACTGTGTTCAAGATTGGATGAGGAATCAGGGCAGCAAGCATCACATAAGGACAGCTGACAGGATCAGGATTATTGTTTGCACAATACAGCAGTTTAAAGCCTCTTTCTGCAACTCATCTCCCTTACTTGATGGTCCTAAGTCTTAAAAAGGTAAATCATTAGATGAGGTCATGCGGGCACAGTTGTCACCAAGAGAATCAGGACCAGTGTAGTTGTCGCCAGACTGCTGACTCCCTTCCTATGACTTCCGCTACATGGACATAAGAAGCTGGCAGGCTATTAACCTGGAAGAGGCACTTGAAGACACAGTCCCATAAACTGGCTCACAGACCCGCCCTCAACCTATCAATCTACCTTCTAGGGAAAGCCTCTGAAGACAGTGAGTTTACAATGCCCATTTATTACCGTTTGCCCATTACCGCAGAAGTCTGCCCAGTGAATTAGTGGTATTTGTGGCTCAACTCTTCAGAATATTGCTAGTTGTAAGCCACTGAGGCCAATATTTTCTAAACAAAATAAGCTAAAATGTTCTTTTCTAAATTATAACTGGCCTAGAAAAAAAATCAATACAATTAAATGGCTGTCGAAAAAAGATACTAAAAGTTAAAGCCAAAGAAAATAGAAAAATGAATCTTGCAGGCATAACATAGCTAAAAATCAATGAAACCTGTAGCATATATCAACAGATAAAGGCAATAAAACAAGCTGGCCAGCAGCATAGACCATCAGTATCTCTTTGGGTGATAGTAAAAGCTAAAGGAAATTTAGACCTTCTCTGAAATTCCCAATATCAGAGCAGAGGTGGAGCACCCCTTGCCTAGGAAATACATTTAAAATGGATTGCTTTCCTTAAAACCCCCAGAGGAAGCATCAAGACTGCCATGATAAATAACCAAATATCAATTTCTTATTGATTTCCCAGACATGTTTTACCACTGTAGGTAACACATAAAGATAGATGGTTTGGGTTCTCTGAGTCATATAAGGTAATGAAGTTTTATTTAATATCATAGGACATCCAAATTGATTTCTCTATATTATTGCCTCCAGTCTTTATTGATGGCTCTCCCCATATCTTCCTTAATCAGCTTGACAAGTATTCACAAACCTGAACACAAAATCTCCAGGTTTTGCTACTAAATTGCATAACACCAGCAGATTCATATGTTTTCAAACAAAGAAAGCTCTAATCTACAAAATATCCTAGGTCTTTTAATAAAAAATATGTAACTTCAAAAACAACTACTGTAGTGTCTGTAATTAAATTCCCTTTAGTTTTATGAAGTTTCAGAAATTATAATATTGCCACAGAAGAAGAGTAGTTAGGTTTCTACTTGGCCTTCTAGTTCTAATTCCTGTCATAAGTATGTATGTATGTATGTATGTATGTATGATGTATGTATATGTATTATATATGTATGTATGATATATGTGTGTATATATTATGTATATATGTATGTATTATGTATGTATGTGTGTGTATGTATGTATGTATGTATGTATGTATGTATGTATGTTGTAGAGAGCTTTTGGGGCTGCTTGGCAGGAATCTGACATTGACCAAGGACAAGGAAGTAAGTTCAGGCAGGAATTTAATTTTAGGCTAAAACAGGGAAGTAATTTCAGTCAAGAATCTAAATTTTAGGCTAGGACAGGGAAGTAGGCTCAGATATTTTGGTCATCCCGCCAAGCCCTTAGAAACAGTGATCAGGGGAGTGATCATAGGACTTTGCTTACTGCTTCGCTTGTTCCTTGACTATTTGTGTTTATTGTCTTGCTTGTTCCTTGACTATCTGCATCTATTGTATTGCTAGTTCCTCAACCTAGAACTGACCTTATTACTTGCATGTAATTAAAATGGTATAAAAGCAGATTGGGAAGAAATAAACCCGCCTCAGCCTCAGAACTGGCTGGGGTCATGCTGCAGTGTTGTCTAATTGTCTTTTTTCTTTTTAATCCTCATTCCTGCACTGGAGAATCTGTTGACTGACTGAGCTTGCCTTGTCAGTATGGATTGTGTATGTATGTATGTATGTATGTATGTATATATTATGCATGTATCATGTGTGTATTATGTATGAATTATGTGTGTATTATGCATGTATTATGTATGTATATATAAATTATGTGTGTATTATGTATGTATTATACATGTATACATTGCATGCATGTATTATGCATATATGAATGTGTGTATGTATTATGTATGCATGTGTATATGTATTGTATATGTATGTATTGCTTATGTGTTATGTATATATGTATTATGTATGTGTGTATGTATATATGTATATACTATGTATGTATTGTGTATGTTTGCATTATGCATGTATGTATTAGGCAAGTATCATGTATGTATGCATGTATTGTGTGTATATGTATGTGTGTAATTATTTATTTATTTTGAAGAACCAGGAATCTTTATTAGAGCTGTAATGAAGACAAAAACTAAAGGAAAGATTCTCTGCTCTCACATGGACATGCTATTCTGCTCAGTACTTGGTGTCCTTGAAAGGTTCATTGTTTGATCTCACTTTCACAGCATCCCTGGGAACCAGGAAAATAACCTCTGTGAAAAGTCTGATGAATTGGCTGCTCAAAATTTAGAATATTTAACATATTGTCTAGGATGTAACAAAAGAAACTGGTGTCTCTATTTAAAAACACAGCCCGAGAATTACAGAAGCAAGTTTATGATAAACGTTATGCAGAAAAAGGCAACCATGAACCTATAATACACTGCAGGTGTCCTAACTCAAAACCAGCTTATTTCTTCTCTTCTCTCTTTCCCTTCCTCTTTCACTCTATCCTCAGCTTCCTCGAATATAATAAACAAGTACTCTAGCACCTAGCCTCGGCATTAAATCTCAGGATTTCTTACCTGGACTTTGCCACCTGCTTCCTAATAGCTTGCTAGTCTGGCTCCCCCTCTATCCAAATAAACACCTTCAAGCACAGAGTACAACATGGAGTAAAACCTCTTAATGGATTCCTCTTGCCTACAGCGAAACTCATAGAGAGTGGACACATGAGTAACAAATACTCTCAGGTTCTGATCCCCTCAGTTTTGGATGTCAAACAATAAGAATTAGAGCATCTTGCAAGGGACCAAATGATGTACATTCGGTTCAGAGTTGCTTCTTCCTGTGACCACAGTGCATGCACCACACGGGCATCTTTACTGTCCGTTGTGAAGTCTTTCTTATAGATTCATAGCACTAGGTCATCCGCAGCTCTTGTAAGAACCACCCAACTGTTAGTCACCTTCTCTTTCAGTTGCATCTTCTATTCCTTTAGGAATCCCACAGGCCGACCATGCCCTTCTGCAAATGCTGACCACACTCCTCTAATGTGTCAGATTACTCTGACAGTTCTTTTGCATCAAGTGCAGCTCTCTTAGTTTAGTAGGACAGCCATAGCTACGTCTCCAGCAGTAGAAATCCATTGCTTCATTACACTGGAAGCTAGACGTTTAAACACAGGGGTTAGCAGGTTTGGTTCCTTCAAAAGAAGGCAAGGACCACATCTCAAGCTGCTCTGCTGAGCTCTTAGAAAAATACCTTCACCGTCTCTCTTCACATCACCTTCCATGCACCTCTCATTATCTGTGTTACCCTTTTCTATGAGGATGCCAGACACAGTGATTTAGGCTCCATTGAATTAGAGGCCAATTTACTGATCTAATAGTAACAGGTATCTCTTGCACATACCCTATTTGCGGATAAGGTAATAATATCCTTAACATGCTCACATTCTGTATGTTGGGCATACTGACTTCATATAAATGTCAAGGGGACTGTTGGATTCTAAACAGCCCGCTTTGCCCATATCTGCACATACTTTCCACTCACCCAACAGTCAGTCAGTCCTATGGTATTTTCTCCATGACATTTTCCTTGTCTGCTGTCTAGAAGCTTCATTCGATTCTGTGTAAAGCCTGCACTGCAGCAGCAAATCACATCTTTGACCTTTTATAATAGTTATCTGTGTGGACATATGTTTGTGGAAACTGACAGCTCCGTACACTTAGCACAATAAATTACACAGAGAATAACTCTGTGAATATTGTTCAAGTCACTAAATATCCATCCATCTTAGTAACAGCGTTGGTCAAGTAGCAAGTCACTAAGGTAAAGGAAATGTCAAATATTTAGAAAGCACACAAACCTCCAGACTTAGGCATTCCTGACTGGATATGCCTCTTGTGAGGGAATCCTGGAAGTGTGCATAAGGCCATAAAGAACTCTCTGTCTCTTCCAGTTTCGACACCCGTGTGTCTAGATAACAAGATGACCTTTGGAGATAATCCAGGTTGAAGCCAACATGAACCAGCAAGATAGTGGTATAATTCTGAAAATAAATGCTCACTCTGCTCGGCTTGTCTAGATACAGATTCGCTAGCAAATTTTCCACTCTCCCAGGATTGACCACAGTTAGTCACACCAGTTGCACATAAATCAGCTTAACAGTGCCTATCACTCCATGGCCTACTGGTTATCATTTCTCTTGATGGATTTAAACTTCTCCATTCACGGTTACTGGCCCACAGGACACTAGACTGACCGAATCAAACATTAATCTACAGCTAAAAAGACACTTTCTGCTTGCCCCATTTAACAAAAGGGAGCTAAAGGGTACATAGCATTTCCAAATTAGCTGCCCCCTCTATCTCCATGCTATGAAACAAATATGTGTACAAAATACGTGACTTTCTTTCCTCTTCCCTATGGAAAAGCAGTATACCATACATGCCCACTAATCAGAATGGAAATCAGAGGCCTTTACTGGGTATGAGACCTGGAGCAGTACTTCATCTGCATAAAGTCATGTGGAGAAAGTAAACATGTAGATTCTCTTCTTCCCCTGGGCAGAGCAGGAGTCTAGACTGCCTTCTTGCTGACATGTTCAGCAGCTTAGAAACATTCCAGAAGATAAGGAGAGCTTTCCCATGAAGCTTAGTTTGTTATCAGATTAATAAAGAAGACTGATTTACCCATGGAATAGAAGACTCTGTATGTGCAAGCAAAAATAAGGTAGTCCATGTATCTATAAAAAAATTTCTCCAACAGCTAATGAGAGAGCAAAAGTGGACAGGTGAGAGACTGAGGTATGCATCATTTGCATAAAATCCAAAGACAATGGAGAAGTGCAGAATACAGGTAGACCTTCATATCTGCAGGTCTATAATGATGTGAAGCATACATAAACAGAATAATTTTGGATATAATAGCTGGAGTTACTATAGGCACTGGAAAATTATGAAGCAGAGATAGAAAGATATTTCTTTTATAAATTTTAGTACTTAAAGCTTTGATCCACATACTTAACAGAGTATGAAATTTAATTTAAATATTAACAGAAGTACACACAGCAATATCAATATTATCTATTCTATTCTATGAGCCATTTAGAGTTCATAAACTATTTAACAAATTGATAGGTTTTATAGGAATAAACTTACCTTCCAAAATTAGTTCTCCCAAGGAATGAAGTTTTAGAATTGACATAGGATTACAGTTTTAGCTCTTTGTTTAAAGTCCTCTGGCCTTCTGTAACATCCTGCTGATTTGTCTATGTAATCAAGTAGAATTTAGTCTTTACTAATTATATCACTGGTGAACTAATGCCACATGGATGCTAGATTACTGGTGGCCTCAATTACATGGAGAACTTTTAAATACTTTTTACGTGCTATTAATAACATTATCGGACTTAGAAAATTATTTTTAGTTATTAATATCCAAATACAAATAAGTATTGTATTACTCTAATAATCGACTTCAGAAGAGCAAAGAATATATTATCTCTGTATGCCATTACCTAAAAAGATTGTCTTAAATTGCTTGCTTATACCCTATATAAAGAAAATAGAAATTTAAAATCAAATGAGCACAAGAGTGTGAAATTGGAAGAAAAGGGCATGATTGATTGAATGCCTTGGCATGAGTAACTGAATTGATTAAATCGTCCCATTTCTCATTTCGAAACCATGAAGATCCCCATCCTGAGTGCTACATTTTTTGGGGGGGGGGTCTGGGACATTAGAACAGCCTCTCCCTAGTGCCTTTCTTACGTCTTTTTTTCATAGTACTGATTTTTTTATCCATAAACACGTAGATACAATTGGAAACACAGTCTCGCCTAATGTTCAACTTGCATCCAGAAGAATCTTCTATTTGTGTATTAATTCCTTTTAAGCCAAAACACTCCACCCTATCATCCTGGATATCGCCTCTTTCCTCTCCATCAATTTCCCAGGAGATGATCAGATTGTCTTATTCTATTTATCCTTCTTGAGGTCTGCCAATACCCGTTCATACAGTTCTCCTGATCTAGAATGCACCATGGATCAATTTGAATGAATAGTTCAATGAGGTCAGTGCAGGGGGCTTTTGTCCAAAGAAAGAAAGCTCCTCAGTATAAAAGACTGCAACTTATGAAAATTCAGAACTCTCATTCTCTTCATTTATAAACATAAAATGCATTTGCATTTATTCTGTGACTGGGAGAACCAAAAAGAGTCTGTGTACTTAGATTTGGTATTAATACATATACCCAGGCATGAAAACTGTTCTACACTGTGTTCTTTGGAGAGAACATCTGACATGAGACAGTCAAAAGTCATTTAGGGATTGACATTGACATAACTTTGCCACCAGCAACTAAAGCAATTACCAGGCCTGGTGTGGGCACAGCTGGAACACCTTGATAAGGCAGAAGTGAGAAACGACACATCATAGGACCTGAATGGTTTCATCAGCACAACACTAAATCAGCACGTATGTCTGTAGCATCCCTCACTCTGTCCATAATAGAATAATCAAACAGAAGAAGAGACTGTTGGCTCTGATTTCTGCTGACAGTCAGAAATGGAAATCAAGTGTTACATGTTACTCTGTCTTTTAAATGTACTTTAGCCAGGATGGTTTCAACAGACTGTCCCATAAACCTCCAAGTACTTTGGGGCAGCAAGACTCATAACAAATAAGCGTCAGACAAGGAGAGTCTAGTTTGTTTGTTTGTTTCATTTCAAAGAGTGATACTGGATACTTCCAGCAACAGCAAACTCCTAAGATAGGATTTAAATTTAGGTGAAATTGCAGTTGACAGGACTTCTTTTATTTTAGGAAGAATATGAGAATTCTTACAAGATTAAAATTTTAAAAAAATTGATAAAGAGCCATTTTGAGACAATTCTATCACACACACACACACACACACACACACACACTCACACACACTTTATCATCTATCTATCTATCTATCAATCATCTATCTATCTATCTATCTATCTATCTATCTATCTATCTAATCTATCACCCACCTATCTGTCTAATCACTTATTTTGGAGGGCAATCTTTATCCCAGACATAGCTATTTACTAAATAGAAGTATAGTAGGTCTCTGCAACTCTCAGCCTGATGGTGTCTACTTTGATTGACAGGTGAGGGATCATCAAATCGTGCCATTACACTGCTGTCTTGTAACTTCCTGCTGTACATTGTCAGATCTAAGACCCTTTTCATCATACTACATAATTTCACTCATCAGCAAAGCTTGTATTCTGCCCATAAACACTGTACTTAGAAGAAATAAAAATGCAAGCTTTGCTAATAAATACTTACACAGGACTCTGGATTTGAATCCAGCATATTCCTATACTGTCGTCTTCATGTGGTAATCGAATTGCTACTATGTTGGAGTGGAATTAGGTTCATATAACAATAGAAAGGGAAGGAGCTAAATGTGTGCCACTTGGAAAAAGTAAGCCGAAACTCCAACATATTTATTTTCAAATTCTAGCTTGTGGATACTATAGAAAATACATATTTGTTTATAACTATAATGATAGAAAATGCATTATCGACTTAAAGTAAATTCACTTTGTCTTGGAAGAGTCCAGACAAAGTGATGGGAGATAAGAGAAATGAAACCATGTTTGAGGGAGTTTAGTAGTCAGCCGGCAACAAGAGAAGCACTCGATCCCCAAGGATCACAAATCTTTCCTCTAATCCCCTTTCCTTCTCTCTGTGAGTTCAAGGAAAAAGGTCAACACAATGTGGCTTTGAGATAGAAGCAAATGATCACAGCTTAAAGAAAAATGACACAGCATTCAAATCGTGCACTCTTCCTGAGTTTTCAGTGCAGCAGTAGACCCTGGCCTCCACCTAAGGCCATAATGGCTCCAACAGTAAGATCAAGGACTCCAGCTTGTCCATCATGTAAATGGCTCCATGCCTCTCTAGCTTACTGCTGACTTTATGGTGGTGCTTGTTTTAGGTAAAACATGGTTCTACATTTAAACTTAGCAATTACTCTCGTTATGTAGGGTCGCTATTACTTTGAAACTGATATAAAAGCAGAGGGATTTGAATCCACATGGTTCCTTGTGAAGGAGAAGGGTGCTCCCTGTGGGGAACAGAGTGTGGAGAGCAGATGTGACACAGAGTTGGCTTACTAGTATCTGTGTACAGAGATAGAAGATGCTCAGCATCATTGAAAAGAACTCTAGTTTACAGCTGTTTCATAAATACTACTAGCAAGAAATAGTCCTACGCTTTAAACCTAGAGGAACAACAACTGTTTAGTGAGATGGAATTTCCCATTTCCCTGGTTTATCATCTCACACTATAGTTATAGATCTGGTTATTATATTGTACCTCATAAATATATGCAGTCATTAAACCTCAAATAACAAAGAATTATCAGAAAGGGAAGTTTTTAATTTACCTCATTGAATGGATTTTTTTTCTTAAGCAGACAAAGGATTTACATAAGACTATAGATGTACTTATTGAAATAAATTATGTTATCATTTTGCTATCATCCATGGGATGATACAGCTGGGTAAATAGATCATATGACTTTTTATATATCAGCTCCCAGGAAGAGTCTAGTTGAGAGAGGTGCTGTTCTATTTTTACTTCCAATTTTAATATACCATATAAAAAGAGGCAGATAACATAGGAAAACCTATACAATTTTATAGGAAAACTCCCATTTTAACATTTTTATTTGATGTTTTACTACATATCATCAAATTCATACTTTAATTTCTCACTGAACTCACATGCTTGGCTCACTGAATAGCAGCTTTTCTGACAGAGGCTGGAAAATGAATGCTTATGAAAAAAATCACTTGTAATGTTTCTGGATGCCTGAAAAAGCCATTGCAGAGCTACATACTTGGTATTTATATCCAAATGCCATCCACAATGTACGTGGTGTTTCTCATGTGCTTATACATGAGTGGTAAAACAGGCTCACACATTGTCAGCATTGTGAAATAAAACATCCAAGGGGCTGTAGCAATGTAAGCATGGAGACCCGAGTTCTGTCTAGCACTCATGCAAACACAGTCAGTTGTGGTGGAGTAGGCTTGTAATCTCCATGCTGGAGATGCAAAAGGCACGATGTGGGGCTGGATGGTACCAACTTAGCCAAACTGGCAAGTTGCCAGTTCTAGGGAGACATCTTGTTTAAAAAAATAATATGGATGGCTCCTGGAAAACAACTGATTGACCTTTGTTCAGTTTCTCCTGGACATACACTTTCAGTATTGTGCCCAGTGAAGAATTTTTTGAATATTAGTTTAAAAACCATTAAGTGGGTCTCTTTCATTTCATGTAGCAATTTTTTAAACAATTCATTAAACTGGCAACTTCCAAATTCCTATCCAGAATAAAACATGGTGGTTATGGTCATCACCGTTGTCTATGAGCATCTAAGACAGTACCGCAGCTCATGTCCTTTGAAGAGATGGTTCTCATGACTATAATATTGACTATAGAAATCTAAGGAGAAGCTCTCCTGCCTGTCAGTCACTTACATTGAAGGTTGGGAGCTGGTTAGGCCAGGTTTATTGGCTGTAAAAGTATCCATCCCTAAGGAAGACTTAACTGCACTCACATCCTTAATGGAGCACCTGTTGGTCACACTGCCAATTTAGTCTCGTTTTGTGAATTCTAAGAGAGTGCTAAACTACTGGAGGTGGTAACAACAAACCAGGCAACCACAACCTTTCTCCTCTCTGAAGTGAAAGCTGCCCCACTTGCAAATAGGTTGCTAAAGACCTTTTAGTAGGTAGGTATCTTTTACCAATTGCCAATTAGCAAATTGGATCAGTGTCTAAATGTAGGAATTAATGTGTGTTTGGTTTGCTTTCCTTTCTTTTTAAAAGCATTTGTAATGCTTTGGGGGCTTCTAACATTTCATACTCCTTTAATTTACTGGGCTGAGGTATGTGCCAATAAGAGTTGTACTCACTTTCCCCGTCACCATGGCCGTGTTTGTTCTAGGGACTCACAGGATATTTTTTTCAACTGCCTCACTTGACCCACTCCTGCCCCTCCCACAGGCCTACTAAGCTTCTCTCTCACAGCTCCAGGGAAACTCAATGATGAACAAAGGTTTCACACCATACGTGTGCGCATGTACCAACAGTGTCCTGGGCGCCTCCTCAGTGGTAGAGAATTCTCATCACTTCCGTGACCTTCTCACATGTTTTGCATGTCTTTCTGGTACCTGATACCCCTGCATCTCTGAGATGCTTTTCTACATTTCATATGTAAGGAGCTAGGGATAGTTCTAAAATCAAAACATCTCATTCTGACTTGCAATTGATCACAAATAAAGGATACTTCAATTCTGAGATGTTGGCAGATGGTTTGAAATTATCTGTGCTTATTGCTTTGCCCGCTGGGCTGACACACACCAGATTTTCTTTCCAGGACCTGAAAATGGACCTTGGGATATAGCACTAGAAAATGATACTTCGAAGTCCATTTACACTCATGTATAAGAAACAGTTGTGAGACTTTGTTTTTATCTTATCTTCAGAGTCCTTTCTTCACAAAGAGTGATTGTCCACAAACCCTCCCCAGATGTCAGAGGAACATCCTGGCGGGGGAACTGGGGAGCAGAAAATTTAAGAGCCGAATATCAAAGAGGACTGTTTGAAACAATGTCTCCTGGACACAAGACCTTTACACTCAGAAACTCCAGGCACCTGCCATGGTCTGTATGAACCTGCACAAGGTCATGGGCTTTGGCATTAAAGAATGGATGGGTGAGGTACTCAGGGAGTCCACCCTTAGCTGAGGAGCTACTGATAGCTGATGACTTCTAGGGAAGGCACTCAGTTCTCTTCACCTCTGGTCCTGATAAACTGACCATGGTCCAGTAATGATCCTACATCCACATGAATGTGGACAGCACTAACCAGACTCAATGAGAGACAGAGAGCAAGCAAAACAGGAACGTGAGGATAGGAGAGGAATATTGCAGTGGTCGAGGGCTTGAGGGAATTAGAGAGAGAAAGTCAGAAGGGTTATAATCAAAATTCATTGTATTAATATGTGAAATTCTCAATAAGTAAATAAAACGAGTGAAAAGGCAATCTCACAAAGCAGTGGTTGTCTTTTCTAATACAATTAGAAAAGATCATGCCATGTGGCAGGCCTCATAGAAAAAGACAAGGCAGTAACAATGCAGAATGCTCATGATCTTACAAAGAAAGCAAAGTATAAGTGGACAAATGAAGACTTCTTTTATTTAAACAGGAAAAAAATTACCAGCTTCTTATTACTACCCTGATCTTGGAATGAATAACACTTTTCCAGCCATCTGTATATTTCCAGGTGGTCAATCAAACTAGCTAGATTCTGTTCTTACACTGTCAGTAAAAAATAACACCTTGAACTTCTCATATTTAAAGAACAAGAAGTTCTTGTACCAGTGCTTAGTAGGTCAGAAACCTACAATCAGGTAGGAGGCAGGGCCATACTCCCTCCCCAGGTGCTAGTATGGACTTCTTTTCTTTCCTAGTTATTACAGGCTGCACAAAGCCTTTTTCTTGTGACTGTATCACTTTAGCCCCTCCCCCCAGAGTCAGTCATACTATACTATACCATACGATACTATTCTCTCTCTCTCTCTCTCTCTCTCTCTCTCTCTCTCTCTCTCTCTTTCTCTCTGTCTTTCTCTGTCTCCTGTTCATGTTTGCTCTATTGTTATGTATTGTAATACTAAATTCTATGCCACACAATGTCTAGGCTTAAGAGTGACTTCTCATGTTTACAAGCTTTTGTTGTGCAAACCTTGCTTTTTTGTTTTTTTTTTTAATTTAAAACGATTGGTTAAATAAAATTGGCTACAGTCAATTACTGGAGGGATTAGAGGTTGGTGGCTTTGGAGTGACCTGATTGGAGGAGGAGAGACCAGGGGAGAAAGAAGAAGATTTGATAAGGAGGAGTGGAACCATGAGCACATGGTCAGAAGAAAATGAAGTATCTGGGGTACACTGCTGGGGAGATAGCCAGGCCTGCAGTTAGAAGAGAAGAATAATGGTCACCCCCAGTAATTTTCAAAGCCAAATAAAATAACCATAGTCTGAGTCTCATTTATTTATAAGCTAGTCTGGGCTAAGCTTAAGTTGTTTGTACTACAGTCTCAATTGACAGCTTGTACCCATTGCACTCTTATAAGAACTCTTGTTATTAGATTCAGATCCTGTGTAGACAACCCAGGATGATGACATGTCAGAATTCTTAATTATACTTGTGAGCCCCAATTTCCAGAGGAGGTCACATTTCAGAGATCTCAAAGGTTGGGTCTTCATAAACTTGTGAATGTGATCTCTGTAGATCCCAAAGAATATTTTCTATTTTTCCTATAATCTCTCCTATCGATTTTTACTGTACTCAAAGGTCTCCACAGACCAGAAGCCTAGGTGGGAGAAGTTTACACGAATGGGCACACGTAAACACAAGGAAGTTTCTTGTTTAACTTACCAAACAATTAAATGCTGCTTTTTAATGATGATTTGAGTAGTGTGACTAAATTATCTGACATTTCTAATGTTCTCAAAGGGAAGTTACGTTATCATAAATCATTCAAATAAATATGGATAAATAATTTAAGGCAGGTTTCTACAGTTAAATTTACAGAGTTAAAGGTCAATAGTCAGCAGAAACCATGGTGTGCAGGTGCTTTCTACAGGGTCAGAGTTCTCTGGAAAGTGATCTAGGGCGTGGTGGGTGCTCTAATGTGGAGATAAGGATGCTGAGGTGACTCTGACAAGCTCATATAACATGAGAGGATTACTGAGTTTCTCACTCAGTTTGAAAGAAAAATAGAAGCATGTTCAGATAAGTATAATCTTGTGGTAGCTTATTTCTATGTTTGGAGGTGATATATTACATTGTTTGTAATTTTCTCATTTCTTTTGTTGTTTGTTTTTTGAGATGTGGCAGCCTTGATCTCATGGGCCTACTGACTCAATCGCTTGAGTCCAGGAATTGTAAAAGTGTCCCTGAATGCTGTTGCATTCTCCTATGAATCAAATCTACCAGATTTCATACCGTCAAAGTCATTTTTATTATCATAAGCGTGACCCTGAAATATTTACTAGTCTATGAGGAAGCACTAGGCTAGATACTATATATGAAGATTCTGGCTTTGTGAAGGGGGACTGGGATGAGGGACAATATTAGAAATGTAAGTATATAAAATAATTTAAGAAATTAAGCAACTGTGTAATCATAAAAAGCAATGGAAGAAACGTCAAAGTGTACAGCTAAGTGAAAGAAGCCAATCTGGAATGTTCAACCAAGTATGATTCCAACTTTACAATGAGATATTTATTTGCTGTTACAATGGCAGCTACATGCTCCAAATCAGAGAATAGATGGCATCAAGAGTCAACTCTAATGTAAAGTCTGGACATTAAATAAGGTCTGTTACGGGGTCTCCAGGACATCCTACAGTGTGCCATGTTGCTGAGCTGGAATGCTCAGCAGGTTAGGAGCATGTCACGTAGTTTTGAGTTATGACCTCTTCAGGTTCGTGTGATACTATTAAGAAATCACAGCAATGTAAGTCTAGGCATGATGTCATAAAGTTTCATTGAGAGAATACAAGTTCTGTAAAAAAATGAAAGATGACAAATATTAGGTGAGCTCATGGTCTTCTATTTTTGAATATGAAGGAACTGAGATTATGTTCATCATATTTTTTACCTGATTATAATCTTGTTCTGTCTAGAAATAGAACAGAAAGAGAGAATTCCATCTTATCTGAACCACATCAATGAAATATGGGATAAGGTGCATTGGTGAGAAGCTGGCTGAAGACCATTTCATTCATTCAGTGAAGTCTGAAAACCTCCTAGTAATGTACACTCAAGTCCAGTTCTGCTAATAGCTGTGAATGACTTTATCTCTATGTGTAATTATTAAATAATAAGCAGCGTATTTCTCTAACTTCAGTACAGAGAAGACAGAAGACTAACATAGGAAGATAGTCCCTTGAAGACCTAACTGAACGAACTACCTAGAAAATACTTCTGATACCAAAAATTCTTTTTTTCTCTCCCAAACCCCTTAAAGCAGCTGTAAGCTTAGCTTACACTATAGTGGAAGGCACTATAGCTGGTTATTTTTTCTTTTCCACATGGCTTAGTTCACTGCATACATCTGGCTTTAACTGGGGGATCAAGTGCTGGAAAAAATTTTTTTTCCTGATTGCAAGTTTTTAGAGAAAAATAAAAACCTCAAAATGTTTTATAACAATTAATTCCAGATGATTTTATAAGTCAAACATCTCTCCTTTAACCAAGAAGTTTTTGATAAGTTCTGCAGTCTGTGGCTATCTTTGTATCTAAGGGTTTTGGTATTCTTAGTCTTGAAACTGTATCTGCAATGAATTCCAAATTCTTTCTTTACTGTTAAAAGTCCGAGATAGATGCTTATCCATGCCAAATGTTTCAAACAGCCCAATAAAGTTTGGCTAGAGAAGCAAACCACTGGAAATCAGTAGCGATACAATCAAGGGCTGACTGGGAAGGTAGAGATCTTTTCTGAGGACACATTTACCCATGAGCCAAAGATGCCAATGTCAGTGTGTTGGCAGGGGACCATGCTATTCAGATAATCTACTGAAGGTCCTTAATTTAAAATGGAGAGACATCTTGATAAACCAGTGGAAACTTAGGAACATACAAAGTCCAGAATGCATTTAATATACCTAGCCTTCTGACCATCATAGTTCAACCGACTCCATCTATAACAATATAACAAGCACATATATATATATATATATATATGTATATATATATATATATATATATAGTCCATCAAAATCATCTAACTCAAAGTCCATTTTTCTTTAAAGTATTTAATATTCTATGCAGTTTATGAATCTTAAAAACTGCCAGCACTGTGCTCCCTCTAGAATATCATTAGATTATCCTGTAGTCATTTGGTGACTGGGCACTGTGATGTGTAGCTGCTAGCCAGCAACACACAGAGCATGTGGTTGAAAAAGATAAAATAAAAATGCAAAATGTTTTCTACTGATGTCCTGTCATTTTGCTGGCCAAATCATCATAAATTGGAAATGCATGTATCTCTTTGTTAGCAAGGTATAGTCTATATAACAGTTTTTTTGTGATAACAATATCAAACAAGTATTAAGAAATATAGAAAGTTTCTGATTATCCCAGCACTGAGGTTTAAGTGAATATCCCTTGATCTCAGGAATTGGAGAGGAGCCTGTGTGATATAGCTGACCCGCATTTCTAAATAGGGTCAAAAGAAATTAGAAAGTCCCTTATTCAGCATATCATGTAACATAAATACAACCTACATCATATAGCACACTATGCACAGTGAATTATAGGTATAAGTTCATCTATTACAAAAGCACCTTCACACATAAAGACACAAGTGAGATCATTTTTTTAATTGCTAATCACTGTGGATGCCCCATAGATATCATCTGTGCCATTGAGAATTTACCTGTGTTGAGTTTACGTATCTTGCTTTTCATCATAAGCAAATGTAGCAAATATTTGTATTTTTATTTAAATTTATACCTGGAATAAATTCTTTTTGTATTTAATTTTTAATGTGCATAAGATCTGTATTTCTGTAATTTTTCTTCCCTTTTGAGATTATGATTATATCATTTCTCCGTTCACTTTCCTCTCTCCAAATGCTCCCTGTTAGTCCACCGACTCGCTTTCAAATCCATGGCTTCTTTTTTCATCAATTGTTATTACACGCATACTTATACATATTTATTCCTAAAAAGAACCAGCTCAGTATGTATAATGTTACATTTACAATTGAGGGTTGACAATTTAGCATAGTGTAATAAGTTGGTGTGACCTTCTGTGGGCAAGACTATTTCTCTTACTTCGGTTTCCTTGCTTGCTTGTAGTTCATTGGGTAGGACAGAAACCTCATGGGCTTTTTCCTATCTGTCTGGGATAAATTCTTAAACGCAGAATTCCTAAGACAAAAGGAGGATATGTCCATGCACATGTTGGCTCTACTTCTGCAGCTGAGTAGGAATCTGAAATTAGTGAAGCTGTTTTCCCCCCAGAGAGTACGTGTTAGTTAGCTAAATGTTTTAAGATACAGGTAATATAGCAGGTGAAACCTTGAATCATTATTGCTATATGACTTCTTCCATAACTTGAGAAGACTTACAAAGTACAGGCTTCTTATTTGGGGTATTTACTATTACCTAAACCCCATGAAAAGGAAGCTTCTTGGAAAGTGATTGAGTGTAGGGAGCAGTAGCTCATGGGAACACAGTTCTTCGAAGTGGTTTAAGAGTGATGTAGTGACAGTTGATGTGGGCATTTTCCTTCCTTATCTCTGTCACATACCAGCGTTTCTCTGGGAATCCACCCTTACCCGTGACTATTGCCATGATGACATAGCCAGGGAAATACTTTGACTTCTAACAATGGACTTCTGATGACAAGTATGTACACCTGTGCTCACCTTAAACTATAGAAACAAAAGGATACTAGGGAGTCCCTCATACTTTTTCTGCCTACAGCTACATTTATGTGTCTCTTAAAAGCATGATTCAAAAAATTAAAAATACACAGTATACGGTTAAGTCTTATGAACTCTAGATTTTGGGAATTGTCCCCTTAACTAATTATGTCAAAATTGTTTTCACGGAGTTTAAAACACATATCCTAAAATAATAGTCACGTGCGAATGTTTACTTAAACAATATTTCTTTGATAGATATGTAGCATGAATCAATGTTCCCTCAATGTCTGATGAGATTCTGACATCACTGCACACTCAAGGCGAAATCCTAGAAGGTGGAAGAGAAATGATTGACATTTCCTTCAGGATCCTCACATTACTGTCTCCTCTATATTCCCTTCAAGATATCCACGTTATTGTCTCCTATACTTCTAGAATTTTGGAAGAGAACGCTTCAATGTTGGCTGTGTGATATATACATATATATTCACAGGGTACCTGAACCCTGGATTTTGTACATTTGACTTATTGAGCTATCATTTAAGCCTTGATAACACCTTTTAAAGCATTTTTCTCTGTAACCTCTATTAAATATAGAAGGACAAATTTCAATAGATAATTTTATGTAGGGGAAATGTGAAATAATGTTAAATTCTACATACCTTCTATCTTGGCAAAAATTGTCTATAGACCGCTCTTTTTCCTCATCTAAAAGCTAAGTATTTTCTTTTCATTACTTTCCAAAAAAGGATATGATAAAGCCCTGTTAATCAAGTCAACTGGGATCTTTATATATGGATTATATAGAGTCCGGTCTGTTTTAGGAGACTGCTGACTGAGAAGAACTATAATGAGATTCAAAACACTCTCTAAGAGACCTCTATTAGTGGATCTTGGAAATTGACACGTTTATTTTTTAAAAAAGAATCTAGTCTCCTGTGGAAATTCAATTGTCAAACAGTTTATTAAGAGTTCTACCAAAAGCACCAAGTTCAGGAATATGTGAGATTCCAGTTCAAAGCAATTCCAGAGTATGACTCAATCCTAATGGAGCTTCATTCTCTATCTCAACATGATACATGCTCTATGTATTTACGTGATCAGGAAAAACTATCACAAGTAGCAGAAAATGTTCATGGCCTAGTTTTCTATTGCATTCCATCAATTTCTGAGCTGCTTGAAGACAGCCATTTTATCTAACATGCTCAGAAAATACAGTATTTTCTGAGTAAACACTTGCTAATGCCTGGATAAATGAAACATTCCAAGCTAATTCATTCCTCTATTTCAGTGATTTTTCAAGCCTGGTTGATCATTAGAATCATTGTATTATCACTGAAAATAGTGATAACATCTTTTGACTTCACAAAAGATTCTGAAGCTTCGTTGACTGTTCAGGGCATTGTATGGCATACTGGTTTTGTTTTGTTACAAATCTCAGTTTGGTTCTAGTTCTCCCAACATTATAGGGTATACTTAGAAAATATTCCTAAAAGCTATCAATGTGTAGATATTAAGAGTTATAAGTTAAAAAGAAATTGCTGGTTAGTGATGCACTACATATAGAAACATATTTAAATAACTATTGTAACTTCAAAATAAACTTTAAATGAAGAAATATTACATTATCTCATTTTCTTTCTTGCTCCTCTTTCCCCAACCTCTACCAGAAATAGTAATAGCCTTCAATGATAAAAGAGGAGCCTGAATGACCAACTCTGAGGAAGAATGTTAAACGCCATGGATCACTCTGGCTACTTAAGATTTTGTGAATGACAGAGGACTTGAGAAGAAGTAAAGAAGAGTAAATAAAAACAAAACAACACCCCCCCCCCAAAAAAAAACCAAGAAGCAGCCTGGGGCCACAGAGCAGAAGCAGAGTTGGGTGGATGACTTCTGCTCACAAATGGTAATGTCCGGCCTATAAGGGTATTGATGTGAACAGCTTTGGGGACTCTCAAAATTTCAAACCATTTAGTAGGGTGAAAAAAGAAAAGCCCAAATGTAGCTCCTTAACGTGGCTACTGTCACTGACATGTAAGTAGCCCAGATATGATTCATAAAGTCTCTCAGTTTAACACTCTAGGAAAGGCTCTTCAAAAGCGGTTCATTATAAAATATTCTTGTAAAATATTATAAAATATAATAGCCAATGTGAAAAAGGTCTATGCCATTGTCTGATGAAAATGGATAGAATCTCTAATTAAAACTGTTAAACCCACCCCACAAATTTTTAATGAGCATATTGTTAAGACACTCAAAATGTGTTGAGGATAGAGCATACTTACGTACAGTTTCCCAACACACAACACTAACACCACTCTACTACATTGCTTGAGAGAATCACTGCATTCTAGCTGTGGTATTTTGAATTAAAATGGTCCACAGGCTTAAAAGCAGGGAAACTATTGGAGGTATGGCCTTGTTGGAGGAGGTGTGGTCTTGGAGTAGGTGTGGCTTTGTTGGAGTAGATATGGAGAGCATGTGTCACTAAGGCTAGGTTTTAAATGTTCATGCCAGGCTAAGTATGACTGCTCTTCCCACTTCCCGCTGAGCTAGATGTAGAACTTTCAGCTTCTTCTCTATCACAGTGTCTGCCTGAATGACATCATGTTTCCTTTCATGATGATAATGGACTAAACCTCTGAACTGTAAGCCAGCCCCAGTTGAATGTTGTCTTTTATAAGAGTTGCCTTGGTCATGGTGTCTCTTCAGAGCAAGAAAATCCAAACTAAGACACTAGCCTTCCCTGAAGCTTTGAAGCAAACCTAGGTCCCAGGTCCTAGCATGTAAATAAGAATAAGAATAACAATAAGAGGAGGAGAGAAAGGATAGGAAGACAAGAAAACAATAGGGAGGAGAATGAGTTCATATAACAAGTGACAAGCTCTCTGCGTCCCAGCTCATACCTCATTCCTCCACTACCCTCTCATGTGGGTCTGTGTGTTTGCTATATTGCAGATGAGCATGTGTGCCTTAGATCAGGTATAGGTTCTTGCAGCTGGTTTGCTGTCGAATGCCACACATATCACTTACAGAAGATCTGAAGCCCCGTATTCCCTCCTTGAAGCCCAACCCTTGCTCTGGAAGGAGAAAAAAAAATCTCTCTTTCCATGCATCTTGAGTAAGTCATAGCTGTCACAGAACCCAACAGCCTGCTAATGCTTCATTTGAAAAGGATAAACACTATCAGCACTTGTCAATTTTCTTCCAAGGAGCTCAATGTAAACGGATGTGGTCCCCTAGAAGCCTGTCTTTCAGAGTACAAGAGTCCAGAGAGTATGGCTAGATTTACATTCTCCTGCAGTATCCCTCACCTGGAGTCCAGATCCAGAGACAGAGCTAAGACAGAAGAGCTTCCCGGAGGTGAATCCAAAAATGTAAATTGTATGCAAAGACTACAAAATGTGAACAGATTGAAGAAACAGATTGGCTCTCAAGGACAAAGCTTGCGTTTATATATCTTTCGTGAATCATAGGACCCTGGTTTTATAAAACTAAGCAAACTAAATCTTAACTCTCTACCTTTCTACAACTGCCTTCTTATTTTTCCATCCTATATATATCTCCAGAGGGGACAGTAAACAGGTTAACCCTTCAGTCACAGGCACTCCATAATAAATAGCACACATATACGAACTCATAATCCATGGACCTTCTCTAAGAAGTTACATGTCTGCATACCTAATCCAATAGGTCAGTAAGATGGAAACATGAATGAGGGAGAAAGCCAAGGGCTGAAGAATCAGTTTGGTAAATTGCCTTGTAAGTCATTTAAAAGCTTTTTTTACTCTTCAAAAATGTCTTTAAAAAAGAATTTTTAACTCAGAATTTTTAATTTTTTGCTTCTAAAAATGGTTAGTTTAATATTTCCCTTTAAGATTTTATTTAGAAATATAAAAGTGTGTGCAATACATCCAAAAGGTAAAATAGTAATAATAATAATGCTCAAAATTTATTAATAATTATATTTTATTACTTAAATAAATCTATTATAATTAATACTAACTGCAAATCATTATTAAATTAAATAATTTATTATTATTACTATTATTATTTACTTTCCTTTTTTTAAAAATGCATAAGCAACGCTGTGCTGACTTTAGGGGCAACAGAGTCCTTTTTAATGTATCTAACATACAATTAGTGAGTGTGCCCTGGCCCTAGCTATACCCTTGTTTATTCAGCATTAATGGATAATAATGTGCAAAGGTAAAATGTTCTAATTGACCAGCTCTGACCCCAATGCCATTCTCAAGGAATAAGGCCATCGTTTGGCATGTGAAAGATTCATTGCCATTAAAAGATACCTAATTAATAGATTATATACATGTGGGCCAATTTACACACTCACGTTCACCCTTTTATATGAAACAAAGTCTTATGAAATTAACATATATCTTTCAGATTTAACTGCAGATTTTATCAAAAACCCTGACTTTGTGTGTGTGTGTGTGTGTGTGTGTGTGCATCATCTCACCCTCTAATCTAGGTGATTTGTTAGCATTCACATAGATTTTTAAGGTAGGTTTCACATCCTTCCCCCGTGCGTAATTTCCTTGATACAGAATTTTCACAACCTTGGTTGTAAAATATGTTTAAACATAGAACATTTTTGTATGCTTGTAACTGGGATCCATCATTCACTGACATTCACCAAGAGGCTATATTTAAACCTTTCCACCACCTTCCCTTATCAAAGGAGCAGTTTGGCATTTGGTATTTGGAGACAGCTATAAAGTAGCACCATCTGGACCACTCTGTTTCAAGAGGGACATCAATTTTTACCCTTGCTGGATCCTGAAGGAATACTCTGGCCAAACTCAGCATAAGCATGAGTCTGCTATAATTCAGTCATCCTTCTATGGCCCAGGGTATTTATATATTTGGGTAAAAAAGAAAACTACTGTAAGATAGATATTCAAACTCAGAAGCATGAGACTTTCATCTTACCTTGTCTGATAAAATACCTGGCGTTGGTGGTTTCTTAATTTCTCTACTGAATATCCAAATTTAAAGAGTTATCTTGAGACTCAGTTCAGTTGGACACTAAAAGTATCCTTGTATTGGGGGAGAAAATATAGTTCCCAAACCTGACACATGCTCCCTATGTAGAAACTAGAGGCATTTCAAAAATGGAAATTACAGGTTGGCTGTTTTTTCTTTTTAAAAAAGTAATTACTAAAATCTAATCATCTGGTGGATCAGGACATCACATAATGACAAGGAGAGAAAAATGGCACATTTCAGCAAAGCAACAGACCATTCAACAGGGGAAGGGAACACACAATTGGAAATAATGATACAGAGAAAGGTAGCAATTGGCCCTTATCTCCTGCAAACGTACAAACTGATTAAAAGGGAAGTAAGTGCTGAGCAAACGAGATCCCACACTGACGGCATACTCCTTTCTACCTTGGGGAGTTGCTAAACATTGGAATCACAACACAAGCATCATTAATAGTAGAGAAAAAGAAAACAAATGAACATGTGGTTTCTTTTAATTTATAAGATTTCCTTCAGGAATCTATGGAGCTTTATTCATCCTAGGATTGCACAGGCCTTATGACAGATAAGTTTATACCTGGTATTAGTAACTAAGTGACCCACAGGGAAGATTGTGGGGCCCAAGGGAGGAAAATTTAGATAGGTGAACTACTGACCTCACTCATCACATTCCCAAAACTGTGTAAACAGTGTCTGTTTCTCTCACCAAAAGCCACTATTTTAAATGAACATACTAATAACTTTCAATGTCTATTCCTAAATAAATAGTTCAGTGTCTCCCCCAATGTAATTGAATATTATGGGTGGCATATAAAGCAATATAAATGTTACACTTTTAAAAGTAGGTTATTTCAAACCAAATTTAAGTAATTTAACTGCTTCAAGAAAAATCACTTCATTTGGCAGATGTATTTTTATACCAATAATCAAATGTTCTAGCATGACACATAAGATGTGATATTCAGGTTCTTATACATCCTAGATCAAAACTTTCATATTGTTGAAAATTAATTATTGAAAACATGGTACCATGCATGCCTGTTCTCTAAGGATTTCAGTATGGAGTAGGGAAAGGAAAAATCACTAGCTAGGTTTAAGCCCAAATTCACCTAGAAGTGGGCAGAGATGATGAAAGGTCTGTCTGCCCTAAGGCTACATACAAGAGGAAGGGAGGAAGTTGTCCACTCAACACATGATGTTTACCTCCAGTGGAGAGAAATGAAATTACCTCAGGAGTGTGAATAATAGTCAATATCACTTGAAACCTAATCTTCAGTCTGAATTTGGTTGCAGGCTCCTGTCTTGATCTGTGAGATCATAGATGTATGTGGAGTCCTGAGTACGTGTTGGCAGAGGAATAGATGGTGTAATGGAACTGGATGGAAGGCAAGCTTGTCATAGAGAGCTGTTGAGTAGCATCATTGTTGACTGGCACACATTAGCATGCCAGTATAAAAGGGAGCAATATAAACTAGGACTGGGCTCAGAGTTGGAATCCCAACTCCTTTGAATGAGTTCAAGGTTAGTTATGGGTACATAGTGTATTTGAAACTAGCCTGGCTACATATCTGTAGCCTGCCTAAAAAGCAATCAACAAACAAACATGAAAATCATTAACAAGGAATCACCCCTGACAAACATTAATGGATTAATCAACACTTGAAAATACAATGAAATATTTCCATAACATTGTTAAATTATACAAGCAGGAAGGCCTAACATGCCATTTCATTTCTTGCCAACTATTTGTGTGAAACCATTAACTCCGATTTCAAATGACAAATCTGTTACATTTTCTAGGGTTTTTTCTTTACTGAAACTAGATTTTATTCTGGTGATTGTGGTAGTTACCTTGTTTCCCTCCATTAAGATGAAATTTATCATTCAGACAATGTATTTCTGCTGCTGCTGCTGCTGCTGCACAAAGGCATCTCCTGGGAGCATTTAGGAGTTCCCATGAGCAGGACCCGTGCTGTGGGGTTCTGGCTTGATTGGCCTAGAATGGTGTAGAGCCATATATCTGTTTCTTCACGGTTCCCCAGGTGAAGGTAATCTTGAGAACCATTGATTTCATCCTTGATTTGCAGTTTATGAACAAGTTTGTGCCAGGGCAGAACCAGGAAACTACCCAGAGTGAGAGGAAGAGCCGGATCTCGGCTCATCCTCAGATGTACTGCCTCTCTGTGTGGGGATAGAGGGTATCTGAGGTAGCAGAGTTCATGGTTAAAAAGCCTGAACCAAGATCTGAGATTCTGACATGGCTCTCTCTAGTGGTTGCACCTGCTCATCCAGGTATCTGCAGGCAGGATGTCCACATCACAAGGAAATCAAATTTGCAGGAAGTTATAACAGTGCCATTTTAGTCGCTGGTTGCGGCATCCTCCTAAGCTGGCCCACACCACTGACTTTCCTGAAGCTCAGCATTCCTAGAAATATATGTGGTTCCTTACATTTCATCAAATCTGTTTTTCGCTAGAGGAGATAACAGAGAAAAATGATTCATAAAGCAAAATGGTCAGAACCATGTCTACCTAAAATAACTAGATGAAAAAGAAAGGAATATGTCAACTCTACATTTTATGCAGATTTGATAAAAACAAGTCAAAATTTACTTTCTTCATTTAAACAATTACTCTCTGAATATACACTAGGGTGATATAGAAAAATGTTTACTTTTCACTATTAAAGCAAAGTTGGGTAGACATTCTTGGATTTCCACATGTATATTGACATTCAGAAAATGAACAATGTTCTAGGTTTTGTGGAAATTTTGCTTCTGCATTTAAGCCTATTTTATGAATGCACACATTTCAAGGAAGTCATAAGGCTAGAACATATGCTAACCTACAACCAGTGAAGACATCACATTGGAGAATACACAAAAGCAGTTCCTCAAAAACGGTGTTGTGAAGGGAAAGACAGTGATCTATGAATGTGGCCACAAAGAAGCACTTATGCACCTCTTCTACAATTTAGCACTGAGCTAAAGATACTGAAGATGCTCTATGTCTCTAACTTATGTTGGAATTGACTAAATGTATAGACCAAAAGTAAGTATAAAGCAATTTGTCTTTTGATAGTATAGTCAGTAGTGTTTGACAGGCTTAGATCCACAACTTCTAATTACAAATATTAAGGGTAGACTTTCTTCTATGTATATGCTTGTCATATGAACCATAGCCATATTAGTATAGCATGAATATTCTAAGCATGTCTTGGTGATAAGCAACAGCTCTTTAATTGGACATAAGGCCCACACAAGAGGAAAACTATGTCTGGTGCTGAAAATGTAACCAAATGCAAAGGACTACTGAAATTGTGTGTCTTGGGGAGAAGCTATAACTGAAACAGCATTATTGCTAACTACATTCTCAATATTTGTCCTTAGACTGAAAGGTAAGCATAGTCCTCACCTGTCATCAAGGGAATGTCTCTTTATAGAAGACATTGACCATTACAGAAAACCACAACACATCAAAGTTCAGAGATGTGACATCTAACCTATTAATACATCTGTAAGAGGACTACTGTACCTACGGTTCAGGTATCATTGAGGAAGAGGAGTTATAAAGAATGTAAGATCAAGAGGATCAAGGCGGTTGCAGAGATTGGATGTCCTGGAAATATTTGAAGGTATACATGTGAAGTCTCATTAACATGGATGACTAAGCAGGAGCTGAACTACACCACTACATACTGATGAGGATTGTAGGAAACATGTGTGTGTGTGTGTATCTTGTATTTCTTGTTTTACAGCCAAGCGCTGTTTAACATTTGTCTTCTTACAATGTTAGAAAATCAACAGATAATCTTCTATCCTATGCCTTGGAAGGATATTCTAGAGCAGTTAGTTAAATATATAGGTAATGTTTCTAACATTAACTTACCAAACCTATCTGGGAAAAATATAAATAAAATGTAGTGTTGAAGACACTTGAGAACTATGACAGTAGAAAATCTGAATCATATGCACTACCCACTTTTCATTTGTGTAAGATAACGTCACCACATGTGGGATCTACTACTGGAGCTTTCGTTGTCTTATATGAAGAAGTATAATGTATGACTTTCAAAAGTATTGACCTTTTGAAAAGGACTATACACAGACATTATTTTACAGAACACTCTGAAATGAAGGCATATTAAAAATATTATATTTTGGAGCTGGAAGGATGTCTCAGTGTTTAGGAACCTGTACTGCTTTTACAGATGAGAACTTGGCTTCCAGCATTGTGTCGATGGATCATATGTACCTGTAACTCAAGTTCTAGAGTATCTAATACCTTTTCTAACATCCATAAGAGTCCATACTCAAATGTGCATATCCATGAAGAGAAACACAATTAAAAATAGCTTGTATATGCTGCATTTTAACCACAGGATGGGGACTGTTTTTATTTTTCTCCCATTAACAATTGAACTTTAGTCTATATAAACATAACTATCCAGAATGTTTTTACTTAAGTGACTGATGCATATGTGCATATGTGGAACTTCAGCTATATTCCTGAATAATTCTGGAGTCCTCAAGAAAGAAAGCCAAGAAAGAAAAATTTTCAAGGCTAAACAGAAGCTAAATTGGTGCAAAAATCTGAATGTTGTCATAAAAAGTGGGGGAATTTGAGTCTCACATTCTTCAGTGGACCTTCCATTCCTTCTGAAAGGCAATCTGCAGCTCATGAATTCCCAGCCAAATGAAAATACACTTCAAGTTATATTTCATTTAGCGACTGGTTCACAAAATGATCTACAGTGCCTTTAAATAGTGGCTCTCATTAAAAAAATAAGTGAGGGAAATGGCAGAGAAAAATAATGTATAAAAGCTGCTCTATGGAACTCGGTGAAGGTGCTGATTTGAAACAACAGTTTCATGTAGTTCAAAATGATATTAATCAGTTATGTAGAATGATGTCTAAAATCCATCTGTCATTTGTTGACACTGTTATGTACCACTAGAAGAATCTCTAGAAAATTAAAAGAAAACAAAAATATGATATACCAATTACAAAATCACTTATAGAATCCATTGTGCCATGAATACAATGAAGGCTTGTTAAAGTGTACTTTTCTACAATAAATTCATTTGAGAGTTTCAATAAACCTTAGGATGCAAACAAAAAACTTCAAATAAGTGACATCATTATACTAACTGCAGGAAACTAGCCCCCAAAGCTAGGATTCTGTAATTTTAAAGGTAATCATTATTTATTGAAGAAAATTTTAGTATAGCCTATAGTATATTTGTTTAATGAACACTGGGCCATGTATCAGACATAAGTAAAATGCCATACCATTGTTAAACATGATATACCATTGGAAGATGTTAATGCAATGATCTTATTTTTCAAAAGCATTTGACAAATGCTTTATCAGTCTGTGCCACACTGCCTCTGTAGCTACTAAGTATCATGTTCAACCATCAACCACAGGGTCATTCAGTATTTGTGACTCAGGGCAAAAATAATAAATCAGTAGCTGAATGAGGTCAATCATTTCCTCTCTAGGACGAATTGCTAAAATAATGAGCTCAGTAAAGAAAAGCATTCTCTATTTTGTGTGTGAATGTATATAATAACAATCTCACTTCTTTCTTTACCCCTGGCAACTTTAACACTCACAAAAACCAATTTCTTTTTCTCTTTGGTAATTTTCTTTCAACAAAGTATATGAAGAGCCTTATTTCTCCATTATATAAAACCTCAATGTGTATTCTATGTCCTCTCTGAGCCGACAGGGTCATTTTTTTTTAAAGATGCTCAGTTTACTTCAATTTTGTCTCTTGCATCTCCTTGAAAATTCAAGACAAGAACAAAATCCTGCTCTCAGATGTTAGTAGTCTAGGGATAGACCTAAGACAACAAGAAGGGGGTTGAAGATCAGTGAAATCTTGATCATTTCCACAGAAGTAAAAAAGGGAAGCAAAAATACAAGATCATGTGTCTCAATCAGAGAGGTACAACCATGTCTGAAGCATTGCTAGGAAGTAGACTTGACCATGACCAATGTCCATGACCAATGGCTATAAGTGGTTTTTTATCCCTGGCTATAAGTGATGGTACTAAGAAGGAGAATCTAATCTAAAGTCACTAGGGGCCTTTCATGGAGAGGGGGACCAAATGTATCATGCTAAGGTCTTTGGGGAGTTTGTTACAGCCAGACTATTGATTCTGGGTGCCAAAACCGTGCAAGACAAATCCAGTAAGGCAGTAAGTGATCTGGAATAGTGAATCAGATAAATTCACAGTAAGAAAACCTGATGATTGGAGGAAGTGAATTTAAAGTGCACAGGTAGAGGAATCAAAAATGGAAGGAAGTTCAGTTACCAAGATATGAAAACACATTAAGTCCCCTTTATGGCCACAAGGAAACAGTCCTCATGTTCCCCTCTCAGCATTCAGTCTGTCCCTGAACCCCCATATTCCCTGAGCATAATCTTCCCTACATAAATCTCATCTTCTGCCCTGAACTCTTGATGTCCCTCCTTTAATAGCTGAGAAAATTCACGTTTGTCTGTCATGTACCAAAGACATTTCCTCATATGTTTTATACTGCCTACAAACAGTAATCTCATTTAAGATCTATGTGTGGCTAGACTATTCATGGTAAATAGTTTAATTAATATTTATGTGCTTGTACACAAGCATATAGTGTAATAAATATGGAAGAATCATCCATACACTAAAAATTGTCCTGGAAACAACATAAGAGCTTCTTAACCTTGAAATATAAAAGCACTCAGGACACAGAAAACACAAATTTGCATATGTGTAGACATTTAATTAACCCAGTTTTAAGCTTTCATACATGATATTTAAAGTTAGGTTAGCCTATTAACTTTAAATAGATAGTTTAAAAAATTCGAAGGCCATATCTTGATAATCCCATTAATGTCACAGAGAATCTATGAGTCCATGGGTCTCCAGGGCAATTGAATGCTTTTTAATGGGAATGCCACATGTACTTTTGTTGACAGGGCACTAGCATCAACCCTGTGCTTTATCATAAATTCCATCACAATGTCAAGGCGACTCCTACTTTCATTTTCAATAACAGGTTTCATTGTGGGTTTGTTTTTCTTATGTGAAATAATAAGCAACCCAAACTCCTGATTACATCCCTATGCGTGACTGGCATCTCAGTATAGAAAAAGGCTGCAGTATAGATTCTGCTTGGATACAAAATTGGGATACATAGCTATCGCAACGTTGTGAATGCATTAGTAAAGCAAGTAGTCAATAAAATAGTAACCATAGTTTACTATGGGGGAGGGAAATAAACTCAAAGACTTAAAAGACTCCCTGATTAAAGTAAGGGTTTTCATTTAAAAATTTAATAAGCAAAATTGCAGAGAGACATATGGTCAATAGAGCATGTTATAATCAGGTCGTACATACATCCTTGTTAAAAGATATTTTATATTTATTTAATGTGTGTGTGTGCGCACATGTGTATTTCTGTGTCTCTGTGTGTGTATATGTGTATTTATTTCTGTGCGTGTGTGTATATGTGTATGCCTGTGTGTCTGTGTTGTGTGTCTGTATACGTTCCTGTCCTTTGTATGTATATGTCTATGTGTGTGTGTCAGTGTATGTATCTGTATCTCTCTGTCTCTCTGTCTCTCTGTCTCTCTGTCTCTCTGTCTCTCTCTGTGTGTGTGTGTGTGTGTGTGTGTGTGTGTGTGTGTGCATGCAAGCTATAGTACCCCTGTGACAGTCAGAGGAAAGCTTTCAGGAGTTGGTCTCTCCATGTATCATAAGAGCTCTGGGCAGTCAAGCCCCTGAGCCATCAATTGGCTCTTTTGACTTCTTATTCTTATTAGTTTTTTCTTATGTGAGCATAAGGCATCAATGTTGAAGGGATTTCTGGAGATAGAAACCATTATAAACAAAATTGCTAAGATAATCTAGTTTAAAGTACCTCTTTGGCTGGTCTACAAATAATTCACATTTCTTTCAATGTGCAAAACATCTCTTTATAAAGGATAGAAACAAAAGATAAACTCTAAACATAGTTTCAGGCTACTGTTTCAACAAACTTTAGTATAGCCAAGTGAGTGAATTCAGGTTAATGCGCAGTGGGATTAATTATCTTTAAGAATGAACAAGCAATTAAAAATGCCTCCCAACAGTCATTGTATTGGTAATAAATTTGCAGATGCTCTTAAAACTGACAACTTGTACAAGGTCCCTAACTTTAATTTTCCTTAGATCCTTAATCTTCATCTTTGCCACAATTCTGTGTTAGGGAATAGTAGAAGGATCAGAATATCTTGAATAGTGGGTTTATTTGTCCTTCAAATGCCCAGGATGTATGTACCTCAGTGTGAAGTCAAAGACCTGTCTTGAATGGAGTTGTTTGGATCTCTAGGAGTCATTTTGACCAGCATTAATTTGAAATAAAACACATCATTATTTACTTCCCACCAATGATCTGAGAATTCAGAATCCCTGTGAAGAGGGTAGTAACTGATGCCTTCTATGTTGTAAACAGACACCTCTGAATGGCCTTGTTAGTTTCCTCAGACAGTGAAGACTGCAGCAAGGAAATTCAGGGCATTGGAAAGCACAGCAGAGCACGAAGGGGTAAAGTCACATGCACCAGGAGCCATTTTTGCTTCAGCAGGTCCAAGCATGGTGACCAAGGAAAGAACATAGTTCAGGTTCCTAAAATATTCACAAATTTTGTCTCACCCACTGCCAAGAAATGGATCCTTTCAGTGCAGGGTAGATAGCTCTTTCATCTGCAAACCATTCTGTGCTTAGCACATTATGTAACCTTTATTTCAGAATCCACCTACAGCACTCCCAATAAAAGTCTTAAAAAATATTTGTTATGCTTCCGTGTCTATTTAAAAGATTAAGCTCATCATACTTTGGTCCTAAGGGATCATGAAGGAAGGGCAAAAAGAATTCCAGCAGCATTTCAGAGAGTCTTCCCCGGGCTTGCCCACAGGATAGACTCCAGAGCTCAGCACTCCTCAAAAGGAGGCTCAGTTTCACCAGCCTCCCTCTGAACTTTGTGATTCCTGTCCTTCCAATCACTCCTGCTGTGACTCTGTCTGGTAGCCATTGTTTTTCTGCCTTGCTTTGGACTGTTCTCCAGCCAAGTGTCTGGGATTCTGAAAGAGTTTCCACTGGGTGTTTAACCAGAAGGGTCAGTGAATATGGCTACATTCTCTAAGTTCCACCAACCTCATTCATTTGGGAGGAAGAAAGCAGAAGCAAAATGTCATGTTTGAAGCTACCAATTACTTATTTACTTACTCCCGATTACAACAGTAATCTCCATGGACAATCTAAAGAAGCAGAGACCTAAGCCCCACTGGTCTCATCTTACCAATTGATCCTAACTGTTGTTTTTCCTGTTACATTCCATTTCATTTCTCTGTTTTCAAAGAGAGACTTAGAAATTATCCTGTAATTCACCTGCTTACATAATTATAATCGGCTTATTTATTGAAAGAAATTGCAGCAAATATTTTCCTATTCCATTAACCTTACTTAAAGAGTAAATGACTCTTTTTGCATTATGACTTTTATGCAATATTCAGATACAAGTTATTTAAGCAGAATCCATGTTGGGTATTTTAGCTCCTTCTTATGATGCTGTCCCACAAGTGTCCCTTTATAATTATTTCTTTCAGGGCAAAGAAGGGGCTTCAGTCAAAATTGTACATTAAAGTATCAATGACAGAAATCCCATTATTGTAAGTTTGAGATGAACTTACTCAGTATTTAAAAATATATCTAGAAGAAGTATAATGTCCAATAGCTCAGATGGTATAAACTTCCCTTGGTAATGAAATAAATAAGCTTCAAGAATATACAGTGTAGAGTAATTTTAGCAGACTGACAGGTTGAAAAGTGGGAGGCAGGATTCAGTGGGAAATGAGTTGGACCATGTACTTAGAGCAAAATGGTGTACTCCATATTTACAGGCTGACGGGATTACAGAGCATAAACTGATCAATTGTCTCTCTGTACAAGGACAACCTTACCTCTGTACAGTACAAGGATAACCCAATCATTGACAACTGTTTCATGGAGTAAGAAGCCATCGTGGCATTGGGACTAGGCAAGAAAGGCTGATACGTTGAGTTATACTCAATGACAAGCCCGATTGTGTTGTTGGAGCATTAGCAGGCTGTTGGGTTCTGTGACGGCCATGGACATGTGCAGGTTTGAAGTGAAGATGATGGGTGTGGAGTCTGGACAGTAAGAGAATATGCCATGTTGGTTAAGAAGGTAATCTGAGTTACTACTCCTTGGAAAGGAGAAATGGTAACTGTGTGCCAGGAAACAGACATGTCTATTACCAGAGAAAGAAGAGTTCCACAGCTGTTCTGAAAATTCTAGAAACCTGTCAGCCACGCCCCTGCTCTGCCTTCACCCTTCTATCTGTCAAGGCACTGTGTGCAATATTTCCTCCAAAGTGGACACCTGTTGTAAAATGCTGCCAGCTCCCAATTTTACTCTATATGTCTATCTTTGATTTCATCATCTCATACTTGTATAATGTTAAAACCTTATTTTTATTACTTTACTATTTATATTTTCCAAACAGAATACAGTCCCATGATGGCAGATTTTTTTGTCTGTGTTTTCTTTCTTTCTTTCTTTCTTTCTTTCTTTCTTTCTTTCTTTCTTTCTTTCTTTTTTCTTTCTTTTTTAAAAATTATTTGTTAATTTTATGTTTATGAGTATACTGTTGCTGTCTTCAGACACACCAGTAGAGGATATCTGATCTCATTACAGATGGTTGTGAGCCACCATGTGGTTGCTGGGAATTGAACTCAGGACCTCTGGAAGAGCAGATAGTGCTCTTAACCACTGAGCCATCTCTCCAGCCCCTGTGTTTTCTTTCTGTGTATATTGTTTTCCATCATAAAATTGGTTTCACTTGAGATTGAGCTACATAAAGAAACCAAATAAACTTGGTTTAAGAGAAGGGATACTCTAATACAAACAAATTCTATTTTGCCATTATGCAAGTACATTGGAGATAAGTAATGTTCATTTTAGTGAAATGAAATTTACATCATTACTAACCAACAATTGTGACACACTATAATAAATATAAATGAACTTTACACCTCTTCCATGGTTACTCATTAAATAGCCACCTCTCAACATACAACGTGCCACTGTTGGCTTTTGTATCTGGTTATAATATTGTTGTCAGCTTTCATCAACGTCAACTGTAACTTTGACTCCTTTTTCTCCCCAATGAGAATGACTGAGAAGGATGCCTGGAAGCATGAGGCACAGTGAATTAAGGAGGTAGAGCTGTTCATGCATAAGGGTAAGTAAGCCTTTCGAAGACATGGAAGTGAGGGAGAAGGGTTACTGGTTGATCAATGGCAGCTGATGGCATTTGCTTTCTGAAGAATGAAATCCAGACCTTTGGAATGCATTTTCAAAACAGGGAAAAAACAAACAAAATAAAGATATAGCTTTTACCTTATAAGAATGGCCACAACTGAAATAAGGTTGCTTTTGTCAAAAGGGTTTTAGGACATATATGTGAACCCATATAGCTCTTACCCATTTGCTATGACATTGAAGATGTTAATTAATTAGCCTACCCTGAACTACTGTGCATGTTTGAAAGCTTAGAAAATAGTTACATCAAGTGCTCATTTCACCCCTAAGGGAGTCACATATCAACAAATGTCACCTCTCTAAATATTACGCACATTTTGTTCCTCTACTTGACAACTGCAGTGCAATTTAACAGCAATGTGGTAAGAACAACAACAACAACAAAAAAAAATCAAACTCAGAGGCATTGTAACCATAGACTAAAATGTGTCACTATATTTCTAAAGTGTGCATGAAGGTTACATGATGACTTTAGTATTGACTTTTCTTTTTGAAATATTCAGCAAAATTTGAACTTCAAAGGCTCTGATTTGCTAAAGCTGACTACCTGTCTAACATAAATAAGACAAATGACTTAAGCAAGCGGAATGTCCTACTTGTAGTTTCACATATGACAGTAACACATGGAGGTCACGTTGTCTGCATGTTATTTCAAGAGAATGTTCTTTCAGCACAATCAGCTCATCCTTCCTGTGCATTTCAGGTTTAGATTTGCATTCTCAGATGACATCATGGGTTGGGTTTTAGCAGTCTTCCACACAAAGCCTTGTATGATTCATTCACAAATAGACTTTCTGTGAGGACTTCTTTAATTGTTGCTACGGAAGACACCAACAATACTTAAGCATTTTTTGAGGCAAACAAACCTTCTACATACTTTGATCCAGGACTTCTGCAGGTGGCCACAGTATTTAAAACATAGAAGTATATGTTACCTATGTCACTTGAGATGATAAATCCTCTTTCAAAGAAGTTCAAAGGGAAACCATAAGGGAGATGCCACAGAGCTTATTACACAGAGTTTATGTGAATGGAGCTGGCAAAACATCCTAGCAAGAGACCGATAATTACCCAACTCTCCCTTACAAGTCAGTCTCTGACAGTCAGCAAATACTTTAATGCAATTTCAAGGAGCTAGTGGTGTTGAAAGAGTATGCCACTGAGCCAAAGGAACTGTAAAATATGCTACATATAGTAACATTAAAGCCCAGCAAATCCATAATGTACCAGCACACCACAAATGTGAATAAGCTATGCATATAATCAATGGAGAGATACCCATCCTGCCTGAAATTGGAATGGGTTAGTAGGAAACAGAGGCCTTTGCTTTAGAAGACATTGGTATGGTTTTCTGGACCACTGACATTTCCGTCTTTCCTGCCTCCTTCCAGTCTAAATAAAGAAGCAAATTTGACTTCAAGAGTATTCATAGATGCTCAGGGAAGGCTAACCAATTATTTTCTTTAATCTTCTTAAAGTTGAAACTGAAATGTTTCTGTTTTCAATCCGCGATGCTGTAACATCAGTAGAGAACAGTGGGAAGTTTTAAAAGAAGCAAGCATGCACGCTCTCCAGTTAGCTACCTTTGTATTATAACATACCCCGAAGGAACATAAGGATGTGGCATGATAAAAACACAACCTCACTTATGAACATTTTAAAGGAATTGTCATTATTGGTTTGTGAAGATAAAATATAATTACATCATCTTCTCCTTCCTTTTACTTCTGTTCAGGCTTGTCACGTTTCCTATGCCTTGTTCTTACTCAAACACAGATTCTTGTCCTTTATTTTTTTAATTGTTAGTGTGTGTGTGTGTTTATGTGTGTGTGTGTATTCCTAAATAAATGAATACAACCTGCCTGTATATATAATGTCAGTTGCATGACATTCTCAGAGTAGACCATGTGGTATTGAATTACAAGTTTGGGAATTCTTCTTTGGGAAAGACTATGTATCCACTTTGAACATTCCATAGTGTTCTGTAGGATTTATGTTGTTGCTTTTTTTTGATTGTTTTGTTTTGTGTTTGATTGAGTTCCAGAAGATATTCTCTTTCCATATCAGCATGTGTATTGGTGTCATGCTTGTTCATATTTTGTTAAGCATAGTTCTCATCCTTAGTCAGAGAAACATTGCCTTGCAACACATGGAGATTGTTATAGAGAACAACAACTAATAACCAACATAACAACAACAAAAACAAAACAGAACCACATAGTGCCCAACTTTAATACCTCTAGAACACAATACTTATATTTAAGGCTCAGGGATCAGTCATCGTGGGAGAGATAGCAGAAAACTGTTAGATCCAGACAAATAGGAAGTTTGCTGTGAGATTCTGTCTCCAAGAAAAGCTAGGGAAGTTATACCCAAGAAGTCGCTAATAAACTTTCCTCCTACAGTTATTTCATGCCTCCTATGAACTAATGGTTTTGGTGCTGTTCCACTCTCTTGTACTTATAGAGCCTAGCTTATTCAAGATTTTATGAATGATATGCCGTTCCTCAGAAGAGAGAAAGATGTAAGAAATATAAACAATGCAATGAGGGAGCTGGTTCTGTTCTGACTTTCTTGATTTCCTTTGCCAAAGCAAGACCAGTGTCCACACAGCTAAAGGATTTGGGTACACACTACTCACAAAAACAGTGGCCTCCTGGGTGGATTACTTAGGGATATGTGATAATACATTCTATTATGCTATGCTCTCGTGCAAATGGCTCTGTCACTATAAATATAGGCATTTCAAAAAAATCTGTAAATACCTGAATCTTTTGCAAAACAAAACAAACAACAATGAAAACACACCAGGATTTCAGTGACAGATCTCAAGTGTTGTAGTTTCCATTTTTTGAATGCTTACTTCACCCTGACAGTGTTTGACCATTGATAGACCATTGATAGAAAGTGTCCCTCACCCTCAGAACCCAATTGTATTGGATATGTAACATTTATCATCTTGATATGAACCTTAGATTGTTTTCATAACTTAAAAGCATTCTGTAGCCCTCTGAAACTGAAATAAGCTTGCTGTACTCCTGTTGCTACTGGGTTGACCTTCCTCATAGGCCAGCTCCCCCAAAGAAATACCATCCATTTTGTCCATCCTGAGAGTGTCAGTGTGCATGTTAATTCTCTGTCTCTTTCTCTGTGCTGTGACAATTATTGAATGTGGAGCCAATGCTTTAGTCAGTTTGCTGAAGAAGTCCTTGAATTTACTAACTGGTGGGTTAGTCACTGTGGAAGAATAGGAGTCATGGGAACCTGGAGAAAGGGCAAGTGGCTCCTTCCTGTGCATGGCGGGACCACAAAATCCAGGCTCTATGAGTCCTGCAGCTGATCCGTAGGAGAGAGGTAACGTGTCAGATATAGGGTGCGGGAGATAACAACGAAAAGATGTGTTCTCTTCTGTGCCTGCGATATTGTCACCGAACTAATGTGCTCACAGTGGTTCTCACTGTGACTTGCCAGGAAGATCTCTACTGTACAGATCTCACTGTGGGACTTCTTTGATGTGATACAGATCACCAGAGTCTCCCCTGTCTCTCTGAGCATGGCTCTAATGAGCACACGGGTACACGTTTGAACATCCACTCACACAAGGAGCAAAAACCAGTCATGCATTTTTCTGGGTAAGGATCTGAGACAATATTTGTCATAGTAGCAAGTATCCTAACATCAACCTTTAAAAAATGGGCACTACAAGTTATTGAAAATATGTAATTGTTTTTTTAAAAATTATTTGTCATTAGGGAGAGTCACTGCTGTGCTACTGCTCCTGGGCAGCTCTCAGTATGGAGCCCATTTCATTTTCAGATTGTTCCTGAACCGAAGAGTCTCGGTAGCTGTTTGCATGCAGTTTAACACATCTTTTCCCTTCCTTTACTGTAGAAAGAAAAACTCTCATGTTTTCATGTCACATGACTGCAAGAGACTATATGTTACTGTGAGTGTAAAAATAAACTTTACTGGAAAAATGAAATGATAGGGCTCCTTTCTGCAGTTGCCACCTTTTGCATTTTCCTTCTTTTCTTCCTGTGTTTTCTGTCTCCTATATCTCTGATCTTTAATGCAATGGGAGATAATCCTACTACCACACTATACCCGGGCATTAAACCTGCCTAACTATGCTTTGGTGAGAAACTATAATTAAGCTGAGTGGATCACACACAGGAGGATGGCTTGAAGGCAGGAGAAAGTTGTTGGCCTGG
This sequence comes from Grammomys surdaster, assembly GCF_004785775.1. Taxonomy (NCBI): domain Eukaryota; kingdom Metazoa; phylum Chordata; class Mammalia; order Rodentia; family Muridae; genus Grammomys; species Grammomys surdaster. Next base: position 14,810,206 of record NW_021604567.1, on the reverse strand, counting down.
CCAAACCTAAGAACTCAAGTTCAATTTCAGAGACCTACATGGTGAGAGGAGAGAACTCCAACAAACTACTGTTAGGCCTCCAGGGAGCAAGTACCTTTCCCTGATGCATATAGATTCCAAAAATAGCTGAAAGCTTAATGAAAAAAAAAAAAGAAATACAGAAACAAAATGCGAGTTCATTCTTGTCATTAGTCAGTAAATTTTAGTGTTATTCTGTGTTGTGTTGTTTTGCTTTATAATTCACATATGAACACAACCTTCTGTTCTTTAGAGTTCTAGTCAGCTAAGCCTGGGTTTGAAAATATTTAGCATTTCTCATTAACTAGCCTGGTTTCTCATGGATTGATCGTGGGCAGGTCATGATTAAACTGATGACAGGAAAATGGCATCTCCTGGAACAGAGATAGATAATACAGCAATACAGGAATTGGTAAACCTCAATTTAGCTACCTACACATAAAAATTGTAAACTATAAAGTCTCCCAAGATCTGAAAACAGAGCCTAGTGAGAGACAATGAATTCAAATTTGAAAGAGAAAGCTTGTCTCCGGAAAGGTAGGGTAAATTATATAGTTCCTGGGTCATGATTATGAACTCATGTCATATTGTATGTGAAAGTTATCATGAACAAACAACAACTTTCATCATCATTTAGAAACTCTTGTTGTGTATCTAGGGAAAGCAGAGAGAAACATGTGCTTAGTAATTTGAAATTATGGGTTCTTTCAACTCTTCATTCTCAAGTCCTGATTAAAGACTTCCTGAGATGCAATTCTGCTCTAATAGTAAAGAAATTAGCAACAAAATCAGCTGAACAATTTCAAAACATGAATTTAAATCTTCAAAGCACTGCAAATCAGAACCTGCTTTTTTCCCCATCTTTCATTTCTGTCTCTGCTCTTTCATTTCCTGGTCTCTTTCTCTCTCTCTCTCTCTCTTCCCTCCCTCCCCCCTCTCTCTTTCTCTCTCTTTCTCTTTCTCTCCCTCTTTTTCTCTCTCTCTCCCATCCCTTCCCCTCTCTCTTCATCTCATTGAGTTGTGTTGAAAAATGTTTGGTTAAATATGGAAACTGTCTCTCTCAGTGGTAAAAGAGCTTCTGGGAAATTCTCAAATTAAAGTCACAGACAAAAGTGTCATTCATAATTGCCAGTCTACCAATATGATCATGACCATAGACAGGCTGACTTTTTATCTATAAAATCAATTACCTTGATGTAGCATTCTTATTTATTTTGCTGCATAAATGACCTGAGCAATTAGTTCTCACATGCTGTATGCAGATTTCAGTTAATGTTTAACAAAAGTCTCTTGCCAAATTATAAATTGTAGAAAAAAACTTGGCAAGCTCAAACAACCAAATTCTTTCCCAAAAATTGGCCAAATAAATTCTAGGCAACAAAATGAATATCTCCATTTGATAGCACCGAAAGATTACTACGTGTCTCTTTTTAGACTTAGGTAAACTCCCAATAAATGTCTTCAATCTTGTAATTTGGCTTTTATAAATAGTCTTGAGTTATTTGAGTGCTTGAACATGTAAGTGATATTTCACTTACTTAAAGCTAATGTGTTCGGGATAAAGATACTCACTTACAAAGGATGGAAAGTGGGAGTGGCCATGAGTAAAGGGCATGGTTTGATCCCATAAATATCACTGTAACCTTCCTAATGCCATCATCTTTAATACAGTTCCTCATGTTGTGGTGACCCCCAACCATACGATTATTTTCATTGCTACTTCATAAGTAATTTTGCAATTACTATGATTTGTAATGTAAATCTCTGATATGTACGGTGTCTGATATGTGAGCCCTGTGAAAGAATCATTCAGTCCCCAAAGGGTTCACATCCCACAGGTTGAGAACTACTGTTGCCGATAATTAATTGACCTATAAACACCTTCAGGCACATGAACAATCTGTCCATTGGAAAGACTTTTTCGTTCTTCTTTGTTAATTCTCAAAGATTCTGTGATTTTTCACATCTCTTTTCCTATCTCTGGTATCATGACTAATACTATCCAATGGACAAAAGTAAAACTTATGATGAATAGATTTCCAAAGCATGTTAGGTTCCCATATTGATGCTGCAGAGTATGAATACATCCAGGTCACAGTACATTCGTGGGGAAAGTCAGGGCAGGAAGGAAAGCTGAAACGATGGAGGGACACTGCTGACAGGATCATGCTCAGCTAGATCCCTCATATAGCCCAGACCATCTGCCTAGGGACACAGTTCCTCACAGTAGGATGAGCCTTGCAAACCAAAATCAATCAAGACAATCTCTTTATAGTCAAGGCCATGGGACATCTTATTCTGGGCAAATTCCTCAACCAAGTTTCTGTCTTCTCAGTGACTCTGGGTCAAGTAAGGCTGACAATAAAACCTGCCTAACAGAAATACAAAAAAAGTGAATTTTATCTAACTCTATATTACTGTTTAAAAGCAATTAAATATTTATCAATCATCTACTATGTTCTGTCTTTAGATATGAGGACACATACATGAGCAGAGATAAAGATATAGATTATATAGATATTACAATAGATATAGAGATATATCCTAGAGATTAGGGATCAGTTTGAAGAAAAAAAATCATTATTGAAAACACACACACAAAAAACCTCTAGGGTTCTGTCAAACCAGAGTTTTATGTAAGAGTTTCATAGAAAACACTGAAATATTCACTTGGAATTAATGTGTGAGTGGTACATATGTTAGCATCTAGAGTCACTACAAAAATATTATAGACTTGGTGAGAAGAAAACAAAATGGTTCCACAAGGATCAAGTCCCAGATCCACAGAAGGATAAGTTTCTACAAAGACTTCGCCTTGTCCTGAACATGATCTCCCTACACCAAAGCACGGTGTTTACTCTCCACATGCCTGTACCCTTGTCCTTTTGTCTCAGGCGAACACTAGTCATGTTAGGTCCACTCCAATGAACTGATTTTACCTCAATTGTGGGTTTAAATATACTATTTCTAAACATGTCCTCAATCTGAAATACTAAAAGACATTAACATATAAATTACTGGTAAAAGCAATTTGTTTTGTCTCTGATTAGAAAAAAATAATATTGATTACTAGGAACAAGACATTTTTCTAATTTAGATACCAAACTAAAACTCATGAATTTTGACTATAAAATAAAGGGACTTTGATTTTTAAATACACAAATATGGTCACAGGAAAAAAAATCACATATATTCCCTTATAGGGAAGAGTATTTAGTTTTTGAGGGAAAGAGACATCAGTGCATGAGGCATTTCACAAATATTTCTTGAACATCTATGTATGTTCAGTGATCTGTTCAAACACATTAAAAGGGTTCAAATGTGATCTTTGACTTATTATACCAGTCAGGGGATTATGCCAGACACCAGGGCAAAGCTAGAACCAGAAAGCAGATTTCTAGCCAGCGTAACACAGGTCGTAACCTGTTGATTCTACAGACATGGTTTGGATGTGAAGACCAACTTAACAATGCTGAATGACAAGACACCTGTCATTTGAGTCTACCAAAAAAAGTAACATTGTTCCCCATGGAAATTAATCAAGGAAGCAGCCAATTCCAACATCAAATAGCCCAGTTAACTGTAGGTATAAAAGAAGGATTATGATAACTAAATTTTATTTCTCTGCTGCCTGTGGCCACACATAATGCTGTGGGTTTCATATATACTAACTGATTTATTTACCTCATGACCAGTGGTTTAGACACTGCAGTGTCAATGAACAATGACCCTTGGACCTGTAGAGGATGGAGTTCTCCAACTACGTGAACAAGTTTCAACAGTTTATACAGTGATGGTTAACTCAGCTAAAAGTGAAGTTTTAAGGATATGAAAAGAAAATTCAAAGAGGTGAAAGACACCCAAGGTTAAAGTAGTATGTATTATGCTTCAGGTTTCATACTGCTAATTATCACAGGAAGAGCATACAGATGAGACAAAGTTGTAATCAATTGTCTTTTCAATCCAGAAATGAAAATTGGGGGAAGTTCCTAGGACTCTGTAGTTGCTTGTTCTCTTTCCATGAAAACATTAAGGCCACAGATACTGAAGAGTACATTACCAGTACAACAATCTTTTATATGTATATAGTGGAACTGTGTTAAGTAATTATCCATTGGGATCTTTAGAATCAGTATAAAATATGTCTTATTTTATTTTGACCTAGTGTCAGGACAATCTGTTCCAAGTTTCAAGACAAAATATCTGATATTTCAGTCTAATTGGATCTTTTGATCTAACTGTGAAATATAAAGATCTAGAAAAAAATAGTATCTATTTCTATATATTATATTATTTTAGTGGCTGGTTTAAGCATAGTATTTGTATTTTCAGATTAAAGTGCAGTATTTTTTCTTTATTATCTCTTATTTTCAAGTATAACTATGCTCATCCAAAAAAATGCACGCATACCTATTTTCCTAAGAGACACAGCAGGATACATAATAAGAAAGAGAGTTTCCAGATGGTTTAAGAGATCCTAGAATGCCGGAATATAGCATCACCCAGTGCTGTGCCAGTTTTCAATATATTTTCTAGACTCACTATCTACATAAACAGAAAGTGTGTTTAACCTTTTCTTGAAAGCTTTAAACTGCTAAGTAGGTCTCAAAGACCATCTAACTGGACTTAGAAACGAGTCGTTTGAAGTAAATGGATTCTTGCTGATAAATGATGGCTTTCAAACGTCACCATCTATTTTTCTGGCAAGAATAACAATTTTACATCTCATTTTAAGTCACTGATTTTTTTTTCTCCATTGGGAAAAACCTTTGCAAAATTTAACTGAATTTCCGTGGTCCTTCTGCTTATAATTCTTTCTGTAATTGTTCCAAGAGTCCCTTCTGAAGTTCTGTTCCTATTCTTGCGATGTTTTAGGCTGATCATATTTCATGCTTTTTGACAAAAAGCCTTTTTAGAAAGAAATTTTAAAATAGTTTTACATTGAAAATCATACCACAAAATTGACAAGGACAGACGAAATGGTTTCTAAAAGTATGAGCTCCATCTAAGTGATATTTTAAATATACACATATTTTAAAAATATGTTGATATCTTTATGAAAATATCTTCTTCCCAAATCTAACCCACCTACGTGTCATGATGGGAAAGGGAGGAGACAAAATTCAGCAGTGCTCCAAACTGGAGGGCCTGCTCAACAGATCTTTTCACACAACCATTTATATAAACCAAGAAAATATGTATAGATACAAATAATGAGCTTCACTTTTAGCTCAGTTATCCATGACTGGTTACCAGTTTCATCACTGTATAAATATCTAAAGCATACTCTCATACTTGCCTTGGAGAACCTTGCTGCCTACTGCCTGAGAACGGCTGTTCATTGGCACTGCAATTCGTACTTGTTCTTAGTCTTCATAAAAGAGCTGCAAATGTGTGACGCAGAGGACTGATGAGAAGGGGAGGGGCATGTTTGTCTTCTGAAAAAGTGTCCTGTCGCCTATTCCAGCTACCTGTATGTGAGGGTTAGAGGAAGGGAGACCTGGCCAAGGCAAGTATATATGCGTGAGGAAGGGAGAACATTGACTGCTTCAAGAAGAAACCAGCAAGCGCCAGTCAGCTCCAGCTGCAGCTTGTCTTACTGGAAATGCAAGGACATCTGGGGCTTGGGTGCTTGGTGATACCCAGTGTTCTGAGTCCTGATCAAAGGACATCTTTTTGGCTATTTAATTGTCCACTAGGACCAGCCGATTTCCTGATTTACTATCTATGCACATTTTGTTCCCTGTTTCTAAAATGGTCTTCCCTCAGATCTCCACATCTTTATTCCACATTTCCTCCACACCGTTGACCATGTTGGGCTTTTTGCATGATATCCTGTGTGAAGGCCTTAGGTGATATTTCAGATCGTTTATTCATTTTAGTATTGCTTTGTCTATTTCCTGAACTGTATCTTTAGGTTTCTGGGTTCAATTCTCTTTGTCTATTTCATCCATGGCTTCATTTTCATGTCTTAAAACATGGGAAAGATTCTCTAAATCTACTTTTAAAATAAGGGATAAATAAAATCAAATGATAAAATATAGACTTTTTATGGGTATTCATTTATCATCAGGGGACTGAGAGAATAACAATAAGTTTCTATAGACAGGTTTCTTTCTGTGAGCAAATGGGTGCATGTGTCTAGAGTCAAAGTCAAGGGTGTCTACAGAGTCTCTGCTTCAGTCAGGCCTTGGTGGCCACCATTTTGAGATTAAATGGTTTTCGTATCAGGACTGTCACATTTCCATACTTCACCAAGTGGCACAAATTTAGTTAAGGCTTGTTCATAAACATTCAAATAGGTTGAATTCTTTTTTTAATTTAAATTTATTTATTTATTTATTTATTTATTTATTTATTTATTTATTCATTTACATGTCAAATGCTGCTCTCCCTGCCTCTGGATCCTACTTCACAGAGTCCCTCCCCCTTTCCATCTCCTTTGAGAGTATGGTGCCCCACCTGTGTATCCCCCCACCCTGGTACATCAACTCTCTGCCAGACAAGGCAGCCCTATTGGGGAATGGATAACACAGTGAGTCTACAGCTTTAGGGAGAGTCTCTGCTCCAGTTGTTGAGGGACCCAAGTGCTACATGTCTGCTATATATATGCCAGGGCCTCATTCTGGCCCGTGTGTGTTCTTTGGATGGTGGCTCAGTCTCTGAGAGCTCCTAGAGGTTCAGGTTAGTTGACTCTGTTGGTCTTCATGTGAGGTTCCTACCCCCTTCACGATTAAGGCTGGACTTCAAAAACAACAGAAAAAAAAACAGAAAACCCTCATAGTTCTGGCAACTGAACAATGCTCTATTCAATGATCACTTGATCAGGCTAAAAATAAAGAAATAAAATGAAGACTTTCTAGAATTCAATGAAAACAAAGGCACAACATTCCCAAACCTATGGGACACAATGAAAGCAGTACTAAGAAGAAAGTTCATAACACTAAGTGCTTCCAAGAAGTAGGCTTCAGACATGAAAATGACTTTGGGCTAGGACAGGGAAGTTGGTTCAGATATTTTGGTCATCCTGATAAGCCCTTAGAAGTAGTGAACACAGGAGTGATCTTGGGACTCTTTATTGTCCTTCATTTTCTTTGACTATCTGGGTTTATTGTCTTGCTTGTTCCTTGACTATTTGTATCTACTGTATTGCCAGTTCCTCAACCTAGAACTGACCTCAATAAGTGCATGTAATTTAAACAGTGTAAAAGCAGAAAAGGAGGAGGAGGGATGGGACACCGGATTAAGGGGGGGAGGAGATAACATCTGAAATGTAAATAAATAAAATATTGAATTAAAAAATTTGGAGAGGTCTCATATCAGCAACCTAACAGCACACCTGAAAGATCTAGAGTAAAAAGAAGTAGGTTGAATCCTTAAATCTGGCCTAACATCACCCTTCTGAGACAATCGAATTTATACTGAGTGTTTTCCATGTTCTTAATGATCCTGCTTGGTGTCCTCAAAATAAGTTCAGCCAGGAAGGCCTGGTGCTTGAGCTGCAGAACTAACTTGAGATACTTAAATTTTGGAAAACATCAATTATAGTGTATGGAAGGAGTACACTGCTTCTAGAATGAAAATGCTATATTCCCCCCAAAATGGAGACCTCTCTACACGGAGCTTCCTCATCTCAGGTGGAGAAAGTCAAGGTAGACTAACTCCAAATGTGGTACCTTAGGGGGAGTGCAAGCCAGTATAAGAAAGGAAAGAATTGTTGGCAATATGACTGTTCTGAGGGTGCCTGCTTTTACATTGCTTCACACAATTTAGGCCTAACTGCATGGAAAAGAATTATAATCGGGAATGTTTATACTTCTAGCCAGATTGCTACACTGTGATATATACTGAGCACACTGGGGTAGTCTCACTCATGGAAGGCTGTCTAGATCCTAGGCCAAAGTCTGCAGTCATTCTGGTAAAAAGTCCAGATAAGTACAAGGGATAGTCAGGTATGGCAGGAACCTCTGAGAATGGTCTTGCTGAAGGCCAGTAATTCCAAGAGTGCACTGGCTTCAGTTCTTTGTTATCTCTTAGGAAAGTGAGAGCATGTTCCAAACAAACGTATCCTGATTGGGCCAGTCGGATTGGCCAGTTTCTTTTCCTTCTTCTGCCTCACACTAATTTCTGTCCTAAGTTTTTTAACAAGTCCCCAGACAAGCAGAGTAATGGTACGTCCATCATACAGAAACACTACCAGCTCTTTGCCCATCAACACGGCTCTTAAGATCTCACATACGAATCTAGGGAAAGCGTCTCTATAAACCTCATCCTTTGTGGTCTGTGGATTTAATTCTTGAACTTTGCATGAAAAGAACCCAGAGACCATGGATGTTTGTGTGACTGTGAGCGCCTAACACAATAGTCTCCGAATTATAGGTCCCCTGAGGCAAGAGCAAAGGTGTCTGTCAAACTCAGAGGAACCACACATTCCATCTACCAAATGGATTCAAGGAAGCCTGGGAAGAACTTCCAAATAGAAAGAGAAGTCAAGTAGGCAATGAGCTGGCAGTCTGAGAACTAGAAATTCAGGGTTGGATCCTCCTACCCTAATTCCTTGCTCCTATCAAATGTTTCTTACTCCAACAGAGATGTATAAACACCCAGTCTGGTTTTCCACTGAAGATGGCCCAGTAACAGGAATTGTCCTGTTACATTTTCTTTAAAATGTAGGCCTAATGTACCACATGGCCCACCCCTGGTTTGATATCCTTCTATTCAGAGCAGGATATAAAGTGATTGTATGGCAGCTACATTCTGAGAGTCTGACCCTGACCCTGACCCTGACCCTGACCCTGACCCTGACCCTGACCCTGACCCTGACCCTGACCCT
>NW_021604567.1:14795805-14801345 GCF_004785775.1 Grammomys surdaster | reverse complement strand
ACCCTGACCCTGACCCTGACCCTGACCCTGACCCTGACCCTGACCCTAACCCTGTAGAAGGCATAGCACTGTTTTGCTTGTTTGCTTGCTTTTACTAAATTCAGCTCAGGTATATTTGCAGTGTAATAGGAGTATAGTTGAGTGCTGGCATGCTTTACTTTCTCGCCATTCTGAGATTTCTACCCTTGCATCTCATTTAATTATTTACTTTACAGAATAGGAGGAATTCTGAACACAGGACGTTTAAGTATTTAACTGTAAACCATAAGAGAGAAATAATGTTATAAAAAACATCACCCCCCAACCCCCTTCCCAGGAATTTGTGTCTGTTTCCATATTCCATTTTCATATTTATATTCTAACCATCACTTAATCTCAGCCACAGGATTAAAGTTTCCCTCTTGAAAGCCCTGGCATTTAGTTACTCCTTATGAAAAGGTTTATCCCCATATATGCAATCAGCTTTCAGCCTTTGGTTTTGTATAAATCTCACTTTTTGTGATGTTAAGGGGTAAGGATGTGTTGATTTACGTTCTTTGTTAAGGCTTTTATAGTGGGCTGGCTTGGTTTTCTACACATCTGGTTATCAGGTGCTATTAACAGGCTCATTACCATAATTTATTATTTACCTGACGGTGACTTTACCCATCTGGCATTTCACTAAGTGCCTCACACCTGGTACTCTGCGCTATTTTTTTTATTTTTAGTTTTTTAAAGATTACTTTTGTACTTTTCAGTGAAAAATCAGGAGGACTCTGGCTTTTATCCTCTTTTCTTAATCTTGCATTTCCATTCACAATGAAATAGCTCTTAGACCTTTTAGTGTAAAACCAAGTTCAAGATAACACAGAGTGAAATTCAGACACACAAAGTCCAGCTTTTGATATGAAAATGTTCTTTCAATAACACCACAGCCTCCTCAAAACCACTGTGTTTCAAATGTACTTTAAAATGAGGCAATCCGTTTCTTCCTGTGAGACGTATTATTTTAAGAGGGCTTCTCATATTTGCTGTGTTGCAAGTTATCAGGTCTTCCATTAGCTCAGCACCGCTAGCTCGCAGATCATACAAGGACAGTGGGAGAAAATTCACTATATTGGCAATTTTCCATATTTGTGCTCAGAGGAACTATACCTTTTCTACAAGACAGTGAAGTGAAAAAAACAAAGAAATGAAAAAGTGTGATATTCAGTTACAACTGGTAAAACCATAAATGTCAGAATTGATTTTCTTAACTACAATGATTTAAAAGTTCAGTAATTTGGGGCCCCAGGGAAGTAGATTATTAAAAAGTATGCATACAGTAAACCATTCTTTGACTTCCAAAGTGTCTAAGTTGTGTGTATGTGTGTGTCTGTTTCTGTGTATGTCTATGTAGGCATGCATCTTTGTGTGTATATGTATATATGTATGTTGGTGCATTTGTTTCTGTGTGTATTTGACTTTCTGTGTGTGTCAGGGTTTTTTTGTTTATGTGTGTCTGTGTGTTTATATGTGTATGTGTATCTATGAATGTATGTATGTATGTATGTTTGTGTATCTCTGTATGTCGATGTCTCTGTGTGCATTTATGTGTGTGTGTGTGTGTGTGTATGGCTCTGTGTCTATGTGTATCTGTGTATTTCTCTCTGTGTGTGTCACTGTATGGACGTCTATGCATGTGTGTGTCTGTGTCTATGAGTCTATATCTATATGCACATGTATGTGTATTTGTGTGTCTATGTGTATCTATGTATATGTGTGTTTGTGTATATATGTTTCTGTGTTTGTGTATGTATGTTTCTGTGTATGTCTGTGTCTATGTGCACATCTATGTGTTCAGTATTTGTGTCTTGTGTATCTATGTGTATGTGCTTGTGTATGTATGTGTCTGTGTGTGTCTATGTGTGTCTATGTCTATGGGTGTATCTATGTGAATGTGTATCTGTGTATGTGTGTGTCTGTGTATATGTGTATGTGTGTTTGTATATGTAGGTCTCTCTGTGTGTGCTTATGTGAACGTGTGTCTGTGTTTATAAGTGTATGTGTATCTACACGGATGTGCATAGAGAAAGCTGGTCTACCACAGTTAGACACAAGCACACCACACATTGCTCTGTTCCTAAGGATGAAGCATCAGATGAATTACTAACCAAAGTAGCACACCATGAAATGGAGCATTTGATGACCTGGTTCTCGAGAGGTTATACTGAGCAAGGTACCTTTCACACCCTGGACTCATTCTGTGAATTTAACATAAGCAAGGAATACATCCTTGATGTATTTAACACCAATATCACAATAGAAGGATTCTCTGTTCATCAATATGCCCTGAAATAAAGAGGTGGAGCACAGTGAAGCCAGGTAAAGAAGGATGAAGGGAGACAGGATTCAAGTGGGTGTCAGGAGTGTTAGTGTTGGCAGTGGGAAGATCTGGGATGGCAGACAGGGTAGGACTGTAGAGAGTGGTTAACTGCAGAAAACCAGGCACTAGCTGACTCACTGTGTTGCTCAGACTAAACCTGTATCATCAAAGAGATTTCTGCTTTGAGCAATCAATGGTTGTTTTGGAAAACCACAATAAAATGAAGCCCGCACCAGATTTCCAGAGCTCTGGTGGGTGTCTGGAGTCCAGAGAACAGTCTTAGATATTTAAACTCTAACATTCAACCGAAGATGATCTTAATGGTGATTGAAAACATCTTTTCAATAAATAAAAACACATTTTGAACACTTTCTTTAAAAGGTTTACTCATGACTTGGACAAACCCAGATGTAGTTTGGAACCATTCAAGGACTAAGGAAATAAAAGTTGATGGGAAAGGAAAACCACCAAAGAGGAAATGAACTGATATGATTTAATGTACGTTATTATTACCATCGTAAATTATGTTGGTCATTCTGCCTCTAGTAGAACTTAACTTGATTTAAAGCCAAACAAGACCACTGAATTATTTTCAGTTAATTATGATCAAGCCATATGTTGCAATGAGAACAATGTGTTAATCAGTCAACACTACCTCAAGTGGTAACAAAATGGTGTGTTTCCCTTCTGCTGGATAAAATATGTTTCGCTAAGAGAAGAAATCGAATGATTATAGAAGTCATGCTTTTTTTGAGTCTAGAAAAATCTGATTTAACTGATTTTTGAAATTTCAAACAGATGTTAAGATTGCATTTATGAGACATTGCCCAGACAACTCCTTTATCCTTAAAGATTTTTTTATGACGAGTTTAGTGTTTGTGTGTGTGAGTGTGTGTGGGTGTGTGTATGTCTGTGGGTGCGTGAATGCATGCGTGTAGACTAGAGCACAGCTTGCATGAACTCGATCTCTCCTTTTTCCACATAGTCCCTGGACAGTGAACTTAGGTTACTGGACACTATAGTCAGGACTGTTACTTGCTGTACAATCATGTTAGCTTCAAATGTGCATTTTAAGAAAGAGCTTCTGAGAAGTGCGTTGAGACAGAAGTTCAGGAGACCTGAGAGCATGGAGTTCATGACTTATGAAGTCAGTTTATCCTCTGAGCTGTGAGAGGAACAGATTGAAGGTATTCAGTAGTCACTTAAAAAGTTACAAATATCACAGAGTATGATGCTGTATGTCTGAGAGCTGTGCTAAAGGAGAAAAATACTACAATATGCAATGAAATACAAGGTAAGAAACCAATTTCATTAAAAGATCCACCTACCCCCAAATGTGTTTTATATTTATAACTAAAAAACACAGCAATGGCCAAGTGTAACATACTTTTATGATGGCACTTTAAAAGCAGACCTTCCTGAGTTCCAAACACATCCACTGTGAACATTCAGTTCCAGGGCTGTGAAGCAGACATTTGCTTTTCTTTAAAAAGAATTTATGTAGTCATTGTCTGAAGCCAGAGAAGCTACGGAAAGAGCACAGGCTGGCTTATCATGCAATTGACATATTTAAGGGAGAAACTTAAAAGGTAGACAGTTTTTACTCAGCTCTTACACACACACACACACACACACACACACACAACACACACACATTCAGACCCCTCCAACATAAAAACCTACTATATACAACAACCTTTGCACACAAATGTATGATGTCATACATTCAACTGATAGGTTGTTACCACTGAAACTGCTAAGCTCTCATGTACCTTAATTTTTAATGATACTGTCTTATATGCCAACTGAGATTAGTATTAAACATTTTAAATAAGCCCTAGGATTGTTACCTTAAATGTGATAAGCATTATAAATATGTTGATTCATCGTAGGAGGAAAACATTTCCGTAAAGTGTACCAGGCATGAGTCTCCAACCTTCTTTCAGCCAAAGTGTAACTAGAAACAGTGAGCTCAGGGAGGCTCTGTGGGCTCGTGCTCTCTAAGCCCCATCCTTAAAGTCTTGATCATCAGTTCTCTAATTACACTTTACCAAAGCCCTTCACCATTTGTCTAAGCCCTGTACCAGAGAGGCGATTCAGATCAAGATGAGGGTGGCAGGCTCAGTAATTTCATTGAAAATCCTAGCATAATGGAATAGCAGGTCACCATTATTTATTTATATTATTTTCATATAGTTTAGTATTCTGTGGCTTTCCTGCTACCCAGTCTATCGTTCATATTTATTTTACTAGTACACATATGGATATACACACACACACAGACACACACACAAACACACACACAAACACACATCAATGTATAAAATACATGCTTAATGAAACAAAAACAAATGGTAACTCTCAAAGTAAATCAATTAAAGTGGGTGGCTGATAAAATGTTGGCTAGATTATTAAATAGAATAAAAGTAAGATTAACTTTCTCCATCTTGTGTGTGTGTGTGTGCACGCGCGACATGTTTGTGGATGTGATGTGCTTCTGTGCATGAGATGTGTATGTGTGTCCATATATATTTTTAGATAAATTTTCACATCAGAAACTAGATTCACGGTGATATATTTATAGGAAGTAAAATATTCTTAATGATAGAAGAGTAGTAAACTATTTTCTATGTTTTTCCACAGTATTCATTTTGTATGTGTACATGAGAATATCCCTGATTTCTGGAAGATACATGGGCACATACACACACACACATGTTGGGTATATGTATTCATCATCCAAACATGTGTTATAGCCACTTAAATCAGTGGGTTAAGAGAGAATGGTTTCTTTAAAAGAAAATGGCCCATAAGTTTATGACAGACTGTTCTCTCCAACACTCATTAAAATATATGAGAAAAGAGGAGGGAAAGGAAGAAGGGAGGGGCAGGATAAACAGATACACACACACACACACACACACACACACACACAGAGAGAGAGAGAGAGAGAGAGCGAGAGAGAGAGAGACTAAGAGAATGAGAACCCATGCACAGAAACAGAAAATCCATTTTATTTAGCATAATTAAAAAATTATATGGAATAATTTTCTTATTCCACCCTAAGAACTGAGGAGTCCACACATCTGTATCTGAGACGTCTGCTGAATGTCCTCTAGGTTTCCTACCAAACATCTGTATCTGAGACATCTGCTGAATCCCCTCTAGGTTCCACACCACACATCTGTATCTGAGA
>NW_021604567.1:14782728-14795795 GCF_004785775.1 Grammomys surdaster | reverse complement strand
ACATCTGTATCTGAGACGTCTGCTGAATGCCCTCTCTCTAGGTTCCATAACCCATTCACCTGCAGCATATGTTTCTAAAGCTCCATCTTCTCTTTCATTATTTTGCACACAATTTTATTTTGGAGATATTGCATCAAACAGCATCATATAGCTGTTTATATACCACACACACACACACACACACACACACACACATACACACACACACACAAACACACACACACAAAAAAAAGGCCAGCCAAGGAAACGTAAGGAACCCTTGATACAGCCTACAGAGTTCACTCTTAACAAGTTTACAAGGATACATCAAGGAAATGGGAAATTCAAGCTTCTTTGTCTAATCTTTCTTACAATGATAAAGTTGATTCAAAATAAAATTTATATCAATTTTTAAAAAGTAACAGCCAGGCTATGCCATCAATCTTTTCAAAGGTTTTCCTTTTATTTCTTTTGTTTTTTAAAGTGGTTATTTTATTTATTTAAATTTCAAATGTTACCCTCTTCCTGGTTTCTCCTCTGCAAATCCCCTATCCTCTCCTTCCTCCCCCTGCTTTTATGAGGGTGTTCCATCACCCAGCCATCCACTCCCACCTCCCCCTACACTGGGCCATGGAGCCTTCAGAGGACCAAGGGCCTCCCCTCCCATTGATGCCAGATGCAGCTGAAGCCATGGGTCCTCCATGTGTATTACACACAGAGGTTGGTGGTTTAGATCCTGGGAGCTCTGGGTGTCTGTTTGGTTGATATTGTTGTTCTTCCTATGGGGTTGCAAACCCCTTTCAGCTCCTTTGTCACTTTTCTTGTAGTTCACAAATACATCCCTCTTACTGACCCAGATTGCCAGAAGCTAGCTAGTTTTGTTGTCACTCAGAGTTAATTCCTTCAGGAAATGATACTCTAAGCCACAGTGGATCTTAAGGCTTTCCTTACTGATTTACCCCCACTCCAGTACACTCCTTAACCATTGCTCTGGTCCAGTGTGGGCTACAGATGGCTGTAATTTCTCCCTGGCTTTCACACAGTCCCTACTCTGAATCTCAGAGTATTCTGGGTTATTTAAAAATTGTGTAGTTTAAAGGCGGTTAAAACATGCAATCCATCTTCGGGAAGCAAGGACTGTAAGCCCCACAATGATGTGGTACTTCCTTTTGGTTATGTGGTCATACGCTAGGGACTAACCATAGGTATTTTAGAAAGCTAGTAATTACCCACGATCAAGTAGGACCTACGAAGAGGAGAGGCTGATGGTGTTGAAAGGTCTCGACTGGACCTCCACCCTCATAAACACTTTCCGATTGATTGTGGGATCTGCGGTTTGTGTCTCTTAATCTCTGCGTATTCATAAAATGGTATTTTAAAGAAACATTTCTTATTTCCAGAAATAACTGAGATATGGTTCTTGCCTGGGTATTTTAGTTATACTGGAAATGTCTAACAGAGTGCGTTATCAGCAAGAGCCTATAATACTGTGGAGCCTCAGGAAGTAGTTAGTTATCTAATCAGAACCTGCACCGCTGAAGCTAAGTTGGTGTTGAGCTACTTGTCCTCCCTCCCAGTGTCCCTGCTGGCAGTTACGGGCTTTGTTATTTTTTAATTTAAAAATACAGACTGCTACAAATGAGCAAATCATCTGTATTGAAACATCTCAACAATTTCCCTTTGGAAGGATGACAATCATTCACACCCTAATTAGTCATTACCCTCACCCCCGAATCTGAAGCATTTAATGCCCTGTCTCCTCACAAAAAGTGTTCGGTTTTCTTACTAAGAATTTATATTACAAGCCATACACATCAATCGGCATAGACCTGTAAAGCGAACGGCATTCCAGCATAAGAGGTATGGAGGTTTGAGAGTTCAAGGCTAGCCTGGACCACATGCAAGACAATGACTCAAGATGAATAAATGATGAAGGAATGAATGCTTGAACTACTAAATAGAAGTGTTAAAAACAAAAAGAATTTGTACTATAAATTTTATCGAATAGAATTATACTGTCATTGTTTGTAGGAGGAGCTAAGGAGGGAGGAGTTAGGAGAGGAAGAGGAAAAGGAAGAGGAGGAGCTAGAGAGAGCAGAGATGTAGGAGCAATGGCGAGCCACACAGGTACGGAGAACAGTCGCGGGTAACAACTTTTATTTAGGTTAGCTAATTAGGAAACAATTCTCTTTGTATGGGCATATTGTTATTGAGCTTTACCAAACATATAAAGCCTTTGATTAATCTTTAAGCATTAGAGGCTCATTTTCTTACTGGGCCCGCATGGATGGCAGAGCCATCTCCCACGCTGGCATTTCGGGATGGCAGGGCTGGTGTTTCTGGCTGGCCGTTTTTAGCTCTGGCACACACGTGGCCTCTGGCTGCAGAACATGGCGGCTGAGGTAGGCAGAGCGTGGTAGCTTAGATAGTTGGTTTGACCAGTGGCTGATTTTAAATAATTACTGCAACAATTGTTTGCTTTTACACTATTCCAATTTATTACGTTTGCTCTTTCAAAAATACAAGTGAGAATACAAAGGTTGGACAGACAGCAAGTTTCATACCGATTCTTAGCTATTCCACAAAATGGGGAAAAATCCGAAATAAACGACAAAGAAGCAAACTGTAGCTAAGTACAGTTAGTAAGACAAGATGAAAAAAACTGGAGTTTTAAAACTGTATGAGCAGATAGGCTGCACACCTGTAGTCATGAGGACATTCGGTTTGGAAACTCTTTTGTAGCTGAGCTGTTATCTAAAGAGACCCTCCCAGCTTCTGGGCACCAAGATCACCTGCATCAGCTCACTCAGTTACTGACGCCATGCTATGTAAGGTAGGGATTTTAACATATGAAGAAACCCTACATAACACGACCTCAAAATATATTTATATAAAACACCTCACAAGCATTTACATGCCTCATCCCACACTGTCTGGGGGAATGGATAAAAGTTCTTGTATAAAGACAGCTGCTTCAGGCATCTCTGGGAAACCTGTTTCCTAGGTAAGCTCTGTGCAGGGTAACTATTTTGGATGGGACAGAGAGGAAAAGAGGCACAGTAAGCAGGGGGAATACATACACACCCAGCAGTGGGCACCACTTGTTACTGAGTAGCTACTGAAAATATTAGAGGAGAAGTCACATTTCCAGTGATCTCCACTATCGTGATCAAATACTGATCAATAGTGAAATCCAGTTGTCCCTTAATAGTAACTGCCTAGAAGAGGGGACACTATCATTGGATACTATAATGTTATGTTAATTGGAAAGATATTTATTACTTCATTTGGTTTATATTGATAAATAATTCTTGGTAGCTTGGGAAGAAAACCTGGTGTTTGCAAAAACTAGAGAACAGGCACAACAGATACCATCGTAAGGAGCTTATTGAAAGGGAATTTTGAAAACAAATTTTAGTGAACAAAACTATGATATTATCGAATATTCCTTCTTTTGTTTCATCCAGTTTATAAAAGTAGAATGCATGAAGGATTCAGTGACTTTACATATCTAAGATATCATGGTATGTAAGTGCAACATTAACCTGTAAATGGTAAAGAATTGAATATATGAATACAAAAAAATTCACCAAGGCAAGTAGATTAAATAACAACAATGATGTATAAAATGTTTCAAATATTGACAACACTCATAACTAAAAAAGGAAACTTCAGAAAAATTATTTTTTTCCATTTTAGATTACTTTAATTCCATAAACAAAATATTGGTCTGGGAGACTGTCCCTTGGATTGAACCTAGGTCGCTGCTCTATGTTAAGCAAACATGCTGATTTTCGGCTATACTTTCAACCGTTTTAAAAAAATATTACCTATACTGGCCCTGAGTTTAGTCTCTAGGCCAGGATGCTACCAAGCTTGCAGTCTTCCTGCCTCAGACTATTTAGCACATGGTCTTTTAGGTCTCAAAATACGTAATCATTACTTTTAGTTTTAAATATTTACTAATTAGTATTCTATAGAAATCTTGTCTTGAGACTAAGATAACAAAGCACAGTTGGGGTCTTGAAGACCT
This sequence comes from Grammomys surdaster, assembly GCF_004785775.1. Classification (NCBI taxonomy): domain Eukaryota; kingdom Metazoa; phylum Chordata; class Mammalia; order Rodentia; family Muridae; genus Grammomys; species Grammomys surdaster. The sequence continues at coordinate 14,791,783 of NW_021604567.1, read as the reverse complement.
GGTGTGTGTTGACCCGTACTTCAAATGGGAACAGATCACAGCTTCAAAATACTGCCAATGACCTGAGCTCCCAAATAGATTTCTTTGTAGCAACCATTATTTTCCACGATGTTCATTGTGAGCTCCCTATGAATAGTTAGGAACTGTTGTTATTCTGAATTTTCAGATTAGAGAACAGACATATAGAAGCTAAATATGATACTCAAGTTCAAGGATAGATGGGTCTGTCTATTCCTAGATGTCTGTAAATTCACATTTAAAAACACTTTTTAAAAATCTTCTGGGTACCAACTACAACAACTTGGCAGACATGCTAGAGTGTTCACTACTAAAATACTGTTTCCTGGGCTACCAATTTATAGCTCAACTTTTAAATATTATAAGAAATAATAAATCACGATTCATTACATCCAGAAAAATAACATTTATGTTAAGCCAGTGATTGAGAATATTGAAGTTCAGACACAGTTTCCTGATAACTTGCTGGATAATCAAAAAATATTGAAAGGGAGAATAAAACCTATTACTCCCTGGACATCAATGCCCAAGGAGACTGACAGCTTTATGGTATTTTGGGATTTTGTACCACAATAACTGTCAAAGCAGATTGATGGGTGATCTAGTCCATTGACTGCCAATTGTTCCAAATTGACTAGAATTCAGGCAATTTCTACATTTTATAGGCCACAATGAAAAGCAGTATTATTTCTGCATCCTACTGTAGAGAAAGAAGAAATGTGCACATTTAAGGGGAAACTACCTTTTGTAAAGGGGTTCTAGTGGCATGAAAAGCCAGCACCAGAGCTGAGAATGAGCCATAAAGGTAATTCTTGGTACTACTCCTCCCTACGCTGTCTTCTGTAAGCACAGGCTCTGATGGATGGCCTCAGATGAAAACCAAGGAGCGAGTTCATACAATGATCTTATTGAACGTAAGGACAAAAACCAAGGAGTCAACTAAAAGTGTGGCTTTTCTAGCGAACACTCAGAGAGAGGATTTAAAAAACAAAGCGACATCAATGGAAAGAAACACCTTGTCACTTTGTGTGCATTTGTGTGTCTCCTACTCTATCAAGAAAATAAAAATTGAGAGAGAAGAAATGGTTGATGGTTAAGAGACAGTATGAAGGATTGTAAAAGAAATGTCCCTGCAGTAGAAGAGCACTGAGGACTATTTTTCCAACTTTCTAAAGCTGTTTTATATACTGTGCACCCTCCTCCCCACAATTACACTAACAACTCAGAGAGATCACTTACCCCACATCAGGTACATCCTAAGAAACTAACTCAGAAGATGTGGGAATTCCTGTTGCTCTCCACTTTCATCCTTTTTCAGCAATAGATTTCCTCACATCCTGTAGATCTAGCCAAGGTGACTGTCAGGATATCATGTGAACACACCTGGGCTATTGTTGGGGTACACCTGTTTGCTCACCTACTGTGTGTTGTTGGCAGTTGTTTGAAGATATGGATAGCATACAGGCACAGTTAAAGGCGACAGAGTCCCAGCCTCACAGCTCAGAAGTGAAAGGCATTTGAAAGGAATGGTATTTGAAGCAAATTCTAGCCAGTACTGGAGAACACTTTCCGCCTACTACCTTGTCTTCAGGACTCCAAATACCTCCAAAGGATAGAGTTAAATTCACCACAACTCACTTGAATGCACTCACACCTATGCACTCTGCCTTTCTCTCTATGTATGTAAGAGGAAGGATAATATAAATTATACTTCATCTTCCAATGGTTTCCTAGAATAATGAACATATTTTCCATTATAAATCAGCCTTTCCTGCCTGTCATTTTCAGTCCTGTCTTTAAGCAAGTTAACTTCACAGCAGATTTCTAAACAAAACGGTCCAATTACATTTAGCAATTAGTCAAATGTTATTATTTTAACTTAAAGAAGGGAGCCCATAGTCTTAGCTTGTGAAATGATTTTCTATATAGTCCTATGAAGAGTAACAAAAATGTACATCATAATTCATTTCATGCTTTAAAATAGCATTGTTTTTGGAAATGAATAATCACAGATTTAGAACTAAACCAAAAGCACCTTGTTGATTATAAAATAGTGAAATCAGTTATTCAGTGAATCTTTACAGGGAAGCTTTGAATTTTGTGGCTGTTTTAATACTTTCAGTATTCATCATCATTATTATTACAGTTTTACAGTGCAAAAATCAAATCCAGGCCTTTTGTGTATTGTAGGCAAGGACACCAGAGCTGGGTGCACACAGTCCTCTTATTTTCTGTTGTGGAGATCAGAGTTTACAGTTACTTGGGCAATTATGTGTCACCTTAAAAGATGACAAGTACAAATTTAATTTCATTAATGATACGGTTTATCAATAATTAATTCTGTACTACATGACCCCAGAAAGCATAGATCTAAATAGTCATGCTAGAAATTAATCTGCTCATACAGTTAGCCTTGCTTAATTATTTTATTATTATAATTAAGTACACCCTTTTAACGGTGGGATGATTTCTTTATTATGCTTATGGCCATCATGAAGGCAATACTATTTAGTACCTGCAAATCTCCACTAAATGAGATAAACAACAAAAAAATAGCCCACATTCAAAGGAGAAGCCTTACCTTGCTCTGCTTAACTGAAGATCTGTATTGCTGATTTGACTGTCATTTTTATTTAAATACTCAAACCATAAGTCTTCATTTTGGTAAACATGGATAGAACTGGAGTACCCTTAGTGTTCTATAGTTTTCAAATATTTATCTAGAATACTAATAGTTTGTGACCATGCATTTGAATACAAAATATATCTATAGCTTTGCAATCAAAAATAGATTTACCATAGAGAATGTGATGAAAATATACTTATTTCATTTTCTCTGGCATGTGATGTGAACCCGTTAAAGTGTTTCATTACAGACTATATAAGTAGCAGACCAAGGACCAATATTTTACCCAACTTCCACAGAGATAAACACCTCACTACCACAATCATAACTATATTCCTTGCCACAGTCTTTTACTTTTATTTTTTTTATAATTTATTTTTTTCTCAAATCGTAATTCATTCACAGAGGTGTTATAAACACAGAAAGGCAGGATGTGGGGAAGGGAATGACACTGGAGTGTGGGTGATCAGGAGGAATACAAATATCATCAGAACCAGGTTTGGCTGGGTGAAGGTTCAGGGGACAAGTCACTATGACTCTGCCTATGACTCGCTTGTCCTTGTCTAAGTTGGAATTGTTTGCCAAGGCTACCTATTTACAAGGTCTATGACTACTCAGGCTTGTAAATTTCCACAAAATCTGCCTGTTTACATTAGCTTATAGCCATCTGTTTCTATGTTTTTCTACAGAGACCCAAGACTTGGTGTTAGTATACATGTATGTCAGGCCTATTGCTGATTTTAGGCCTATGGCTGATTTTAGGCCTTCAGTGTGTAAGCAGGGCTGCCCCTGACATCTCCTCCCTTCTCTAAGTATAGAAGGGCTGCCTTGCCACAGTTTTAAAATCAAAGGCATTGTCAGAATGTCAGGCAGGGCGTGTGGTACACAGACCCAGAACTTGCCTGGCGTGCCTGAGGCCCCAGGTTCAACATCTATCGCTTCAAAATAAAAAAGGTGATTTTTCAATGACTAAATTTTATAATAATACAAAAAGAGATCATCACATTGAGTGGAAGTGGGGTGCATGGGCAAGTTTGGAGGGAAGGGCATGTTAGCGAGGGGGAGGAGGAAACGAAGAAAGAAGTGATGTAACTATATTTCAAATAAATGTATTAGAAACATAAAAATAAACACAAGAAGAGATGAACCAACACATGATAATTTGATCTTAGGAAACTGGAGGCTCAATTAGAAAGTAAATCCCTCAATTCACTCACATTTCTTCATTCAGTAGTCTCCTGATAGGTAAGAAAGAGGCTATGGGACACGGGTTTCAGAGGAGCAGAGGATATGAAAACCAGACTTAGTGGACAGTTCTGTTCACCTCTGCTGACACAGAAGCGACACATCCATTGTCATTAGATATCTAGGGCTCTGCAGAAGGAGCTTCAATGGCTCTGTAATCCTTCTTGCTACTGTTTCTTTAAGGGTGGGAGTTAGAGAGAATGAATCCCTCTTCAGTTAACAAAAAAGACTTTCCACTAGGACCTATCTTCCTCTCTAGTGTTAACTGCATGAAAAGTAACAGTTCTGGACTTCAGGCGAGAGGGGGAGATATATACTACTGACTGGGCACTACCCAAAATTCTGCTTTTAAAGACTTTACAGGGTGGACCCCAAATATTTTGAGTCAACATAGCACAAAAATTGAAAAGTAAATCTAATTTTAGCAACCCTCTTTTAGAAAATGGAACATAACAAATGTGCTGTTTTAAAATACATTCAACCACAGTTGTAAATACAGAAGAAAAAGACAAGAAAAGAAAAACAATGAATCCAGTTAAGTTGTTTAATTAGCCCTTTCCTTTGAACTATATAGTAAATACCTGATATTTACTTTGTTACTTTCTTTAGAATAAGAAACATAATCAATGAAAAAATATGGGGGAAAGGCGCATAAAAGAAAAACAGTGTATCAGTCATTGAATAGAAAATGGGGACATGTTCCATAAAAATTGATTCAGAAGATGCATTCTTTCCACTCAAAAAAATCATCTCCTGAAGGCCTAGTGCTTTTAAGGCAATATGCTAGACTTTTCAATGATCTTGATAAAAGAAACCTTGGCAATGCACTCTCAGCTAATGGCCTTGTCTGTGGAATTAGTGAAGACCACAGACAATCAAAATATGCAGCGCTATGAGGGAGGCCAGGATAAATGTTCCACCTGCCACAGAAGGGCTTTGAAAACTAAAAAGAAAAAAATCAACATGGAGAAGAAACAAGGTACCTTAAAGAATAGAGAATTCTAATTGCATTTGGTAAAAATGAGATGACAGTGTATCCTCATAAGAGGAAAGATCAGGTTTAATTAGCAATTTGGTTCTGCTCGCAATTCTAGCTCATTGGGTCTGACAAAGTTCAATAAACATGACACAGTTTTCCCCATGAATGTTAGAAAATGAAAAAGAAGTAGAAAATATTCAATTACCCATTTCAAAAGAAATTCTGTTAACATTTCAGAGATATGAAAAGTATAAATACTGCATAATGCTGGAAATATTTCCAGTATTTTCAGGTCATGCTGAGCATTGATCAGTGTACAAAATGGATAATTTAAAGGATCAACACTGTCCTTCAGTAGGATGTAAGTTCATAGGTAATTTTCTTTTAAATCTAAACACAGCAAACAGACCAGAGAAGAAACCAGAAATTGGAGTACGTATAATAAACATGATGAAGGATATTTAGTCTATGTCCCCATGTTCTGAGAAGGTCCTTGCTCTGAATCTAACTGAGGGCTCATCATCGTAACTGCATAAGACTTGGAAGGGGAGTATATTGCACACCACGCTACGGGACCAACAGCGCAGTTAATTTATGATCATTTGCTTTACGCTTAACTGAAATTCTCATTTTCTGCACTGCATTGTGTTTAACCTACATGTGGGCTAATCATATAAGTCCGTGCCCAAACAGGAATCCCTTTGTAATTTACCTACCTGATAATTACACAGATAAAACTATGACTGTGCAGCCAGCCTTGAACATGTGTTTATCATCCACAGATGTAACACCTTGAATGTCAAGCATTCACTTTCTCCATTCTTCCACATGACAGATCGCACACTGGAGGTGACAGTCTATGAATCTTCTTGTTCTCAGTCAGGTAAGAGTTCTTCCTAATTGTCTATGTCCTATACATGCCAAAATGTGAGAGGACATTTGAGTCCATAGACTAAGCGTTTACATTCCATTTTATTATGCTTTCCCTTCAAAGTACAAAGAACAGTTGAATCACCTAAAATCTAATGATAATAATACATTATTATTTATGATGTACTTAATGTGTGTCAGTTCTGCATTAGGTTCTCTCCCCGCTGCTCTCTCTCTTTGTCTTTCTGTCTCTCTTCTGACCTCTCTCATACATTCTGCCTAAACCTCATTTGTCATTTTTTGTTTAGATAGGAGAAGTTAAAAGTCAAATATTTTGTCGAAAATCTTGAGGGAAAAGCGCAACACTATTTCATTACCTCTGGATGCCATGCTTTAACCCAGATGAGTTGGAAGATGACACATGGTGAATTTTTATCCAGGACATAAAGGCCTGAATCACTGAAGGTGATACTGAAAACATGTATTTATCCCTGGCTTGTAATTTTACCAGTGCTTTGCTTTTAAAACACAGGGCAGGCAGGTTGGGCCTCACAGGGACTCACATATGTGTATTCACTTGGGGAAAGGTGTTGGGACATGGAATGTGTAACTTGTTAGAGTCCGAAATAGGATCCCCAAAGAGTACTGTAAAGAGGGCTTGGAATAGTCTCGAGGTGATTTTGCAGAAGCCCTGGATCTATTAGCCCGAGGCCTGTCAAATTTCTGTGAGCTCAGCATGCTATGATTTATTCTTGGTGACTCATCTCCTCTCCTTTGGAAGTTTTAAATAATGCATTTGGGTTTCTTGCAAGGGGTTGGCCCTAAAGCTGCCTCTCTACACTTTCAGAGTGTATGCCTCACCAAAGAAATATATACTGAAATATAAAGGCCGCTTCATTTCTCTTGGCATTCTCCCGATTTCCAATTTTTGGCATAGGTTATGAGTAATGGCATTATAACCACATTGACTTGAGAAATTCTAGGAATTTATTAAAATTCAAAACTATAGACAAAGGCATTATAAAACTCCACTTCTTTTTCCATTTTATCTACAATTAAAATATAATCACTTAAAAATAATACCTTTGTTTCTCAAATTAAAACAAATTAATTAAATGACAGAATCTCACTGTGCGACCCAATCTGGTCTCAAATTTTTTTGATCCTTGTGCCCTAAGTCTAGAATTATTGGAATCATGACACTATGCCTGTCTGACAGATAATTTTAAACATATCCCTACCAGGTAACTTACTAATTATCTCACTCAAAAGAGTTCCTTCACTTAGTGAGAATTGTAGCATTTGTGTTCATTTCTGATTGTGTCTGGTATCAGGAAATCAGAATTAATATATACTCTATTCTCCATGCTAGTCTTCAGAAAACAAACGGATGGAGTGCACTAGTACTACCTGAAGTCTAATTTACAGTTAAAAGTCCATACCCACCTGACATGCCAGATGAAAGGTAGGGAGCTGTCCCTTTGGTAGGACTGCCATTATCTTCTGCTTACCCACAAAGAGGCTGAGACACAGCATAGTCTTGTCTCTCCGACAACGTAACTCAAAGATATTAGTTCTAGGATTTAAAGGTAAGTTGACTGCATCCAAAATTTGCAAAGCCTTTGTAAGTTCCTAAGTAGAAACAGTGGCTATTTCTGCAATGTCGTCTGAAAAGCACATGGTCACTGACTGATTTATTAAATACGTGTATCTACTGTCTCACAGGGAATGCCACCTCTTGCCTTTACAGAAACACACAAACACGTTGAAATCAATCTGCTTTTGACCGTGGTGACAAACCTCCAGATATTATGATTGGACACAGAAGAGCATATCTCTGCAGATGGTGTGGAGCAGAGACTGTACACATGAAATGCGCAGATCCACAGCTTTTCCACCTCACCGTGTCCACTAGTAAGGAATGCTTTACTCATTTAATTCCATTTCCAGTACTCATAAAGCACGAGACTTAGCCAGGATGCTCAGCGACTATACGTTGAATAAATGAGTATCTGCTCGTTTGAACGCAACTTGGAATGAGCCTGTGCAAAAGGAGCCACTGTCAGTTAAATGTCCTGCTACCTTATTAGTTTAACACATAATAAAGTTTTAATAATCCCTTGCCAGAGCCAAAGGATCACATGACTCACTAAAAGATCACATGACTCACTATTACCTGAGTTGTACTGAGAACAGTGACTGGCACATAGTAAACACCAAATATTTAAAGGAAAGTCATGGAAATGCTATGATATTTACAGCATCTTAGCATACACAAGCACAGTAACAAAAATTGGTAGCAGTGATGTAACCTGTTGGTGAGAAATAATTGACCAACGTGAGAATAACATCAGTGGGAAGAGATTGTCAAACAGAGAGCTACAGGGCTGTAGGGAAGAGAATGTCAACAGAGAGCTACAGGGCTGTAGGGAGTTCATTATTATTAAGTATTTCTCAAATTCAGGGACAATCTTCTAGAAACGGACCACACAGGTTTTCTTACACTGTTGACACTTAACATATGTTTACAACTATTTACGCCTTCCTTTTTAGTTGATACTTAAATAGTTGTTAAAAATAAAATCATAAAGTATTCTTGCATATGTGTATTCGGACCTGTCTATATTTGATAATTCACACAGTTAATTTATATAGAATAAGTATATATTTTAAAAAGGCTGATGTACCGTAATTTCATAACACCTCATATCCCAACAAGATTATGTATGCATGTGTGCACTGCTTGATATTTGCGTGGTATGAATATGCACAAGTGCACATGGAACCCTGATACTGAGATGAGATGTCTCTACACTGTGTATATGGAGGCAGAGTCTCTCCTATACCTAGAAACTCGTAGTTTCAGCTAGCCTAGCTAATCTCTGTCTTAGGCCATGTAGGCTACACCCACTCCTAGCACCACGCACTCCTTTTCGGCTGCACTGGGTGGGCCCCTGGGAAGTGGACTTACAATAATCCCGTCATTGGGCTAACTCACAGCCATCCTAGTCCCTTGTAAATGTCCAAGTTACCAACCATTTGTCAGTTTGGGGTGTAATATTGTCATAAACGAAGGCTCCCCAATGTTAGCGGCCATATCAAGGACGGCCTTGGTTTAGGAAAAAGCCAATTTTTGTTGGGATGATCAAGAGGCGAAGCTCTCTAGCGAGAGAAATGAGGGCAAAGCCAGGCATACCAGAAACCCTTCTGGAGGGCATGGAAGTCTAGGGGTCGACCGTAGGGGGAGGCAGGGGAGCTGGCAGCTGTGTCAGTCTCCTGTGGAGTCACTTCTGGATCCTCTTCAATTTTCAGCTGAT
>NW_021604567.1:14768985-14777728 GCF_004785775.1 Grammomys surdaster | reverse complement strand
TAGAGAGAGAGAGAGAGAGAGAGGTAGACCAGGACTCACAGAGACTTTTGAGATACCTTCTCAGTGAGTGGCATAGCATATAAGCCTCAAGAACTTTACCTCTCACCCAAGTGTTGTCTTTGCAGAGGTTTCAAAGAAGACTTGGGCAATCATTAGCCCTTAATAGAAAGCTAAAATAAAATATATCCATCATTTAATTGTTTATTCATTGTTTCAGTTTATACTTAGATTATTCTCTGTACATAAGATTATACTGTAGACTCAGCATGTGTATGACTACATACAGAAAGTAATTTCATACAATAGCTTTTGATAGGCAATATGTCACTTCTGTACTTGAAGAGTATTAGATACTGGGCCAGCAAAATAATAAATACATAAGGTGTTGTTTCTATGAGTTTACCAAGAAAACTAGTTTCAAGCACTGTTTTTGTGTTTGGATGAACAAATATAACCACATTACATTTTATGGAATGAGATACAGAAGATAGCTCTACATTCTTTTGTACACTAAAAGATAAAATAGTTCATTGTGAACCTTAGAAACATTTACATGATAAAAGTTTTTCTCCAATCTATCTTTCTCTGAGTTTACAGAAGAAGATACTCTATAAAGAAGAGCCTGTTTCTATAATAGTGTTGGGCAGAATTACCTTCTAGTGGTCATTTGTTTTTTAAAAAGAAATTACACAGTTTTATTTAAAGTGATTTTCAAATACTCCCCAAATTGCAGAACAAGGCATCAAAAGGAAATAGAATTCATGTCTTTTATCATTCAGTTTGCTGTGCCTTAGAAGCATGGCATTTTAAATTCTTGATATTCAAAGTGTATCAATACTTCATAAGACAATTAAATTAAAATTTTATTTTCAAGACAGGCAGATATAAATGGTTTGTTTTAGTTATCTTGTTTAAAAGATAAGAAAAATTGCAGATACTTTGAGAAATAGTCAAGGTTTGTGTAAAATATACATGAGGAGTTGGGTTTCATTTACAGAGAACTTTTTTCTTTTTTTTGTTTATACACATACACACACACACACACACATATATATATTCATATTCCTTTTTATTGGTTATTTTACTTATTTACATTTCAAATATTATCCCCCTTCCCGGTTTCCCCTCCCCAAGCCCCCCATCCCATTCCCCTCCCCTTTGCCTCTATGAGGGTGCTCCTCTACACACTCACCCACTCCTGCCTCACTGCTCTAACTTCCCTTATTCGGGGGGCATCAAGCCTCCACAGTAGCAAGGGTCTTCCCTCCAATGGATGCCAGATAAGGCACAGAGACACTTTTAACTGCAGTACCTTATGTAATGCTATGCTAATGCAGAGCTAAAGTAATGCCTCAAGGAATTAACTCACATACTAATCAACCGTGTGCCTTGATGTTCTAAGTACTTGTTCAATATGTATCACAGCACTGTTCACACAAGTATTTAAAAAGCCTTTGTTCTCATTCATGTAATGTTTTAATGTTCTCATCCTCTCTGGTTTTCTTATAAACCATCCATCTCAATGAAATCCTTTAATACTAACGTATAGAAACACAAACTTAATTATAGTTTGTAATAGATATTATAAAATTTTAGTAAAATTTCTTGATTTTTTTCTTAGATAAATTCTAAAGCTATGCAGATTCCTAAAAATGTTTTTGTTCTTCTTATTGCTACTATCTGAATGTTAGTACCCCCTATAAAATTAATATGCCAAAATATAGTGACTTAGTGTAGTATTAGAAGGTTAGGACATTTAGGAGTTGATTAGAGCTGGTAACCTTCAAGAATAAAGATTAGTACCACTGTTGGGGAACAGCTTTTCCTTGTCTAGTGCTCGGCTAAATCGGAAAGAAACATCTGCAAGAAAGTGGACCTCAGAACGGGAGAGATGGCTCAATATGAGGCTTCCCCTTTGTGCAGAGGACAAGAGTTCAGTTCCCAGCACCTACATCACTTGTCTCACAAGTGTCTGTCACTCCAGATCTAGGGCATCCTGTTCCCCCGTCTGTTCTATACAGGCACCATGCATACGTAAGCATGCACAGACACACACTTATATATTTAACTGAAAAAAATTATTTTTTAAAGAAAGTTTAAGTACCAAACTTGCTGGTGTTTTCATGTTTTACTTGACAGCATCCATTACTGTGGGCACAAATGCCGACTGCATATAAACTACACACTATGGCACTGTGCTACAGCATCCTAAACTAACCAAGAAATTCACTGTTTCCCTTTTCTTGGCTCGAGAGACTTGGCCTACCTACCTTCAGCCATGTATTTCTTGCTAGAGTGGAGATGCATGGAAATTAGGTTCCAGATGATTTACATCTGGAAATCATAAATGCAAAAATCTAGTCACAATGCACTTTTAAAATATTAATCATAAAAGTAAGTGCTGCAGCCATGTGGTAAACATTAAAAAATTAAAACGGTTTATAAGCAGCTGTATCCTTTCTAAAGTCTGTGACTATGTGATAGTCCTATCCTGTCCCAATGGCTAAACACGGTGATTGCTCGTGTTCCTCATCTAAAGCATCTTCTTTTGCATAATTTACAGTGTACTTTTCACATAAATTCACATATACACAGAAATGAATCCACCTTTCCTCTTCATACAAATCACTGCATAACACATATCTGTTGAGAACCCGCCATTTTTGTCGTGTAATGTTTCTGTCAGAGAAAGTTTCTGACGCTTTTTAGAGCTGTACAGACTTACATTATATAAAAGTAAAGTATTTTATATGAAAATCCACGAAAGGCAGTTATCGTGGTTAATTATGATAATTTGGTATCACCAATAAAGCAAAAACATGTGACCCTTGAGCACATGTGGCCATATGGCAAATTTCAAGAAAGAGAATTTAAATATCAGTGAGTATTTATATATATATATATATAATTTTTATTCTTTTTAGCAATTTGTAGTACCGTGTTGCTAGACATAAGTATTTTCATACATTTATTTCCAGAGTGTTCAGTGAGGACGGCTATCTGTCAATGTAGATCTAGCTTTTATTACATAGAGAGAAAGTTGATATGGGGATTTCAGAATAGACTTTTCTATACACTACAAGACAAAAAAAGAAAAAAACCCAACAAGACAAAACAAACAAAAACAAAACAACCAACCAAACAAAAAGAACCAAAACACATGCATCAGGTAATGATAAAAATAAATGTATCTAGCAATTCAACTGGACTCAAAGAGTCTCAAGAGAGTGGACATCTGGATTTGGCCTCCTCGTCTCTAAGGCTCCCCTCTTCCTTTTTATGAGCGAGGTTAAGACTGCAGAACTATGATGTGACTGAAACAGTTACCTGTATACAAGTAATCTTTAAGGACGACACTTTAAAAGCTTGGCTTTAAGTATGTAAGTTTTAACTGTACTTCAAAAGAACCCATCTATAACTATTCTTAACACCTGCTTGATCACAATCTTTGTTTGAGACTGATTCGATTTAATATAACACAAACGTTTGTTAATTTTTTTCTTTATGACTGTCCAATATGAGATTGCTAGTCTCTAAACTGGACAATATCTCTAGTATTTTCTCAGGAATCTTCACTATGAGGAAGAAGGATGTAACTATTCATTTAAAATAATGGTTTCATTTACTATTCTAATGATCTCTGGGTCAAGGTCAACTAAAATTTATGCAAAACATTTGAGAACTTTTTAGATATTTTGAGTGTAATTAAAATTTTAAAAAAAGATTTAAAAAGCTCTAATGAAAAGACAAATTATTATATGAACTATGGATTCTGTTTATTTTCATTGTCATGGAGACTACTTCATATTTCATTAAAAATATTAAAGGCTTAAGAGTTTTCACATTTACCTCATAGATATAAGAATATATTTCCAATTTAAGAAGTTTTTTGAAGAAGCATCAGAAATATAAAATTAATTGAGGAGTAATCTGTTTTACTGTGAATTTTTAATTTTTTATCTATAATTCTAACATTGCAAAATCCTGAAAAATGTACTTCCAGCAATGCAAAATAAGTTAAGATACGTGATTTCCAAATGGAAAGGTGAATGATTTCATAGTTTTATAGTTACACTGAATTTGTATACATACACACATACATATACACTTGTAGACACACATACACACATATACACACATACACACACACACATATACACACATAAACACACACACACACGTCTATAGACATGGACAGAGGGGGATGGAAGAGAGAGTAAATGGGAAACCTCCAGAGGTGAACACATTCAAGTCTTCCTTCATTAAGACAACTATGAGCTGACTATTTAGCTAATAGATTTTCATTAACAGCTTAGGTTATATTATAAGAAATTCACACAACTGTTGATGGAAACTCATAGCTCTATGCCACCTATTTAGTAACTCTTATCTCTTTACTATAAATTACAAAGGCTGGTGGCTGGTATGATAATAAATAAAAATAAATACCCTGGCAATTACAGACTACAGTCACAAATCTAAAAAGCTACAATACAATGTACTTTCTCCAAGAAAATTAATTATTCTGATTCTAGGCAGCTCAATAGTCAGAATTCAGCCACCAGCTGGCTAATATGTACAGTCTGAGCATTCACCAGCAGGCTTCTGCATTAGTAACAGCAAGATTCCAGTCCACAGAAGAATACTGAAAATGCTATGTATAAATGGTTCACTCTGGGAAAGTCCTTGAGGCATAAGTGTTTTATCCTCTTAAATGTTGAGGCTAACTTGCACCACATGATGTCATCAGGATTAATTCTGAGGAGAGCAAACATGGGGAAGAAAATAATTCTCTGTAGAGCATCCGGAAATGGGGATCTTGGAATTTTGAATTTCTGTATTTTAGACATACACACACACACACACACACACACACACACACACACACACATTGATCACAGGAACAAATGGCCTCATTTCGTATTTTCAAGAACCAACATTTCAAAAGGTTGCTCATGATTTTCCCAGACATAAAGTATCACACAGAAGCAGGCCCTACAGTGTAACTTAGCACCCTCTGAACTGTCTCAATTGACAAGGAAGGGCACAGTGACGATTGCCCACATAATGACACTTTCCTAAAAATTGGCCCAGATAGATGACAACTCCCTTGAACAGATGAATATAACCAGAAGTTCATTTTCCTCTGTGAATGAATTTTAGGGTAAGCCATTAATCTGCTGCTTAAACGTCAATGTGGAGAATAGGATCGTGGGGGATACATGGATGGATACCGGACTTGCAATAAAAAGAAAAAGAAGGTGGTGATGGAGAATTAAGGATTGCAGTAATGATATGGAGGCCTGTTTCCACTGTTTGCTTGTTTAGAATTTTATTTGATAAACTGTGACAGAAAACTCCAGTGTCAGAAAGTTCAAAATTCCCCTTTGCTGTACAGCACTTTCAAGGCAAACCTGATCTAATGAAGACCCTGTCTCAAAACAGGAAATGGGGTGGGGGAAGCAGGTAAATGTGCTTTACAAGCAAGAAGACCTGAGTATTAGCACAACTAACTACATAACATTCAGCATGCAGGTGAGTCTGTGTACACCCAGCAATGAGAAGCCAGAGACCTGCAGGTCTGTGGAGCTCGCTGGTCAGCCAGTCCACCCAAAACAGCAAACTCCATGAGTGGGAGGTACTCTTCAAACGTAAGGCAGAGAAAGATAAGGATGCCACTTGATGACAACTCCTAACCTCCACACATGTGCATTGGCAAACATACTCCTCAAAATGTGTGCACTCCTAGACACACAATGAAGGCGGCCCAAAGTTATGATTTATGGGGTTAGTTATACAACTCTTAGTATTAACAATTATATGATGGGTTAGTCAGATATATTCCCAGTACAATCTCTAAAAATATACATATACACATACATATATGATCTTACATTAGCCCTTGAAAATCCTGTTGCATAATCCTGAGAGATTAAAAGCTCAAAAAAAATTCACAATATCTTAAAATTATATAACACCAGGTCCAATCTAATAATTTAAGATTATAATTTAATCTAATTACATCTCTTCTCCTTTCCTTGTTCCAATACCTCTCATCTATTCTTCCACTCTTTTTCAAATTCATGGCTTCTTTGGTCTCTAGTTCCCTTAAAGATACCTGGAAGGTTCTTTATTACAGAAAACACAGCTGTAATTTTAAACGAAGTATTAGAATGAAATCTGTGAGATATTCTCCAAAGGAAATACTTCTACTCTAGTGCATATGCCTCCATTTAATCTTAGTTCTCTTTAGGCTGTTGTTAAGTTTCAAAATCCAGTAGGAATTGGGAATGACGATGAGGAGGATGGTGGACGCCATGGCTGATCCACTCATGTTCACTCTCTCTTCTACAAAGTTGACTTAAGCTTTCCCCAGTAACTCCATCTCTTCACAGATGAGTGTAGCCATGTGTTTAAGCTCTGGAGATCTAGAAGTAGAAGGTGCAAGCATGACTCCATTCTACGTCCATTAACACTTTGAGGTTCTCCCATTTCCTCCTCTCTTCCCCAGCACAGAAGCCATAATTCATGTGTATATCCCAGCACTAGGAAGCTAGACCTCCACCATCGCTTTGCATGCTTCACTCCAAGTTGGCCAGTTGGAAAGCTTCACAGCTTATCATTTTTAGATTCATTTAGACTAACATCATACAATCATTTCAAATCACAAGAATGCTCATAGTATTAAAACAGAGACTTCTCAGAAAAACATAGAATGCATAACACATTTAAATCATTTTAAAACCACAGAGAAAGGAACACAACGAGGGTTGCGACTGTCCAGGGAGAGGAGGTGATGAGCAGTTCAGGTAGTCACATCCATGTGCTACACAAGCAATTAACACCTGTATTTCAAGACTAGTGAGTTCTGGTAGTAGAGCTTTGGTTTGAATACAGAAATGCTTTCCTATTCAGTAGGAAACTAATCTGTTCCCTAATTTAACCTCACTCAGGGGTAATGTTGACTTCACTACAATATCAAGTAACACATACACACAGATGTAGAAGCACTATACAACCTCAACTTTGGCTCACAAATATCCCGGAACTTCATGGGGTACAGCATCTGAGCAAATTCAAAGCCACTTTCCACAGGAAAAGGCTTGCCCCTTCTCTGATTTGGTTCGTTAAGACTCTCTTGAGAAAGCTCTTGGCTACCTTCTGCTCACAATCGTTCATTCCACCATCGGATAGCATTTGACTGAACACACTGATGAACAAAGACAGATGACCATATGCGAAGAATAAACTGGCCTAGCCAGTGTCACTGCGGCTGTGAGTTACAGACCTCACTGCTGGACATGCCAACCACAGAGGCCAGGTCCTTGGGAGAAAGACATACAAATGCAGGAGTGTAAGGATTCCCTATCACAGGTTTAGGATACTCAGTTGTTTGTTCTTTCTCACATCTCTTCTGTGAAGTGGAGCTGATGGACCATGTTACAGCATATCCTAATAATGTATGATTTTTAACAAACTTTAATAAAATAGGCAAGGTTATGGGTATTTCCAGACTTCTATATTGAGCTTTTTCTTGTGTTTTTAAGTCTGGAATAATTGAGATACATTGTTATAGAGCCACAGTATCCCTCAACTTCTGCTTCAAGCTTTGAATCCACACCATATAATGTTTGTCCTACATTATAACTTCAGTTTAGAATTAGAAAGTCCTGGACCAGTGAGATGGTTCTGCCCTCAAGAGTGTTGGCTCCTCTTCCAGAAAACAGAGGGGAGAATCCCAGCACCTCTATAGTGGCTCTCAATCATTTGTAGCCAGAGTTCCAGGCTGCCTGATGGTCTTTTCTGGACTCCATGGTCACTACAAACATGTTGTGCAAATATACACACAGATGAAACATTTATTTGCATGGAATAAAAATAAACAAATCCTTAAACCATAGTTGTGATCACACAAGACACGGAGTGAATGATGATAACATCTGCATTGCCCTTTTAATTGTGCTAAATTCCACACTTCAGTTGTACTTCTAGAGCCACCAGACACTGAAAGTCCTGCAAAAAGAGGTTGCCAGGGAGGGACTGGAGATTAACAGATGATTAGAGAATTCCTCCAATGTAAACATATCACTGACGCCCAGAGGAAACCCTCTCAACTCAACTTAGAGTGAAGCTCTTGACAGTTGCTGTATAGACAGAAGAAAAAAAAAATCCTGTGACACCACTTATCTTTTTTTCTTTAATGTTCTATGGAGCAAAGGAAAATGTAAGGTGTATAATTACATGAACTGCCTTGACAGGCATTTCATGTAATTATTTTCTATTTTGATTTCTTATAATTTTCTTCTTTATTACATATTAAATTGGGTTTGCCCAGACAATTATAATAGAAAATTCTTATCCAACGAATACAGAAACTAGTCTCATTGTTCTGGTCTGTTGGAAGATGTTGAGGCAGCAATATGAGGACAGAGGTGTAAGTATGGCACAGGCTGAGGCACTGTATGGATCAGCAGAGATTTTCTGAAACATGGTCACTCTATGATCACTAGAAAGCACAGCATTAATGTATACATCAGTGAATGAGCCTTGCCCCTGCCCTGAGCAACTTGCACACCTAGAAAAATATCCTTTAGAGATTAAAGCTTTATTCAGGCACGGTTGTGTACATAGTACAGAGGAAGACGTATCCACCAGTTCATGGGTAATGTGGACCTGGGCTAAATAGGTTCTCTCTCTCTCTCTCTCTCTCTCTCTCTCTCTCTCTCTCTCTCTCTCTCTCTCT
>NW_021604567.1:14764542-14767042 GCF_004785775.1 Grammomys surdaster | reverse complement strand
AAAACCTTTCCTGATCCTTCTTCTCCCTCACATTTCTCAGCTACTTCTCAATAACCTGGCAGAGCTGCACTTTCCCGAGCAGCTGATATACCTCACTGGCTGGGTGGAAGAGCCGCTAACATGGGGTCATGGAGCCATGTATTTTTGTCATACTCCCAAAGGTGAGATGGAAGTTAAGGATTCTGTTCTGATGATCAGGAGTCCCAGAACTCCATGTGGATCATGATGTTATGATAAACAACAAATGTGTAACCTTTTTTCCTTTCCCAGTGGAGACTAAATGGAATCAAATTGATTAGATTTTATTTTTCAAAGTTCTAAATTTATACTAGCGGTCTTGTATATGTGAATGTTTGGGTAAAGTTTCATGTTTTAATGAAAGTCCATAATGGAATTAAGCCTTAGCATCATATTCTTAACATAATGCTTTAAGGCCCAAATAGTCTCTTTAGAACTTTCACTAATAAAACACAACCTTCTATATTTGTTGTATGTCACTATGATTTGGCTTGATTTAGTGTTATTTCTCTATTCATGATAAAATGTATGAAATGAAATTCTGTACCCTACATCACATAACCTCATTTGGTATTTTCTAATTAAAATGTGTTACCTGTTTTCCCTCCAATTATACATTTCATACAATTGAAATCTTTTCTGTTCCTGTAAACCTGCCCTGTTGAGATCACTGTCTTTAAGTATTTTCTCTCTCTAACAAAGTCTACACAAAGAACCCACTGAACACTTAACTATGTGCAAATGAGATTCAAACTCTTCCTTCACTCAGACCAGAGACAATTAGGATGTAGGTTGTCCTTGGTCCCTTAGACTATCTTAGATTTCATCAACAGAAGCTGGTTCATGAAGAAACCTTAGAGAGTGACTTACTTGCTGTTGTTTTACATTTATTTTATTTCATTGTAGCACTGGGACTAGAACTCTGACCCTTGTGCATACTAGTCAAGGGCTCTGCCACTGAGCTACGCCTCCAGCCCCACGGGGATGACTCACATCTAGGCCTTTGTGTTATCCCCGTCAACCCTTGTCTTCTTTGTCTTAAAATAGGTCGGAGAGATGGCTCTTACCACACTCTGAGTGGCCTGTATTCTAAGATATCCCTGAAGGCCATATTTAAGTCTGGATAACTATCAGCCATGACTTTTGTGGAGCAGTGCAGCTGCTGAGAGCCTTTGGTTTACAGGATAAAATTCAAAAGTGAGCATCATCTCTGAACCACATCGCGTTTGATGTCACAGTCTCTTTCCTCTTTTCAAGCAAGTCCCATCTCCAAGGAACTGTAGACGTTAGAAATTGTTTCCTCCGAGTTTGCTTTTCATTTAAGGAACTGAGTACTGAGATGCTATAATCTGCACAGGGTGTTCTGAGTGCTCACTGAATCTATAACTGATTTTCTTGCATCCTCCCACTTTTGCCTGTGGCTTTTTCAGATTCTGACTCAGACTGCTGGACTACAAAGCCCTAGGTTTGACAGCTGACCACTTAATAGACCTTCAGTCAGAGCAGTGACAATTAGGGTGTAGGTTGTCATCTATGACAGTATAGAATGCTGGACACTTACATCCTAATAGATCTTCAGTTGATTCTGACGCATGCCAGTATCATAGTCACTAAATGAGAAAATTTGCAATATTTCAATATAGACATATCAACTGAGTGTAGGTGCCATGATAAGTGACAGTTGCATTCGTCTAGCATGTTTTGCTTGTTCCAAAGGCATAGTATTATATAGGGATTATTCTAGACAATGATTAACTTGTTCTCACAAAATAAAAATAGAACATGGATCATGGATAAAACCCACAAAATTAATATCAGTTGAAAAAGATGAAGGCACAATACCAAACTTTGATTCATTTATACAAAATACAGAAGGCAAATGGAGGCAGATCCCAGATGAACAGTTCTGAGGGACTGGATGTGATGGAAAAAAAATGCCTACATATGGCTAAGGGTCTTCTGGGTATAATGGAATATTTTATCCCTACACTGTGGTAATAGTTGCATAATTCTGTAAATTTTGAAATCCACTGCATTATATGCTTAAAACTGTTCAGTCATGTAGTATGGGAGCTAGTTTTGTATGAGTAAAGAAATGCAAACAGTAAAGCACATGGTATAAAATAAGTTTACAGTCTTGGAGTTCAAAAGGCACAGAGCATACTATCAAAGTGTTACTGGACCATGATCTATGGAAATATATATGGACTTATCTTTTTCACCTGTTCTTGGCTTGTGGGTGATTGTAGCAACTCTGAATAATCCTAGCCATATAGACATTTCCCCCTAAATCTCCACCTTTATCACCCCACCTGATCATCTTTAATATTTCTTTTCCATTCACATAAGTCATAGTGAGTCAAGTGTCAATCTTATTTCAGGGTTATTTCTTCTTGACAAATTATATCTGCCACAGCTTCATTGAATTAAAGGGCACATGTTTGGATATCAAGTGTGTGTGTATATGTATATATATATATAT
>NW_021604567.1:14580646-14759542 GCF_004785775.1 Grammomys surdaster | reverse complement strand
TGGCAGGGCTGGTGTTTCTAGTTGGCCATTTTTAGCTGCAGCGCGCGCACATGGCCTCCAGCCGAGAAACATGGCGGCTGGGCTAGACAGACCTGCTGCAGCTTAGATAGTCGACCTGAGCCTGAGGCCGTTTTAAATAATTACCTCAACAGAAGACTACTACATAGTAGCATAAGTCACTATTAAACTCTTAGGAGAAATCTGAGTCACTTGGAAATTCAGAAGATACATCCTCCAAAATATCCATGAGCTGGTCTTTTCACTTAAGTCCACTTGCTATTGTAGCTTCTAGTGTGAAGAACTAATGCAAACTAAAAATAGCACTACTAAGAAACTCAGATTATTCACTTCAGTATATTCTTTTAGAAGATCAGTTATTCCAGATTCATTACAGTAATACTAGTAAGCCAAGCATCGTGATTGATGGTCTTACTTTTACTGTGTCCCAGAGAAGCACCTATAAAATACTCAGCTACAGGCTATCTAGTAAGATGAGTTGTGCATTTCTGCAGAACTTTTTGTCTTTGAAGACAAATTTTGCATGATTCGAACAGAAAACAAAAGTTTGTCATAGGAACTTGCATGTATCAATTCCTAAAATGTTTTCACAGTAGGATAGGATATATAATACATGGTTTGAAAGTAGAAAATAGAAATTACATTGTAATCACCAGACACCATGGTCTTCTCTCAATGTAATTATCTGCAGAGGACAAAGTTTTCTTCCACAAGTTACCAGTATAAGGACCTGTGATACAACACAACCATGAATGATCACAGGGATAGTGACATCTGGAAAAATTGTTGACAGGGATATATATATATATATATATATATATATATATATATATATATATATATGATGTTTGTATGTGTATATGATGTATATGTATATGATGTATATATACACATATATATGTATATATATATTCTAATATGTGCCATTTTATATCTATGATAACAGTTATATAAGTTGTTTTAAATGTCAGCAAAGCTATAGCAATCAGATATATAAAAATATGAAAAACTGTACCCTTCGTCTGTATCAAATAACTTTTTTGTTTTCTAAATTCTTTTTCCTGTGTTTAATTAAAACAGAACCTGTCATTTCTGATAAGCACCCACTGATTCACTGAGACTGGTAGAGACTCCATACTCTGGCCAGAGCTCTGCATGTGCAACACACAGTACATTTTCTCAGTGGTCTTTTAACAGGGCCTTCCATATTTAACTGTCTCAATAATTTTGTAAACTTTAATATTAAACATCCATCTATAACCGGAAGGAAGCAGATCAATTAGTGTGTAGAACTAATAAATGGTACATGAATTAATGCACCAATTGAGAACTATCAATGCTTTGTATGTTTGTATGTTACAATCCATTTGTATGTTATTGTACAGGTGAATGGTACATTCAAGTTTAAGTAAAAGCCATATCAACAATGTATAACATATTTAGTGAAAACTATTTGGAGGCATTGGTAGAACAACACTTTACATTTCTTACATAGACTATTGTAAAATATTCATATGGCAACTGATTTGTACCTATCAGTTTTTTCCAACAAGATTATTAACAGGAAAATAATGTGCATTTTATAGCACACACAAGCCTCTGTAATGTCTTAGTTGCATGTATCAATGTACTCCAGTCTATTTGGTGCTATTTAAGTTGGATCACATCTAAGGTCAGCCAGAGAAGGCCACCTACCATCAACAGGCAAATCACACTCATTACTTTCCTCCTCTCTCTTAATGAAAATGAAGAAATTGTACTGATCAGGATTATCTTTAACAAGTGTATTTGATCAGGGTCACAAGATACAAAGGAACATCTGAATACCTTTTTAAAAAACCTAGTCAAGTAGTGATGTCTTTATGAAGCAAGAAAACAGAAACCTCCTAATGAACACGAGATTGAAAGCCTTCCAATTATTGGAGAACACAAGGTGGTGAATGGAAGCTCACGTCTGTAGTTCAAGAGAGATACAATCTTTTATCCCAGAGGAAGCTTCCTTTAAAACCTTGCCACGTAGTCAATGGAAGAGATCCTTTTAAAATTCTTTTTAGAGCTTTTCCTACATACACTTCATTTCCAAAATTGCAGAGGGGCCAACACCTGCCAGAGTGAAGCAGTATATAATTGAAGTCTGAAATTGAAGAATGTTTCACGGAGTGGAGATCCTCCCCACTGAAAACAAGAATGAGGCAGGACAAACACAGCATCGGAGGCAAAGATCAAGGAAAGATAAAGGCATTGAGTTCAAACACATGGTAGATGAGCTAGGCAGCATCTTCCAGGGGAAAAAAAAACCTGCAAGAGCAGAGACGTGCAGGCAAAGGACGAGAGAGTATCTTACCTATGTAAAAGGGACATATACAGCAAATGCTATGATATAACAGAAAATGCAGTTCTCTTGAATTTCTCAGGACTCAGTTTATGAATGAAAGACAATAGTTTGAAGTAATATAAGAAATATGTGACCATGAAAAGGAACAGCAGTGTTAGCAATTGACTTAGAGTATTATCAACAGTTGGTCAATGCTGAAATCTAGCTCCATGATAATACGTTATTCACAGTATAAAATCTTTAAACACTGCATTGCCATTTTCCTAGAAGTAATTCATGTGACAAAATGTTTCTTGAAAAAAAATTGCAATATCCAAATGTCAAAGCCATTCGCTTCTTAGAAGGTAGAAAGTGTTCTTCAGAAGACAAGGGAACATACTGTGCTGAAATTAGAAATGTTTTATCATCGATCTTGACATGAACATGGTCACTTTGAGATGGAGAATGAGGGTCATAAAAACAACAAGACTTTAAAAACCTGTCTCCTGCATAACGCACTGGACTAAAGCATCAGTGGCTTTCTTTACTACAGTTATAATTATGCTAGTACTCTTTTAGTAGAATACTCTTAAATATATTTTATATATTTCTTATGTAAAGAAATATATAAAACTTACAAGGTAGTATATATAATATTAACCTTTCTTTTGTTCTCATCCTGAAATATTCCATTATCACATTAAATGTATCACCACCAAGTACCCAAATGTTATAAATATACCTCAAAAACACACATTTACATGTAAATACACATGTTCACATACATGCAAATATACAAATATTCACACAAGCACTGTCTGCACATTTAAAACAAAATGGGAATCCATATAAAAGTTATTACCGTTGTTTATGATTAATAACGAGAATCATCAACTATTTATTTTATAAGATCAATTATAAACATGGCAAAGCCACAATGTTGATATTTTTATTATTTCACAATGATAGCGAGACATGTCTTGGCACTTGGCAGGAATTTATTGTTGATTGAACAATTCTAATATTTCCATTTGGCGTGACACTATCTGCCATCTGATTTTCATCCTGCAGAGATCTTTCATGTCTGTAGCAATGAAGAACTAATTTCTACTCCAAGGTCTCATACTTCCTGATCTGTGTGTAGGAACCTGGTATACCAATCTCTTTTCTGAGTCCCTTGAGTTAAGCATGAAGCATTCACTGTGAGTTCTGACCTACCCTTAAACTGGGACCCTTCCTCAGTACACAGGGCTGTCGTGTCTCAAGGTTCAATTGTCATGTGTAGTCTTACATATTACCAGTATTTTTTCTTCTAGGGCTGGTACTTTGGCTATCTGTGGAGATGTTAGCTAAATTAGAATTGATTACAGACTGCAGGAATGGACGGCTTCTGATGACTCGAATTTTCAGATACAATTAACTCCTCCCAACTTTCATTTTACTCATGGCACCTTACACCTATGTGCTTTTTGGTGTAAAAAGGTCAAGTGCAAGCTACCACCCTTCTGACAGGGTGTTAACTAAATCACATATAGTCTTTTCCAATTGAGAATGAGGGAACATAGACGGATTTATTGACAAAACTCTAACGACTAAAACAGTGACTCTATTCACAAATCCACTACATCAGGGATTGGGGGTGGAAACCGAGGATGAGTACAGGCAGTGAACTCCTCAGTACACTAGAAAAAGAGCAGGAGTACTTCCTCTCAAGGTACTATGTCTGGTGCTCCTTTTCGGAGAATCAGAGTGGTAGAATATTGGACAAATTAATTTCTCTTGTTGACCACTTCCAATTACAGGATCTCATTCACATTATTGAAGGTTCATTTCTTTTTAAAACTATTTTTATTAATTCTTTGAGAAGTTCACACAATATATGTTGGTTGTATTTATCTGCAATCTTTCCTCCTGATGCTTCCTGGCTCTACCACTACCTCAGTACAGAGCCATGATCATCTTAGGATGGTTTTTGAATACTCTAGCAGCCCAATCTGTCCACCTGCTCCTGGGTGTTAGGTCATCTATGACCTAGAGCAATATTCTTTGTTTTTTCCAAATTATTGGGGGAAAAAACAGTTCTCTATAATGTAAGAGAATAAATACGGAAATAAAAAAATTATCAGAAAATCTATAAAATAATATCAAAGGTTTGGCAAATAGATTAAAAGCTGGCATTATGTCAAAGGTTGTGTGTGGTTCATGCTCTCTTGTAACTTTCAGAGCATCTCTCCAAGTAAAATTTACTGCAGCACATGAACTTAAACCTGTGACCATCCAAACCTAGCTGTCATTAGGCTGCATATCTCAAGCCTGTCCTGTAGCCATTACATTCTTAGCCTCGTGGACTTCTATGGCACCAATTTAGTACTTTCTTCACCAGAGAGAGGCTCCATCAAAAACCATAGCTGAGGTAGGAAAATAAACTTGGATTCAGCAAATTAACTTTCAGCATAGCTTTCAGTGACTAGAGTCTCAGGCTATTAAATTTTGAATTTTGGGAAGACACTCTAGCAAAGCACAACAGCTGCTACTGAATCCCAATCCACAAAGCAACAGCCGCTACAGCATCTGGACCAACAGCTACCGATGATACATCAGTAAATAAGGTGAAAGTCCACATGCGATTTCACCCTTCAGAATCTGCTCCCTAGGCCTGCTCTGGGTGGCTCAAAGGTATCTGCCCAGTGAAGGGAATGAAGGAAGGGCATATTTTTTAACCATCTGTTCAAGTGGGAGTCAGTGACCTTTGCTCTCTGTTGGTAAAAAGGAGGCTTACTTTGCCAGCTGGATGTAAATGGAGATTTTAATTGAAAACCATGCAACTATCTCCAATGAGGGGAAGGGAAAAGCAAACTCCAAGGTCTTTATAAGTTGTATCTAATGGACGTGCTGCATGGCTTAGCACTCTACTCATGATTGTTCATTAGACTGGGCATCTTTTGAAAACACTCAGAAAGAAAACCAGTCAGCTCGTGCATAACTTACTTTCAATGATGAGCTGTATTAGAGAAATACAGAGTGCATCTAAGACCATGTTTATTTTTATTTCCCCTGGGAAAACATAAAAAAAATCACTAGAATAAGCATTGCATGTTTATTTGAAAAAAATAAATAGTGGTTTACTCTACATAAAATGCTAAATAGCCAATTATATAAATGGTTATCAATGTTTTTGAAATTGTTTTTAAGAGAAATGCATTCCTCTTTATTCTTATAAGGTATGCTACTTTTGCAAAGCTTATTATCCCAGTGGAAGAATTTAATTATAATATTTAAATTGAGAATCTTATCACCTAGTGTAAGGGGAAAATCAAGTCTTTGTTTAGTGTAGAAAGTTGGCTCTCTGGCAAGATAGACACTTCATGGATACTTCATGTGCAGATCTTTGCTTAAATGGCAAGGAAATGTTTATAGAGAAAAAAATGGTCATTATACATCACTGCTCAAGTTATTTAGCCTTTTAAAAGTTACTGGAGATTTCTCTATTCCAATATATAACTTAAAACGCAAACACTTCATGTAAGGTTAAATTGACAATGATAGTCTCTTTCTCCATTGCTTCTGCAGTACATGAAGAACAAGTTTTGAAATGAAACCAATGGGCAAGGAGGGCTTTAAAGTCACACTTGAGTTTTGACATCGGGGGAGGACAAACAGCTGACCTTTCCACTCAGTTTGCAAAGAACTTTCCGCTATGATCACAGAAAATTATTGTGTTATACTGAGTATTGAGCATCATTTTGCCGGGGAAAGAAAGATATTGCTATTGACTCTATGACTTTAAAGCAAATACAATTTTGTATAAAAGAACAGTCCCTTCAAAGTATCTTACTGATAAGACAAAAGGAAAAGAGCATATAGGGTCAGTCCACCAAAAGGGAAGAGCATACAGGGTCACCCCACTAAGTGGCTGGGGGCCTAGGGGCTGGAGGCCCGGAGGTTGGGGGCTGGGGGGCTGAAGGGGGCATGACTACAGGTATTATCTTCTATTATCCCTGCAGACCATGAAACGAAGAAATACATTAGTCACTGTCAAGAAAGCCATTCATGTGTGCAGGAGTCATTTCATGATTCTTGTTGTAAAGAATGTTAATATCTTGGATTATTAAAAAGTGTCATAAATAAACTCGGTTCAAAGTTAACTCAGTGAGTGAGCCTCAGGATAAAGGAGATTTAGAGATGCATCTCTCCTTCAACTCTGGCAGCATGCCAAGACTACATCATGTCATTAAGTATTTTTCCATTCATAATTCCTAGTGAATAAACAAATGAAGCCTTTAAGAAATGGGCATTTTGAATACAAATTTAGAGTTGTTTTAAATACAATTATAAAAAAAATCAATAAGTAATTAGTAAACATTACAAATGTGAACTCGTTGAATATTCATGTTCCTCTAGTATGAATTGAGATTTGCAGTGATCTGAAAACTTGAGTGCATGAAATTGTTTATACTCATCCCTCCCCAGTGATCTGTATATTAAGTCAGTTGTGGAGTAAATACGCTTACTGAAAAAATTGAAATAATTGCACATATTGAGCAATTATCCACAGTTAAGTCCCCACCAGAGTTGCTTGTTGGAGTATTTATACTATGAGGCTTTGTCCTATAAATCTGTATATAATGTCATTGAAGGAAATTATACACAAAACTTTTGAGACGAATATATAATGTTTTACAAAATAAGTCACAAGAATTATCGTGATTACAATATGTACTTGCTTACAAATTGAAATGTGATATTATCATGAGAAGTATCATGATAGCATGTGATACTATCATTTCAGCTTGACAAATAATTTTACTAACTGAGAAGCATTACATATGTAAAATGGCCCCATGAAAGATAACAACTCAAAATACATTTTCTCAACCAGATAATGAACTAAGTTTTGAAATAATTTCATTAATATTAGTTTTATGATTTGGAAAATAGGCTACCAACAGGTTAAAAAGAAAAAGCCCAGTTGTAAACTTAACACTTTCTACACATTGCTAAGGAAGTTAGGTTCATATGATCTGAAGTGTTAGAAGTTCATCTAAAGATTTCTGTACATGTATGTTGGGAAATGCAAAAGAGGATAGATAGCCAGAAATTTCCAATTTCTTTAAAAGTACTGCTACACTGGCATGCACACTATATACAGGACACAGGAAGTAATTAGTAGTATATTTTTCTCTGCACCTTAAGCCAGCTATAGCCACCAGTTACACAAATAGAGCACTAACATGTAACGTTTCCTAGCTGGTATTCACAACGGATTCACAACCTGACCTCAACAATGAGCTCAATGATTTAAATGAAAATGAATAAGAACACTATTTGCCTTAAGAGAAAATCTGAAATCTCCAACATTACAAACAACGCAAATCTTGGAAATGAAGGTCCCATTCACACATTTTTTAGTATTTCTTGTTATATGCCACATGGAGGGACATCAGAACCTGTCTGACTCCCAATATCCCTCTTGACACTATATCTCCACACCTCCAATTCCTTTCTAACTTTCACGATAATGTTGATCTTGTCCTTTTTTTTGTTTCTGTATTTTCCAAGACAGGGTTTATCTGTATAGCTCTGGCTGTCCTGAAACTCACTCTGTAGACTAGGCTGGCATTGAATTCAGAATCCACGTGCCTCTGTCTCCCAAGTGCTAGGATTAAAGGCTTGCGCCACCACTGCCCAGCTGATCTTGTCATTTAACATAGACATTTGTGGTCTTCTTATCATAAAACGCTCTCAGTCTCTTCTAATAATACTTACATTTTAACTTATAGCAGACAGCACCATTAGCATTATTGACAGCAGTGCCAAATATAGGCTGATTTCGGTTAAAGCATGGCAACCCAGGTGTTGCGGAGCAGAAGAGACCCTTCATACAGTAAATGCAAACATAACCTCATGCCAGAGTCCTTGAGGACAGCATATTTTTAAAACAAGTTTGAAAACAACAAGTACTATGGTCAGGCCACATTGGCCATCATATACATCTCCAGTATTTGAACCGAAGTTTTCCATCTACAGCATTTGCTGGTCACTGGGTTGACTTTGTATAATGGAACTTGACATAGTGTGCTGAACAAATTTATTTCATCCCACCTCTTCCCCATTAAAGAGTGAATGATATGTTTAGTCACTTCGAATCTTTTGCAGGATAAATAGTTCCCTGAATCAGAACTGGCAAGTGGAAAAAAACTTGGAAAACACATCCATATTTATCACTTTTTTTTCTGACAAAATTAAGTCATACTAAAATTTTAATTTTTAAAAACATAAAAGTACAGATCCCATCCTAATTGTATTGCACACATCTTTTTTGTTTGTTTCAGTATGTGTTTTAGAGTTTCAGGTATTAAATATTAACCTAAATCCCAAATGTGGCAGGAGGTTTCCCCTAATTTCAGACCTCACTTTGTCCAGGATTTGCAACACTCCTGAAGATGACTACAAGTCACACGTTTTCCTTTAGAAGATACATACACAGTGTGGGGAGATGGAGAACAAACACGGATGGCTAATCATCGACTAGGCAAGATGAACCAACCTTGGGTTTGCTCACGGAAATCGTTAAAGTTTTCTCAAATCTTATGCTTTTATTTTGCTTATATTTCCACTTTGTTTACATAAAAGTATCCTGAGATGATGCATCTGAGGTCCTCCACTGAGGCACTCTTTAACATGTGCTTCATTTTTAGGCATCACAATTTCCCCTAAACTTGTTGTCTTTGGGTTCTGTCTGTATTCTGAAAACAGACAAGTTGGTAATGGTGAAAGTGTGTACAGTCAAATAAATATTATAAAGTACTAGGAGGATGATATGTTATGTCTGGAAAGTAAGAAATGTCCTTCCACATTCTGGTACTGGAATCTACTTTAAATTTTATATTTTATATTTATATTAAACACGGGAATAACCATTTTGTAATGACAAGGGCTCAGCATACAAACCAATGGAAAAGTGAGTGTCAAGTGTGAATGAGTCTCTGGTTACAGCCCTCCCCATTGTCAACAAGCCTTCTGTTAATTCTGCAGTTGATAGAACACCTAGGGATAAACTATATTTAAAAATTTTGGCATTGTATCCTCATTTTTCAAATGTCAGGAGGCTGTTGTTATTTTCCACCAAGCATGCATAAACTTGTAAAACTTTTAACACGCTGACATAAAACTTTCTACAATTCTCAGAGTACATCAGCTCAAAAAGTAATGTAAAAAGTGAAATTACTTGAATTCTGAAACATTGTTTCAGAAAAAATAGCAAGTCATAAATTAAAAAGCAAATTTATAGATTGGAAAAATTAAAGATCTACCAGAACATACGAACTAGAATGTAAGAGGATAAACCACTGAAATAAAATACATGGTGTAGACTGAGTAATGATCAAATGAGGTGTCGTTCTTGGGTATAAATCACTATCATACTCAGGAAACCCCATTATTCTCTTAGTCCTTACACAGTGAATGTCCTTGCCTGTTTGACCTCCTGGACATCCAGTTTTATGAAGTTCTAGAGCTCAGCTCTGCATTCGACAAGCCCTAAACTTGCGTAGGGAAGACTTACTTCATAGCTGCAAACTTCCTCCACAGAATGAATATTTCTGTATTCCACACAGGTCAAACAATCATAATTTCCATCAGAATGTTTATGTACATGATTGTGCAAGGGGGGAAAATGTGCTTCTGGAAACTTCCTGTGTATGTGTGTATGTTAATGTTTGTGTGTGTCTGTGTGAGTATGTGTGTGCATGTATGTATGCATTCATGTGTGAATGTGTGTGTGTGTGGTGCTTGTGCATGTACGAAAGTGTACAAGGAGGTGTGCATGTGAACTGAGAGATGAAAGTTTAGCCTCAGCTATTATTCCTCAGAAATTGTCCACTTTGGGGTGGGGCAGAGTCTATTTCTGGCCTGCTGCTCATGGAGAAGTTTAGAGTTACTAGCCAGTGAGCCCTTGGACTCTGCCTGCCTCTGTCTCCTCACCACAGAGATTTCAGGACACACCCTAAATTTGTACTCTGGTGATCTTGTTCTTTTTAAGGAAAGAGCTTTTACTAGCTTTACCCAAAGTGAGATCTACCTTTATTTTGGGAATTCAAAAATATTATTTAATGGAATTAGCTCCATTAAATTATCTGAGACAAGTGCCACTGAACTCCAGGTTTATGGATGCTAAGAGTTCATAGAAAACTAGAATTCAATGCTCCCAATTTTCTCCTGTCATATTTATTATAGAACTTTAAGCAATTCATCTAGCCAGTGTGTGCCCTTGGGTCTACACAGGTTAGTGCCACAGGGAGACAACACTACAGCACTATTAATTATGCCCTACATTAAGTCAAGTATGGGAAGATAAAATAAAAAAGGCAAACAAAATTCATATATCTAATGAGATTAGACTTAAATGGAATATTCAATGGATCATATTTTAATAAGAATAGTAAATAAGAGAAAAATTATAAGGGATCACATAACTAAATACACTGGAGGAGAGTCTGATGGAGCCGATTTCTGTAATCAGTGCATCATGACTCCCTTTTGAGAGGGGATAGATGATGGTAGACGAGAGATAGATAGATGATATGTAGGTAGGTAGATAGACAGATGGCAGGTAGATAGATGATTAATTGATCTATAGATAGATGATAGCTAGTCAGACAGATAGACAGACTAACAGATAGATGATAGATGACTAGTTCTTCAAAGATGTATAGCCCCTGTTTTCTACCTGACATCAAATTTCCTGTCCATTTTCAAGTTGCGTATTCAATTAAACCACTAAGTAGGGATTAAATCACATAGAAGTTATGCATAGACATTCTCAAGAGTCACACGATTAGTACTTGTCTATTCAACAAATCTTTAAAAAAATTAAAAATGACAAATTCTTAAACAGGAAATGTATATCTCTAAATTCTGAGATTTGTGGACCAAATGCAATAATTCTGAGCTGGTAAGCATGCTGCCTCAACACTTGGTTCAGGAAACGTTTCCTGAATTTTAGAATCATAGGAAATGTAATACTTGTTGCAAACATTTGCTTCCTTTGAACTGCTGAAACGCCCAACAATATTTTTCATTGCTAGTGTCAATCAATCAACAGAAATTTGCTAGTGAATGATAGAGAAGTCTGATTTGTAAAGAAAGTGATAGGGAGATGTTACTGGTAACTTATTTTATGAAACAGTAACTTGGCTTCTGAGTCTTAAAGGTTGTTCTTAACGCAGTATTACTTAGGTTC
Organism: Grammomys surdaster; assembly: GCF_004785775.1. Classification (NCBI taxonomy): domain Eukaryota; kingdom Metazoa; phylum Chordata; class Mammalia; order Rodentia; family Muridae; genus Grammomys; species Grammomys surdaster. The sequence goes on along the minus strand of NW_021604567.1, from coordinate 14,747,969 downwards.
CCATCATTATAACCAAAGACTGGAGACAATCAACTTAAACAAATAAATTCATACATTGTCTCAGTTTTGGAGGTTCTACTTCACAATCTACTGGCCTGCTGTCTTGGTTCTGAGGCAAGGTAGCATATCATACTTGGGACCTGAAGAAAATCAAAACCATCCATTTAAACCATGCAAAGAAACCATACTATAGAAGAAATCAGAGACAAGAACTCCACATTTCATTCCGAAGGCACATATTCAGTGATCTGAACATTCCCCACTAGCCACAACCTCTTAATGGCTCCACTGTGACATCTTAGGTCCACTTAGCACAGTGCATGGTGGAGGCTCTTCTATATGCAAGCTATAAATAATGACTTCCCTCATTTAGCTGTACACATATTGTCTATACAAAAGGCTAGCACCTTGAATTGAAGCTAGTAAAGACCTGGGGATGAAATGTTGATTCGGCAGGCCCTCATTTACACTGATCATCACAGGCACTAGTTGAAGGCAAACAACCAGAGATGCTTAGATAGAATCAGGTCACTGGCACTGACTAAGTTACAGGTGCTTTCCTGATTGAAAGCCAGTGTGTTTTGTGTCCTTGACCATGGTTATGCAAAAACAGTACAACAACAAAACAGAGACCAGCATTGCCAGCAGAAGAGTTTAATTTAGGATTCTATAACTGGTAACTTCAACTGCACATGTCCTGCATTCTTTACAGAAACACAGACCAACAATTTGTATGAGACTAGGGATGTGGCTTCGAGTTGGAGAACTTGCCTTGTATGTGTGATGCCTGGGCTCAAATCCCAGAACGCATAAAAACACTTGCATAGGTTCAGAAGTTAAGGAAAAATGAGTGTGTTCTCATAGTTTTACCCAACACCTTCTGTGAGAATCATTCCTTTCCTCTCTTTAGACCTTCAGTACGGACCTTACAATGGAGAGTAGGGTTTTTTGTTGTTGTTGTTGTTGTTATTGTTTTGTTTTTTTTGTTTTGTCTTTAAATAAAGATTCACCTCAATCATTTTCTTTTGAATCGCAAACCTTTTTTTCTCTATCGATTTCCTCATTTATTCACTTTACAGCCCGATCACAGCACCCTAGCTCCTCTCCTCTCAGTCTCAGCCGTATCCTCCGGCCCCCATTCCTCCTTCCCCTTCCCACCCAGGTACATCAAGTCACAGCAGGGCTACAAGCATCCTCTCCCACAGAGGCCAGACAAGGCAGCCCACAGCGATGGCAAAGGGATCCAAAGGCCCACAACAGAACAGAGACACTCCCCCCCCAATACTGTAACACATAAATGCTTGATGGCGGGAATTTATGACTTTTAAATTTGATTTATTTGGAAATGGACAATCTTATCCAGTCCAAGCACAGTAATAAACAATAGTTTCTGTCTCTGCTTGTCATCACTGAGAAACATCAAGTGACCTTTCATACCAAATGCCAGCTGTACAGCCAGCCTCTTCTATTCCATGGCCAACTGCACAGCTTAGTCCAGTGAAGAATATGCTGATGTCACACAGTGCTGTCAGGCCGATCTACATAGCTGTACTATGGACTCAAACCAGAAGACAAACACATTTCCAGCAAGTTCTACTTTATACTTTCCATTAAACACTTTTCTTGATTTTTCATTAAAATAAGAAAAATCAGATTTTCTCCATTCAATGGCAGATCAATTTAACTTAAATAAAACTTCTCCTGTAATTTACTCATACTTCCTCAAAGTATTAGTGAGCCACTGTCAGAGAGTAGATTCTTGTCTTCTTAACATTCATGACCAGGAACCCTCATGGTAGGGCTGTTTTCAGTGTCCGACAAAGAAAAACTTAAAAGAAATGAACTTGTCTAGAAAACGATTTCTCAGCTGAGCCACTGTGCAGAAGACTGGCGATATTCAGATCAACATATTTCAACCACACTTGGAGAAGAATGCATTGTAAGTTGGTGTGACGTATAGAGTGTGAGGGTCTAAGAACTAGCAAAGGATTTGTAGTTTATCACACAACCCATGTAGCATTAGATGCATTCTACATCTTTATGATTGAAAGATCTGCCAAAGTCTAAACAAGAACGGGGCTGAAAGAGAACTGTGGGATGGAATGAATGAGTTGCAGAGGAAGTGAAAAAGGAAGACCGATTCCATTTGTCAAAGATCTCATCTCCTCATGACTGTGAGTATGGATCATGGAGATCTGCCTTGTACAAATCCAGGGTACTTATGTTCATGAACATGTTCCCTCTCTCTGTCAAGGTCAATTCTGTTCAGTTCAGTTTCACTTTTGGAAGGTCTGCCCTTGGGACAAGTTACTAGATTACTTTCTAAATGATCGAGAGAACTTTTCTATGATTTTTAAACTCCGCCAAACACATTCTGACCTCAAGATGACTATACTACAGCTAGAGCATGTGTCACTGGGGTGGTGACCTATGAAACATAAAGGAGGCATCCGGCTAATTGTTTCATATGATGGCAGGCATTATAACCATTATGAACTGTAGATGACACAATGAGAAAAAGAACAAGCAGCACAAGAAGATGAGCCATTACACCTCTCTCTTCTTGCAGCAACATCTCAGAAATGGTGACGGTGTGTGAGTGTGTATGAGGTTATAGAGGTCTGCTTCAGTGTGCCTTGGTATACAATGGAAGGTAATTCTATAAACCCATGCCCATCTAAATACGCTCTATTAGGAAGCACTTACTACTCTTGACTTTCTGGAGAAAGGTATTTTTAAAAAGCCAGTATGTATGAGTAGAATATGGCTTGGGGTGAGCAATAGGAACCAGTTGAGAATGACAGTAAATAGGAATATAGAGAAAAATCTTTCCACTCTCCATCTCCGTAGACAAGTGTAATTGATCCTTTGCTCCATTCTTAGTGACAATGATTAAGACTGTGAAGCTCAGTTTAGCCTACCTAACCCATGCCAAAATGAATCAGCTTCATTTAAAACTTCACTTAAAAATTGAGATGGATAACTCACCTCAACATTTTCACTGTCTCCAAGGTTCACCAAGAAACAAACAGGCTCAATCTAGACTGTTGCACCCCAAATAATATCAAGAATATACAATGAATCCAATCATTAAAGAAAAATTAGACACTTCTGTTTATTCCCTAAAATTATGTTGATGTTGCAGAACACTAGGAGGCTGATACAAAGAATAAGACATCACATAAATCAGGATTCCAACCTAAAGAGATAGATGCTACATGTTCATAAAGTAATGCTAGCTGGAGAGAAAGCATTAGCAAGTATGCTATCAAAATGTGTGTGGACATGCACATACTGTCTGCCCTGTACTCTCTGCCATTCCTTTCATTATTACAATCTCAACCCATAATTTAAGGATATTGACAGCTCCTCTAAGAAGTCTATCGTGGTGCTTCTAAGGAGGAGAGCCTAGTACTTTCTCCTTATTGCAAAGTACTTTATTATATGATGCATGTCACATCTGGGTGCTTGTTTTAATTCTGTTTTGAGACGAGGTCTTATGTAGTTGAGACTGGCCTTGAATTCCTGATCTTCTTGTCTCTATCTCCCAACTATGGAATTACAAGTGTGCACGGTCATACCCAGGCAAACCTACTTATAATCTTCATTTAATATTTATATCTCTTTCAAGATGAGCTAGTGCAGCAATGAACATATTGTAGTCAGGACTAGTCATCTTTCCATATAAGTCACACTTGCCTAAGACTTGTCCATCTGTGGAGAAAGCTTTTCAAATTGGAATTATGCATGTATACTCTTTCACAAACATACATTATGACCCATATGATGGAAAATATGGAAGATGCTATCACCATATGGACTTACTCTTTTTGTTTCTTTCATGAAGGTGCTTTCTCTGAGAAAATTAGACTATATTTTAAAGAAGTTATTACATTATTGTCATCTATGTGGTATATAGATGAGAAACGATATTTTAAAAGAAAAGTATGAGCAGGCTCGCCCTGTGATAACATTACACCTCAGCACATAAATAACTTCTTCCTTCAATGAAATGGGTATTCTAAGGGCGTTAACATAGAATAAGTTCTGCATAAGAATGGAAATTACTGTTCTTTTCCTTTTATTCTGCTTCTTAAAAATGTGCTTGCTGTCGAAATTCTGGACAAATGAATACCATTAGAATACATAAATAAGAATCAGAAAGCAAAGTCCAATAATAATATCAAGAAGAAAATACTAAACAACAACAACCAAAAAAAACTTCATAGAAACTTCAAATTGTAAGTAAATTTCACATTGAATAAATATTAAGGAAAACCATATCCATTCAAGCAAAGTAATAATCTGTGTTCCACAATCTACAGAAAGGTTTCGACTGCTAGCCCTTGGTAGAATCAAGCTGGTTCCATAAGCTAAGGAGGCTATACAATCTGTCTCCACTGCATCTGGAAAGTTGTTTCTTATTCTTTTAAACTTTGAAACAACTGTCAACTGAATCCTGCAGCTACCTTTTCCATGTGTCCAGATTCTTAGTGTGCAATTATTGAAATCATTTTTGTTAAAGAAACATCAGGAAAGGTTTGGCACTGTATACTTAAAATTGGCTACAACAGGGTTATTTTTAAGACTGATGTTCGTATCAGATTACAATCTCCCTTTCCCCTCCTTGATGGAAACTTAGCAAGGCCCCTCCCTTCTGGAGGCTTCAAATCCTCAGGGAGTTGAACTATATTTAAGTGAGTAATCTTCTTTCTTTTTTTTTATTTTTAGGATTAAAAATACCTCTAAGTCATTTTTTTCCTGCAACGATTTCTACTTTCTCCCCATCATAATCAGGACAGGAAAGGCAGGGAGACAGAAGCATAGCTATTTGTTTGATTATGACATGTCAACACATATGGAGACTAGATTATGGTATAGGAGAGAGGACAGTAAATAAGAGGACGTGCTCAGCTTAGGACAGAATTCTGACTCTGCCACTTGATGCATGTGTGGTTTTGTGTGACAGCTTATCCTGGATGAGTGGGAGAAGCATCTTACAGTGGGAAGGATGAAGCCCTGTGTAGCCTCTGGTTACCATTACCACTCTCAGAAGGTTCCCTAAGGGGCTCCTAACACACAAGCCACTTAAAGGCATTAAATAATATGAAGACTTAGACAAAGATGCAAATTTGACAGGGCTAATGGCCAAGGAACACAAATTCTACCGACTTGAGTGAGTGCATGAGGGTGACTCTCCTATTCTTTACTTGTTTCCATAATCATATGGTTTGATTCTGAACTTCTGAGATATGCATCAGACAAAGGTCAGAAGTTAGGGTCAAATCTGTGAGTGCCTCTGGCTGGTCCCTCTGTACAGCTTCACCTCATGGAAAGCAACAAGAGAGCTAGGCTGCGTACGCATATTGAGAACAGCTCTGTCTACTTCCAAAGCAGATTTGAAGTGATTTTCAATCCTAACGAAAACTATCGTCCAGAAAATTCTCTGCTAAAGAACACAATTTCTATACATTCTAACATATGTCTTCTCAATTCCTGTCATTCAAGTATTAGGCTATTGGGGCGAGAAGCAAACTTGATAGTTTGGAAAGATGTGGACGAATTCAAATATATTCATATTTTGCAGTAATTATTGCAAATAACCCATTATGCAATAACTATTCAGAATTGTACACAATGATCTTCTAAATATTGCCCAGAATATTAATTAAAAACTGAATATATATATATATATATATATATATATATATATATATATATATGAAGCCATACTGTGAGGTTTATGATGTTTCAAATTTCTACAGGATCACCACTGTCAGATTGGGTGGGAACGAAATTGAAACAAGGCATTTCTAATAAAATACAGAAGTCAACAATCAGAGATTAATTTACACTTTGATTAATGTTAGCCTCTATATGCACTAAGCATTGGATCATATATACCATAGTCACCTGAACTTGTTGTTATCCTTGATGAGCATAGGGACCAGTGTTCTCAGATTTAAATTGTTTCTTTCGTATTAAGAAGTGCAGCTGGAAACAATATGTACACTATAAATGTGGAAGCTACACCTCTGAGAAAGTAGACCATGATAGGAAAAGGTTAACAGGATGATTTTTGCATACCAGACATCATTAATAATGCGAAAGGACTCATCAACTTGAAAATATGTAATACTAAACTCTTAAGATGTTCATAGTAATATTGATTCTTATGCAAGAAAATAAAACCCACAAGATAACAATCCAAAGTTGATTCTAGTGAGATAGTTCGCTTGTGGTCACAGTCACTTATAGTCACCAGGACATGTCTCCAGGAAGTGACTTTCCAAAAACAAGAGAAAAAGAATGAGAGAGGTAAATATAAAGAGAAGTAGGGGCAAAGGAGAAGAGGAGAGAAGAGAGGAGGAGAGGAAAAGAGAGAGGGAGTGTGGTGGTGCACTATGCCCAAAGTTTCTCTGAATGTACTATTGTTGGTAAAGGTTTATTAGCAGGATTATATTTATGGTCTAATAAGATAGATCACATAATCATACAACAGAATTAGAGTAAAGGAATGGTAGAAATTATTGCTATGATTAATATATATATATATATATATATATATATATATATATATAGTATATACATATATATAAAACTATTGTCAAGACTAAACTCTGGAAGAACACATCTAGAAGATCACATTTATGTTCAGTTTAAAAGTCTCATGAAATTGACATATTGTCATAAAAATGTCTTAGCTTCTCTCTTATGCCAGTCTCATAGAACTGCAACAGAGGAGAGCGTTGCTAAAGAATTCATCACCAACTATGTCAAATATACCCCTGTCAAAAATCCATGTCCCTGTCTAATAGTTTGACAACAGATCCCTAAGTATAGGAACTCATTTTAATACTCATTTTTTTAAAGAGGGAGGGAAATTTGTTAGTTAAGACAAATGAGATATAAGATTAACTGATATAATACCAGAAGTGTCTGGCTTGGTCTAATTGAAGGAATTTCCTTCTCTGTAAAAAGAAATATCAAAACTTTCATGAAGCTAGTTGCCATCTACTATATATTTTTTTTAATGAGAAATAAACATTCTGGTCTCTGAATTCTAGAATGAGCCACAGAGTCTTTGTGGAGGACAGCTTTGTAAATGCATGAAAGTAGCTTCCAAACACAAGATAAAAGCAGCAGCAGCAGCAGATCTCACTCGGCTGCTCTCTGCAATGAAGGAAAAGATGTCTCAGTGTGTAGTGATGGATAGTGATTGCCACTGGCCTTGTAATCTGTCAATCAAGGGCAAATACTCCCTTGTTGGATTCAAGTGAAAACACTCATAGCATCACACTTAAATAAGGAGTTGCTTTCACATCTATGACAGGTAACATTATATGTAAGGCAAGAGTGAAGGCCAGGATGGTGCTGGAACACTCTTACAGAGAAGATGATGCAGTACCAGCATGGAAAAGCCACACCATCATGAGTACATACACGCACTCACCGTTTTATAACTTGGAGAAACAATTGGAAAAACAAAGGTGTTATAATAATGGTGTAAAGCAGCTATGAAATAAACGGATCTACCCACTATAGAAAAAAAATATTTCCTAACTGGATCTGTGGTGCTCTGACTAACAAGAGTGAAGTGAATGGCCTGTTGACCTTGGGGAAATGTGCTCGTCCAATGGGGAATGAGAAAGCCGTGGATCAGTTGCAAGTCTGCTTCACAGTGATTTCCAGAGTCATGTATACATGTCCTCACCTCTCCAGCCCTAAACATACCCTTAAGTTATTGAAGTTTCTGTTAAAATTCAGATGGTATTGGAATATTTTTCAAGCTCCTGATTAGAAATTCAAGTGGAAATTATACACATAATTGTCCTCACTCTCTGTGTTCCTAGCCCAAAAATTTTTCTTAAAATATGAAAACAAATCTGCTTACTTATGATCTGGAAATGAAAGGAGAATCGAAAACCTTTATCAAGTGCAGCACACTGCCTGCTGTACAGTGTACAGAGTAGGCCACACTAGTGCACGGGAAAACACTCGGATAAAAGAGACCTTGTCACAGCCAGTCCCAAGAGTCTGTCCTCTTAAAAAGGATACAGCAGTGCAAATGCTTGCAAGTGACAAGGCATTTCAAATGAAACTTCCCACTTGAGAAACTGAAGATAAGTTAAAGTAAAAGAAACCTTAAATTGGGATCACCCAAAGAATGAAATAGTGGCCTTCATTTTGCTGTGCTATCTGACAGGCAGGAGACAAACCCAAAACAACTTTGATCACGCAGATTGTCATTATATGGCATCATTATAAAATAGTATACTTTCAGTAATGTTCACAACTTTCCTAGACAAGCAAAACAAAATGAGCAAACCATCTCATAAAAACATCATAGTGAAGAGAACCAAGCTTTGCCTACCATCAAATTTCTTGTGCCTTGACACAAACGTGGTCCGCACAAAATGGCTTGTCTCTTCTACAAGGTTTTCAAACTCCAGTTTACTCTGTTGGCTTAACTTGTCTTCCATTTCCGTGGTGCAGCAGGTATATTCCTGAGGGCAGATGCGTAGGTGCTCCCCTGCAATAAGAAGAGGTGAGACATCACAAAAATGTCAAGGACTTTAGGTAGATTTGGGAGATTTGATTCCAATCCTGCATGCACCTGTCCCTTCTCCTCCCCAGCCACCTGCCTGGACACAATCTGTATGTCAGCATCTGTGTGCTTACCAGCCCCAAGGCCCGAGAGATCTGAGAGTCAAACCTAATATTTGCTCTGTGTGCTAACCACATAACTAAGTGCAGGTGTGTGTAAGCTCTCGAAACACCTGTTTGTTTTTTTCAGTTGTTTTTTCGTCCCGCTTTTATTCAAATTATACCAGAAGACAGCGGGTGACAAGAGTTATCAGAGAGTCATAAGTGTGCTTGTCTTTGGAAATGTCAAGGAGGTGAATGGCACTGAGTCTCATCACCACAATCTTTTAGGCAGCAGGGGAAAGAGATGGTGGTGTGGATACTGGTGTGTGCTTGCCTCGCTGGCTGTGGGAATACTGAAGTGAGAGGGAGAATGCCTTTAATGGTGATTTCGTGTGTCACACATTCTTCAGTTGGCATTTCTCGTCAGATAGAATCTGTTCTGGAAGGGAAAAGCCATTGGTAGGTTTCACTGATCCTTGTATCATGTGGAAAACCTACAGTTAAAGTGAGAGAGTCTTAGCTTAATGTGCCAGCTTGACTCTAGGCCACTTCTTTGACTTTGCTTTGACATTAACACTATGGCTTATGGGAAATGGTTTTTTCCCAAACACAAAGTCTAGATGGAAGAAGGAAAACAGACTCAACATTCTGCTGTAAAAACATAATTCATACCCAGATGTGGAAGTCAGCCTAGACGACTGAATGAATTTTGTACTTAATGTTATCATGATTAACTTCATATGTGATGATAACAGGATAAATGACATTTCTTGCAGCCCAGTGTGAAATGTAGTATCTCACACTCCCACAAGCCTTTTGATACTTATGAAATACGACTAGGGTGACATGTTTTCCGAAGCTTACATATTTTTAAATATCTAATTATTTATTTATTTACTTACTTCCTCCACCCTAACCAATCCTTCGCCCTCATTGCTCCCTCTCTTTCTCCTCAGAGAATGGGAAGCCCCGCTTTGGTATCACCATACCCTGGGACATCGAGTCACAACAGGACAAAGAAAGAGTTCAGACCAAGTTTACATATTAAAAGTAGAACTAATGTGACTTCCATGATGATATGAGACCATTGAAACCACATATAATTTTATAACCAAAAAAAGGGTGAGGGGGAAACCTATCACTGTTAAGAGTAAAAACCAACCAACTCAGGTTCATAGCTTCCTAGGAGGAACAAGAAACTTTTAGAAACAGATACACTGGGTCACATCACTTACATTTTCTATGTGTTTTAAATATTTCATAGTACACTTTTGAAGTTGTTCCTGGAAAAATAGCAGTTCTGGGATGTTCCGGAGGCAGAGCCTGGGTTAGGTAATAAGAAAAAGGAGCCTCCCATGGTCTTCAGAAGTCATTCTGGTGCTGGCACTCTCCTATTACCCCCAAATCACTTCACAGAACTCCAGTCTCCAACATGATTACTCTAAGGCCACAACAAAATAGGCCAGGCAAGGCCATTCCAGTTATCTCATCTGAGCTTACACAACAAGGTCACTGTGGTATTAAGGCAGGCCTATCACTCCTCTGTTTGTTCCCCTGGAGCACCACATTTTCTCCTTATGATTGTCAGTCACTGCTTTTATGGGTCTTCCTGCCAGGAGCCAATCTGAAGGAAACAAGTGGACCTTTGAGACATATCCCTATCTCCACAAACCATCTAATTCTTCAATGAAGAAGGCAAAAAGGCTCTTCCATACAGGAAGCTCCAGGTCTAAGCACGTGAGCAGATGTACATGGGAGCGTGCACATTCATGCACATTTGAACACACGTAAATGTGAGGACCTCATGAAAGCTTGCTGTGCTCTGAGATCAGGTTTGGGCAGGGGCACATGAGTGTGTCCCTTCCATTGCCTCTATGCTAAACCAATTCCAACCCCTGCTTTTGTAGATCTGATGAGTACAGCTGGGAAAATATCAAAGATCAATATTGTGTGCTATAATGAAGCCTTATGAAATTCAAATTCAACTGTCAGTAGATAAAATGCTAACCACACACCACAGATGATGGTAATCTTTGTATCATTTCATTGACTCTATCAACATTAGGATGCTATGAATGTAGTTACGATTGTGACTGCACAGGCTGAAGTAACAGAGTTATTTACCTCCCTCTGATCATGCTCAAAGCTAGTTCACTATATGAAGAAACTAGATCTAACCCGTGCTATGGAAATTTTTCTCTGCTGGAGTAATTTGAGCACTGGGAAGTATTTCGTATAATAGTGGTAATCTCACAGTTACAAGTTATAAAGAAAGAAAACAAATGGTCTTTAGGGATTCTCAATCATATTTTTTTCAAATTGCCTTAGATTCTCTATAATATATGATATATAATTAGATATATAATTTATCTAAATCAGAGAGTAGATAGACACATCAGGGTGTGCTCTTGATAAAAAAAATCAGCATAAAAGGCCACAAATGAAGAAAATGCACAGCTAATACTTTATATTTAAGCATATCAATCCCTGATTGAAAAATTGTATGTGAAAATGACTACATAGGTTCATGCTACAAGATCAAACCCAACCATAGACAACAGGAATGATAGAAGTTGACACATCTTGAGGGAGTTAATGCCAGCGAAATCTTGAATTATTATTATTATTATTAGTTATTTTGGTTCTTGAATTTTTCTTTTGTAAATAAGCTAACATTTAGATATGGAAGAAGAAATCTCCAACAGAACCCTGCAGAATGAACTCAAGGGCATGTAGTTAGATCTTAAATTGTCCTTAAAAGATCAGGCTGTTCCTCCTATGCGTGTCCCTTTCAATTATGTCAATTTCTACAATATCTCTTCCCCAAAGCCAACCCAGATGCTCATTTCCACGCCAAGATGCTGTGGTGACAGCAGAAATTTGATCCTGGCAAATCCCACAGCCTCCAAACATGGCGCTGGGTCTGAAAACTGCCAAAATTAGACTTGGTGACTGGCAGGGTGGTTAAGGGCAGCAGACAGCAGGGACTCATTAGTCAAGTGAGTTAGCCTCTGCAGGTTTGCTACCACAAAAACACTGAACTCACAGGTGACAACCAAGGACCTTAGAGTGTGAATCCCTAACAAGCTACTGAAGTGACATCCAGGAGGACTGATGTCTCAGGCTCCAGGCCACCAGATTTTCATATTTCCTACACATAGAGAACCCTGTGAAAGATTGCTATTCACAGTCTTTCCAGGTGGCAGGCATGAGATCAGTAGGTACATTTTTTTTAAAGATGGCGAGATGTTACAAAGTGCTTTGATTCTTGAACCTACAAGTGAGGTCTGACAGAAGGGTAGTATTTGCTTTAGTTTTGGCCATGGTCAGATTTTGACATCTAAGAAAAAAGAGAAAGGGATGAAAGATATTCTCTACAAGGTTAAGGTTTAGTTACAGTTTTACATATAGGAGAGAGTTTACTTTGGAGTTAACATACCTGGACTGACAATAGTCTTCTAAAATTTTATATATATATCAACTGATTGTGCCCAAGCAAAAGAAATCGGCATCATTTAAATGACTGGTTCAGGTTATATGTACATACATATATTTAAATTTATTAAACATCCAAATGAGTACTTTCTGAAATTTTTCTACTGTAAATATTCCTTCCATGTATCTAAAGTCATCGATTGTTTAAGAACATTAAGCAACATAATAAAAATATTCAAATTAGTTTGAGAAAACTAAACTAATATTCTGCTTGAGGGTCTTATTTAAATCACTTCTATGGCTGTCGTCATCCTTTGGTGTCAGATTCCTGGGAAGGGCTAAATGCTGACTCGTGTACTTCTAACAGATTCACTAAGAAGTTAAAAAAAAATCCCTTTTAAAATGGAATCAAGAAGTTAGTTGTTAAATTTGACTCCTTAATTACATAGGGAGAATTTCCAACCTACTACCCTGGATGATACAGACAAATTGCTATCCACCTATTGTTTCCATGGTACGCTGATTTTCCTGTATCAGACTCTTAGAGTATCAGGCCAACAAGGACGAAAGAAATTCTTCTCAGAGTGGACAAGAAAAAGACATGGAGTGAGCAGTGATTAGAGTCAGCAGGACAGAGGACAGACTTCCTTCCTGCTATGACAACTTAGGAAGGTCATATGGAATTTTTACATTGCTAATAAACTGGTCAATGCAGCCTCCCTCAACTCTGTTGCCCCTGCAGGAGGCAGGAAAGCTGGACATTAGCCTATAGCAAGGCTAGTGGATCACGGAAGCAATCCCACAACAGTGCAATGAGACAATTTAAATTTACAAGGGGATATAGACGTCTGTAGGAAAGAGTGAAAGAGCGACTGTTGGAGGCAGCTTGTATTTTCAGATTCCAGTATATTGCATCCATTCAGCAGCTTTAAATCCTTACATACCAGTGTTCCCCTTACAATTTAGTTCAGGGATAGCTAGAGGACTTCTAAGAGAGCATGAACGAGCACGGCAGTGTCCAGCTTCACTCTAGACCTTGAAGCTTCTGTTTACATGTTCTACTGCTAACTAATGACAAGTAATAATATTATAAAAAATATTTCACAATGTACTTTGATGTGCTGGCTGCTAAGTTCACTCAAGTGCTCACAGTGTACTTGTACTGGAAAATAAATAAAACGTTTCCTGTTTCTCTGACCTAGGATGGCATGAGTAGATTATTGAGATACTGGAAGAGTTATGTCTGTGTCCTGGGCTATGGCAGTTAAGAACTCAAATGAGGAGCTAGGAGGTAATGTAAAGGCATTTTGAGGATGTAGTTAACATCTGTAAACAGCTGGCTTTAAGAAGAACATTATGATTAATAATGTAAGAGTCTTAACCAATCCTAAGAACTGAGGTGTCATGGGAAAAAATTCCTCCAATTTATAGCCTCAGTTCTTGACTCAGTCTTCAGGATCTGCTCAGCAGATTGTGAAATTGTCAACGTGGGTCTCATTTCACACAGTACAATCCCTCAAGTAACCCTCAGTGCAAGCACTTGCATGTGTGTTTAGATATGTGAAGCTCTTTCATATGTACAAGACGATTCTCTAACCAAGAACATTAGGAATCTCAGTATAACACACACCATCTCTGTTCCTATAGTGGTGCTCACTCCAATTGTCTACAATTACTAAAATTTAACCCACAACCTAAGAACATGAAAGCTCTGTTTTGTTCTTTCAGTGTCCATCCATAGTGATATCTGAAGGACTGAAAGTAAAGTCAGCATTGTGTTATCAAATATTACCCATTAGCGCCACAGAATTTTATTTTATTGAGTTTGGTTTAAAAGCAAGACACATTCCAGTGTAATTTCAAAATTACACAAATCCCCATAGTATAAATATTTCCAATGAGGCAGATTTCTAGCAACCAAAACAGTGTTCCCAGAGGTCAGTGTGGGAGAGATGTTCAATCGTAGCCATTACAGGACACACCCTCCCTTGGATCCAGCAGGCCTGGGGAATGTGACTGACAGTAGAACAGGCTGGGAGAAAAATGAGTTTGTGTTGCCTTACTTCTGCTTTAATGCAGTTTTCTTAACTGTGAATGCATACAGTACAGTCATTTTTGTTGCGATTTGGTAAGTGTTATGTTTGTTTTGCATATTTGAAGCAGGTTTTGCTATATGGTACAGACTGGCTTTTCTCATTATGTAGTGCAGCAGCATAGGCCAGTATCCAACGTTCCATTACCCTGACTCTGCTCCCTTTATGTAGGTTTAGTAATCCCTGTGCTTAATGATAGATTTTCCAGATAACTTGGAATGTGAGCAACATTTCTTAAAAGTCTGACTATACCATTACTAACAGAACAAGAAAGCAGAGCTGAAAGGGGTGGCTGGCTGGCTGCTTCCCCTCTCAGTTAAGCCCTGAGTCCAATAGGAAAGTCCTTAGCCCATGAGAATCCTCAATTTTGCAATATACAGAAAGACATATGGTTGAAATGCCCATTTGAACCAAGGGAAAGTTGGCTGACCACCACTGTCAGCTCTCAGAGCACAGGAAAAGTTGTTCTGGACAGAAGAGGGTGGACTTGTATAGATGCTTTCAGAATGGCAGACAATGGGCAACTCAGCTCCTTGTACTGTGGTAGTCACCAAGAGTCAGAGCAACACTTATTGTGCAAGAGGAACCATGGTGACAGAAGTAATTTCTGGAGTGGCTGATGTCCCAGGACAGAAAGCATAGTTGTGAAACTCTTCTTGATATGAAAGAATTAGCAACGTAAAATGTATTATTCAAGAGATAGCTGATTCTCCTCACTGCTATCATACCTTCTTCTTCCTTCCCATCAACCACTGCTTTGGTATAGATTTTGTCCGAATTTACACAAGAAAAGTAAGCCATGGATGCAGCTTAGTTGCAGAGCACTTACCCGGCATGCATAAAGCCTAGTGTAACCAGTACTACACAGTAGCAAAATGTCAAATCCAAATGAAGCAACAAAATACTTCTTAGAGCACTTGTGATTCTCATTCCATTCACTCATTTGTCACATGGCATACAAGACATGAGTGAACTGATAATTATTATGTTTAACGTTAGGAGGTACAAAGAGAAAGAGATCTTATCTTTAATGTAGACAACCACACCCATGATTTCAATCTTCCCGCAGCATAAATACGAGTTGCATGAGAGCAAATATCTGGACACTCATCCATCTCACAGGCTTTGATGCACTTAGAAGAAAAAAAGTTACCTGATCTGTATGATGATATTTTTTTTTCTTACTTGATCTCTCGTTAAGGAGTAACCCCATTGCCTATGTTTCTCTAAGCATCATTTCAAATAAGAGTACCTAAGAAGAAGTTGTACCTGTCCTCTTTTCCCTGACTAATGACTTTTAAAAGGCAGGAAGTGAAATATTTTAGCAGGGAGCCAACAGCAATCAAGCTTAAAAAAAAAAAAAGAACATTTCAGAGTTCATCATTCAAACAAGCATGCTTCTTGGAACGTTTTGGTACATTCATATTGCATTATGTATGTATTAGGTTGCATTATACAATGTATTTCTTATGATAATTTTGGGTAAAACATCTGAAAGTTTCTTATTAAGGGAAGGGGTTATATGCAGGCAGAGACAAAAAGGGCAGAGAGGAGAGAGCACTCTGAAGAGTGCTTGCTCACGAACCATCAATTGCCCGTGCTTACTCAGATGGATCTAATGGACTTCACCTACACCTCCATCATCCATATTAAAAATATATTTCTGGAATAATGCTAAGACATTTCCCTGCTTCCCAAAAAGAATTTATCCAGGTTACTTTTTTTTCACATGTATTTCAAAAATGAATACTCTGAGTGGTTCAAAGCGAGGCCTTGTCACTAAACCCAAACAAGAATTTTAAGTAGCGTTCATTAGCAAATATCAAACTCCCTCAGATACCTGGCACCCATACCTTTGGGACATCCGAAGTCTTTACATTCCAATGTTCAAAGAGGACATTAATCCTATTCCATGAATAGCATCTTCTCTGAATTTGATGCTCTTCCCAGGTTTCATCTTTATGGACCAACCTGGCAAGATCTAGTTAAGCTTCTCCAAAACCTGCTTGCCAAACACAGACAAGCCATAATTTACCAGCTCCCATAGCCTTCTGGAGCTCCACCGACCAACATGCTGACTTATTTCTTTTGCTTTCTGTGACCCATATTGCATCCATCAAACCAACTGCCTCCTACAAATTCACCCACAGATGATGATCAATTTCACATTTATTGCTGCTGTAATCCCGCTCTTGTCTTTGCTTACTCAAAGTTAGCCATTTCTACAATTGAATTGGGTGATCCTGTGGTGATAGACAATAAACCAATTTACAAAGTGCTTGTTTTTGACCTTGATAACAGCAGATCAGCATTCCTACTAAATTATATGACAGCCCACTTGAAAACTTAGGATTTACTGTTCAAAGCCCAATAGCCGTAAACTAGTTCACAGACTGATTCAGTACAGGGGCCAAGTCTAGGTGAGAGTGATTAAGAACCTAATCAAACTGAACTGCATGTAAGCTTTTATGAAAAATTATTCCCTCCTCTATAAAATACTGCAGTTTCAGTGGGCATCTGTAAAGCCGTGACTGCTCCACTGATGGTATCATAGAGAGAAAAGCAATAAAAGGCAGAGTGGCTGGAAATGTCACAAGATCTATAGTGCAGTCCACAAGTGTATATTTCACTAATTGTCTACCTCTCTGACAATGAAACTCCATAATATCCAACCTTTTACAACTCATAGAGTCATTAATTTATAATAATTGCTTTAATTCCCACAATTCATTGAAGATAGATGTCCACAGGTAAATAGCATCAGTCTCTATTTCAGAGATGACTGATGGGGGACCTCCATAGAGCAGACAGCCCTCATCCCTAGGCATTTCTTTGGCGATTAATAAAGGGCAGGAGGTGGCTTTCTGAAATTTGTGTACAGGGACCTTGATCTTTAAAATGGCACCACTTCAAAAGCTGTAATAAATTTCCTATCTTTTTCAACCAGGGGCTTTAAAATGTCCCCAGTCAGGAGGCAGCTTTAGAGCCAAGCATTATCATTAATACATTTGTGTGATTAAAACGTGGGTATATTTTTTTAAACACAGAAGAATATAGACATTCAGGGAAAGACAAGACAACTACCGGCTTGAAACTATCACACACATTCCATCCACTTGAAGGGAAATGAATATCTCAGCAAGACAACATAGTAAAGGAAAGGATTTAAAAATCAATATGAATGTTCAAAAATCTCAAATGATCTTAAGAGAAGATTATTTGTCACATTGGTGACAAACTTTTGGCCTTTATTTCATCTTCTGGCTGCTTTTCTTTGAGCAGTTTTGTTGTTGTCCTGTTTGTTGTTTGTGTTTACACTGCCCCTGTAAAAGGGAGAACTGACAGATATATAGTTTCTATAACACTGCTGAAAGGCTTGTGTAGTCCAGCAGGGACCCGCCCTTTACACCCAAATAAACTGAATGAGCAAATACGATTATATTACAAGAACTCTTAATTTGTCAGATTGTTTCTTTCAAACTTAGACTTTTCTGCAAAAGGTCATGGACCATGGCCTCGTTTTAATGTAATGGATAAAGTGCAATGACATTATAATTTTTTGGAGAAATACTGTTTCAGAAAAATTAACATTACTTGGTCAAGGTCAATCCATTCCTCTTGGTCATGGCAAGGTTTACTGTCTATGGTTAAAATTCATATATCATGTTTTTGACTCAAGAGAAAACATATGAGACTACATTAAGAAAAGCCATATGCAAAGAATAATTTAATGCAAAAATTAAGTTCAAGTTAAATTCCTTGTAGAACTTCTATGATCTGGGTGTCTGAATTTACATCCCCAGGATTACTGCATGTTTTCCAAGGGATAAGCATTTATCAATTTTATCCTAATTCCTTGAGACATCCTCTAAGTTTAAAGAACTGTTTTCAAAAAATAACCAAACAAAATGAAAACCTATACTGATTGCTTTTGTGAAGATTAAGGTACATCCACAACATATCTAAGTCCATCTATCTGTAAATTGACTATACCTTATACTTATAAATCCACAACATATTCAAATTCATTATTCTGTAAATTAATGATACTATACACTTATATTTACAACATATGCAAATTCATCAGTCTACAAATTTACAATACAATTCATTTTAATGCAGCATCATTGAAACCACCTGTGGAAACCTCTGTATCCATTCATCTCTTATCATTGTCCTTCAGTTTTCTTCCAGACAGAACAGTGACAGCCCAAGAATGTTATGCTCAGTTATATCCTAGACCTTACTGGGAAACAATATTCTACCTAGTAAGAAAGCACAAACCTCCCATTTGTATCTTCTCCTTTCTACTTCATATCTTTAATTCTTACTCAAGCATCAGTTTAAGATGTTCCCTGATCTTCCAGGATCTAGTGTCTAGATCCTAAAGACACTGGACCATAATAACAACACATGGTCCTTGATGCATATCAATGCACAGGAATACACCTAATGTATTCATGCTTCTAGAAGAAACAGAATCTACTGGATACCTGATTCTCAACTCAGTTCCTCAACTATGCTCTTAATATGCGCAGTACCCAGACCACAATGATGTTTTATATAATTTGGGTCAACAAGTAAAAGAAATATAATAAATCAATACAATAATGTAAGTAATGGACATACATTATGTAGATTCAATGAAAATATTAGGTTCGCTTTGAAACAGTTAAAAATACCATTGTTAAACCATGGCATAGCCAGGGGAAGGCAGCAGATCTAACGTGGACTCCAGGAATTCTGTTTTAGAGACTGAGTCTATGGTGATTTTTTAAAAAAGCTGCCACTCAAACTACCTTTTATGAAAAATGTATTTGAGCTCTCCATTTACGTCTCTTACAAAATACCCATTGCTAACGCTGCTACTCATATACATAACTATTAAATGAATGTAATGCCACAATGGCATCTTAAACATAAAAATGTCAAAGTATGCCATTAAAATAATATTCGTGTTAATAAATAGATATATGTACCATGAATGAAAGAGAGGTGAAGGAAAGAGAAGTTAGATTTTAATTCTAATGTAAAGTCACCACAGTAGAGCAAAAGCAGAGCTATTTGTAAAGAGTAAGAAAGGTATACTGTAACAACAGTTTAAACATCACAACTTGTAGAGATCATATCTAAGAAAATTACCTCCAAAAATTCAGTATTGCTAAGAATAATATAAATTATCGAGTATGCAAAAATATGACAAATATATGTTTCTCTTAAATACTATTATCATCACATACCTAGACAATTCAAAGTATATTATTACTGCATAAGAATACACTTTGTTGGCAGTCATATAAATGTAGGTTCTGTGGTAGATAGACCATGAGCAGAGTTTTCCTGTTAGAATAAGTTCAAGGATGTTTAAAAATTTTAAAGAGGTTATCTTTTCTTTTGGCTGGGAGTTTCCATTCACATGAGGGAAGCATATGAAAAATAGTAAGTACCTAATAATTACAAAGGATAGGAGGTTCTGTAAGAGAAACGCCATGGAAGAGAATCAGACTAACTAAACAGAGCTGCAATGCTGTGCATTTGGATATGAGTTACTGGGTAAAGTCATTGGCTGTTGATTCACAATATCTATACCTCCACCTACATTTTTCTGTCATGACCAATATTGGCTGGTAGTACTTTGCAAATGTACTTTTATACAATAATCCATTTTCTAAGATATTCAGCATAGCCCTTCAGTTTGAAATCTCATTAACTAATATCAGGCTCAATATTCCTCAAACTTCCTTCTAGATAAAGCTTTGGGGAAGGCAAACAGAAAAGAAAATTGCTGCAGAATAGACAGAGATCAGCATCCATTCCAGACCACTAGAATTTGCCTTGAGGAGTTACCAGAAATGGTGGTCTTTAAGAGTCAGTGGCCAGTGGAACTCTCGAATGTGGTAGAAGAAGGTCTCACAATTTTTCTAAATATACTTCTAGAAGCTTCTCACTCTGGATCACTCTTTTTCCTAAATACATAACTGGGTTCTGATAACTCATTTTATGGGAAGAACCTTTAGCTAGCTCTCACATGGAGACAAGGGTTGTCTTTCAAATGCTTTTCCAGGGCATTGTGGAGAAGTATGAAAGGCAAGGACTGGTTTCTTAACCTTGCACTGAAAGTGGCTGAGATTGCCAAGTTTGGGTATATGTACTCTGTGGAGAATGAAAATACATTCTCTTTTCTTTTTCTGCCTCCATATTAATTTTGTTCCCCATAGTCCCTATGTCATAGGGGAAAGTTTTCTGCTACAAGGAAGGGTGGATCCTAGCCAGGTTTTCAGGTTTGAATTTCCATAAAATTCAGTCCTAAACTAATTCTGCTAAAACACCTTATCTCCACTTTGCAACCTGATGTGCATTTTACTACTACTGAAAGTGTCTAGGGCATTACAGACAAATTGGATATGTTTTGCTGTATTATTTTTAGCTAAATCTGCAACTGCACATAGAGTGCTTATTTAGGTAGTGCTTTAGTGGTTTAACATCACCAAAACAAGAATGTACGTTATGTAGGGGAGAAAATGACATACAACAGCTTTGGTGATTGAAAAATGTCCTATGATGCAATTCTTCTTATTGACTATGATTGGTGGTGAGCTCGGCCTTGCTTCTAACTTTAACCCGGATTGATCTTTAAAATAACTAAGGCATAAATATCTTAAATTGAAAAGTGTCTTTTTTATTGGTTATTTTATTTATTTACGTTTCAAATGTTGTTCCCCTTCCCGATCTCACTTCCACAAACCCTCCATCCCATCCCTCCTCTCCTTCACCTCTAGGAGGGTACAGCTCCACCCACCCACACCCACCTCAATGCTCTTGCATCCTCCTATGCTGGAACATCAAGTATCCACAGGACCAAGGGGCTCCTATCCCATTGTTCCAGATAAGGCAATCCTCTGCTACACGTGGACCAGGTACTGTGGACCCATCCATGTATACTCTTTAATTGGTGGTTTAGTCCCTAGGAGAGCTCTGGGGAATCTGATTAGTTGAAGCTGTTGTTCTTCCAATGGGGTTGAAATCCCCTTTCATCTCCTTCAGGCCTTCCCCTAACTTCCCCATTGGGGTCCTCAGGCTCAGTCTGATGGTTGGCTGCGAGTATTTGCATCTGTATTAGACAGGTGCTAGCAGAGCCTCTCAGGAAATCTATACCAGGTTCCTGTCAGCAAGAGCTTCTTGACATTAGCAATGTTGTCTGGATTTGATGTATGAAAATGGGATGGATCCCCAGGTGGGGCAGTCTCTGGATGGTCCATCCTTCAGTCTCTGCCCTGGTTTTTGTCCCTGCATTTCCTTTAGATAGGAACAATTCTGGGTTAAACATTTTGAGATGAGTGGGTGGACCTATACCTCAACTGGGGGCCGTGACTTTCTACTGGAGGTGGTCTCTACAGGTGCTGTCTCCCGTTTGTTGGGTATTTCGGCTAATGTCATCTCTCTTGGGTCCTGGGAATCTATTGCTTCCCTGGAGTCTGGGACTTTCTAGTGGCTACTCCTAGTTGCCCACTTCCCACTGCTACATACAGGCTTACCTGTAAGATGGTGGATTAACAGTTGCATCTGTGTGACCCATGAAGCACTGGAGTAGGAGTATAAACAATAGACTCATCTGCTATGAGAGACACAGCTAAGGCAGTTGTGGTGGTAATGTTTTCTTGAGAAGGAAGCACTAGTAGTACCATGCACTTCATGTCAGGCCCTGGACAATAGTGACGGCCAGGATGGTGCTCTCCCTTTTGGAACATGGCCATGAAGGAGCATGTACTTGGTAGAGAGCCTACAGGTGCCAGAGATACAACCAGAGGCTAGACACAGAGTGCAGAGAGAGAAAGCCAGAGCAGAGCAGGCTCTGCAGCACACCAGATCCTCAGGGCAATAATCCCCACAGAGCACTCGGGAATCAGTTGCCTGGCTCTACTCTGGCCACTGCTTACACCAACTCCCCCAGACCAAGGGAGCATACTGTTGAACATGCTGACATCTTTGACAGGGGCAGCACAGATTCATCCCAGTGAAAAAGGTAAATATAACTGCATATGTCTTCCATACCACCAGAGACTCAATCACAGAAGGTCTCACACATTTAGTGAAAGAACATCCAAGTAGCAGTGAGACAGTCATAACTGATAGGGCCTCAGGCTGGGTAACTCTGGTGCAAAGTAGACTTTTCACACACTTACCCTACCAGTGTGTAGGATGGATTGCCTAAATGTGTCTCCATTATTTAGACTGGGAGTCATCCCCACACCTACACTGACTGATACAAACGTCGCTTGAGGGGTACAGAAAAGCATTCCAACTACAAAAAAATACCCACTGAAGTAGCAATGCACTGTATTCCATATTACTTCTTTTTATTTTTACATTTACATTGTTATTTTATTTATGGTTTGGTACTGTATATGTACTGTTGTGGCCATCCTTTTTACGTAAGGATGCTACAATATTCTCACTGCTGTTTATCACTCCAGTAAACTCATGTACATTTATTCTCATTCATAATTTACTTTTTTTTCTTTATCTATTCTCTCATTTAACTGCTTAATTATTAATTCTTACGGCTCTAAAAACAATGCCAACTGCATTTTCCCTAATCATCGACCTAAGGCCAGGTTCTCTGAACTGTCTTAAGGGCACAAAGGAAGGAAACATGTATCTTAAAACCCAAGCCTGTTGTCAAACCAAATCTGTTATTTACTTAGCTTAGCTGCTAATAATAATAGGAATAAAACTCCAAGTGTGGACAACTCAACAGGAAGACTTATACACAATGAAAGAAATGGAGAATGTGGAAACATGAATAACTAGGGAACACCTATGTCTTAACAGATATAGAATTATCACAAAGAACCATTCGTTGATACGATGGAACAATTACAAATATTTGGGCAGCAAACTTGGTGATCTCAGTGTCATAAAATGTACAGTAAAGGAATGCATGCCAAATAAGTGTTAAGATCATAAAAAAGGAGTAGACAGTATACCATCTTACCATTCAATAGACCTCCAAACCAGAATCAGTGATTCTAGATCAGTCATTCTAGTTGCTTACAACAAATCACAACCTGACTTCAAATATACATGGAAAGTGAAATCAAACACAATAGAAGGTGGTAACAGATACTTATTTGCAAGGTTTAAAAACCAAACCTAGTCTTTTGATTAGCATATACTGTGGCTGAACAAATGTGAATATCAGAAAGTTTATGCCAAAGGCCTGCCAGGTAATGAAATGCATTCCCATCTCAGAATTTGGGATAGACCTGTTATTAACAGATGAATGCACACATGTCTTACTATTATTTTCAAACACATAGTTAGGCAAAGTACCCAATACTACTGTGGAACAAGATAGGGTCATATGTTAAATAGAGCCTTGCCACCAATGTCTCCATATAACTATGCCTGATGTATTATCTTAGCATTTGTCACAATCTGCTAACGTTTTCCAAGAGTGATCACACAGTATTAAAGCCAGGGAGACCCACGGGAATCCTTCTTTCAGAAGTAATGTGGGCATACTGTACAGTCTAAAGCAGATGTGACAACTGTAAAAGCAGTAGTTTGTCAGGCTCCGAGAGAGGCCAACAGTGTGCAGGAATCGCTGCCAACTAAATACAAGTAAACTGGGAAGTGCTAACGAGTCTAAGACTAAGGTCTTGCTGGATGGAGAACAGTCCTACCACCTCCTGAAGACTGAAGATTAATATATCCAATAGGTTCACAAAGAACAGTGCTCCTCCAGCACTAAGATCCTCCCAGTTAGGGTTTGTACCATTTTCCCCCTTGAAAAATTCTTTCCCTGGGGTTAAATCTTAGACTTTTAAAAAAACTTAGATTTTTATGAAAAGAAAAGTGCAGTATCCTTCCAGGTTAAGATTCAGATGTAGATCCTATTAGCAAATTCCTACAATCTGTTAAAGGAGATGCTTTATAGTAGATACCAGATTTCAAAAAGCTGCTTCTTTTGAGGAATACTTCATTAAATTCCTTTAAATTTCAAGTCTTGACTTTTCTAACCTATGTTCACATTCATTAGAAATGACAATCAAATCGTGAGAATTTTGATATTTTATATGGAAGACAATATGATTGGTTCATCGGGCCTCAAATTCTACAGATAAAAGTACAAGGTACAGCCCATTCTATTCTAAGACAGAAGTAGACACTGGCTTGACACCCTGGCGTACTGTCTTGCTTTTCAGTTGATTCATTACATCCTTGTGAAAGTCAATGAAAACTAAAAATTCAAAACATGGAAGCACAAGAAAATGAACAACCCAATCAACAAATGGATTAAAGAAAGGTACAGGTAGTGCACGAACAGTGAACTACAAATATTCAGTAAATATAAGATGTAACATTCAAATCCACTAGCCATAGAAAAAATGCAAATCAAGACACTGAGAGTCTGCCTTATCCTTTCAAAATGTCAGTCACTCAGACATCAACAACCGTAAGTGCTGGGACAGAAAAGTGTGTTCGTGAGATGGTAAGCCAATCCACCTTCTACAGACACCAGTACTGAGGTTTGTCAAAACCCTAGAAATACATTTATCATACAGTCTCCTATACAGACCCTGGCTGTTAACCCAAAGCAGCCCAAGTCAGCACGTCACAGAGACACTTGCAAAGCAACATGATCATAGTGTTATTTACAATACAAAAGTTATGGAGCCAAGCTAAATGTCCAACAACAGAAGGAAAATATACTATATACACACGTTAGAAATTTTTATCAACCACAAGAGAAGTGGAATTGCTGTTTGTGAGGAAATGTATTACAAATACTGGAGGTCAGGCCTCTATCCCCACCTTTGCAAGTTTAGAATTGCCACAGCCCTTCTATACTTAGAGAAGGGAGGAGATGTCAGGGGCAGCCCTGCTTACACACTGTAGGCCTAAAATCAGCCATATGCCTAAAATCAGCAATAGGCCTGTCATACATGTATACTAACACCAAGTCTTGGGTCTCAGTGGACAAACATTGAAATAGATGGCTATAAGCTAATGTCAACAGGCAGCTTTTGTGGAAATTTATAAGCCTGAGTAGTCATAGGCCTTGCAAATAGGTAGCCTTGGCAGACAATACCAACTTAGATAAGGACAAGCGAGTCATAGGCAGAGTCATAGTGACTTGTCCCCTGAACGTTCACCCAGCCGATACTTGGTTCTGATGATATCTGTATTCCCCCTGAACACCCACACTCCAGTGTCATTCCCTTCCCCACATCCTGCCTTTCTGTGTTTATAACCCCTGTGTGAATGAATTACGATTTGAGAAAAAAAAAAAAACAACAAAGTGAACTGAGCCAGTATTAGTAAAACATATATGGTTTCTCACATTTGTGGGTCCTTGATTTCATAGTCTCAGAAAATCATATATGTACATACTAAATGAAACTAGGAGTAAAATTATCTAGAAAAATAAAGAAATTAAAAATATGTGGGGAGATAAAATGAAGTTTGTGGATAGTCAGATCACAGTAAGGTGGAGAGCAGAGAGGACAAATATGATAAACATATAAACCTGTGAGGGTTCAAATAATAATAAAAATGATCCAAATTTATAACAATTGTAACTTAGTCCTATCATGTAAATATATAGAAATAGAAATAGAAATTGAAATAGATATGTATAAGCATATCAGTTTTATCCATGATTCTAAAATTCTTTTAATATCCTCAAGTATTTGAGAAAATAACTTGTGAAACACTTACTGATTTCCTTAAAGCATTTGCTAACATGTTATTTATTTGTGGTTTGTGATCTGAATGAGAAGCAGTAATATTCTTTTTTTTTTCTGAGACAGAGACATGTTAGCAGATCAGTTTGTCACTTGGCAGAGATTCTATGCAATCTATTACTCACGTGCTAATGGTAAAACGAGAAAGGGAAGAAAATAAGCCCACTGCAGCAAGAAAAATTTGTAGTCAACCAGCGCTCCTCAAATCACAGGAGATGGACCATCTGGTTCCTGGATTGGACAACGCTATAATTTTGCACAGTCCCCAGTAATATATCAGCAGTACTCTGCAAGATGGTAGTTTTCTGATAATATTTTAACTTCCTTCTAACAGCTGTAAATCAAAGCTTTTTATGGTTTTTGAAAATGAAAACTAGATCTGTCCCAGTTGGCCCGGTGTGTCTTAATCATTCATCATAAGTTTACACACTGAAGTTCAAGATGATACATGATGAATGAAAGGCTGATACTATCCATGTCAAAATAGGCAAGAAAATTAAGGTGTCAAATATGTCTTGCGGAGGATGGTTCCACTGTACCATTACAAAATTCAATTTAATACAGTTCTTCAATGTTAGCTGATAAGACTTATTTCAGTTCTTAAAAACCCTGTGGAAGTATTCTTATAAAAAGTGAATTTTCAGGTTTTTGATTTTTCTCAAGAAAAGTTGTATAACACAGACTGTAACATACAATTATCTTTTAATTCTAACACGAACCCCATATGAAGATCCTCAGGTATACTGTTACTAAAATAAGTGGAGTTCCGTTAAGACTGTTTGTCCCCAATGAAATAAAACTAGACATGTACTATTATCTTACACAATAATGTATTCTTATTTAAAAATTCATAATGAAAACAGAAAACTAATTTAATTACATGCAATTGAAGTATTTCATTCTGTTTCTCTATTTCTTCAACTAGTACATTATTATGCAGGAAGTAACTGATATTAAACACTTAAGCTTTGATTATTGTTTTATATTTTTTCACTAGGAAAAATGGGATCAGAGACACTTGGTTTATTTATTTTGTGACAGTCTCATGTGTAATGGCAGCTGACATGAAACTCACTAAGTAAATCAGGCTAGTCTCAAACTCACAAAGATCCAATTACCTCTCTTTCTTGAAGGTTGGGGGGAAAGACATGTAGCACCACCTCCAACTTAAGCCTTTGTGCTTCTTTAAATATTATGAATATTAACTCTGCAATGCACAAATACTTTAAATACAAATAGGAATGTTCATATTTCCATTGGCCTGAATACGAATACAAAAATAAGATCCAGTGAAATGTAGTTGAAGTTAACTTTTCTCCAAGTCACCAAATTGAAACTTAATGTTTACTTTATTTTGGTTCTCTCAGTATGACATATATCTAAAAATAGGCAACACACATCCCTTTGTGTTAGAGTTATTCCCCCTTATAGTCTTGTGAAAGGAATATGCAATCATCCTATGTTGATGAATGCAGCAAAATAACACTAGAATTCATTTTCCTTTTCATTTAAGATGCACTTTGATCTGAAGGCAACAGAGCGCCAAGTCTTCCATCCTTTTGTCTTAATAAAAGGCTTGACCCAACTGCATATTCCCTGTAGGATCCAAAGAGATCCCTGGAAGCTCCCAAGATTAATGGAAACATGCTTCACTTACACCAAATGTTCCAGAGTTAGAGACTCAGCTGAGTCCACAGATAACTAACTTTCCAGTGACGGTTAGACTACTAGCTACAGAGAACAGGGATTTGAAAAGTAAAAATGTCTTACTTTGTTCTGGCTTGTGTGCATATTGGAAGGCTACATCTCCTTACTTCTAAAAACATTAACAATTCTATTATTTTGCCAAACAGAATCCCGCTGTCATCAGTGATAAACATTTTATTGGTATTTATGACCTATTACTACCAAATGAAGACTTCACATATACTATTTCCAATGAACAGTGTCCATACCTTGGCTAAAGAGACCTGATAATTGTAATCACAGGTAACATATGACACTGCATAGTTATTCTAGAGTGTTTAATTCCAAGCTCCTATTTGAAGAGCAGAATAGACTCAGAAGCTTACTGCTATCGGCTCTGGCATCCAACAGGATGTATGAGTCTGAAGTTTGCTAATGAGATATGAGAAACATAAGATGATATGGAAAATCCACACTTGTGAGAAGACCAACAGCATAAGGGCTGGGCGGGTACACCTTTGATGTGGAGCCTCTGGCTCCTGTGGCTGAGCACTCCTCTAAAGTTCACACTGACTTCTAAATGTTTAAACTTGCTGCTGATGAATTTTTCACAGAGCAGGCCTCTGCTGGCTGAGTTCTAGAGGGGGTTTTACCTCACTCATGAAAACCTGCTGGCTGATACTTGGATGGATTTTTATGAAACGGTTTTTACAAGATTGAGAGTTTCCTGAGAAATGACATATGTTAATCTCTGAGTTTTGCTAGGTACTGAGTCTCTTCTTTGGTTTTCTAAGATGGTTATTTTTCATGGTTTTCATATGGATTTTAGGAAGATGTATCATTTTCTGAGATGACTGGCACTTCTATTTTTCCCATGAAGCATCGCCATCTCATTAGTGGATATTTAGTAGAAAGATAAGAATAAACTCATTGTGGGTGTTTACTTTGTTTGGGGGATTCTTCTAAGTGAATTACATATAACTAATCATTCTGTTCTCAAGAAAATACTCTTGAATAAGTAGTATTGCCTTCATTTGAACACAAAAAAACTTAAGGTACATAACATTTACATAATTTTCTCTATTTCTGTAGCTAATACTTAATATAGTTTGGATCAAACCCTTAGCATGTCTCCAAAAGTATTTGCTGAATAAATATCAATTGCAATAAATTAATTTTTCATAGAAAGCATGTGTTACTTTAAAGAACTATACAACAGCTGAGATTAAGAGTTTGGAATTAGTTTGGACTAATATAAATATATACCCTGGGTAGAACAATTTAAGCAACAATAACAAAATTTCTCAAAGTCCTGAAAATCAATACGAGAGAGATACCAGAGTACCACTACTTTGTAATCATCTCTTTTTGGATGTCAGTGGACTGTAAGAAAAGGATAGAAAGAGAAAGAAAGAAACAAAGAAAGGAAGGAAGGAAGGAAGGAAGGAAGGAAGGAAGGAAGGAAGGAAATAAGGAAGGGAAAAAGAAAGAAAATGTCACTTGTCTCTTACAAAGAACCTTCGCAGAGGCTTGATTCTTATGATTAAAATAACTCCCATGGACCAGTGGGAATGAGAGAATCACACAGGAATTTTGGGAGGACATAGATCTCCAGTCCTATATCTATATCAATGGGCTATGTGATTTTTAGAATGCACATCCCCAAAGGTTTATTTCACAGTAAGACAGAATACCAAGCATCAGTTGGTAAGGAGCCTTGACCCTCAGAGACACTGAAGATTTGAAAATGATCAGTGACCTTCTGATGGCAAAATATACTCTTGCCTTTAAAACATCCAAGTAGAAATGAGGAACATCAGTGTAGTTTATTCTTCATGAAAATGTAGTCATGTAACCCATTCTAATGCAAAAAGAAACAATGAGATAAACTCTACCATGTACTCATAAAAAGCAGACTTGATGTATTTGCCAGAAGTTCTAATGACTTCTGCATGTATTTACCTGTGATGTGAAATGTGTTGTAAGATGAATGATATTTTTAGTGGATATATCCATGCTTCAATACTCTATACCAAATGATGGCTGGCCTATTTAGTTAGGATCTTGTATTGAGAGGTTTATAATCTGTATTTATTATTTATTCATGTCCCATTGGAAGTCCTTCTTTTGGCAAAATTGGCTTTAAACTGTAATTTCTTGGTCTAGTATTCTAGGCTTGTATTCTATGGTGTATTCAGTGAGCTAAAGCTCCCCCAGAACATTTATGGCTTCCCTCCAGGCACACACAGACCCAGGTTTAAACAGGGAAGTCTGACACTGGACTACTCATTCATGTGTACAGTTCCTGTGTTCTCAGCTTCACTTCAAAGGCTAGCAAAATGCCAGAGCAGTAACTGCTCAAACTGGGCTTCTATTTCAGAGTCTTTTTGTCATGTTTTAATAATTCAGAAAATCAGAGCAGGATAAGCGTCACCTTGCAGATACCAGCTGAGTAATTACCAATCATAAAGGTAGACAAAAAAAATCCTGATAGCAAAATCAAACATTATCAGAAAACAATTGGAAATTTGCAATGGATTTTCATATCAAAAAACAACAATTTGATTTGATTAAATTTATGTTGAATATCTACATTTTACAATCACATAAGGTTGTGGGTGTCAAGAAGGTAGAAACTCAAACCTAATCACAGATTAAGAATTCCAGGGACATCTACAGTATGAGGGGGGTGGGTAGCAATAAATGGTCCATTGAGGAGAGTAAAGTATATTATTCTTTAAAAAATCAATTGAATTATGAAGGAAAGAGTTGGGATAAGAAGATGGTTCAGTGAGTAAAAGTGTATGCTGCTCTTCCAGAGGACCTGAGTTCAGCTCTCAGCACTCACATAAGGCTGACTATAACCACCAGCAATTCTGGACATACAAGAGATCTAATACCATGCTCTTGCTTTTTAAAATAGCAGCACAAATGTGGCACATGCACACAAACACACACACACACACATTAAAAACAAATCCTTGAAAAAAAGAAATGAGAAGGTTGTAGAAAAAGTTAAAAACTCATGTCAAAAGAAGTACATTGAGAAGAGAAGAACAAACGTATTAGGACACTAGGAAATCAAGTTTGTAAAGTTTAATGTAGTTTACAACCATATCTTAGATTTAGATACGATAATAGTGAATTCACATCTGTGAAGCATCCACTATTCAATGATCAAGAATATCTAAAGTAGTCTACTCAAATTAAATAGCCACTTGGCACTGTAACGGATGTAAGAATCGGATTTTCATGTATGTCTTACAAAAGGTAACTCAATGTTTTGTTTTTAAATTTTATCTCTGATGTTTCAGACACCTCTGTTCTTACACGTGGAGTATAGAAACATAGAAAATATTTCTATCATGCTACTGTTTCACTTCTAGATAATGTCAATTTCTTTAAAAGACCTACCATTTAGCCACAAATTTAATTTCCTTCTAAAATTGATCCACTTAAAATAACCACATAACCTAAAATAATAGCTAATACATACTTCCTTCTCCAAATCAAAATTATGTTAAAATAGTTTAAATCAGAAAAAAATAACTTCACAAGAACTGAAAAGAAATGCCATTCTAAAGAATCCTGTATATTAACAAAAATATGCTTTAAAAGTGTAAATTATAGTCTCATGAATGGAATTCAGTTTGAATCAACGGAAAAGTCTGTGTGATGGATATCTGAGAAAGTACATCTGCACAAGCTCCTCAGAAGCAGAAAGCAACTGGAGCTGCCATAACTATTATGCAAAACAAAAATGAATAACAAAACAGGCAATTTCCTAAAGTAAATTAAAATGCAATCGCAGGCACTTCATGCATATTTGAGAGTACTCTTTTTCTCAATGACAAGCACCTGCATGCCTTTCACTATTAACGTACAGAAAATGGAGCTAAGCCTACATCCGAAAGGTATTTGTGAGCGCCTAAGAAGGAACTCTTGGTTACACTAAGTTGTGTTGGTAGATCTACTAGTATTCTGACCGAATCTGTGAGGAAATAATCACCTTACTGGATAAGCAATCTCTGTCCAGGACACGGAATCAATGGAAAGCATTGTTCTGGAGTTTCTTAAGCTGGTTAGAGTAAGTGAAAGTGTAGCCTGCTGTTTTTTACTCAATGGAATCAGAATCTAGTAAAAAAGTAAGGGGTAATGTGTTCCTTGGTGAGATGAAGTACCACAATTCCGTCAAAGGATTAAGGTATAACTTTTATGTCCCTTTGGTCTGTGCAGAAATTGAGGAGCATACTTCATTTTGGAAGTATCTTTTAATGTGTCACAGTGATGTGCTATCTGATAAACAGTTCACATTACTATATTTTCACCTTTAGCATTGTACAATTACAGTGAACTTGGAAAACTAACAATGTCTTTTGACTTTGAAAGCATTCTTGAAAAAAACATATATTAATTTTCACTTCTCGCCCCAACTGAGTAGGCCAAGGCACAAGAATGATCACTTTGTCTTCCTCCTCCACTAAGGTCATGTCCTTGCTCCTTCTCCATCTTTGTAATGGAATCACTTTTCTATAGGTCAGACATTATCTCTATTACAAGCTGTCTGATGCTCCCAAACACTGGGAGAAGAGAAGATTCTTCTGACATCCACATTTATATTCACAACGCAGGACAATGCTAGTCCTCACACAGTAGGATGCATCACTGAGTAGATCCTGTAAGCCCAGCCTTCTTTTCTATTAGAAATGGCCCATTCTTGTCCTCTCCTAAAATAAACTAAAAATACTTAGATTCTAAGTACTGTTCTTCTAAAACAGTGCCACTATTTGATTTCGTGAACTCTTTATGGCTTCTAAATAAAGTGACACATGGCACTCTAGAGTCTCTGTGTATCCCTTATTCCACACATAGTACCCAGAACAAGGTCTCAGGACAAGAATCTAGGTAGTCCTTGAAAAGTTCAATTGAATTGGGTCTTCTCTTAAGGGTTTTTAAAGTCCTGTTTCTCAAGCAAAGATGACTTCAGCCCCTGCTGAAAACTGCCTTCCTTTTGATCTCTCCCGACCTTTGTTTTTCTGTAGCACACTAGTACTTTTATTGTCTAAACACACAGACTTTGAATTGGTCTCAGGTACTTACTCTCCTGTGTCTGATATATTCTTTTTGATGTACCGATTGCCTAATCTCCAACACCTTCTATTATAGTTGGATGCACCTGTTGGCTCTCCTCAACTCCCCAATATCGAAATGCAGTTCTCTCTCCTTACCCAGTCTTCTTCCCCTGAACTTGCTTATTTTTTAGGCTTGTACACATTATCAACTGCATTCATATTATTCATCCATGATTACCATGGTAAAGTAAAAGTTGGCAACACTCTTACCCTGCTTATTTTTCCTTAGTATTCATGGAGAGCTGATTATTCTATAACTTTCTCAGTTAGTTCATATGATTTCTTCCACTCATGAAGTGTGATTTAGTAGGACAAGAAGCTATATTCATAGCATGAAGAACAGTGTAGGCTGCACAGGTACCTACTCAATACATGCTTTTCAAGTAGATGCATATTAGAGTTCTCTTTTGTTACTACAGCTCATAGATAGTTAATTGACACATTTTTTTGGAGTTTTGGGATTTTAAATATATTCAGTGAGAAGTAGCACTTGGTAAAGAGAAATTATTTAACCTATGCGCTTACTCGGCATAAAAATATTTCACACTTTACTGTCTACCACTCTCCCAAAGAAAAAATTGGTAATTTTCCACATAATAAAACAATATAAAATTATTCTTTTGAGTTTTTGCATTCTACTGTCTGTATGAGTTCATCAAATGAAAAAGGCAAACAATACATGTAAAGACACATTGTGTTATGTATTACAATCAGATACTTGATATTTACAACTATTCCTATGATCTATAAAATATAGATATTTTATGTCTATATCAACTGTGAACCTGGAGGATTCAAGTTGCTTAAAGGAACAAACATTTAAGTGAGCCGAGCCGTTATTTTCTTGGACTGCTCTCTCAATGGTGGCAAATATTTCCATCACCTATTGTATTGGAGTTGAAAGAGTAGGGAGTTAGTCATCTGATTAAAGGTTTTGAAGAGTTGAAAATATGAAAGCTCTGATGTTGGATAGGCAGAATCCTTTAAAAGGTCATGAATTACAAAATGAAAAACGGAGAGAAAAGGGAAAGAAAAACTGACAGTCTTGTTCTGATCTAAAGAGTATGACTAGTTCAGACCATGGTTCCAGTAGATAAAGGAAGAGGTCCTCAAGACTTTCACTTCCCACTCAGTTCTCTTCTTCAATCTTCTCTAGGTTCTCCAATAGAGGATGCAAATAGATCAGTCCTCACCTGGACTCTGATAGTTTTCAAATTTGAAAGGCACATTCTATAGTCTCATGAAGAGAGAAAATAGCAAGGATACAATAAATAAAAAATAAATAAATAAATAAATAAACAAACTACCGCATTTACACAATGCATCATGGAAACCTTGTCTATGTATAGGTTCAATTATAAGACCCCAAGAGTATCATTCAAAATATTAGAGATTTAAGAGACATATTGTTAGTCCAGAGTAATTATTGTAACCTCCATACTTGCCAAAACTTTCTAGAAGAGAAGGAACATTCACTGGTAAGGCAGCCTCATACTGAACAGTTAATCTGTATCCTTCCAATTTCTAGAAATGCAGATTTAATAGCATTTTGAACAACCTGTTAATAGCTAACCACCGAGAGAATTCTCTGACCTGTTGAACATGAGCAGTACAACATGCCTCAGGATAGAGGGATTCTTAGTGATTAGTTCAAAGCATGAGATAATCCATGAGACACAAAGACTGCAAATCTGGCAAATGCCCTTTTAAGCTTGTACCAAAAAGGCTTGTAGACAGAGAGCTACTGACTTGAATCTTACCTCGTTAATAATTCCTAGAGGCCTTAGAGTGAGATTTGAGCCATATAGAAATACAAATGTACAAAACGTCCATCAACAGCTTTCCCCCTTCATGAAAGACTATCAACAAGTAAGAACTATCTGCCAGAAGAATTAGTGTAAATATCCATAACAGTATACAAAGACACATCAAGATGAGTTCAGTGAATGCACATGGCAAAAACTTACCATTGATAATGCAGAGTTTATCATGCAGTAAATATTACATCATCCCATTATGATTGAAGACTTTTGTTCATTCACTGAAATGTTTCTAAGTTGAAAATCCATCCCAGAAGTATTTTCCCCAGCCAGTTCAAGTCACCTGAGGACTGTGTTCCCAGCTCAGGGTAAGTTCCATGTTGTCTTGTTCTGTTTCTCAAACTACAAACAAGCCTCCACTGTCCAGTGTAGTCTGTGCCACATTTCTGTCATTTATGTTGGCAATTTTGCTTTCTAAAACTGTTCCCAAGTGCAATGCTAATGTGCTGTCTAGTGTTCCTGAGAACACGACAACAGACACATATTTTAGTAAGGGAAAGGGTTCTGTAAGGATCATTTGAAGAAACGTGATAGCGTTACGGTGACTCCCACTGGCTGCAGGTGTGAAGCTAATGAGCACCCCCTAGATGTCTATTTAATGTATATACATAGACACACATGTGTGCACACACCCAGACGGATGTATTTTCAAAGGAAGTATCTTTAAATAAATACACATAGGACAATGTTAAATAAGGATTGATGGGTGAAGGTGCTGAGGCCAAGGCTCATAAGAACCCAGCCTTGCATTTCCCCTCAGGAACAACAGTTTAGTAAGCAGATGGAGTGTACAGTGACTGTACAGAAAATAACTACTGCTTAGAAGAGGATTGAACTAAGGCCAACAACATCTTAGACCACAGTTAATATGAAGCAGCAGCTACTGTGAAGTCATATTAACTTCATCTATATAAATTGTCTATATGAGTATGCTGTTTGTATGTAATCTAAATTCCAGACACAACCTTGCATTGCTTTCACGTGCATGTATATCAAATGTGTAATGAAGTTGAAATAAAGAAATCAAATTTGGAGTAAACAATGGCCAGAAAACACATTACACTGCTGTACTCTCTGTTAAACTGGTCACGCTGGTTCGTGCTACATTCTAACGGGGCCAGATTTGTGGGCTGAAAATATGGCCTATTGTTAGATGCAGAGGCTGCATTCGCCACATCTGCTTACACATCAATAGCAAGTACCAGGGTGCAGAAAAGCTTGGAGGACTATGTCAGGGTCAGCGTGCTAGGGTGCTGTGGGAAGCTGCAGGAGCTCAGGGCTGTTACTGTTTCTGTCAGTTAACCTCTTCAATCCTAATGGCCCAGTACTACTGTTTCCATCTTTTCTAGCCTTTGAGACAATCACACATTCATCACTTTGAATAACTATAATGGTGTACCCATTCAGAGACAGTATATAGACTCATCCAAGATACAAGATAAGTGAGACCCATATTTCACCCCCAAAAAGGTTATAATACAGTTCAAAAAACATAAATGAAAAAAGTATTTTTTAAAGTAATTAAGTGAGATAGATAGTATTATGGACAAAAGCATGAGAAGTGCTATTAATTACCCAGAAGTGAGGGAGGAATTAGAGAAATGTGGCTGAGAATAACAAATCTATCAAACCAGTATTTAATAGGTCAATGTATGAACTGAAAATGACTATGTCCAAATCAAAGAAGCTGGTATAGCCACAGCGCAGCATATGCAAAGAGCAGGAGCCATTCAGCAAGACGCCCAGAGTTTCAGAAGAGCTTTTCTGGCCCTGCTGCACAGGAAGATGAGGAAATATAAGATATTCATGATGGGAGGATTTTCTATATTTGTCTGACACTTCACATCAACGAAAGGAAGCATAAGTCCAAAGTAGTTATTGGGTGTCACAGAGGCACAAGAGGCTCCACCCATATACTCTACTGAGTTTAATGAAATGAGCGACACATAGTTTAGCTAATGGTGAAGCAATGCCAATGGGATCTAGCACATTTAATGAGATGAGTCCTGTCAAGGGACGGGAAGAGTACCATAGGCCTGGACTCTTGGGGATCAATGTATCCACATATACGCTGATCTCAAAGTGAAGTTGTTTATCTCAGAAATAATCCTGACCTGGCCTTGGATTCAAGCTAACAATTTCTTAACTCTCACTTAATTTTCAGACATGACGTCAAATGCTGGTTTTTCTCAACTACAGTATTGATCATAGAAACATAGTGTGGCAAAGCAAGCAAACAAACACACAAATAACAGGCATTTCAAATACTATGTATTAAATACAGTTGATGGATATTTTGATTCATTGGTGATACTCAGATTTATGGTATGTACACACCATGTATAACTGATTGAGCAAGAACAGTTAAGTAAAGAAAGCCAATCTGGCAAACTAGTCATCATGGAAAGCAAGAACACCAAGGGCCTGCTAAGACTCTACACTAAGTATGATGATGGGACTTAGTCCATAAAAATAGCAGTGGGTTTTATGTCTGGTATCTTTAAGGCTAACAAATAAAATCCAATTTGCTTAAATTTTGTCCAATACCTTTCCATTTCTGAATCATTTTGATAATATCAACAATAAATAACAGATTTACTATCAATTCATCTGCGCTGTTAAGGAAAAGCTAGTAGATATGGCAGCCTCTCAAAATTACTTATTGTTTCCCAATTAGAGACAAGGGTGAAAAGCAGAAAGATGAGTTACCCACTGAGTCCAGACTGAGGAGACATAAACAAGGTGTTCTGGAATTCCATGTTCATGTTAAGGATTATGACTGGAGTTACTTTTCAACAGAGAATAAGGGATATTCGTAATTGATCAATCTTCCTCACGGTGTGGTCCTTCCTATTACCATCTCAGATCTGGCCTGGACAGAGAAGTGGTCACATAAATTGCTAATCTAGTCTCACTGAAGATGTAGTCCCCTCATGGGAAAACTGTCCCCACTCAGTAAGAAGCTCTGTAATTAGAGGTTTTTCTTTCTGCCGGGAAACAAGATGGCTGAAGAAGAATGGGTTAAGAGAGTAATTGATCTATAGTTTCAGCTAAATCACAGGCACAAGAGAGCAGAGACGCAGGACTTTCATTGTTACCTTGTGTGTCTTAGTGACTCAGTGCTCTTAAGCAAAAGAAAGATATAAGTGTCTGTTTCACCATTTCTTACTGAATAAATTAACGAGAAACTACAGTGGCTTCAGAAACAAAATTCAGGGTGTGAGGAGACTGCTTAGCAGATTCACACCTAGCTCTGTCCAAATGTCACAAATTACAAAAGTTAGTTACATTCCGGAGTAGTAAGGAAACTTTAACCCCCAGCCCTGTTTTTTTCTAAGCACTAATTAGAATATAAGAAAAGTGATATCAAAAGCAGCATGATCCTATATGTGTGTGAGTAAAAATCTATATGTGTACATTTCATGAATCAAGCATGTGTTGTTCATTGAAAAAACCTACATTAGCACCTAGTTTTGAAATAATGAAGGATGATTTCACACCAACTCAACACACTTATTGAATGCAAAAGAATATTGAGACAGTCAGTCATCATCTTCAAATAATCACTTATCCTATTTTTGTTTTGAAGTGTTGGAGATAGAAACCTTGTTCATGGTGACCTGGTGATCTATGGCAATATGGCTATTATTAACCTTGTGACTTCAACACTGACCTTTTAGTCATTTTGATAAAGGCATAAGGATAATTCCAGGGCGTGTAAGGCTCTCTCACTTGGTAGAGCAATAATAAATAATCACCAGATCTTTTCCAAGAAATTTTTAGTAGTACAAGATTTCTGGTGTTCATACTTGATACAAGGCAACAGTTGCGCTGGTGATGCAGGCCTTCCCTGCGCTGAATGCTGAGTGCACACGTGTGCACAGGGCTAGCTGAGCAGAAGAAACGGCACTAACAGACTGTGGAATTGGCAATGTTTTCCCATGATAAAGGTCAGGGTGAAATGAACAGATTTTTAATATAAAATCGATAATTGAAGAGTCTGTGCATTCAGTTATTGTGTTGGTAACAAGAGTAAAGACTAATGGTTCAAAACCTCTACTTGTTTATGATTAGAGTACCCTATTTTTTAAATTTTGTTGAAATTGGAAGATAATGTTGGAAGTGAGTGGATTATCTAGTTTCTGTGAGCCGTGGCAAGGACTAATTAGGTTTAGTGGTAGGCACATTTTAAATGTGCCTACTAATAAGAATTTTGACAAGTTCAATACGGATCTCAAAGTGGACATGAATATTATTTGCATTTGATACCAATTCTACTACAAAGTGTACCACCTCTGACAACTGAGTCATAGCACCCTAAACCTTATAGAAAGAAATCGTACGTGTCCTACACAACAAACTCAAGAGTGGCTATATCAACAGCGGTTACCTAGAATAACAATCAGGAATTGGGGTTTTAGATCCTGTTATCTGGTAGATTTCTGAGGGGAAGAACAATTAAATGAGGTATCAGTGGGGATGGAAGAAAGTATAGACCTCAAATTTAAAAACGGACTGACTGTGTTTTACCATTTTATAATGTTACCTTGTGATTTAAAAATCCCTGGCTTTGGTGTTCCCTTTCTGTCTGATCTAGCCTCCCCATTTCTTCATTACATGCTTATTTTCATAAAAACAGACTATTTTTGAATATTTACTGATTACTGTGGTGTAGTCTCTATCTAAAACATTATTTCTTCCCTTGTGACATATGGCCTGGCATTATGACAATCATTCCAATGCTAGTGACATGGGACTATAGCTTCATATAGGCAGGGTGTTGCTAAAACACCAGATGACAATTCAGCAACCCAAAGATGGGAGCAGACACCGCTGAGAAAAAGAAATCAGAAACTGTGGAAGCTACACCCACAGTAGAGCTCAGTCTTTGAATACAATGTCTTCTATAATTAATTCCATTGCTTTTAATCTGTGAGAAATTGCACACAAGTCTCTTGTCTGTATGCACAGAGAATTATATGCGGGATATGTCAAATGGGGAACACAGCAGCCTGCCTTGAGTATTCCTTGGTGTGTGTATGAATTCCAGTTCTCTTACTGTTGCCAAGTTCTTAGACTACTGAAGCCAGCAGCACTATTTTACCAATGTTTTGAGGAAATATGATAAATGAATAATTACCTTAAGTACATAACCCAGAGCCTGAAAAACAGAGTGAATTCTAGATGGGAATTTATTGTTCAGTGGTCAATGGGTCAGTTAACCAAGTACAATGCTTATTCCTCTTTGTTGACCTGCATCTGTTAGTCTACCCAACAAAATGATTTGCCTTCATTATCTACAGATACTCTCTTGTAATATGTCTTCAGTTCCTAAAATATTTGTATGTATGACACCTTTGCAGTCACTGAGGGGAATGTGTAGAGTGGGGGCAATGTTAGTTCTCTGACTCGGTGGCCCAAGTAGGATTCCGAGATCAAAAGAGGTGACGGTCACCCTGGTGTTGTGCTCCATACTGCTCTCAGAATCTCAGAATAACCACCGAATGCACAGGTTCTACATCGCTGCATTTCTCTCTGCTCATTTCACTATTTAAATGTGAACATCAAATTTATGAAAAACACATAACTTATTATGTATGATGAAACTCAATGTAAACACCCACTCCGTATACTGACCCTGCAATTTAAGCCATTTACTACGGAGAAAACAATTACCCAAGTACACACGCAGTTTTCATCATTTCCTGGTTCTCATCTTTAATATATTATTAAATTAGAGGCCGTTTCCTGCTGTTTTGTTAACCTCTTTCTTTTTTCCTCTCAGAAAACTTTTACTGTTCCTTCAATACTTAATTCATTTTTATTTGTGTATTTATTTACTTATTTATTCATTTGGTTAGATATTTTGCTCAGAGACTAACATATAAATAAAACGCATATTGTTTTATTTGTTATAATTTGTTGTTACTGAGACAAGTCTAACATCTTAGGCCAAGCTGGCCTGAAACTCAATCTGAAGCTAATGGCAACTCCATTGACCAAAGCCTCTGTGAGTAGGTATGGGCTTGAGCCACCACCACTCTTGGTCGGGTGCACAACCTGTGTAAGTTTGCGTTTTTTAAGCATTCAAAGGAGAGCGGGGATGGGGTAGTTAAGAACACATCAGTCATCTGTCCTTGAATAGTACTATATCAGACAGAAGGGAGAAAAATAAATAGAAAATGGTATCTCTCCAAATTTTCAAGGATTATACCCTGTATTTATTATTCTAATGTGCAAATGTCACCACTGTCTGCCAAACATGCCACAAGCTCTAACAAGCTTTATTCTAGAACACAATGCATATCATACAGTCAGTGAGTTTCATGGCAATCAAGTGGTGAATTTTCATAAAACTGAGAGTGCTTGCATTATTTCTACTTAGAATTCTTCCTGAGTCTTCTCAACTGAAGTATCCCCCACCCAACACATACCATGACTTCACAAAGACAGACTTTAGAATCAGGGCATGGTCTATGCACGAAGGAACATCTATAGGAGACAATCGCACCTACCTCAGTACCATTGGATCCTACTTTCTAGCACATGGGAGAACCTAACAGGAGAGAGAAACTGTCAAGCAGTCTAGGGAGGAAACTTGGAAAGTCACATGTTCCTTAGCCAGAAACTGGAAGTGTTCTGGGTTTTGTCCTGGCCAGTCGCCAGCAGTTCCACAGTGCTTGAGGGCTTTAGTTTCTCATCTGGTTTTTCAGTCTTTCTTTTCATTTTACATGGCTGCTTGGAAAGCTATGTGTGAGGGTGTGACCAGAACTCTAGACTACCCACTCATTCCATTCAGTGAACAGCTCATAGACCAGAAACTTCAGAAAGGGAACTTCACAACTGCCCCTCCTTACATATTGAAATATATGGAAAGGAAATGATGATATTTTCAAGAGGTCCAGTAAGAGAAAACTAATTGCTCTTGGTCAAAAACGTACAATCTGAGTTCTACCTCTAGCCAAGTCATGTACCACTGGAAGACTGCGTCCTACTGTCTTCTGAGGGTTAATGTAGCTGGACCTGTCAATCACTTCCTCTGAAAACCAACCCTCAGGAAAGCTAATTCACCTGAAGATACACTAAGCAGTGAGAGGAATAATTATCCTTAACATCATAATGCATTCACAGTTCCCAGAAGCCCCTCCCCTAATGAAGCTTTTTATAAATCTCCTGCCATATGCACTAGGAAGCATGCCAGCATCTCTGAGCATCTGACTGAAAACTGTAAAGTCCCCTTTCCCTTCGTTCTGTCACTCCCTTGAATACAGGCCAAAAGCCTAAACATGCTTTGGCTGACACTGGATTTTCTTACTTGAAGCGACTCCTGCCCTTTTGCAATGCGGCAGTTTGCTGAAGTCTGTTGCCAAATTACCACCTTTCTTGAACCTTAACATGAAAGGGTATAGCTAGCTCCTTGCCTCTTACAAATAGGGCATTACAATATTGAGATGGCTCATTGGTTCATGGAGTAGGAGATGAAGCTTAAAGACCTACGACCAATATTCAGGACTCCATAAGACAGAAGGAAAGGACGGATTCTAACAAGCTGTTCTCAGATCTTAGTGTCCATGCTGTGGCACCCACATGTGCATACATACATGAAACAAAAACATATAAACAAACAAATTGAAATTAAAAAAAAATCAGTCATCCTGTTGTAGTGGCCTGGAATGGTGAGCTAATCAAGGCCTGGAAAGGTGTTTCTGAAAGCAGGGATCAGTAACTGTGATCCAGTGACAAAATTCCTGCTTTGTGAGCCATAAGGGGTAAAATATGATTTTTACATTTTAAATAAAATCTTATGTCTTCAATATGGATAGGATGGTTATATATGGCTCATAATACTTAAATAGCTACAACCTGGGCTTTTACAGATACATCTGCTTATCCTTGCATTAAAGAACCTCCCTCTCCCACACAACCATGTTCTCATGAAAGGGACCCTGGAAAGCAACAGGATAGCACTATCTCATGGCCATATTGTAGACATGGAGCATGGTG
The DNA here is from genome assembly GCF_004785775.1 of Grammomys surdaster. Lineage (NCBI taxonomy): Eukaryota > Metazoa > Chordata > Mammalia > Rodentia > Muridae > Grammomys > Grammomys surdaster. Next base: position 14,705,400 of record NW_021604567.1, on the reverse strand, counting down.
CTGTAATTCAGTAACCATCTCAGGAATTACATTAAACAAGCGTGGGCTAAATGGGAGAGTACATAAATCCATACCTATTCGTGATAAACTGCATGATGGACTTAGGAAGACCAGGAAATGGCGACATTAAAGGGAAACAAATCAATAGATTGATTAGAAAAGTGTCTTTGGAGCTGAGGGTGTAGCTCAGTGGTTTAGTGCCAACATCACTGAAAACAAGTTGCTCTCTGCTTCACAATTTTGCTGAAGTCCAACCTTTTGTGCATCAATTAGTCAGCACGTGAATGAGCTCTTCTATGTAAGAGTTACTTCTTACATTTCCTAATGCATCTTTCTGTGGCATCTTTGGGAGGCACTATATCACTTTTATGGCCCAGCACACACTTGCCCACATGGATAGACAGGCACGATTTAAACAAAAAAATCAAGTGCCATTCACTTTTATGTTCTGTCTAAAGTTTGAAAATTCAGGAGACACTTCATATGGATATTCAGCCAAGAAATTTCTGTTCCATAAATCAGGTGCTCAAAGCCCCATACCTTTAGATAAGAGTTGCTCCCATCCTTCTGATTCCTGGACAGTCATGGTTTGCATATGCTTGGCCCAGGGAGTGGCACTATTAGAAAGTGTGGCCCTGTTTGAGAAGGTATGGCCTTATTGGAATAGGTGTGTCACTGTGCATGGGCTTTAATAGCCTCCTCTTAGCTGCCTGGAAGCCAGTCTACTAGCAGGCTTCAGATGAAGATATAGGACTCTCAGCTCTGCCTGCACCATGCCTGCCTGGATGCTGCCATGTTCCCACTTTGATAATGGACTGAATGTCCGAACCTGTAAGCCAGCTCCCACTAAATGTTGTCCTTATTAGACTTGCATTGGTCATGGTGTCTGTTTACAGCAGTAAAACCTCAACTAAGACACTGACTCTTAAGGAAAGAGGCTTTCCAGTGGATATAGCTCATAGAGCTGACTGTTCTTCCTGATGCCTTTTCTGTGCTAACAACTCTGATAAATCCTTGACTAGAAGTTGGGAATTTAAGTGCTTTAGAAATAACCTCCATCTTGTTAAAACTCACAATCCTCTAATTCAACAAGACATTGGCCTTCGCCATATTTCCTCTGATTTCTGGGATATATGTACAAAATTTAGAAGTAATACAACCAGGCCCTGACTGAGGCAAGGACACTAACATCACTCACAACACACAGGAACTGTGTCTAAAATAACAGAAGGCTCTTGCTAACCAGAGGAATCTCACAGATTCAGAGTGAAGTCTTTGTTATCAGTCAGGTGTCATTTCTCACACATGCATGTGACTTAGTCATCTAAATGGGACAGTTTTCTAGGATGTTTCCTTTTGGAAGAGATTGGGCCATATTTTGGGAGAATCAGATTAGAACTGCCATTGCAATTGAGTGCCCTTAGTGTTTGTGGCCTATTTTTAACTATAACACATTTTGTATTCTTTAAAAGGTGATTATATGGGACCTGTTTACCCGTGAGAATAAGATTTTCATTACAGAAAAAAGAAAGTTTAAACAGAGCTATTAAAAAAAAAACTTTAAAGCATATTCCTAGCATGCACTGACTAATCCACATTTAACTCCAAATAAACACAAGTGAACACTGAAGAAGTATTCCCAGGTTGAAGACAAGATACAAGCTAGTTGAATGTCAGATGAGATCCAAATTTCCTTTTATGATTTGTATGCATTCATATAAAATGAATTTCCTCACTACCCAATAAAGAGCTCGTCACTGCTGGTCCCGGCTCTCTTGCTGACCCTGACTGCTGATCAATGGCTGGCTGTTGTGAAAGACTGGAGTCCAGCAGCTCCCACCACAACTCAAACAGTAGAACATCCAAATCTCTACTAAAGCTTCGAGCCTCATGCTCTTCTTCACTGAGTGCTTCCGAAGCGCAGCCTCAGCAACCAGTAAGTCACTCACATCTCAGATGGCTGTCCGGCCGGCACCCTGGGCTCCTTGATTTGAACCCTTTCTCCCAGTACCTTTCAAGGATCACCGGTGACAACTCAGCCTTGTAGCCGTTGTTATGCATGCCTGGTGGGCAAGTAGTACCCTGGATTATAAGCAAAAGCCCATGCAGCAACAGGTGTGAAGTAGGTGCGCAGGGAGGTCCAATGAGTCTCTGCTGAGGAAACCCTCTGAACAGTCATAGTGGACAAAGCCATTCCCAGCCCCATGGGAGGTCCTACCTCTCCACATCATAATGTATAGCATACCACTGCCACTGCCAGACTTTACCAGGGACACGGCCCTGAGGAGTGGGACGATTTTCAGGTCAAAGGGGAAGTTAAGATAACAGTAAAAGCACACACTTGTGCGTGCCTTGAAATGTAAATAGTATATCACTTCACCACACTGGGAGCTCAGTGAGGACACATTAGCCACTTGACTAATGGAAGACAAATAGTGGCCATGCTGCTTAAATATGACCAAAGACAGAAAGAAACATGAGCAATAAATAACATGCTCATGTCTTTTACAGTAGTTCATAAAATCTATCTGAATGCTATCTTGTAAGAGTTCAGTGTTAGGAATTCCCATGAATCTACTGTTTCCAAACAAGACTAGAGCATCATTCATGTGTACATTGCTTGTTCTTGCATAAGCAGACAATGCCATCCCCAAATGCGTGAGAAGTCCTATCACTATACACTATATGTCATAACACTGCCAATGACATTCCTGAGGTCACTGACAACCAGTGTATTAATAAGTAAAAGCCTGTGTTAGTCCTTATGGACTCTTTTCCCTTTTAATATATAATTAATCAATTTTATCTTAAAACCAAGAGGTCATGCGGATACAGTCTTAAGTGTCGCACATAGATGTTAGCCTAGGTAAGGAAGAACACAGTGTACTCTTAACAAAGTTGGTGAACACTCTGCACCAGTGCAAGGAAATCTCTAGCAATATTACATAAAGTCTCCAAGATCAGCAAGGAAGAACCAGTCGCTAGAAAACTCACATGAAGGCTAAAGCTGGACAGTCCGGGATCTTTACAGAATGTTTCTCACTGAGCTTCCCAGACACAATGACACAGAAAGAAATGATATCCCCAGTCTAGTAGAGAGTCAGAAGTTACATCCTTGCAGCATCATAGGGATGTCGTTCATTCACTTTTTATGTCTGTTGTTATTTTATTGGGGTACAGGAAAGAAAAGGTAAGCTTTGTTGTTGTTTGTTTGAGATGAGCTTTCTTTGTGAATACCAGACTGTCCTTGGAACTCCCTGCGTAGACCAGGCTACCTTTGAATTTAGAGATCTGCCTACCTATTCTCCCTGAGTGTTGGGACTAAAGGCATGCACCACCACCATCCAGCTAGAAGTAACCTTTTTTTTTTTAAATCATCCAGGTACAAGGGCCCCAAAGTCGATTGCCAGCCATGTTGCTGTAATTTTTCTAAAGTTTGAAACTATACATGAAAAGCACATTTCAGAGAACAGGTTTACCCCTCTCTTCACCCTGACTTGCCCTCTTTAGAGGAAAGTCTTTTCGTGGACATCTAGGAAATGAAGGGATGGCTCAGTACTTAACAGTGCCAGCTTCTCATCCAAAAGACTAGTGCTCAATCCACAGCCCCTAAGTAAGGCAAATCACAAGCATCTGTAACTTGAAGAGATCTAATGCCTTCTTCATGCTTTTGAGGGCAACTGGACACATACAGCACACACTCATATAGACATTTGTAGACATACACATAAATAAAAATAAGTCTTAAAGGATATCTGGAATTCTCTGGACTCAAGGACAGCCCAGACTCTTTGCAATGTTATGGTGATGTCTGTAGTGACCTCTGGATTCACCCATTTGTCCTGGGCATCATTACTGCGGCTTGGGCTCAGACAATAGAGAGAGTGAATTAATTGCACACGGGATGCCATCTGCAGTGCAAGATGCCACTTGGCTTCTCCACCAATGTTAGCTGGAATTATGTAAGGACATGATATTGTATCAATTGCCCTCCAGCTCCAAACTGTATCAACATTGTATTCTTTAACATAAAAGTTTATTTTTTGCCTTTTATCTTCAGTGCAAAATGGCCATACATCCCTGTTAGCTGACCAGGATTACCCAGCATATGGGAGTGCCAGACTTTCTCTCTTTGAAATACAATTTCCTTTTGGCTTTTTGCCCAAACACAGTTAAGCAGTATTAGCTCCCCAGGCAGACCTCATCGTCTGTGAGTTAAATACAGTGAGAAGCGCTGACACTCCTGTTTCACTAATATCTTTGCTCTATAATCCTTTATTTTACGATCTGCCCCTGGCTGCTCCCTGAGCTAAGAATGCGCTGTTCATAAAGAGGGGTGACAACTCTCATCACACAATGATAAAGAGAATGGCCTGACTTGAGCTTTCTCATGAGCAGTCAGAAGACAATATGAATGTCCAGGCTGCAGGCTACTATCCCATCCAATATGAGGAGTGAAACATTACACTTCCATCCCATCTGAGAAACCAAGGTTTGGGTTGTTGTAATATTTTACTCATAAAAGAGAGAGACAGAGTCAACCACAGGGACTCATGTTGGGACAGCAACCTGACATCATTTCATATATTGCCTGCTCCTTTCTCTGGGTCATGGGAACAGATGCAAGAGGAAGACAAACCTGGCTCAGATGAGTGTTAAGAATCTTAGGTTTCATCACCGGGATCAGAGCAGGAACTATAGCTGACAAATCCAAAGTTTCCTACTCAAGAGTCACACCACCTTTTAGTTATATCCAACAAGTACAATTTATAGAATAAGGCACATTTAAGAGCAGTATAAGCATTAAATTAATAAATCATCACAATAACAAGAGAAAATAGTAATCGAATCACTACAAGTTTTTATACACAAATATGTCACAGCACAGAGAAGTTAAGTAGGTTGTCCAAGGTCACAGAGCTGGTAATTGGTATGGTCAGACAGGCTGGCTCCAGTATCTCTTGAATCACAATTATAAAAGATTGTCTGTGTCTACATTCAGCATCCAACAAAAAGACCAGAATTTAAAAATCTATGAGTCTAGCTAAGTTTTCTTAAGAAAGGACAACAGTGTTCAAAACATGAATAAAGAAAACACTATGTTACACACACACACACACACACACACAATTTTAGTGCCATTATTGATTGCTGTATCAATTCAAATCTATACTAACCAAACAATGAATAAGTTTAATTCCAAAGTATAAGCACAGCAGTACAGCATAAATCCTGCTTGGATATTCGAATAATATTGGTAAAGGTTTCTTAAATAATATTGGATAGATAGAAGGATAGTGGATGGATGGATTGATGGTTGGATGGACAGATAGATGTGCAGCTGGATAGACAGACAGATGAATGGATGGAAGGATGGAAATTCTCAGATTTGGATAAAAATTATATGTTCTATTCACGTGTTTCATGGTTTTTATTGGTTGTGTTTTGTAGATATTTAAGACAGAATATAAGTACATAATCCAGGATGGCTGTGGGCTTAAGAATTTCACTATTTCAGCCTCCCAAGTGATCTGCCATATTCATTGAGTTCATGATCTCTATATTACTTATGAGCAATACCTTTCCACAACACATCAGTCTAACACTTTAGTCCTTTTGTAGTCTAACATCTTCTAATTTAGTGATTCTGACCAGCCCACATCACAGCAGAGATGACATTTCACATTTCATATTGGACAGAAAGAATGCAATGATTTAACGGACGAACTGCAGGGAGTCTCCAAGATTTGATAATGACAAAATAAAACTAAATGACTGTCTTAACTTCTCTGATAACAGACAAATGAACATAACAATTAAAAGTATATTTAGTATCCTCATTAACAGTATCATGATATACAAACAACTTCTCCTGGTAAATAAAGTGTCAAGTCTGAAAATACATGTGACTGTTAGAATGAATGCCATTGCCTGTGGTGCTGCTGAGTGTAACCTATGGGCTTATTTTAAAAGGAAACTTTACTGTTTGTATTAAGATTTAGGGCATAGTTTATGCATATAATAAAAGGGCTAGAGTAAAACAATTGACACACCTTTCATATCAACAGGTCCCATATTTCTACAGCAAGGGCTGATGGACTCTGCTCAGCTGAATCCCAAACACAATATGGCTATTAATTGCAGTGTTTGTGGTACACATTCGACCTCTGGATGTGCACCTTAAATATTTCAAACTCTTATCTTTGTACCTACATCTGCCCAATCCCTCTGACAATTTCTTACCTTAGTAAGTACTGATTTGGCAACTATTCACACGTTCTTAAACTATTCCCATGTACTTAACCTAGGCACATGTATTTAACCTATTCCCAATAGGTCTCTTGAGATTATTTCACTCAGGTAATATTTCCCTGTACATCAATGTTTTGACATACCACACTCTCTGACCTCCTAAAGGCTGAGTATACAGTCCTGAACACTGCTGAGTCAAACTTGAGCTGTTGGCTGTATCTCAGTTTTTAGAAACTTTTACTCTGAACTTTCAAATCGAATACTTAAAGACCAAAAACACAGAATGTTTCAAAAAAACAATTTAATGAGTATATCTTGGACTTATAAAATCTCTCCTTTTTTTTTTTTTGACATCGGATGAATAAGAATCAATGCTGTTGGATAAATGGCAACAACCATAACAGTAATCAGTGCTCCAGGTCCTGTTGTTTTGGGTATTTTCTTCTAACACGGGCATTCTTAAAGTTCCATTAATAGGGGTGAAGTTCATTTGAGTACATTCTCATGCATAAACCCATACGATAAATATTTCATGTCACCTGTGGTTTTTGTTTCTGTTTATTCTTGCAGATTTGTTTTATATTTCTAGGCAAGTGCATTTTTAGCCATTCATTTGGCCTGTATACCAAGTAGAGAAGTTTTCTCTTATTTGTCATTTTCTTTTTGTGGTATCATTTATCTGTAGGGAACCACATGACTCTGTGGTATCCATGACTTAGTAACCAGCATTGGAAAGATCAGAGAGCCTTATGTTTGCTACAATGTACTAAGCCAAACACACACACACACACACACACACACACACCACATAGACTATTGTTTGAAAACTCAAGTACTTGGGAATAGGTAATTAGTGATCAAAAAAAGTTACATAGAAAATTCTAGAAATACACCATTCATGTTAAGTTATCCACTGTTCTAAGAAGTGTGATGAATATGTGTTGAACAATCTTAGAACAATCAACCAGGACATGAATCACGACTTCCGTACTGTTTCCAAGGGCTATGTTCTAGCCCACACTCACCAGCAGCCCCTTAGTAACCGTTTCTTTCTGTTATCAGACCAACTATCACAATGTAGGGAGGTTTAGCACTATCATGTTCCATCCTTCACAAAGGCCTAGGATCAGATATCTACAGCTGAAGTGGACAACCATGCATAGTAACTTCCAAACTTTGCCTTCTGAAGATTAAAATTTAACTTTGGTCTGATGTATATAAATTTCAGTGTTTTATTTTAGAATTGTTTTGAACAAATCTTAAAACTAACTTTGGAAGAATACAGCCAATTAGTCTCCATCTTTCCTTAGGTGAATTAATCCTTTTAAAATATCACACTATCACAAGAGCAATTAAGCAAGGAAAGGAAATGAAAGACGCCCACATTGGAAAGGAATGAAGGTGTCTCTATGATAAGATGTATGATCTTGTGGATAGAAAAAAACCTAGAGGAACCATTAAAAATAGAACTAATAAGGGAACTCGGCAAAGTTCTCGATTATAAAAACATGACATGAAAAGAATTTAATTTCTGTACGCTGATAGGGAGTGTGTAAAAATGCAATTAGGAATAAAATGCTTAGGAATAAATAGAATGAGAAGTACAAGACTAATACACTGGAAACTGCAAAGCAAGACTACAAGAAGTGAAACCCTCGATAAGTGATGTCACGAGCTAAAAGGACAGAGTTAACACTCCACATTGGCCCAAGGATCAAGAGCCACTCTTAACACACTGAGAAGTGGAATCTAAAATTCACACTACATGCAGTGCAACCCAACAGCCTAAATGATTCCTTCAAGAGAAAGAGTGCAGGAGCCTCATGTGCCACTTCAAGAATTGCTATAAAGCCACAGGAGCCAAGACAAGAAGCTTGACACAAAGACTGACAAAGACAATAAAGGATGAAAATTGAAAGTCTAGAAATAAAATAATTCCTACCTTTTCAGCTGTCTGTGCCAAACACAGTTTTCAAGAAATAAGGCTATACTGTGTGCTTCATCTATAGACAGGAGGAAGGAACAAGAGACTCGAATCATACAAAACACCAATGTGACCTCAAATGTGAAGAGAAAAAAGAAGCAAGACTAAACCACTCATTCTTCTGAACTCGGGAAGAGTGATACAGACAAAATATCAAAGGCGTATGTGACTAAAGAAAAAAAAACAAATAGATGAAAATTGCATCAAAATCATTAATAATAAAAATTTTTGCATCAAAAGAAGCTATCTAGAAAGTGAAGGGAGACTGGGAAGATAGAAGACTATTAGAAGACAAATTAACTAGTTAAAACATGGGGAAGGATCTAAATGTGCAGATTTCCACAGATGCTGCACAAGTGGCCACTAGGTACTTGTGAAGACATTCAGCATCACTGATCATCAGAGAATTGAAAGTCAGAGCCGTAGACCACAGGACATTATAACCCCTGTGTGGGTAAAATCAAAGGAACAAACAAAAACAACTATTGCCGCAGAACAGAGCAGGGAGCTTCCCATGAACCCATAGTCCATTAATGGGCAAGGCTGCTTCGTGCAAGTGTCTGGCAGCTTCTCCCAGCACAGCTTCATCACAGACTCCCTGGCTGATCCAGCAATTCCACTCCAAGCTGTATACACAAGAGAACTAAAACATATATTCACAAAGGGAATTGGCAACACATGTTCCAAATAACATATTTGTAACCCAAAAATTAGAACCAACTGAAATGTCTGCTAATGGCTTAGTATGTAAATAGAAGGAAAACTACACTGGATGGAATATTATTAGATCACAAAAAGTGGATGGGCTTCTGCTCCTGTCGCATCATGGAGTGAAGGAGAAGTGCATTTTACGTGAATTCAGTACAGAAGCTCACAGACGTAGAAAACTGAGCAGTTCCAGCTGGGGTCTAGAGAAGATCTGAGGGTCACTGTGCATAGTGAAATGTTATAGAGTTGATTGAAGAGCAATGTAGGTACACTAATACTCAACACGATGCATATTTTAAGAGATAAGTTATATTTGGTGTAAATTATATCTTGGCAAAGCTGCTGCTAAAAAAATAAATAAATAAAAGTGTCTGTTGGTGTTCACATGGCTACTTTCTAAAGGAGTAATTAATATGCAAAATCCAGTTTATAGTACCCAGCTTAAATTTCGCCAGCTTCATTTACTAGAAACTAGAAAACGTAACCAAGACAATAAGGAGCGCTAAATTTAATTAAGCATCGCGGAGGCCTCCCCTTTAAAGAAGCGAAGAAATCAGCAGGATGTGTTTTTATGTGTCAGGGAAAGCAATATTAAGGAAACATACCCCTTAAATCAATGTGTATATTTTACACTTTAAAATGTTAATTAGTTTTCATTTGAGCATTAGCATCCCTTGGAGACACAGTGACAAAAGCCACAGGTGGAAATGAAAGGAACATTGCTTATCAGAAAGAAGAAGTTATATCTTCGTTGCCAAAGTAACCAAATTGTCTCATAAGAAATGTATGATTTGACATTCACTTATCAATGTTTCCAAAATGCGGCTTTTATCTTGCCTTGGTTGGAAATTTCATTTTTCAGTAATGACTTCACAGATTCCTTCCTCTATGGATGTCTTATGTCTTTCTGTTTCCAAAATAAATTAATCCATAGAAACTTGGCCCCCAATGTCTCTGTGTAACTCACCGTGGGAAAGAAATTATCACATTGCTCCCAGAGATCATGCTGTATGTCTGCCTCTCAGTTTATGTCAGTCATTCACATGAACCTGGATTCTCCATTCCCTTGAACTCCTCTGCTCATTGCAAAGAAAAGAAAGCAATCCTTGGCCTTGTTTGTGTTTTCTATGCTTAACTACAACATGGGCTTTAAGTATTTCCTACGAAGATTTTGGAATACCTATTCCCAGAGTTGTGCAACCATTCTAGACCTACCTGTATGTTTGTCTGCCAGCTAAGATCTTTATTCTGGCACTTTTGTGTAAGTGAGCTCTTCAAGTTTAAAATAAGGAGGTTGAAATCTCACATTCTCAAACTCTTTAGAAGACTATCCTTGGACTATAAAATGTAATATAAATATAGATGCTAGGTAGATAGTGATGTAGGCATTCAGATTGATATAGATGTATACATACATACATACATACATACATACATACATACATACATAGAGAGAATGTGTCAAGGGTTTCTGGCATGTGATACTATTTGATTCCTCTTTCCAAACTGGTACACTCTTTTTAAAACATGATGCAGCCTCATTCTATTTACCTGGTCTGTCCTTCAAGGTCTAGATGGCATTTGGTTCAGCTTGCCTCCAGGCAAACAATTCTTTGTGGTTTGTTCGCACAATAGCTTAAACTGTAGTACTGAAAAGAAAATTCCCCCTTTTCTCATTACCTCTGTGGAGGCAGGTATAGGATGTTATTGTATTTTCACTCTCTGAAAAAGTCCAGCACATCTGAGATCTGGAAGTCTTTAGAGAGATTTCAAAGATCATTTCAACAATGTTATCCTTCTCTGAGGTACTAATGAAGTCAGTTGGAGTATATGTTTTGTTAAAGTCTGGAATGTTATCTAAACTACTGGTTCACCATCTGGAGTATGTAAGTGCCCCTGGTGGCCACTTCCTACTATTGCAATGTGATCATAGGTCAGTTTATCCTCAAAAGCATCAGTTGCATCCCAATGTTAATTCCAGGTAGTGTGACTTGACATCACCTTGCTAACACTGTGCCTGCAGAAGCTCCAGAAAGCATTCTGGGGAAAGATGACTACATTCAGTAACTGGGCTTGCCTCTAGCAAACATCAGCATCGGAAAATTGTTTGCAAACTGTAGCAGTGTTAACACAATGTGCACTGAGTTATTCTACTGTTGCTCAGAGTGATTTGTAAATAAGAATTTCACTCTGCGCTTCATTGGCTGCTTACATTTCAGGCACGTTTCCATGCCAGTCTTCTTACCTGGTTGCCAGAGAAGTAAACAAATCAAGTAGGACCCAAACCAGGTCAGACTAACTTCACCACTGAGACCAGAAAGCTTCCTGAATTGAAACTCAAAGATGGAGTGATTTCCAGGGTGACAAATCTATGGGGTGAAATTACTTCCCAACAGATTTAATCATTCTCAATGGTCAGTTCATAATAAAAATTCCTAAAACATTCAGCAACAATGTCTCAGCTACCTTAACGATCTCCACACTGGAAAATGCAATAAGAAAAACATCATCTCCAGTTTAGAAAATGCTAATTGAAGTACCACTGAATATCCTACATAATCATTTTAAATAAGTGGTTCTCATATACAGCAGTATATTAAGATTAAAGAGTTTCATACATTTTTTTCTTTTATTAAAAAGGACACCTGCTGTTAAAATTGTACTTACTTGGTGTCTAAGAAACAAATAGTTAAGAAAAAAGTAATTAAAGAAGTTCTCAATACCAGCTTATTTTCAGAAAATAATTTCCTCCAGAAACGAGTCAGATTCCATTTATGTTTCTATTCTAGCAGAATACATGAGAATTACCCTTGTTAATGGTACTAACTTGGGGCCCTGTAATATGGAAGGAAGCCTGTTCCCAAATGTCCTGCTGTTCACTGCTCACTGTTTATTCAAGGGAATAAAATGCAATGTTTGTTTATGATAGTTAACTAGATTTTGACATTTCTCCAGTGCATACTGGGAACTTATTGACTTGGTCATTGTCTTGGGTTTTCTTTGGAAGCATGAAAACTTATTTCAACATCATAGAAATATGCCATTATCAGCCAAAACCAGAGGACAGTTGCAAACTATAAATAACCCAAAAACTCTTAGTGGTTAATTGCAACTCCACTGTCCTTGAGCAATTGGACCATTTCTTTATACCATTAATGGAGAGATGACTTATAATGGTTTCACAGGACAACAAGTACATATTTTAAATCAAAAATACTTTTATGTCTTAACTATATGAGAACTAGGCATTCTTAAAGAAAACTAAATATTTAAAATCTATATTAGGCAAAAATAACATCAATGATTTTTTATTAAAATAAAATATTTTAAAATGTTAAGTATGAAACTATTTGCATAGATTATAATACATCAAGAACATTAATTGCTAACCTATCAAAGTGGGTATTAATCAGAGAGGCTTGACAATTACTTACGTCCATCTCTTATTCCTACTATATAAAAATGACTATTGATTTCAGCTGAAAAAGAAACACAAGAGTGATATTTGGCACACTTAACTGAAGATACTTGGTTTCAATGTTTGTTCTTCTATTAATGGAATACACCTTAGGAACCAACCTTGCTCATATTAGTTATTCCTCTTAAATGTTTTTATTTACATTTATTTACATTTTATTTACATATGTGTTGGATCAATACATGTGCATACAATGCCCACAGAAATTAGAACAGGCAAACTGGAGCTCCTGGAGTTGGCATTATGTGCATTTGTGAGGCCTACAATGTGGATGCTGGGAACCAAATCCAAGTCTTCCCCGGGGGAATCCTCTCGCCGTGCACTTAGACTCGTTTTAAGGTACAGAATGTCCTGGTTTCAGTGTGGTCATTTCTAGGCATTTGAGTTACTCATTTCAGAACACAAAAGACGATCTGCTATCTTTTAAAATAGAGATGTCATTTCATGTTGCTTGATTAACTTCACAAGACAATGAAGAAAGGGAAGCCAACCAACATTCCTGGGAAAGTTATTTCTCTTTCTCAGAGATGACAGCAGTGTAGAGGTGGACATGCTGAGTGTTTCAGAGAAGACCCTCTGGAATCAATGACTGTGCGTGATGGACGTTAGCCATCAAGGACATTCATGTAGAATATAGCAAGGTAAGCTGTTGCTAATGACCGCAGATAATGGAGTACCAGGCAGCTAGCTTTCCGACTAAACTCACCTCAGATACTGAAGAGTTAAAGGGGAGAAGTGGAGAGAAGGAATGAAAGGGAGAAACTGTATAACTATACTGTTATCTCTGAAAGCAAAAGAAAGAAGAGGAAGAAGAGGAAGAGGAGAAGGACAAGAAAGAGGAGGAGGAGAAGGAGGAAGAAGAGGAGGAAAAGGGGGAGAAGGAGGAGGAGGAGGCCTTAACCTCACAGACCTGACAGCCAAAACACAATCTGCAAAAGGACAACACACAACATGCATGGAGTGATTATGAGGAAGAGAAAACTTTCCAAGGCCTCAATCTTAGAGAACTACAGATAACTAAGGAATGTCAAGAGTAGAAAAAATAGTTTCCCCAGGGAAAAGAATACCAATTGATTAGCTAATACCACATGATGTACATACAAGTAATATTATGCAGACAAGCAAGGAATTAGAAAGACAACAAAGGAGATATGAGGGTGCATGGAGGGAGGAAATGGAAGGGAGAAATGATATTGTAATAACAAGAAATAATCAGGTATTGGGGAAAACAGGACCGAAGCCTGAGAGCCAGGAGAAAGAATGGAAACAGGCAACCTCGGGAGGTAGGAGATGGAAGAACCCTCGAGAGTGTACCAGAGACCTGGGAGGTGAAAGACTCTCAGAACACAAAGGGAGGGACCTTAGATGAAATACCCTACAGTGGGGAGAGGGAAGTTGCAGAGTCTACCTCTAGCAGGAAGATGGGGCATCGTGTGAACGATGGGGTTGCCTTCCCACAGTCAGAACTCTGACCCATAATTGTTCCTGTCTGAAAGAACTGCAGGGATGGAAATGGAGAGGAGTCTGAGGAAAAGGAGGTCCAGGGACAGACACAAATTAGGATCTAGCTCGTGGTGGGGGTGGGGGGCTCTAAGCCTGACATTATTACTGATGGTATGGTGTACTTAAATAGGGGCCTATCATGACTGCCCTCTGAAAGACCCAGTAAGCCGCTGAAAGAGTCAGAAGCAGATATTTACACTCAACCAGTGGACAGAAGTTACTGACTCCTGTGGTTGAATTAGGGAAAAGCTGGAAGAAGCTGAGGAGGAGGGTAACTTTGACCAGCAGTCACAATTAACCTGGACCTTCAGAATTTCTCAGACACTGACCCACCAACCAGGCAGCATACACTAGCTGATATGAGACCTCCAACACATATACAGTAGAGGACTGGAAGGTCTGGTCTCAGTCAGAGAAGATGCACCTAATCCTTGAGAGACTTGGGGTCCCAGGGAGTGGTGAGTTCTGGTGAGGCGGGGACATCCTCTTGGAGATGAAGGGTACGGGAGAGGAATGGGATGTGGAACAGTCGGAGGGTGGATCAGAAGGGGGATGAAGTCTGGACTGTAAAGAAAAGATTAAAGAATAAATTTAAAAAAGGAAAATATTACAAAATATTAAGTGAATGCATATGGGAATGCATAGACCTGGTTCACAAAATCAGATTATAAGCAAAGAGATATGTCTTCCAACCCTTGTTACACTAATGCATTTCAATGAATGACACATATATGTTCAAGGCAGCAAAGTTTATATCAAGGTCACTGTTGGTGGGTTGCCGATGAAATATGAAACATAGAGTATAGCAATGAGAAATTGCCATGTGACTACCTCATGTAAGTTAATAGTACCATATATGTTAAGAGGACGTGAACCAGAAATACTTACTCATTAAAAAAGAAGAAACAAGTCATTCTCGAAAGCATGACAAATAATTCTCTTAAACTATGTTATTAGCAATACCATGAATTATACAACAGGAATGCTTGTTCAAACTATTTTTTTCTGATAAGAAACACTGCATTTTAAAGAGCAACCTCTATTTTAATATTTAATACCTCAGCATATCTCGATCTCTAAAAGTAGCATGCTATTTAGGAAAGAAGTGCACTTCTCGTGATGTTAAAAGCATTTCTGGCATTTTATATTACCTGCTTTTTAATGACTGTATTTTCCTAGCATTAAAAATGAATTAATCTCGTTCTCCCTAAGTACTCTGTTGAACATAGTAAAAGAAGCAGTTCAACAGGGAACTCTGTCTTGCAAAAGCCATGTAGATTGTTGTTTCTCTCTGCATTTTAGGTTTAATAGCTAGATATCTACATTGGCATCCAAGTCTAAGCTTGTTGCACTTAAAGGTTTCACAGACACGGGATTTATTATTTACCAGGGAACGATATTGAAAAGAATATCAAGTGTGAAGTACAAATGAAATACAATTAAGATGCTGCCTATATAGTTTCATTCAAGAGAAAAAATTTACTCAGTTGTTTAAAAGTAAAAATGTCTGATGTTAGCAGTGTGGAATGGTCGATAAAACTCAAATGGCTGCCTTCCATCAATTCTTCAGGTACCTTAGTTGCAAGAACTTTTCATATTCTGACACCTATCAATTATCACAGCATTTACTATAGTTTAATCAAAATCATTTGGAGGGAACAATAATGAAAATTTCAAAGAGGAAGGAAGGAAGTTTTCCAGTCCTAGGTAAGATGGAATTATTTATAACAAGAGTTTCAACAAATAAAGTAATAGAATCCGCACGTTAGGAAATCAGTACCCATGATGCATTGTGAAGAGCGAGAGCTATTTAGGGGAGCTGAGAAGGCCATTGGAATTTTAAACACGAGACTGAGGACTGTGGTACACACGTGCAATCCCAGTACGTAAGATGCAGAGGTAAGAGGATGCAGAGCTCAAGGGTTCTCCTGGCTACTTTGGAAGCATGAAGAAAGCCTGGTCCATGGGATGGATGGAATTCTGTTAGTAAATAAAGAAGTGAGAACAAACGTGCATAAACACAAACTCAAGTTGTGTATAGGAGTAAAGTTGGCATTTTCCTCCTTTGGTGTCCTTTGAACAAAACTGAACTCTAAGGTTCCATGAAGGTGGCACTGAGGTATGTTCCTTTGGTTACTCTTCATGTGCTTCTATGGTTGCAGAGTTGCATGGCAAAAAGAGATAAATGAATCTCTAGTACTCTGACTTGAAAGATGAAAAGACACAATAAACTGGAAATTTCTGATGAAGGATGTTGAGAGAAATAGGTAAAGTGGTCCCTAAAGTTAATATCCTAGATTCTCTGTCACTGCACAAATGTAGGGTTGATATCACTTGAGGAAATAAAGAAAGACCATTCCCAAGACACAAGTTTGCCAGTTGGTAGAGTGGACATGTGACACGTCCAAAATTAGATACAATACAGACACTAACACAGAAGTGACATTTTACCAACAAAAGGAAGGTTGAAACTTACTCAAAGTCTAAACATAACCAACTTCACAGGGCTCCCAAATAAGAATATAAACAGCGTCCACAGAAACTACACAAAGCACATATACTCACATAATGTTCAGTGTCGAGAAAAAGAACATTGCTTAGCAGATGAAGAATAAAAGGAAAGTCAGTTACATAGGAAAAGACATTACATGAGTGTCACTAGAAGATGGAAAATGGTTGTGACCCCAAGAAGTCTTGTGCACATATATAACAGAAATAAAAATGGTCATCCCTCTGTGCTTGAAAATGAGTTATGAACACAAAATCAAAAGCAGCTGTACTCAAAGGAGTAGGGAAATCTACAGAAACTAAAGACTTCAATCCTTGTCTTTCAGTGATAAATAGGACAAGGGTTAAAAAGTCAGTAAGAATAGAAGAGAACTGGAAATTCTTACCTACGGAGAGGAGCTAATCGACATTTATTGGCTGTTCAACCCAACAGCAGCCAAGGATGCACTCCACTCACTCACACCTGAATGTTTGCCAGGACAGACCACATCCTGGGTCATAAAAGCAGCAACAACAAACTGTAAGTCATGAGCATCAGACAAGCATGTCCTCAGACAGGAACTAAATTAAGCTAGAAATCATTACCAGACACATAACATAAAATCCGCCTCAGACAAGAGCAAACATGTCTGATTAATCTGTGGATAAAAAAAAAATGGGGGAAATTAGAAAATAATTTTTAAACAATTAAAATATCAATTTAACATGATAGCATTTGTGGAACACAGTTCAAAATAGAGGAAATGTAGATCAAAAATTACCTACATCAGAAAAATATCTCAGAGTTTCTATATTAACTGAGAAGATGAACAAGAAATCAAATATGAAACAAACAGTAAGAATGATAGTAATTAAACTATTAGTATTTACTCTACCAGCAGAGGTTAGAAAACAGATAAAAATTAATCAAACCAAAAGCTTTTTTAAAGCAGATTTTTAAAATGTTTTGAAAAACATCATATTGATAAGCACTTAAAAATACAGAAGATAAAAAGTACACATTACTGACATAGGAATAAATGAGAAGACTTTTTAGAAACTCAATGAGCGTTCCAAAGATAATGTAAGGTAAAAAGTGTTTGCAAATAAATGAATTATTTGAGGAAAAATATCAACTTCGTAAAAATATACAAATTGCAAAGGGTGCTTAAAGCTTAAATAGATAACAACTATGATAAATAAATGTTAAAGAAATGGATTTTTAAAATTAATAAAAATAAATCTTTGGCCAAGATACTTTAAGTTTTAGATAACTTCTTTAACAGATAGAAGAAATATTTTTAAAAGGAATAAATTCAATCAGATAGATAAATGATAGATTAGATAGATATATCAAAAGTTAAAAAATAATAAAAGAAGAAAGGAAGAGAGAAAGGGGAATTCTTTCATGGGGCCATTGTTATTTTAAAGTGTGTAATGCCATGAGTCTTAGAAAGAATCATAAATTGAAAGAGAACAAGAATAGATGAGGGACAGGCTGAGAACTGTCCCTTCCTTGGTGCTTCCATAGTTCATAAGCAGAGGGAGATATACGGGAGAGGAGGTCCCACTGCTCCTGACCCTTGCTCCAACAATGAAAACACACAACCAGCATCTAGAGAGCCCTGTCTGAGGGTGAGCCTTACATCTCTGATCAAGGCAGGCGCACAAATTCTTAACAACAGCATTTGAAACTTTAGTCAAACAGAATGTAAAAATACTCCAAAGCCCACAGAAAAGGATATTATCTTAGTAATGCTAGAACAGACTTGTTTTTCAAAATCAATTTGCTCATAATCTCTGTTGAGGACGAAAATTTTATGAAAATATGAATTACTTTAGAATACACATTTGACAAGATGTAAGGTGAAATAATGAAACTAAATTCTATCAAGAAAATAAAGGAGAACTCCTTTGATCTAAAAACAAAGCATCCTTTAAATACCTAGTCTGGTGTCTTATTGGAGAGGTGCTTCAGTGCCTGGGTAATCTCATTGCCAATGCAATAAGTGAAGAAAAACTAGAAAGACTTCCTAATTTATTCATTACTAACACATTATTTTTAAAATGAATGTAGAAAGACAAAAGAAATAGAATTACAAAATGTGGTTTTGTAAGGCAAAAATGGAGGAGGAAGATGAAGAGAGGAAGAAAAAGATGAACAGGAGAGGAAATGATAAAACAGGATTGCAGTTGTTTTAAAACTTACTGCAATCAAGTCTTTACTAATAAAATAAAACAACTGTAGTTAGTGCAGAAATGAAACCATTGCAGCACAGTCATTGGCTGTGTAACAAAAGAGACAGAATAATTTCTTTAGTGAGTTATTTTAGAACAATAGAGCTTCCATAGTTCTGTTGCACACAAAACAAACAAAATATACTGTGTAGATGCCGGATATTTCACAGTCACAAGTGGGTTTTTAAGTTTTTCATAGGATTGATAGCACTTTTTTGCCTTACATATTTTCAACTTGTATTATTTAAGTATAAAATATTTGCAATTATAATATGTTCCTTATTAGTGTAGCCTGTTGTCATCTTCTAGTATTGGACTTCAATAATGCCTCATCTTGTAAGCCTACGTTTCATAGATTAAATATCACGTGCATGAATATTTAACTTATTTTTCTTTGGTGAATTATGATCATATACTATTTAATTTTTTCTTAGTTATATACTTCGTAACAAAAGTTTTAAAAGGATGTGACAAAAAAGTTTTTACTTCTCAAAAATATCACATTTAATCATCTTATTTGCCATGGTAGTAGCAATGACACGGAAAGATGCTGAAGTAAATTAAGAAACAGAGAAATTCTGATTTCAGAGAAAACAAGTCATTTTGAAATGAAATATTGAAAGAGTTGTTGTAATAGCTTTCGCTGATAAGCTTTAAGAACAGTTTGTTCATCTCTATCCGAACACAGTGCAGGTGCACTAAACAGAAATTGTACCAGACAGTGTCCTTAGGTGTTAATACTGCTGTTACATTAGCTGAATGCTATCCTGTCATGTAGATGACCTGCACTGTATGCCTTCTTTTCTTATTGCTATTGTATTTATCAGCATCACATTCCTGGATGCTTCGGCTCATATTCTGCTACAAATATAAACAGCATTCGACATCAAAATAAAAATACAGAAGAAATACATTATTATAGTAAATTATATAACTCATAAAAAATTTTAAAATGTTTATTTCAGCCCTTCAGTTCCCAACCAAGAATTGTAATGTGCTTCTTTATTACAATAAGATATATAAGCCAATTAAGTCTTTAAGCACTCTGAGACTAACCAAAATGTATTTAGCACAATGTTTCATAAAAGACATATACTCAATAGTCTCATAAGAGGTATAGAAATAAATACATGAAATTTGTTATTTTAGGGCATGCACAGATTCAAGTAAGCAAGCTAAAATGAATATTATCTTCCATTATGAGTGAAGCCAAATGAATTTAATATAGGCCAATAGTAATTATAACCAAGAGTAATTTCTGAAGGGATACTTCATGTACATGGAAACGCACTTAGGAACTAAATTATTACCAGTCTTTCCAAGATCTCTCATATGGAAATAAACATTCTGGCTCAGAAGATTAAGCCTTGGATGGTGTCATTCACATGGTTGGAGGATAGGAATTAGATCTTGCAGCCAGATATCAGACATACTCCAGCATATCCCTCTACAGTAACACAAACTGTTATGCACTTGCAGAGACAAGAATCAGGAGAATTATCTTGTTGCAAATTTTGTACCCCCAAGAAAGACTATATTGACATAACAATCCTGCAGATGGTTTTCAAGCCCACAGAGATCAGGTAAGAATTGGTAAGGCACTACTGTGACAGGCCCACCAAGTACTAAAATCCCTTCTCTGCATGTTACCAGTCCCCTCAGTAATCTCTGCCATCACAAAGAAGTTTCAAAAATATGTAAATTTACTAAAGGTAAATATATATTGTGATACTTTTGACTAAAAGACAAAAGAAAGCAGCCTTTCAGAATAGTATTATGTTCTAAAAGGAATCACAGTCAGGGAAAACACATAGAACATTTTAGGTTATTCTTAGATACCTTACATTATCATTATTAATATAACATATTACATGATATCTGTAATATGTTATAAACAACTATCAATAATTTCTAAAAGTAAAACTTGGGAGAAAATAGGTCAAAGACAACAGTGATTAAAAGAGTAAAATTTGTAAGTCTGAAGATAGAAGCCAGTCTTTGGATGATGGCTCTGTGGTTTATTAGAGATAGGGTAGAAACAGAAGGCAGTTTCCTTTCAAGGCAACATCATTCCAAAAGGCCATCTAGCTTGTGGTCCTGCTTAATTAGAGGTGTTGTCACTCATGTCTGAATATGGCCTCTCTCTCATTGGACAAAGTTCAAGGTCGATACATAGGAGCAAGCCAAAAATGACTAATGAGATGTTGACCACAGGCTCCGATAAAGGTCTACTGTCAAAAACAAATCACAACTCTAAAACTTTTAGCATCCTGAGCTGACAAGAATCCTTTACCTACCAACACATTTAATAATTGGATCATGCTGACTTCAATGCCTATATACAGCTTGAATCCAGACCAAATGAAGTTACTATGGCCTACCTCTGAAAAAATGGAGTAGAATCCCTGTCTACCTGGCCTTCTGGTCTCTCATATAATGGTATTGCCCATTTTGGTCATGATTCTACCACATATACCCTTTTAGACATCATTTGCTTTTTTCCCTTCAAATAATCATCAGTGTAAAAGTCCCCGTTACTGGGGCTTCATAGTAAAAAAAAAAAAGTCCAACTAGGAAGTAATTAGATAATTTTCTAAAATAATTATAGGTTATACACAATATAATTTCAATTCTGTTGTGGAAATTATACAGAATGTGATGAGTAGAATGACTTATGCAACACAATATTTAGGTTGAAGTACAACATAGTTTTTCATAAGCACCTAAAATTGGAACAAAATTTATACTCTTCAAACAAAAAGGAGTGTCCTGATTCCTAAATAAAATGATTCCCACACAGACTATTACGTGTCTAGAAGGCTTTAGAAATATGTTTATCAATAGTTTGAAACCTTAGGCAGCAAATGGTGAAGGACAGGAGAAGTGGCGCATAGGACAGGGAAAAGAAAGGGGAAAGACATGGACAAAATTGAGAGTCTGACAGGTGCAAAGCCTTGCTTTGTGGGGTTTGCTACTCTCCATTTCCATAGGCACAGTGGGCTTGCTCATTTCTAGGGTGCTCTGGGAGAGTTTATTCAGTCCGGTACGCTCTTTACTGTAATGTTTGCCTCATGTGGTTCTGCCTTTCCATTGTGTACTCAGTACCCCCTTAATTTCCTTGTTTTCTCAAGTTTAGAAAATATAAGTGGTTTTTATAATCTTTTTTTTCTTGCAACTGTCAAAGCAGACACGATCCACTAACAAACGTGAGCTTCTAGGTTTTTCATCTCATAGAGAATATTTCTAAAAGGGTAGTGGGGCGCATTCCAAATGGGAAGAGGAAAATCCAGGAAGCCTCAACCCTAAGGAAAAGACTTTAGTCAACTGAGAAAAGTTGAGAGTGGAAGAGGGCTTGTAACCCTGGAAAATAACACAATTGCTTGCCAAGTGTTCAGCACTGAAAACATATACATACATACATACATAAATACATACATACATACACACATACACACACACATACACACACATACATACATACATGCATACATACATACACACACACACATACATACATACATACATACATACATACAAACCTACATACATACATAGGAATAAACATGTTTAAATATGTTTAAGTTTGGTCTGTTGCTATGTATTGTAATGCTAAGTGTGGTCCCCCAAGACCTGGTTACCCCAGAGCTGCGAGTCCCCATGTAGACACAAGTGAAGCTATGTGACCTTGACCCCAAGTTATTTCTGACTGGTGAATAAAGAAGCCGACAGCCCATAGCTGGGAAGAAGAGTCACAGGTGGGATTTGGGGCTCCTGAGTTTGGAGTCAGGAGATAATAGCATAAAGGAAGCCTGCCCAGCTCTAGTGCTGATTACCGTTTATTATAAATATAAAGGTTGTGTATGTCTTTCATCCAGGAACAAAATGGTCAAAGGTAGAAATCCTAGCCTGAGACTAAATAATTTCTACAATATAAATATAAATACATGCATGAAATAACAAGTAATGAAACAAGAACCATGAATGTAAAGGATTGAGGGGAAAGACATACTCAAGAATTTGCAGGGACCAACAGGGAGCAAACAAAATGTAATTATTATCAACTCAAGATTTTTTTAAGTATAGAATATTAAAAGTCAGCTCAAAATTTAACTTCAACACTGGAGAAGAGAAATTTAAAAAGTGCACTTTCTAACAGTGGCTTCTTTAGGTCAATGGGTCTTCAGCATTTAAAAGTGTGATATCAGTAGAAAATATGTATTTTAATCTCAGTAATTTCTTTGATAGCTTGGCAGTCCTAATTAGACTGTGTCATTTTCAGGCTCATAAAATCCACGACTCTGTCCACAGTCTACATACGCTATGCGTCCTGAAGGATCTCCAAGGATGGTAAGGATGAAATCTTTCCTAAAGTATCCTGTGAATCCAATCCAATAAAGAAGACGTAATAAATCTTCTTGTCATTTCTGGCCAAATGTCACAACTCTCAAAACCAACTGAAGGCTTTCTTGGCTGTAGGAGATTGTATAACATTGACACCCATTGAGGCATTTATGCTGATTTTTCTTTTCTCTTCCATCATAAGTATCTAGAGGAGGTGGAATGGACTGTAGGTTAGATAATATGCAATGTGTTTGGTGTATTTGGATACAACCTGAAGGTTCTCCCTGATGTTTGACATTTCTCCATTTCAGATCAACCACAAAATTGGGCACTAACTCTATTCGTAGCCATTAGACGTACTGAGATAATTGAAAACTAAGATGTTTTTTAAAAGCATGGGGTAAAGTTGAAGATCTGCACACATCTGTGTGCAGATACTTGGGCGCATGAGCACTGGTGCTGTGGTCAAAAGAGAATACAATGTATCTTTTTCTACCACTATCCTCAGAATCAGGGTGTCCCACTGGACCTGGAGTTCACTGTTTTCCAGTTCCTTGGGGAGAAAGCAAGCTTAGAAAGTGTCCTGCTTCTGATGATTGGGCAGAGTCTACAACTGTCCCCTCGCACATGGCTTTCTGTGTAGTGCAGGAGTGCAAATTCAGCTCCTTAGCTTAACAGGATGCATTCTCACAGACTAAGCCATGTCATCATCTTTCAGTATTTTAACAATATTGTTGCATCAGAAGAGTAAACCTTAATTGGATATTTGAGCAGGTTAGTAACTGTGATGGACTCAGAACCTTCTACTGGTAGAACATATATTTTTCAATAGCCAAACTTGTTCCTCAATTCTATTATTTTAATACAACAATTGAGTGAGTATTTGGTATCAAAGCTATGTCTCAGAATGATATGTAGGTCCTTTGAAGAAATCTTAGCATATTCAGTACTGGCAAAGCACAGACTGGGGATGAGTGGATGGATGTTCAGAAGAAAAGAGCATTCACTGAGAACATAGTGCTGAATACTGGTACTCAAATGTGGCTGACAACCATCTTTAACTCCAGTTCAAGGGTCCTGATGGTCTAGTCTGGCTTCTTTAGCTACTGTCATCATGTGACCAACATACATACCAGAAAAATAATCATACATGGCAAACAAAAATCAATTTAATGTATTAAGTATAATGTTTTAACTTCCAGAATCTATACATCACTATCGTATGTTACTTCAGGGATGCTCACACTCAATCACTTACAATAGCTAAAATCCACATACTGTCTATGGTACTAGACTCTTACTCATGGCTTTACTGGGGAGAACTATCTCTAAAAAGTTTTCCCTCCCTCCAAGAGGAGACTCAGACACCCATATTGTCTGTGTGGTTTTTTTCTCATCATTCATCCCCATTGCTGACTCATCATGGGCTTTCTGCTTAGCTTATTACTTCTAGTAAAGAAAACCCATGCACTGTTACTTATATATTCACACAAATGAGGGTCAAGCAGACCGAATCACTATCAGGCAGAGCATAAAATTTAAGCAATATACAAAGCATCACGTAGAAGTGGAAGGGAAGATTATAACATTATAGAGAACCATGAGTTCCTTCATCTCTGCCATCCACATGACAAGCTCCCCGGCAGATATTATTAAAAGAGAATTTGAGGGGCTTTGGTAAAGGCAAAGGATCGAATCGAAAAGTTTTAACCTTCCTTTCAGCTCTAAAAAAAAATTGATTATATAGTTTAATTATTTGTAATTTAAGAGCTATAAAATAAAAATTATCCTAAAAATGTGCTGTTAGTAATCTGTTAAACTCCACCTCCACTCCAAGAGCCCAGATGAGACCCCAGATATTCACGTGACAACCTGATTATCTGGCTTGAGCCTGTCCTTTGTTACCAGTTTTTCTTTCGGGACGCTGAAAGATACCTTGGTAATAGCCACGATCACCCGATAGGCACGTTGCCTTCGTCCGTACCCACATGCAGGTACTGCCAGCAGTCTGATAACTGGAAAAATTCCCTATACCCCTTCCATGTGTTCTGCCTGCTCCCCACCCAAGGTTCTACCCTCTTTCTAATCTTTCTTTTTTAAGTTAATTAAACCAAAATGGAGAATTGCTGTGACCCTAGAGGATGTCTGCAGGTTCCACGCACAGGAGCCTAGAACTGGGCCAGTCTTTTGAGACCTTCCCCCTGTGCCTCCTTCGTCATTTGCGGCCGCCTGGACACTCTCTGTTCCTTTGGGTTTGCCTGGAAAGCTAGTGGGTCCAGGGCCCAGCTAGCTCCCCTCGCCCCCTCTGCGACCATCCCGCCAGTTCGCCTGCTCCCTTCCCACTGTGGTTCTTAGCTCTAGTCTGGGTCTTCCCCTTACATCCTGCCTGGGACCTATAAAGTGTTAGTGCCTTCCTTCCGCCACATAAACTAACATTGCGGTCATATGGGACATGCTTACTTTTTCTAACTGCAGCCACCAGACTCAAGAGGCAGCGGCTTCCGGCTGCCAACAGGGAATCCCGCCCTGCAGCCCTGCTGCTGCCTGCAGACCTGACCCGCCTTCGGCAACAGTGGCTCATAGTCCAACATGCCAGCCGTACAATCCAGCTTAGCCAAATTGTTTCTGTGCTAGTACAAAAATGTGCTTTTCTCTTCCTATGCAACCCACCAAAGTTACTTAAGACTCTTTCCTAACCTGTATGGATAGATTTTTATTCAGTTACAACCAATCCTTATGGCTCTCAATCTTGTCAGAAGTCTGCTAACAGTATATTTTAAGTTTATGGCCCACAGAATGCCCAAAGCCTCTAACAGTTACCCGAGATGGTTTCAGAAGACACGGACACCAGACTCCTAGAACATACAGCCTGGATTGTATACAAACAAACACAGTGGGCTACACTGGATGCTCTGAGTCAAATGACTTCGCTAAGTCAAACCAAGGTAAGTCATTTCTCATGTCATGCGTATCCATTCCACAGAATAAAGCCCAGAATTTTCTGCACTTGGAAACCAAACTGACCTCGCCCAAGAGAATATGGAAACCATGGGAACTGTTGGCTAGTGGACTCTGTCATTTTTAAAAAATAATATATAACTGGTAGATTGTTGTTCACTCTTTCTCAGAATTTGGACTACATTGACAGCTAAGCTTTCACAGATATTATCTGTTACCTCATTACCTAAACTCAGTTGAAAGACTACTTGTGTTGTTAACTCATGGTGTTATCTGTTTTGTAAATTTATAAGCTACAGGAAACCCACTCAGAGCTACCTCTCATGGACGCCATCCAGATAAGTACATCTGCCTAAAATTCCCACTTACTATCTATAACAAAGGGTGGGATCTCTCTGGGTTTCAAATGTATATCTTAGAAAAAATTCTTTTTCCAAGTGTTCTTAATCTTATTTCCTACATCTTGTCAAGTCCAGGTGCATCCAAAACAGCTCCAGAGAAGCAACCTTCAGATTCTCCATGTCCTGCCACACACACAGCTGCTTCTACTGGACCTGTTCCTTCTGGCCTATCCTCAGATGGTTCGCTCCATAGACCCTGGACAGCAGAAAACAGCCAGCTCTCCTAAGACCAGACAAACAACCCCCACATCCATTCTTCAAGGTTTCCCCTAAAGACACGTTACCCCCAATGCCAGCAGGAAGTAGCCAGATTTCACGACGGCCCTATTCCTGCTTCACCGCCATCTCTTTCTAATTTTTCTTTTTAATTAAACCAAAACATGGGAATGTTAGTAATCTGTTAAACTCCACCTCCACAGTTACCTGGCAGCGGCCAGGTATGCTCCTCCCCACAGTTACCTGGCAACAGCTGGGTAGGCCTACCCACTATAAAAGGGGCTGCTTGTCCCCCTCCTCTCTATCTTACTCTTGTTCTCTTGGCCCCTCGACCCCATACTTGCAGGTTGCTGTCTCCCCTCCCCTCTTCCCTTCCCCCTCTCTCCACGTGGTCATGGCCAGCCTTTACTTCTCTACTTCTCTCTCTCCTCCCGCTCTCCCTCTCTCTTAATAAACTCCCCCTCATGGAACCATCTGGTCTACTGTGATCTGTCCAAGCAGCACGTGAAAACCTTTTATGTACTATCTGTTCAAGGATTCAATTTAGCAAATTTAAAGCAAGGGCTGCATGGACAGTTAGTGAGTAAAAGTGCTTCCCAGTCAAGATGAAGAGCTAACTTCGATCCCAAGAACCCATGGTCAAAGGAGAGAACAAAGGGTTGAAAGTTGTCTTTTAACCTCCTCACACATATCATGGCATGCATGCACACACACACATGCATACTCTCTCTCTCTCTCTCACACACACACACACACACACACACACGCATGCATGCATGCACACACACATCATACCAAGTGATTTATTTTTTATTGATTAATATTTTAATAGATATTTTAATCTATGCTTAAAATTTGTTGTGCTGCCCAGGAGTGGTATAGCTATGTCCTGAGGTAGAACTATACCCAAAATTGCCAAATTGATTTCCAAAGTTTATGTGCAAGTTTGCATTCCCACCAGCAAGGAAGGGGTGTTCCTCTTGCTCCACACCCTTGCCCAGCATCTGCTATCTCTTGAGATGTTAGTCTTAGCCATTTTTATGGGTGTAAGATGGAAACCTAATAGTTGTTTTGAGTTGCATTTCCTAGAAGACTAAGAAATTTGAACATTTCTTTAAGTGCTTCTCGGCCATTCGTGATTCCTCTGTTGAACATTCTGTTTATTTCTGCATCCCATTTATTAATTGGGTTATTTGGGTTGTAGAAATGCTTGAGTTCTTTGTAAATTTTTGATTATAGTCTTCTGTCAGATATAGGATTAGTGAAGATTTGTTCCCCAATCTGTAGGTTGGGGATTTGTTTTATTGACAGTGTCCTTTGCCTTACAAAAGTTTTGCAGTTTCGTGAGGTCCCATTTATCAATTGTTGATCTTAGAGGCTGAGCCATTGGTGTTCTGTTCAAGAACATGTCTCTGTACCAGTGAACTCAAGGGTATTTTCCACTTCTTGCCTATACATGGGAAATATTCTAGTAGGTGGGTTGTCTTATCTGGCCTCAGTGAGAGGGAAAGCTCATAGAGCCTAGCCTTGCAGAGACTTGACATGCCATGATGTAGCAGAGACACGGAGGGATATGCACTAGTTTGGAGGAGAAGGACGGGGTTATGGGCGAAGATTCTG
The DNA here is from genome assembly GCF_004785775.1 of Grammomys surdaster. Lineage (NCBI taxonomy): Eukaryota > Metazoa > Chordata > Mammalia > Rodentia > Muridae > Grammomys > Grammomys surdaster. Next base: position 14,677,214 of record NW_021604567.1, on the reverse strand, counting down.
GGCGCGGTAACCAGGAGGGTGCAGGGAGTGGGATGTAAAGTGAGCAAGAGAGAAAATAAATTAAATTAAATTAAAATATAATTGTAAAGTTTAAAGCAAAATTTATGAATTAAATACTACTAAATCCCCAGTATACTTTAATAAACAAAGTTTAATTGGCAACAAAGACTAGCATCCATTATCATTGTATGTAAATGGCTGGAACTAAGTTTTATTTATTGTTCTTCCTAACCTGAATGTAAGTATTATATTCATTAAACAAGTCTTTTGGAAAAGACATTCAAAATAGTTCTCTAAACTAAAACTTTGATGTTCTTATTATATTGTAATCTTTAGCATTCTACTAGGACAGGGTAATTTTAAAAGTAATTTTATAATTTTTTAGAATAACTTCCATATGAGGAAATTATGAATTAAAAACTTGCAGTGTGAAACCAAAAGGGCCTGGGCATAGTGGTAGATGTTTGTTCCCAATCCTAGGAACATAGAGGCAAAGGAAAGTGGAACATGAGTTCCAATTTAATTGGATCTATATAGTGAGTTCCAGGCCAACTTGTTGCAGGATATCTGATAGCACCATGAACCCCAAGATTGTGTTATTTACTGAAAAAAAATTGTTTCTAGTTGTGGAGTGCCTCAGCCTTAGCATACCGCTTTAATCCTTCTGTCTGGAATACAGACCTGTCCTTAGAACACACCTTTAATCCCAATAAATGAAACTAATGTTAGTTGGTAGAAGGAAGCAATCATTTTTTAAAGTGATGATGTCACTAGTTGAGTGACAAAGTGAAAAATCAGAAAAAGATTTGATAGAATAGGATATGCCCAACTCTCAGGAGAAGAGAGAAGAAAGGGGAGCTATTTAAGACAGCACAAAGAGAGGGGAAAAAGGCAAGAGGCAGTTTTACTGTGACAGTTATAGATACTAGTTGCTAGATAACTGTTGAAAACACAAACTAGACAAGGGTGAAGACAAAGGAGCCAGATGATTAGAACAGACTGCTATAATACAAGGTCAAGCAGAACAATTAGGGGGGAGGGATGGACAGAGAGAGACAGAGAGACAGAGACAGGAAGGGAGGGAGGGAAAGAGAAGCGGGAGGAGAGAGAGAGGGAGAGAGGGAGAAAGGGAGAGAGGGAGAGAGAAATAGAGACAGAGAGACTGGGACAGAAAAACAAGCCAGATTGAATCATTCAGTTTTGAGCAGAATTTGAGCCAGAACAGCTGAATTCAATCATCCAGTCAAAGAACAAAAGGAACTAGGAAGGGGTGAGTTTATTCAGCAGTAAGTCTCAGAGGCTGAAAACATTCTAGACCCAGATAAGATTGTACTCAGGCTTGGAGCTTCCAGGAATAGGTCTAGATGAGGAGATGAGGACAGTAAGCCTCCAGCAGACAATTACTTCAGGAGAATAAAAGTTACATTTACACCAACTAGTGCTACATAATAAAACTCTGGCTCAAAAAGAAATAGACAACCAGGAAAAAGAACAAATAATAATAACTGGAAAATTACTTAAGTATTAAACTTTTCCATTAACATTTTGCAGGCATTTTTTAAAGGATTGAAATCATCTTACTACTTTATCACTCAAGATTATAGAAAGCTTGAACACATTAAAGACAAAATAGAATTATTCAGATTGTTAAATCTACATGAAGACTGATTCATACTTTTCCTCAAAGTACATTTTGACCTAAAGTCTTCCAGAGGAATACTCATGTGGCTCGCTTTCACTTCTTGAGAATTATTAACTTACATCCTATTTTCCTAATATATCAAGAGATACATTCTTCATTGAAAAGAATACAATAAGCATTCAATTATACCTATATAGGTTAAGTTTACGCTATGCCGTTTTGTCATGGAAAATTGTGACATACAATTATCATCATTATTTAATGTTAAGAGTATTATTTTGAATGAATCTGAACTGCTTTCAGGAATTATTAATCTAACTTTATATACACAATTAATTGGAAAAGCTTATATATTAAGTCTTTCACTGAAAATACTACAGTCAAACGCTCTCTGATTTCACACTGTCAATGTAAAAACTGATAACATTGCCAAGTGCTCCCCAAGGCGGAAGAACCCGCAGTAATTAAAGACCATTTAAGCAGTCAAGGCACAGACACAGAAAAGGAATTGTGACACCACTGTGCCTGCCAAAACCTCTCAAGGTCAGAAAATCCATCACAGTGACAACACTTCATAGCCAGAAATGGGCCAGAGTGACTTTATGAGTAAGAAGGAGAGGCAGCATTTTGTCCAGAAACCCAGCTAGACTTTGCACTACAGGAAGGTTGCCTCAAAAGATGCTCTGAAGTCATTGAAGACTTGTCTGGAGACAGACAAGAATAAATCAGATAACAATGACCAAAGCCAACCAAACAGTTCCACTGAGAACAACTTGACGTATTAACAGACCTCACTGATTCAGGAGACTTACATGTTTCTTTTCCTATTGCACAACATCAGGGGAATGTCACTTACACGGAATACAATGTGGAGATGTTCTGCCAGAGATGCTAATAGCACTAAGTGGAAGGTACATGGAGAGCGCATTAACTGAGTCAGAAGTTCTTAAGCTAATGCCCATGTAAGAAATGACTTTCTAATGGTAAGTTGGAGGCAGAAGTACACGCAGCCTTGCTAAAAAGGAGCCTGTTGTAATTCTCTGTTCCATGTTAAGAGATCAGACAAATGAAGGTAAGAATGCCCTAAACTAAAAAAAACTGAATCTTTTCTAAACTCATGATATGAACAAAGGAATGGACCTAGAGATGCTGACATCGCATGCAAGATAGTGTTAATTTTACAGTCATCTGTTTCCATTTACAGTCAATGAATCTTTCTCCAAGTGTTATTAATGTTTACTATCAGAGAAGAAAGGGAACAACAGAGTTTGTCTGAATTGTTTAGACACCAAGTAATAATCAAACATTTTTAAAGGATTTTTCTTTTAAAATATATGCCTTTCTATTTAAAAACTATCAGTAGCAAAGTAAGAAACAAATCGAGAAAGAAATCACTTTGTTCAATACGTCTTGCACTATCTAATGTATTTCAAATTACCCTATAAATATGGAAAGAAAATATTTTAAATCCAAGGCTATGCAAAGATATCGCAGTGATGTATATTAATTAACAAAGTATATTTTAAAAAATTAGGATAAATGAGTATAAAGCTTCAAGATAAATGTCCGTCCTATAAAACCTAGGAAGGAGATACATCATTTTACCTTCTACTCCACCTCCTTTCTTACGAGACAAAGGGAAATGGGTTTCTCTACTATTTGATTTTAAGCCATTTTTGCAAATAATATTTGAGAAGAAAACACGGTTCACGCCCTTGTAGTAGTTTTTTTGCACTTTGCAGAGTATCTAAGATTCTATTTCCTTTCTAGAATCACAGAAGACTCAGAAGCTTAGAGGGTCAAAACTGAGCTCAAGCACAGGCTAATACAGACACTCAGCTGAACTCAGGAGAAAAAGAAACTTTTGCTGACTTAGAAGAAAAGAATGAGATACAGTCTTTTGTGGGAGCAGAATTGACATTAGCATCCCAACTCACAGAAGCTCAGAACATAACTTCTTTGTATATCTCTGGATCAGTGAAGTGTGGTTGGTGGGAACAGCTCAGGTGGGAATACTGTTGAGCAGGGTTCTAACTTGAGGTGTCTAGTGCTCTTAAGGTAAAACTAGACCCTTAGGGGGAACAACTAAGGTAGAGATCAAAGCCATATGTCAGAAGCTAAGGAACACGGAAAGCTGTAGGCAAACTGCAAAACCTAGGAGCGCAGCCTGGAGCTTCCTGTCAGGCTGGTGCTCCCAACAGTCTTAAACCTGTTAATGTGTAACATCCCAAAGTTTAACACAATAGATCTCAACAGTCCCTTGCTTTGTGGTTCACTTTACTGTTTTAAATTGAACATTTACTGTCATTATTCACCCAGTACATTATAGCAGCTAGAGAGTAAATAGAGGAGCCTCATAGAGCTATAAATTATTCCAGGAGAAAGTAATATACACATGAAGAGATTATTGCTGGCAATAACATCACAAAGTGGCCATATTAATTTATATAATCATAACTTGTCTCCAATTTTAATATGAAGAAAAAGAAAAAAACTCATCAAATTACCACTCAAAATTTTTATCACAGAAATGATGGTCATATTTGGCTTGATAGTCTCTAATCAGAAAGTGACATGGAAACTTCAAGTACCAATAACATATTATGAAAGACAGGGAAATATATTATTTTTTTGAGGGAAGCCATTTCCATATATACAAGGTCCTATTCTGTTGTCTCTTAATTATGAATGCCAAAGCTTTTAGCTTCAGAGGATCTGATATGTTTGTGATAAATGATTAAGGGCTCATAAAGTTTTTACTACCACATTAATCTTTGGGTGCAGAGAGTCAAGACACTTGTTAAAATTCTCAAGTTCTTTCTTAAGGTCGCCTCAGGAAACATGATAAACTTCGTACAGTGCTGGTTCCCCACAGTCACACCTAAGACAAGTCAACTTCAAAGAGATGCTTTGGAGGGAATAAAATAGTAAAACTACTCTACTTTCAGTTAGTTGGCACCGTACAGAAAGAGGACTTTATTTACAAGACTTTTTGGAGATCAAATACTCTATAGACAGCAAGTTTGTGAGGCAGAGTGGAGAAATGCAGGACACTCTTGATGTTGGAGATGACTGGGTACTGAGTTCTCTAGAGAAAACACCTGACTCCACAGACAAAATGGATGCAGACTAAGTCAAGGAAAGGAACACAAGGAACTACTCCTGTTAGGACAAAGTAAAGTCATTTTATGTGCATCAGTCCATCAAAGTCAGACAAACTGACAATTTTCATCTCTCAAAATTCTTTATGCTGTGGCTTCTACAGAAGACTACTTACATTTGTTATTATTATTTTATTATTATTATTATTATTATTATTATTATTATTATTATTATTACTTGCTAAACTACACTTCTTTCTGGGTTGCTGGTGGGTTGTCTTTCCTAGCTTCTGGTTTTTTAATGTATTTATCAGACAGAGATTTCCCCCACGCTTTCTGTTTGCTGTCTAACTCTCCGTTTATGTTTCTCTCTTGTGGTGTGACAAGCATGTGGCTTACAAATCCAATGTCTTGAAAGCTAGATAAATCCAAGTTGATGTTTAAGTTCCTGACTGGTGTGTGTTGGTAAAGCAGGCATCTGCCTTGATTTTCTGTATCTTCATTTGCACATGATCATATTTTTCCTCATAACTTAGTTGCGAGGTTTATATAAGCTTTAAAGTTGAATTTGTGGGAAGTGGTTGGTGCATAGAAGAAACTCAACAGGACGAAGTTCTTGATCCTTATATACTGGGCACCATTTCAGCCATGCATGATGCCGTATACTTGGAAAGTCTCTTTGAGATAAATTTATGGATAGAAATCAATGATCAAAGACAGGAATGCTTTAGGTAGAAGTTAAGCTCTGAGGGTTATATTGATTATGCACCTACAAAACACACTGTTGAATGGCATGTGATTACCAACAGAACTCGATCATAATTCACAATCAAATCATATCAGAGACAGGACTGTTTATAAAAATGATCCTTCAATGTTATCTTGGTTACTATACATAGGGCTCTGTGAATTCACTAGTCCCATGCAAATGGATTTCTCAATATAATGGCCACAGAAATTCAAATGTACATGTAAGAGACATGAAATAAACCCACAAACCCAAATCACATACAGAAAATGCCTCATTCTGGAGATGGTTGGCAATATCTAGGGATACAGAAAATGGGGAAGTAACATACAGTGGCTCAGGTTTTCAGAGTAAGAAACTATAATGATCGTTAACTCATGTAGAGAAGGAAATATCCAAATCCACTTTAACCCTCGTTCTTATACAGCAGTTGAATTATATTTTAGTTGCCAGAATAAGTCAAGTAATAAGGCTAACAGAATCAAAGCAACAGACTAACTGTTGTCCCTTTAAAATATTGGTAGAAATGGAAACAATTCTTAAATGCTAATAGTCTTCCTTGAAACTTCTTAATTCAATATCAAAATGTATCCAAATATACTGTAGAACTCTTTCTCTAATGCAAATATTACAACCATGACTCTTAAGGATACTCTGAAATTAAAGTAGTATATCTGTAATTAGTATGAGCTGATTCAAGAGATTCCAAGTCAAATGATAATGCAAATCTGACGTCTGACATGAATTTGTTAATTAACAGGAGAAACACAATGAGAGGAATCAATACCTGTTATCACTTCTAATATCCTATAATACCTAAAGCAAATGGAACAAGTATGTGTCTGCAAGAGGCATGCTTTGTATTCATTTCAAAAATAAAATAAAACTGCCTCACAGGAGCAGGAGTTCCTTAATCCTCAAAATGATAGACAAAACTACTTGAAAAATAGTCATTACTATGATCTGTTAACTGAAGTTATTTTTTTATAAAAGCAAATAGGTTGAAGCATGACTAAAGCCAATTTCAGCTGCACCCACTACTGTGTAGCACACAGTAACACCTCTGTGCCAAACACATTCTAATAAAGTTATTGTAACATGATATATGGCTGCATCACTAATAGTTGCAATTTGATGCTGCCCAGAGAAAGCATTTGCTATTCTTTTTTAATATTAGTGTAAAGATTACCCCAGCAACCCTGCCCTTTCTATTTTATCTTATACCTGGATTAATGATACTTTCTATAAAATATGCTTCTCTGGAATCATAAATATCAGAAAACATCAATACGAATTAAATGCATTAATAAGTTTTACATCAGAGCGTCTGGTGTCTGGCATAGATCATAAATCTGAAAACCTAACCCAAAGTATATGATCTCTACACTAGATTGCTATTATGTTTTCAAAGTAAATATGCTTTCTAAAAATAAGGACAGTCAGATTAGAAAATGCAACAATCGTTTAGCACAGAGCTTGACAAACATTTCTGTTAAGTGCTAGGTAATAAAAGTTGTACAGATTGTGAGTGATAAGGACTCTGCCACAATGACTCAACTCTGCAGTTGTAACACAAAAGCAGCCATATAAGGTGTATGCAAATGCCTGAGAATAGCAATGTTCCAGGACAATTTTATGTATGGTAACAAATTTACATTTTATGTAATTACCACCTGTCAGACTCTAATCTTCATTAAAATAAAAATCGAAGAATGAAGACTCTGTTACTACCATGTGACCATATAGCAGTAGGTTCCTTATACCATTGTGTGTGAGTGTGTGTGTGTGTGTGTGTGTGTCCTCCTTAGTGATAACTGATTCTCCTTCTCTTTATAGTCACGAATTGTCTGTATCTCTTTCTTAGGAGGGGAACCTTATAATTACCCCTTTCCTGTTGATTGACAGGTCAATGGTGAGCGTATTAACATTATCTAAATGCATGAGGGGGAGAAGGATACAGATTCACTTGTGGAATCAACTTTTTTTTTCTCATAATGATTCACAATGTAGTCATCTTTAGACAGAACCAAAACGTTAGCCTAAATATAAATTATAGTTACAATAAAATTATTAAAAAATAAATAGCCATACTGCTCATGATAGCTATGTTGTAGAACCAAACTACATGGCTTACAACAGGAGAGAGGACAAAGAAACTGGTTTATACAACCGTGAAACTATTTTCCACCATATAGGACAAAGTTATGTTTTTGTGGGAAATGGATATAACTTCAGATAATGAAATTATGCTAGTGTCTTATATCAAACATACAGTCACAATTGTAAAATATAAATTACCATGTATAGCATATTAATATAGACTATTGTTCCTCAAATCAAGGTTATTTTTAAAGCAATATCTTTGTTAATTCTTTAATTTTATTTATTTTCACCAGTCCTACCCTTCATTCCTGGCCTACTTCCCTATACCCACAACTTTATTACTGTTTTTGAAAATTAATTGATCTGTAGATGCTAGTTTGTACTGGTCCTTTACTTCTGGATATGGAGCCATGAACTGAGTGTGATTAATCTGTCAGGAACCTTAAATAAAACAAATTTTCCCTTTTCTGGACGCTTCCAACTGTCAATAATTTCTAAACAAGAGGTAGGGACTCATGAGCCTTCCCCAAACCCATGATAGTGTGGACTGGTTTTCTCTCAGGAGATATTATGCTGCTGTGCCTTCAAGAGAGTTGCTATCCTGTCTCAACCGAAAGACACTGATCTGTTCTGTCTCCCCTGATGTCTAGCTTACAGTCTTTATGTCCCCTTGTCTACAATAGCCTCTGAGCTTTGGGGAGACAGAAAAGGTGCATTTGAGGCCCAGTACTCCACACTCACTCTTTCCTCGCAGTGTGACCAGTTGTATGCTCTACGTTAAAGCTGACCTAATGCACTGCACACCTAATGCACTGCACACCTAATGCGCTGCACACCTAATGCGCTGCACACCTAATGCGCTGCACACCTAATGCGCTGCACACCTAATGCGCTGCAAACCAAATGCGCTGCACACCTAACGCACTGCACACCTAACGCACTGCACACCTAACGCACTGCACACCTAATGCACTGCACACCTAATGCACTGCACACCTAATGCACTGCACACCTAATGCACTGCACACCTAATGCACTGCACACCTAATGCACCGCACAGAGGATCTTCTGCTATGAAGTCTGAATGTGTTAGAAATCAACATGTAGAAAGATACATGTTTAGATTATTTTAACAATGTTTTTACAGAAGACACATTCATTGATACATTTTTCTGCAGCTGGATCTTTCATCTTTCACTACCACAAATTGAACCATTTTAACACTTCTATACATTCTGGGCTGTTTCCACAAATTCATACTGGCCTAGGAATAAAAAGAACAAACTCTTTATCATGTTTTACAAGATCCTTCTTAAGTAAACTTTTGACTAAAATTCCATTTTCAATAGGAGCTGTGCTTAGTGATGCAAGGACACTCAGAACGAGGCATGAGAACTGCTGGAGCTTCTTGGAGCTTCTGTCCGTATAATGAAGGTAAACCAAGAGGGAAGACGGACAGGGAACTATCATTATTGTGGTGGTGCAAATATTATAAAATAACAATAATGATAATAATAATAGTACACATTTACCAACCCCCACTGTCTTAAAGAAAAGAAGAGAATTGTACGTAAATGGATGGCTCTGGAAGAAGAGCAGTTTAGAGTGGGGATTTCTTACGACGGTATTAGTAAGAAAACAAAAGGATCTAACACAGACTTCATATTCCGGTGTTCTATCTGGAATTGTTAACTTTTTATGCTATTTTCTCAGGCTTCCACAACTGTAAATATTTGGTTCTTCTGCTAAATCGAATGAGCTTTAAGTCTTAGAGGCTACTAATGTGAAGTAAGAAAAACTGTAAGTGATAGGTAAAATAAATCATGGATATGCTAAGGTCATTGCTGAGAGGAAAGCATAATTAAGTGGACAGAGCTGAGCTACACACAAAGACTGGCTTCCTCTCACTGGAGGAAATCTCAGCTAGCCTGGACTGTTTTATTTGGTTGCTATCACTTTAAGTATTTAGGAACATAAAAGTAAAAAAGAATTCTTCTGGATCATTAACATAAAGATTCCTTCCCTACATCTCATACAAGACATTTATTACTGAGTGGAATAGAATAACCAACCTTATTGTAAAAACACCAAGCTTCTCATATAATAAAGTGTTTCCTCTCAGAGGAGACAGAATACAATCAAGTCCTAATGAAAGTTTCCATATTATATTATACAGATTGAGTGTTACTCAAGCTTCTGGAAACTATGACCATTTTAGATTTATGATTTTAAATGCTGTTTTGTAGAATTTCAAATGTATGTATATGTATAACATACAGATTATAGACGGTGGGCACTGTAGTTAGAAAGATAGTTGATACTTCTAAATAACAAAGGATAAATGAAAACTCCATTAGTGATACATATGAACCCTGCTTACAGGAAATTCCAAACAGGATTTTAAAAAATATTTTACACTTTCAAATTATTACAAATTACAAATATTTAATTTGTATACAGTGAATCATATTCACGTTTGAGCTGTCACATCAGGTTGGGTTATAGAATTTCTAATTCTGATATACAAGTCCTCAAATTTTCAGATTTTTGGAACATGTTGTGTTAATGAATTAATCATGCTCAGTTTGTTATACTGTGTCCTTGCATGACAGTGAATACTTACAAGGACAGACATCCTACTGAAATTTTTCTTCAGAGCTCTGGTAACTCTCTTGCTGATCTTTGTAAAAGGCAAATTTCATGTGAAAAGGTTTAATATATGTTAATGAGTGAAATAATTTATATTTTATCTTTTTAGGAAGATGAAAATCCTGCCCACCTCCTCTCTAACCCAGCTCCCTCCTTCCATCCACCCATGAGGCCTATTTTATTTTCCTTTCTCAGTGAGATTGAAGCATTCCCCCCTGCGTCCTCCTTATTAATTAGCTAATTTGGGTCTTTGGATGGAAGCATGTTTATACTATACTTATAGCTAATATCAACTGGTAAGTGAGTACACACCATGTTTTCCTTTCTGGGTCTGGGTTACCTCACTAAAGATGATGTTTTCGAGATCTACCATTGGCCTGAAATTTTTCATGAGGTCATTTTTTTTAATGGCTGAATAATATTCCACTGTGCACATTACCACTCTTTCTTGATCCACTCTTCAGTTGAGAAAATGTAAGTTTTTTTCCAGTTTCTGGATATTAAGAATAAAGCTGCTATGAACATAGTTGAGCAAGTGCCCTTGTGGTAAGGTAGAGCATCATTTTGTTATATTCCCAGGAGTGGTATAGCTGTATCTTGGTGTACAATTATTCCAATTTTCTGAGAAACCACCAAAGGGATTTCCAAAGTGGTTTTACAAGTTTGCATGCCGCCCCCACCATCAGTGAAGGAGGCTCTACATTCTTGCCAGGATGTGCTATTCTTTGAGGATTTATCTTAACCACTGTGATGGGTGTAAGATGGGATTCCAGGGCTGTTTTAATTTGCATTTCAGCAATGACTAAAGATGCTGAGTATTCTTTATTGCTTCCTAGACATTTCCTAGAGTTCTGTCAATAACTCTAACTCTCCATGTAGCTTTGTCCCATTCTTTAATTGGGTAATTTGTATTATTTGGTTTGTTGATGAGAGATTACTGTGGAGGACTGTATAAGTTTACCTGGTACTGGGCTAACAAACACTCAAAAGTAAAAGGATGGGAGATAAAGATATTGTTATCTCTGTATCTTGAGTAGAATTGTACCTCATCACAGAAGATTTTTGAAATATATTTCAACTCAGACAAGAACTTGCTGTCTACTTGATTGAAGTTGTGATCAGGTAATTAAGCTAACAGATTTAACTCTGAACATCCGTAGTGGGATGGGTTAATGTAGCTAAGGGTGTCAGAGCAATATGGAAAAGCTACAAGCTAGAATTTAATTCTCTCAAAATATTCTGCAAACAAAACAAAACAGTACAGAGAAGTTGCTCAGTGAGATCTGGTTGTCAAGCCTTCTTCTGTCATAAGTGAACAGGGACTGCCTGCTCTACTTACAAAAGAGTAAGTCCCACATGTTTCTCAAACACAACCTGTCAAGTTTGCATCGTAATATTAAGTTTCCCTCCACATAGCAGATAAACGTATAGAGCAGCATCCTCCCCAAAACATCTTAGGAAAAGGCCTGTCACTGTAAGAAGAAATGCAACACTTTCTTTGAATCAAAATAAAATTAAAATTGAATTCATCCATCCATGGCACAAATACAGAATAAGGTCCCTTCCATAGTTGTAGTTAATCTGAACTTCTATTGAACATTAAATAGTAAATGCCACAGCTAAAAAGAATCAAATAATTTTGTAAACTCATGAGCCTCTACCTACATTTTCTAACTGTTCCGCCCCTCACATAAGTATTCGTAGATGTCAGGTATCAGCTAATGGTAACTGGAATCAAGAGCCTATGGCCCTTCCCATGGCAAAACATCTACATCTAGTGTGGCTTTTGGTGGGATAAATCAATTCTAGATTCAGGCTCCTACTTCATCTTGCCCAACTCTGTAGTTGTAGAGCTGATTACTTGGCCTCTCAAAGTCTAATTTTCTTTTGTGTAACATGATAATAATGATAGTGTCCAGGTTTTTTACAGGACTGAGATAGATATCATGATAAAACTTCTCACCAAACACTCTGACAAGACCAACCAACTGCCTGTCAAGTTTCAGACAATGTTTCCGTTTCCTCTAATGAACTCAAATATTCCTTTAAAACTTATTTTCTTCACTTATGAAGAAGCATATAAAATAAGAAAGGCAAATGTGAGGCAGGCCTTTGAATCCCCTACTCAGGAGGCACATCTCTGAATCTGAGGTCAGCCTGGTCTACATAGTGTGTTCTTGAACAGCCAGGGCTATATAGTGAGGCTTTGTCCAGAAAAAGGAAAAATAACAGCTATTATCAAAATTGATTACTAGCTGGGAGGTGGTGAGTCAAACTTTTAATCCCAGCTTTTGTGAAGCAGAAGTAGCTGTACCTCTGTGAGCTCAAGGCCAGCATGATCTACAAAGCAAGTTCTAGGATAGCCAAGACTACATAGGGAAACTTTGTGTTGAAAAACAAATCAAAACAAAGCAAAACAAAATTGATTATCAATAGACTAAAAGCTGAAGCTGGGGCAAAGTACACATCTGGACAAACACTCTTTATTAGGTCCAGGTGTTTTAAGAGAAAATAAACATATACATAATGCCAAGAGGAAGTGTCATATATTTTAGTTAAATTCTACTTCAACTAAGAAAAAAAATGCATTCTTTCCTAGATCAAAATAAATGTGTGGAGTCAGAAAAACTGGACTGTAGTCATCCTGCTATATCTAATTACGCCCATGAACAACCATTTCTGAAACTTCTTTGTGTGTACAAAATGTGGTTTCTAATGGGTCGTAAAAATCCTACTTGGCTGCAGAAGCCTATTTTAGTTTAATTGATGATTCTAGAAGCTACTGATGACCTCTTACCAACAGATGCTGTAACATAATTTGTGATGGTGGTGTTTGTGAATGAATCCTCAAGAAGTCTAACAAGGATGATCTCATAACCCAAGGATCAGGTAGAGTTTTCATGCCTAGAGAGTAGATGGAAGGGGTGTGGGCTGGGAGGCACCGAATGGGCAGTCTGATAACACAGTGAGCATTGCTGACTGGAAGGAGCTGAAAGAAGATTAGAAAGATGCATTCTAAACTTTCTCAAAGTTGAGAACCTTCACTATGGCAAGGAGACATTGGGCTATTAGTTTTAGGAAGCTGGATATAACTTGTGGAACCAAATTTGAAAAATCAAGTAAGTAATCACCTCTGGAAGCCACAAGTAAGGAAGTAAAGGAGGAAAGAAAGAAAAAGTAAGAAATCTGAGCAAAAGATACACTCCCTTATTCTGATTGGCAGCTGAGTTTTGCCTGACTCCTTTTCTCTGCCACATTGTTTATGAAAGAATACTTCTGGCTCTATATACATTGAAATAAACAATAGCATAAGTTTCCTGGATCTTTGCCTGTTTAACCATTCAGACTTATATTAAATCATAGTTCAGGAATATGAATCCTCAAAATTTGCTTACTTAGAGGATATCTTTGCCGTACCCATTCATCCAACAAGCTGGTTTTCAATACTAATCATGTCCTCTTTGAGAAATATTAGATGCAGAGTAATTTGTTAAGAATCAAGAATGAAAGACAGAAACTTATTCCAAGGCAGAATGATTAATGTTTCAGTAGGAATGTACAATAGGAACAAGAAAGAGAAACCGATTGGTTCTGTAGAGTGTTGAAAGAAAGACTAAAGTCACAGATATAGATGAACTGCCATGTTCTACTTCCTATGAGGAAGAGCTGGACGGAGCGTCTAGAACAGTGAGCTTCAGTTACGGCAACTTTTGAAAGCATCAGCTCTTACTTAAAGACATCTAATAGTACACTGTACCCCCCAGACCACAGTTTAGGGTCAATATGTACGTCACATACAGAAGTTATAGCCATGAGCCCTAAGTGAGACAGCACTACAAATAAGAGAATCTCTTTATTAGTAACATCTCTTTACAGGAACTGTAGGAAAATACGTGCATCCAAGAAAACCTTCCACACTGATAATGATGACACCATCGTTGTATTCACTATAGTCGAATAGGCTGTGCAAAGAAGAAAAATCAAATAAGAATTGTTGCAAAATAGTTGCAGTAGACAGCCCCAGGTGTACTGTAGGTATGACAAGCTCATCTTGGTGATGGGAGGGGGGGTAATTTTCATAGGTTGTGTTCTTCCCTTTAAGAAAAATCGACCTCATAAGCTAAATATCAGATCAGCTCATTTATCCTCTTCCCCACTTAACACTAAATCACGAAATGATGAGCTATTCAATTATTACTTATTACTACACTATTTGCTGTGGATAATTTCACCTCATCTATTGAAAATCTTTCCATCAATAAATACATATTATCAATAAACAACGTTAAGAATCTAAAGTATAGCACGCTGAACTAAAAAGAACTACTCATACATGGATGTGGAGAGAATATACCAAATAACGTCATCAAAGCATGTACAACCGTGACTTTGCTATAAATAATTGGATAAAGTAGTGCTTTACAAGTAAAACCATGATACTGTAGCATTTCTTCACCAAATGTTACTGATTTTCCACTAATGTCTTCAGAATCGAGCTCGTTTCCTCACATTTATCATTCACATTTTATCCGACTTACAGCACAACTGTCTACCTATCTTTTCCCACCACGAAAGTTACAAAACATCCTAGAGACTTCATTAACTTTGTCTCCATTGGTCTCCTGAAGCCGTTCTTATTCTCCTATTCTGCCTCAAGGCTTTTTACTAAACACTGCATTCTTCACCCAATGTGGGTGATTATTTTAATTTTAGAGATAGTTTCAAGTGATTCAAGTTGGCCTGGGCTTGCTGTGTAATCAAAGACAAATTGAAACATTGTTCTTCCTCCTTCTACTTCTAAAGTTCCGGAATTATACAGGAGAATGCACCACCATATCAAGTTGGGGACAAGCACTCTGCCATCTGGGCTACATCTCAGCCCTAGGTGATTGTGTTTTTGATACAGTAACTAATCCTTAGTAAATGCCTGGGAACCAGATAAGATCTACTGAGGGATACATGGTTTCTATTCTAACACATTTCACTGCAAACGCATAAAGAAGTAATTGGGAATTGGTTCTCTACCAAGCTTTGTTCTAAGTTTCGTCTATTGTATCAGTTCATGGATGTCCTGCAGTAACCCATGATGATATTACTATGATATTATAGGTTGTGAAACCAATGTAGAGAAGAAAAGTAACTATCCCAAGGACACATGACAAGGAGACGATACATAAGGTACATGCTATTAGAACCTGCAAAGTCTTTTTACAAAAATATTCCACTTCCTAGATGTTAGATCAGAATTCTTAGTACAAATTCTCCCTACTCTGAATTCCCTAATGCATGCTGTGAAATGATCTTTTGGAAAAAGACTTTGCAGTGCAGTGTGCTACGAAAATGTTAGCATGAATCATCATCCTTAATGCATAAGCAACTATCTTTGAAAGCTAGAGGATCTGTCAATGGCTATGAACTATTCAAAGCATGAGATACAGTTAAAGCACCCACTAAATATGGTTTCCCTGAAAAACATATGCTTGGGAGTTATTCGGGTGTAGAGCGCTACCGCCATTGATATTTAGTTCCTCTGTTTATATGGTAGATTTTTATAAATGGTATCTCCCATTATGGTCAATCTCACACTTCTGTCAGAATTTTCAGCCCAAATGAAATGGTTAACCACCTCTGAGGAAAACTAGATACATATCAGCTTGCATTTGAATTTTCTTATCATCTGGTGTTGGGATGGTGCACAATGCACTCATTGTGGTCAGGGAAAGGAATTACAACACACAGGAAAATGCCTGATTTATTGCCCACATAGCTATAAATACACTCCAAAGACAACTGATGTACAGATGGTGTCAGATGTACAGATGGTGTCAGTGCTCTATTTTAGAGTATGGTGCCTCTCTTTCTTTGTATTCTGTGTTGTTTTGTGTTTCAAGTTACTTTCCATAATGGTTGGAATTCAGGACCTCCATTCTATCTTTTACATAACGTTGAAACATTCAGCTGCTCCACGGTGTGTTAGATGCATGCAAATCTATTAGGCTACTCTGGCTTATGGATATTGACTCAAAGAGAACTGAGTACGCTGTGGCACAATGTATTACATAGGGTCTTTTGGGAGAGTGGCTAAGAAGGTGGGCTTTCTTTTCAGGCCTTGTAAACAAAGCAAGAAGATGTAGGAGGGCAGGTGTCCCTAGTGAACAAAGTTGCCACTTGGAGGCATCCTGAATCTCATTTTGAGTCCACCTTTCTACACAGTTGGGGTATCTGCTCATCCAAAACAATGATGTTGAGAGAATATTTTAAATAAGAACTTCATGTCCCCCTTTCCCCCATCGTGTTGTTTCCTTGGTGATGCTCCTAATCCTGTCCCACTCATTTCGGTGCTTGTGAGGTTCCGAAATTAAAAGGAGTAAGACAGACTGAAGAGCTCTCTGATTTTATTGACAATCTTGTGCTACCAAGGAGCTCTTACAGCTGTGCTCCAGATGCCCCGAGGGAGAAATTTCCTTTCCCTTATTGATGGTTTTCTACTACCCTAAAATGAAATTTCCTTGCAATTTGAGGCAACAGTAAGAATTCCCTCTCCAGTGATCTGATTTACCAAAGCTGTGAAAGGTGTAAAACAAAGTAAACACACCAAGGAACAAAAAATATCTTTGGCCAAAACCATTGCAATGAAATATGAAACATAATGTGGATGAAATTGGCCAATGTTTTACCAAATAAGACTCATACCTTCTATCTAGTATTGACTTGTAACAACCATTTCACTTCAGTAAATCCCTGTGGATCAAACTGATGTTGGCTATTAAATTGTCAAAAATATGCCAGATCCTGGATCATCTGTGTTTCCCTAGGAAGATGTTCTCCTGGGAAGCTCAAAAGATCTTAAGCAATTTGACCAACATTTGATATCTAACACTGAAAGTGAAGAGAAATGACAGCCAGATTTGAAATATCTTTGATTTGTGTTGTTTATGGCCTTAACTCTAGGGAAATAGACACGGTGGTGGAAGAAAAGCCAGCTGTGATGTTACATTCCAACATCAACATGAGAGCCAAGGCAAATTCCAGCCAATCATGTCAAACAGAGGTCAAGAGAAGCCACCTAGATTTTCTCTCATTTAATCTGTAACTTTAGAAATGGCACATTACTCTGCTTTGCAGGCAGGACAACTAGGGCATAGTGGCACAGGGTCTCCCAGTTCTCTCATCTCTGACATCTACACTAATAGTTCCCTCACACCATCCACTGAATCCATCAATGTGAGGAATTTTTCTTAGAATCTTGCCCTTGAGTTAGCAAGATTTGCCTCTTATTGGCATATGGAGTAAATAAAGACTGTGTCACAACTATGTTCTTCCCCAGCCTTCAGGAAAATCCATCATAGCCCAGAAGTCCCTATAAAATCTGTCTTATCTCAGTTTCTCTATGGATGCCTCTTTCCAATAATATTTCTTTAGCAGTATCTTCATTTCTACATCTTAACTGCAGCTAAATAAAATTTCCATTAAATCTGTATTCCCACAGTCCAATTGTCGGCACAACGTGGGGTAGATAAGGAACCTGATGTGGTTTTTATGGAATTCAGAAGCTAAGAGAGGTCAAGAAAAGTGCCATAGAAATCGGATGAGTGCAAAGTTAGCAACGATACCATTGCTCCTTCCTTTGAACACGTTCTTCTCCTGTAGACATCTTTCTCACTTATGGACATCTAATTTCACCTGCTTCATTCATCCACAAGAGAACAGCAGGCGCCAGTGAAATAACTTCAGAAAATATTTTATTTTCTCATATATGTGATACTGTGTGGCATATGAACGTGTGCATACAGCCGGGCAGTGTTAGTGCACGCCTTTATTCCCAGCACTTGGGAGGCAGAAGCAGGCAGATTTCTGAGTTCGAGGCCAGCCTGGTCTACAGGGTGAGTTCCAGGACAGCCAGGGCTACACAGAGAAATCCTGTCTTGAAAAAACAAAAAACAAAAAAAACAAAAACAAAAAAGAATGTGTGCATACATGTGCATACATGCGTGTGTATGTTTGTGTCCATACACATGCACATACACCCCTACACACACACACATACAGAGGAGAACATCAGGCATCTCTTTGGATTATTCAGGTCATTCTGTACTGCATTCCCTTAAGACTGGGTCTCTCATGGAACCTGAAGTTACAGGAGACCAGCAAGCCCCAGAGATGCTCTTGGCTCTGCTCCACTAGGCACTAGGCTGGCAGGCTCACAGCATTGTACCCAGCTTTTGACATGAGTTCTGGGGGGTTTGAACTTGAATTCTTCTGTTTGTGTAGCTAGAACTCTTACCCACTAAGTCATTTGCACACATCTGTAGAGTAAGAACTTCTAGAGTCACCCAATAGCAAAAGCACTTTGCCAAATATCTGCCCTGGATTTGTCCCTATTCCAAATGAGAACTAAATATGTATAGCATTGTATATATTTAATGTAAAAAAAATAGCATTAGACATTCCCTGTGATTTCTGTCAGCCAGATTTCACAGGATGGAGCCTAAGCATAGTCCCATTTTTCATGATCCACTGTGGTTTCAAATATATTCAATATTCTTCAAACACTACTCAAAATTTAATGGCAAAATTTAATTTACTTATTTACTTTACATTCTGATCTCTATGTCCCTTCTTCTGGTCCCTCTGCACACAGTTACTCCCCTGTCTTCACCTCTTCTCTTCTGAGTGGGTGGAGCTGCTCCCAAGTATGTGCTCTCCCCAACCAGTCAACCAATCAAGTCTCTGTTGGGTTAGGCACATCCTGAGCTTTTTAATATGCAAATATTTACCAAATCACTTTATCTGTGTCCTCTTTAATCTAAAACTTCCTACAAAGCTGTATCATTCTATTTAGGCTGCAGATTAGTGAACAAGAAATGTAAAGGGAAAATAATGAAGATGAATATCAGTTTTCTACCTCGTTTTATCTTTGCAGAATGTAGGAGCTGTGCCTTGTCTTTATTTACTGCTTTTTTCCTGCTGGGTAATACATGAATCCATCTCTCAGCAGGCTGCTCTCTGGAGCATTACCACAGCTATCATACTTTAAGATACACATTCATAGAGCGTCATCATCCCAAGTCACATATGAAAGGACTCAGAAAGGCAGCATTACACAAAAGGGTAAATAGCACACAAAATATTTCCATAATTTCAACTCACTCATCCTTTCTCTACTGTCTTCATCTCTCAGCTCATATGTCCCCACCCGCCACAGCACATGTCTCCTTCTTTTTGGCTGACAATCCATTTCATACACACCTTTATTGCCTCTCTCCCCAGAGGTTTGCTTGAGTATATGGCTGAGAATGGATCTGTCAATAATTCTCATATGCTACCACACACTTCTGCGATTCGTTTCTTGGATTTGAGACTCTATAAAGTTGGTGCATATAACACTACATGCCATGAACCTCAATCAGAGCTTGTCTAGGCATTTCAGTAATTATTACTCAAATTGAATACAGAAACCATCTTATTTATTTCTGTAATCAAGTCAGATTTATAAAAGCCATTAGAATTCTTTATTTGATAGCAATACTCAATGGCACATATATGAAAATACACACACACACATACACTTAAGCACACATAAATATACAAAGGCAGAGACAGCATTCATAAAGACATAGTTCATGGATCTGCAAATATAAATCAGCAGCTATTATCAATGGTTGCTCTTCCAGATAACCTAAGTTCAATTCCCAGCACAAACAGGGTAGCTCAGACCATTTGTAACTCCAGTTCCAAGGAATCCAACACTGTCTTCTGGCCTGTACATGTATCAAACATACACATGGTACATAGATATACATGCAAGCAAAATACAATACCAGAAAATATATCACCAAAAAAATCAACATAACCAAATAAGATTTAAAAACACATTTTCAAATGAGAGAACCCTCAACACTGGACAGTATGATCTCTTAAATAATTATAAAAACAATAATTTGACTTTTCTTCTTTGGCTGCTTCTATTGACAGCACTCCAATAGCACTGTACACTAAAAAAAAAAAATGTTGATTCTGTCTTAGCCAGGTGAAGAAATGAATGTCAATATGTTTCTATGACCTACTGTTTCCTTGACATTGAGATAGTTTACTACATTGGGAGACTAGAAGACAGATCACTAAGTGCATACCACCGTTGACAAGTACCTCTACCCTTTTCTCAGATTTCCATGCATAATGATGAACAGTTTCTACCAGAGTTCGGCCATTGTGGTGCTCTGTGTCAAAACCACACAGCTGGCCATGACGCACTGAACTGTTTGAAAACTGAAGGTAAACTAAATGATTGGGGATGGATGCGTGAAAGGAAATGAAGGAGAGAAAAAGGAAACATGTTACCCAAAATGTTACAGTAGAATATTTTGGGAACCTGAAATCTCATGGAATGTTCAGGTCTAATCTCTCTATCAGCCTTGTAATATCTACATACATTATAACCAGTCTGAGTGTTTTCAGCTTAATTCCAAAAATTTGTTGAACAGTGAGAAATTGCCTTCTGTCAATATCTTTTTATGAAGGGGTAAGCTATTTTCTCTTTAGTTTCTAAAGCAGAAAGCCCAGGTGATTTTACAGTATTTCCAAATGAACATGAAATTGTGTAAGTACCTCATTCTTTAAAGGGGCACTTTGCAGAATAATTTTTGAGGCACAAAGAAGGGCTTTTAAGAAGGCAAAGTGTTGGCTGGTGTTATTATCAGTACATACTGTCAAGAAAAGTCTGTAGTTCCCCTGTTTGTGTCTGTTCCTATTTGCACCAAATCTCCTGAGTCAAGTCTGTCTGGTCTGTTCGATAGATAAGCTTTTCAGAGTGTCTCGTTGCTTTCCATCTTGCCATATCCTTGTTATCTCTGGCCACCTGCTTCTTTATCTATATATTAACGCTTTGAGACTATTATAACATGTATTTTGACCATAGGCACACTGCACTCGACTACCTACCTCCTCCTGGATTTACTCCTACTGCCTACTAGCCCCCAACTCCATGTCCTCTACACCTTTTTAATGACTCGGAATCTGATCTGTGTTATTCATCTACTTCACAGTCTGGGGTCATCACCTGGCTGGACTGATGACATCCCAGTGGCCACATGCTTAAAGGCAACTGACTGTTCTCCCAAAAGACATCAGCTACTCATAGCTCCTAAATTATGAAAGAAAACTCTAGACCCCTTTCCACTCAAAGCAAGACAATTCCTGGCTTAATATTATGTAGTTGTAATGCAAGTCGCCACAGTGGCTGTGACTTAATGAGGGTAGTAGGCAGGTCTTGTTAGAAGACACAGTTTTGCTCCATTCCTTCCTGGACTCTCTCTTGCAATCTTCCTTCACCCTTTCTCAGATGCTCCCTGAGCCTTGACTAGGAAGATGTGATGTAGAAGTTCTGATTGTGGCTGAACAGTCTATAAAAACTTACTCTTTGGAACTTTGATCAGTCGTGACTCTGGACATTAATCACTGCTCACTGTATAATAAACAAGCAAAAAAAAAAACACTCATGAGGTCTAAGAGCTGCACTCATCTAAGCAGCGAGATACAAATATAGAGTACTGTTTGGTACTATGTCCACTTATCAGAACAATAATAATAGGTTCAAGCTTGGGACTCATCAAAAACTGCTTGTTGGGAATATTTGCAGTACTAAGCATGTGCTTTGTTCTGTGGGTAAGACTTACATCCAATCAGAAAGAACTCACTTTCATCTATAACAGCCATGCCACTATTGCACACATTGGCATTTGTTGGCAATTCTGTCATTAATACGTTTCTCAGTGTTTGCCGCCCAGTAAGAGTGTTCACTACCTTTATTCCCCTCCAGCTTACATAGCTTCCAATACAACTAAAACCAGCAGCAGGGTTCAAGTTTACTGATTGATATCAACTCAAATTATCCATGTCCTGTGAACAATGTGTGGTGCTTTGAGCAGTAAAGTCTTGTCAGCTAATTATGGTAGGCAAGCAAGAGCAATGGCAATAGATTATGTTGTTTGGAGTCCTCTGACCAACAACGTTACATTTGGAATTAGACTTCTTACTTGGCAGGCTATAGGAGGGGCAAAATTCCAAAATTTCCTGTGTAGGGTAATTTCAATTG
Organism: Grammomys surdaster; assembly: GCF_004785775.1. NCBI lineage: Eukaryota > Metazoa > Chordata > Mammalia > Rodentia > Muridae > Grammomys > Grammomys surdaster. The sequence goes on along the minus strand of NW_021604567.1, from coordinate 14,654,877 downwards.
AACTTTTAGTGGGGAGGGGGTTTTCTTATGACCTTTCACCCTGCCTGTTCCTCTGCCTTAGCCTCTCATTCGAATCAAGCTTCCCAAACCGTGGTTACCCTCCAGGTGTAATCCATGTAGTTGATTCTCCAACTATCTAATGATATTTTCTATCCAGTGATTAGTTTCTTAAAATTTTTTGTTTCAATTTTTACTTTAAAAACAAGTATCATAGTAACACTTATATAAGGGAAAACATTATGTAATATACAAGTAAAAGCTATTCCAAATAGGATATTTTAACACTCACACTCACACACACACACACACACACACACACACGCACACACTAACAGAAAACATCCTCTCGTTTTATTAGCACTGTTACTTGTGCTTCTTGTGACTAAGAAATTTAGTTTCCATGGTCTCCATCACCTTTTGCTACCGTCATTTTTGAGCTTGGTTTTGGTTTTCTCCAGAAAATATTTTCTATTCCCCCAAAGAATTTCTGATGCCACAATTTAGTGCTACAGTGAAACTGTTACAGCACTCTTGACTATAGTCTTTGCCCAAGGCACACTGAAGTTAAGAATTTTTATTAGCGAGCTAGAAATTCAGTAGTGTTGGAAAGAAAAGTTGCCCTAGAGTTTTCATATATTGATCAAACCCTAAGCCGGAGGATAAACTGTACCATCTGGTAATTCTTTCCTCAGGTAGCCTGAAATTCCCGAGGCCACACACTCCGAAGTCCAGATATATCTGTCTGTTGTTTCTTTTGCATCTATCTGGGCACGTGCAAGATGGATAGATTTGCCCTTCAGTCCAAAGGAGATGGCACACCTTCCCTACCACAACCTTTCTGAACAATGGTGAACAGACAATAAAGAAAGTCCTGAGGATTCAGTGCCATTGCCACTGTTTGTTCCTTTTGTGAAATCAGATACCGATGTACAGTATGAGACCTTCATTCCACGCTGCCTCCAGGCAAACAGAGTGATGCATTGTGGGGTAGCAAACACTGTTTTTAATCAGCAGCTACATGGACTGACAGCAAGTCTAGAGATGAGGAGAAAAGGAAAAGATGGACATAATTATCAAGCAATGGTAAAACATCATCAGAAGCTGAAATGCTTGCCACTGAGTCTGGAATCTGAGCTAACGGGCCTCCCAGACATCACTTCTATCCCTCACATGGGGATCCATCACTAATCCAGATACTAATGCCAAGTTTCAGTTTACTCTCAGTACAAATGATCCCCTACCTTCAAGGTGTATACAAAGAGGTAAAATTGACAAGCACACATCTCATTAAGAAGACTTCAAGACACAGAAACCAGGCCTTTCATATAAATTCGACTATATTCTGTGGTTTACCGAAAGCCCAAAGTTGTACAATAAAATTATTGTGGAAAAGGGTTGAATTTCTAAATAGGCAGAATAAAATAATGGCAAAGAATATAGTTTCCATCTTTTATTTCCATCCTGGAATTGTATGAGGTTCCCATTTGCCCAGTGTTTAATTAAGAAGTGTAACCACTGCACAAAAGGTTGTTGCATTTAGGAAGGATTCTGAATGAGAAGAGAAACCAGGAATGTTAGGATCTATGGATCTTAGAACATAACTGCTGCTTCCAGAGACCTAAGCAGCCTGACACCGTGAAACGCAGCCATCTCTCTACTTTCTCATCTGCACCATGAGTCAGGATTAGATATACTATTGTCAAATTGGGATTTTTCTTACTGTTAGGTTTGATATGATTCAATGAGCTGATATTGTGAACAAGAATCTGATATAAAATGGTATAGACGGAATTGTGGTTCACACCAAGAACACCTGGTAACTACCATCCCCCTTCCTAGAAGACATCTTGTGAGTCACACAAGAATGCTGGAGAACAACTGAGAGGAGGTAATGATGATCATTCCCCTTATGAATCTTACATGTGTTAATCCAGAACATACCGAAGGGCGGAAGGAGAAGGCGGCAATAGCAAGGTGATAGTCCTTGCATATCTACAGTCTCCATCTATTTGTCTCCAAGGCCAGGGAACGTTTTGAAAATCTATCTCCTGATAGATTTAAAACCTTTTTGAAATCTTAAGACAGTGAACATTTTCAATAGGTGATATTCTAACAAAGAAAATATAGATTTGCATCCCTGAATGATGGAAATCAAACCCCGAGATGAGCTTGTTGGGTAAATCGCAACAGTAGGAGGTGTATCGCTGTTTGCTTGGACTTCAAGCAGGCTGCAATTCCCTTTTTCTTACAGATACACATTAATTTATTTTTTTCTATGGAATAAGAAAGCCTATTTTTTTCTATAGTATTACCATGTACCAGCTTATACAGTCTGAATGGGTGGTCGATATATTATTATAATATATATAAGTCCCTGGCAACATTCACTTGTACTGCTTCACTAAATACATCTATTTTTAACCACTGATTCAAATAAAAATAGATTTTTGACATAGAAAACATATATATGGGAAAGACTAGTTAAGGATGTAGCTCAGTCAGTCCCCGTCCTACCATACAGTGAGGACCTAAGCTCTCAAGTCTAGGATACATCTCAAAGCTAAGAGCTGATCCATGTCTATGTCCAGTGCTGAGAAGGCAAGTACGGGTGTACTCCTACATCAATACAGGTGCACCCCTACATCAATACAGGTGCACCCCTACCTCATCAATACAGGTGCACCCCTACCTCATCAATACAGGTGCACCCTACATCATCAATACAGGTGCACTCCTACCTCATCAATACAGGTGCACCCCTACACCTTGACAGGCTACTGAACTGTTGAATCCCAGGTTCATGGAGAGAACATATCTCAGAGAAAGAAAAGGTAGAGAATGAGTAACTGAGGAAGATACTCATTGCTAACCTCTGCCTAGTCACGTGCAAGCACATACAAACACATGGACAATCACAGGCACATGAACACATATCAAACCGCATGCATACAAACATAAACAACAAATATAATAGGACTACAAATAATGAAGTGGGCAGAGTTTGTACAGGATTTATACCTAAAGATGGTATTATACTCTTCTATGCTTGAATTTTCCAAATGACTCTAAAATACTGCCAAAGTTGTCCAAGGTCCAAATAATTACATAGATAAATAAACTCATCTATTCATAATGGTTTACTCATAAATGACACGGAGATAGTAAGAAGTATTATACCATCATGATTATGCAATTCTAGAGAATTTACTGAGATCCAGTGAAGTATCTCATCTAGTTCTGTCTCTGTGGCCTAACCTATAGATGCCTAAAAAGGTAATGTAATAGTGTTTACTAAGATCAACAGTATCGGTCATTTGTAACCACAGCTGAATTCTGTTAGGCAGTAGACATGCCAACATACCACAGCTCCGAGTGAGGAATACATTTCTTTTTCCTTGAGTCCAACCTGAGAAAATTGGTTTTAACACTCATTGTCATCTTGATGGGAAGTAAAATAACCATAGGCACAAATAACCACTCTGCTAGTGGCTCTGAGGGATTGTATAGATCAGTAAGTTGAGATGAGAAAGCACACATGTCAGTGTAGGCAGTCTTGTTCTACAGAGAGCATGAGTATACACATTCATGTTCTCTCCTCCTGACTACCCATGCAGTGAGACCCAGCTGCCTGACATTTATGCAGCCATGCCTTCTTTAACATGATGACCTAGGTCCTTTTCAGTTTTATGCCAAGACAAACTCTTCCTTCCAGGCTCGTTTTTCTCCTGTTGTCATACTAACAAGGAAAGTAACCGACAGCCCTAAGATGGATCGGTTATATAGCAGACAGGATGAAGGTAGCTTTGTTCTAAGCCACAAACACATACATCTGTGTATCTGATGCGAATTGTAGAGATCCTTCTTCCCATGCTATCCCACATTGGCCCTACTAAGGCACAGTCTGTGCAGTCTTATACTCTTTGCCTCTTCATTGGTATCAGGGCTCTTGGGTGTTTATTCTCATGCACTGGGCCACATTTTTCTGGAAAGGCTAACCCTAATGCTAACCTTGTCTAAGCCCAAATCCCAGTTCTACCCCTAACTCTAATCTTAGCCCTAGCCCTAGCTGGGTTGAGGCTTACTGTGACTTTCAATAGCAATGGTCAACTGGAATAAAATAACTCAATAAAAATAATTGGCAGATACTAAAATCTTTATTTCAGGCATTTTTTTTAAACTCAGCATTGCATGTGCTTGCACACTTGATAACAATAATACTTGTTTATCATGTGTTCGCACACTTGATAACAGTAGTAATGTGTGTTTATCATGTTAGTTACTGAGCTCAGACTTTTATGACACTGAAAGCGTTTTAACTCTGAGGCCAATTCCTTGAGTTAGTACCGTAGGTGTGCTGGAGGGCCATGGGGATCTCCTACCCCTGGAAAGAGAACACTTAAGCTAACTGATTTCCCTGCAACCAAGCAATCAAGACAAATTCTCTCCCAGGACTAAGTCTAAAAGCTCTATTAAAACTGTGACAATGTGCAACTTACCTAGTGCCTGCCCCTGCTTGGAGTGTGGCTGAGGAAGATGTCACTCTTAGGTAAACCTCCACACACACAAGTATCTATTCTCAGCACTTGAGATCCTTGTCAGAGGGTGAGGGGAAAGGGCCTCAGTACCAAGCACCTGCTGTCGTTCTCTCTGTCTCCAGGGTCACTGTGGCTGTGAGTCATCCATTGCTTTAACACAGCGAGATGCTCTGCTTGTCAGCTACATAAACTGCCCCATGTTTGCCATTAGCTGCCTCTATTAATGAGATATTATACACTGAAGCACTTCCTATTGATTTAAGTAAAGGGCACTCCAACGACTCTCATTATCTTAGAAGGTCAAAAGAGAAGATGATCCCAGCTCCATCAGTCACAAAGATATCAGGAGGCAGGCCGTGGCACTGCGGGTGGCAGACGGCCAGGGAGAGCACTGCTAGGGAAGCGACTGTTTCTGGGGACTGGGCACATTTGACTGGGTTAAGTTCACAGCCAACAGCTAAAGAACTAAAATCTGATACATTGGAAAGCAGCTGAAAGTACAAGATGGCTAGAAACTTCCATTACTTCTAAAAGAAACCAAAGCAGTTGATCTTGCAATTTCTACATGTAAACACGGGAGACATTAAAAAAAAAAAAACTGGAACTTTGTGTTTCAGGTAATTCCTATAGCAAACAAACAAACAAACAAAACAGTATGTCACTCGAAACTCGGGGACAGTTGTCGTTTTCTTTCCTAAACATGTGAACCTGAAATATTTTAGGCTTCTTCCAAATTTCTGCCCTATTTAGATAACACGTTCTTTAATTTATTTGTAAATTTGTGTTTAAATGCACCTGACCTGACAGGAAGAGATTTTCCACCATGTGATGGCTTCTTTCCCTGCCCTGGAAAACTGCAAGGCATGCATAGCCTTATTTTACCCCTAAGAGGACGATCCACAACAGATCCCGTGATGGGATCTATACATGAAAACTTTGAGATACGTGGGGACTAAGTACACAAACCACGTAGCCAGCGAATGAAGAGCTGAGTCAATCAGACCAACCTGTTGGTTTCGACTGCTCAATAGTGAATCCCAGCAGTAAAAGAAAATGAATCCTGGGAAGCTTATGTTGCTCTTGAACCACAAATATATATGGAAAACAGGATTTAATTAAATCTTTACCTGATGCTTAGTTACTAGATCCTTCCAGCTCAGGGCAGACAGCTTTTAAATGTGAATACTTCTGAGAATGCTTTTAAAAGTTTAACTGGGGTTTTGGACAGCTATGTTAGTGTTTTCATGTTATTTTACAGGTAAAAGCAATGTTTAAATGTAAATTAATTATCACAATAAATGTGATCATTGGCAAGATATATGTGCTTGTCTGTTCTGCGCAAATGTTGATGAATATTTCTTTATATGCAGTGGTTTTATCTCACTTGTGAACACAGCAAGCTACTATGACCATTTCCGTAGACCATAAATAAGTAAATAAGCAAGCCTAGGTTGATTTAATTTATAGCTGATGTTGTACTTTGGATGCATTGCTTAGAATATTAGAACAGAGTTGTAAGACAAGAAAGCCTTGGTCTTCTCTGAGGGAGAATGACTGTGGATATAAAGTGTCCATCTAAGGTGCACTTGCTGCTGACTGTCAGGCCAAGTACTGACAGGAACTGGATACCCAACACTGAAGTATGATAAAGGAAATATTTCATCAGATTTTCATTTCTGATCATATTTAAGATTATTAATAGCAAAGACTAAAAATCCTATTACTCTGTAAAGGTAAAATTTGCAATAATAACGTAATTACACAAAGGATGGTGAAAAGGTATTCCATTAGCCAAGCTAAGGAAATAACCAGTTATGTCTTGTGCACATGAAACAAGAAGCACACACCCTATTTAACATTCACTTTAATACGATCTCTGGAATGTCTTCCAGCTAATGAAAACCAGCCTTCCTTTCCAATGATTCTGACTGTCTGGTCAGAATAGTTGCATGCTCACGCAATAACCTCAATGACCATGTTAATCAGTTTTCTTTCAAACTTTCTACCTGCTCCCATTAAAAACATATTAACTGGGACCAATGACACACAGGAGAGATTTCAAAGGCATCTGTACATTAGGGACTTTCAAATTGTTCAATAAATGCTTTACTATACAGTATTTATAGTGATTCAGCTGTGAGTCATTGAGAAAAGATCCCCATTCCATAGGATTTATTTTTACTCTTAAATTCATAGCTTAATAAACTGGCAAATTAGAAATCAAATTCTGATAATTATTATGTGTGGTTTTTAAAACAAAAAACAATGCTACTTGTTAGAACCATGGTTTTAATGATCTAATAAAAATACAGTAAGAATGGGCGGATGGACTTACGGTGTTGTATGATGAATGGCAGAATAAGAGTGTTCAAGGCCCAGCCAAGATAGAAACAGCACCATGATCTCCTCATGAGTCTTCGTCTCACATTTTAATCTATTCACACATGCTACAAATTCTTTAACAATCTTTCTATGTCATTCTGATCTAAGCACAGAATCAACTGTTTTACCTGCTGTAAGTACTTTTGACATAGGATCCAGATGTTTTTCAAACACCTTTCTACATGAAAGGTATGAAAAACAGCTCAAGAGCTTGCAGAAATATTTAGGAAAGAACTGAATCCTTTCTCCTAGCGTGGTACAATTACTCCTAAGTAATCACACAGAAAGCAGAAATTCCTCTTCTTGTGTTTTCAGGTCAGAGCATAAATGTAGGTACAATGAGAAGATGGTTTGTTTTCATAGACCTTACAACATAAATTCTATGGTCAGATCTGCTAAGATATATACAGATTTTCATATTTTCATATAGCAAAGCCTTGCTCTACTGCATTAGTAATAAAGGATAGAACTCTTTCCGAAGATAATTGGATACGAGTTTGAGTGGGCTCTAATTCTAAGAGCCATTGAGAAATGTTAAATCCCATCTGACAAGTAAATTATTCTTCCTTATGAAACTTGAGAGAGATGGTCAAAACTCGGTAATGCAGCCGATAAGAATCAACATCTGAAACGCAAATGAATGGTGACAGGGAAGGTCATCTCTTCCAAAACCTTTCCAAAAGTAAGCTTATGATTCAAAGAGGAACAGATGATCATAGCAGAGAGAATAGAAACACATATATAGATCGTTTATTTAAATCCACCTCACTTCCAATCTGTTCTTGTTAACATTGCTTCTTCACTGATAATAGATGTAACAGCATTGCCCATGTATAACAAAAATGAAAATGTAAGTTCAAAACCATACCCAGCTCAGCCGTGCCTTCTGTCTGCTATTTTGAGTAACCAGTCATTCTTCAAAAATGTTCAAGAAATTCTTAGATATTTTGCTTGATCCTGCCCCCACTCACGAGGGACAGCATCAACACAGTAGGACACAGATTGGAACTGTAACTCCCTGGGCAAATATATTCTACTGCTATGGCATTGATCCCCTGCATGACGGCTTGTGGGTACAGGAGCTAAGAAAGACTTGAAGCTGGTAATGGAAAGCTGACGCAGTAACACGTTGTGCTCTGGAGACCAGCAATAGAATTTAGTGAGTCAAAGAAAGGTGCCAGAAACAAATGAGAAGGAGAGAACCTTCCGTGGCTATTCATTAAAATGCCTTCTTTATGAGTAACTTGACATTACCCAAGGCTATGTACCTAAAATAATAATAATAATAATAATAAAAATAAAATCTCTGAATTGCAAGTGAAGCGAGTCCTTGTGGAAAGCATACATATTAAGTAAAATGAACAGTTTCATGGCATTGTTTATCAATTTCCATTGTAAAATTAAAACTGGCATTTGCACAGCCGAGTCTGAAGCATACATCTCTAAAATAAGACAGAACAAGACAGGAGCAGTGGGGTGGGAGCTGCACAGTGCTGTCTCTCAGCCTCCTGTCAGCCCAGTGGCTATAATTTTTTTTGACAAAGGTGAAAACGCTTATTTCAAGGTCAAGTAATTCAGTGATCAAGAAAAAAGGGGAAAACAATGGTGGGATTCAAATAAAGAAGACCTGGGTTCTAGGACAATGTCTGTAGTTTATTAGCTGTCTGGCCTTTTGGACGTCAACTTGTTCTAAACTTAGTGTTGCTGTCTATGACAGGAAGCTTCTCTGCGTCTCTCCAAGTTTCAGAGTCAAATGAAATGTTGTATTCAAATTCCAGTAAATGCTTAAAATTTAGGCAAAACAAGTATTTGCCCAGTAAACTTTACCATCCCCATTGATTATGGTGCAGTGCATTGTGCAATCATAGGAGAAGGGCATCCATTCATCTAGAGATATATTACATTTTACTGAATCTTTCATCCACAACTACTGGAAGACAAAATACTTAGCTTTTAAAGTAGTTGCTCAGTAATAGAGAACTGTTAAAACTAATGGTTGAAAACTCTATTAGAGATGTATAAGCCAAATGACAAAGCCAAACTAAAAGTTAGACAATCCACTGAATTCCTCAACAGCCGCCCCCAACATTCAATCAGCTGCATAACTCACACAAAGCTGCTATCTTGTAGGAAAGCACAATCCATGCTGATAAGCAGAAGTATATGGCAAATACTTAACGAAGTCACTTTGGACGTTGAAGTTCCTCCCTTTTCAAGATGTTCCACCTACAGTAACCTTTCTGTCATCTTAGTGACAGAAACTAATAGACACGTATAAGAAGAAAAGTTAGGAAGCACACTGGGTGGTGATGAACACTTGAGGGTGATGGTGGAAAAGCCATCCTGGACTACATAATAGCATCTCCAAGATAAAGCACAACAGATTACTAACCAAAATAGACTGCAATGGGACAGGGAGGTGGGAGGTGGGGAGAGAGGGAGTTGAAAACAAATTTATAAAAACTTGGGATGACATACAGATAAGCACACGATTCATAAAAAAAACAAACAGTAAGGCTCCAAAATGAAATGAAAGATAATAATCTCCCTTAATACTCAAAACCCAAACCTCTTTTCTTAGCTATTACACTGCACATAAAGAGAGCAAGGCAAGTGGGAGAACTCTGTTCAGTAGAATGGCATCCCTGACGATACTGGTCTGTGCATCAAAGGCCCCATAAATACTCACAATACTTGAACAACTGATTGTTCTTCTGGATATCAATGACATAAAAAGTCTTGCAGACTTATACAGGAGTTTAAATACCCAATGATATGTTACTGTAGCTTTATAGTAAAAAAAAATAAATCTAATTTAAAATTAAACATATCTTTTTATATATAAAAAACATATATTTATAAAAATAGTATATACTACTACTACGGGGTCTCACGGCATGACTAGTATGTAATCACTTTAAAAGATGCTGCTATGGCTGAAGAGATAGCTCAGTAACTGCTCTTCCAGAGGACTAGGTTTCTCTACTTAGCACTAATACGGCATTTTATAACTTCAGTTCCAGGGAATCCAATGTCTTCTTAAGGAATCTATACCTGCTAGGCACGCATGTGATATCCAGATATATATTCATGGAGAATAGCTACACACATAAAATTTAAAAATAATAGTTAAAAATGTGCCAGAGGTGGACCCAGGAAGGTTCACATGCACGCTGTGAAGTAGGAGTGAGTTTTCGTTAGGAGATGGTGTACGTTGCTGAGATGGTTGTACGTGTGGAGAGTCTGTATAGTACTGCCATGTCATAGTAGCGGGGCTTACTGCCTTCTTTCATGAATTTATTTTATCCTCAGAACAGTCTCGTGGTGTGAGGATAATTATTATAATCTCTGTGTATACAGGAACAAAATGTGGTACATTTTCCCAAATATCTCAAATCAGAGAGCAACACCCATGTTTAGGTGCTAACTTAAGAATCTTAATGGTAGCCATGCTACGACAATGTCTCTGAAAATATGACTTCAATAGTGTTAGGGGTTCATACTATGGTAGGTGTCATATTTCGTTTAAAAACACATATTTTCTACTTCAATGTTTTGTGTCTTTGTCTTGTTTACCACTGCAAGTAAACATTCAGGTTAACATTGCCCATCAGTCGAATGATAGTTAGTACTTCCCATCACATCAAAGCGTTGGGGTTTGGAATACAAAAGAAGTGTGAGATAATTCTTGTCCAACATGCCTGTGTCTTCCCTCTCCCTCTATGCCACCACCACCACTCTGACTCACCCTTCCGTATCTCCGGCAGTTAATGCCTACCAGGTAAGTCATTCAAAATGTCTTATTTTATCTAGCCATATTCCATGTTTCTGCCAAGAGGCCCTTCCCAGGATACTTCTGGTTACTTCAGGTTACTCACTACTTAATCATTGGTGAAACATTCCTGAACTCTCAGAGTGAACCAAGTGTTCCTTTGAAGCCAGGATATCCAAGGATGAGTAACAGTTCCTATGCTCGGAGTTCCCAGAATCAGACCCTGTATTGCTAAAAGTACACACTTATACACTCTTGGAGGACCAGAGCAAAGGAAACATTTGCAATGAGAATGACCACAGTCAAGCAGAGGCTGGAGGTAAGATGACGGCTTAGGACAGGGCAAGGATGCGGTGCCTTTTGTAGAGAAATGGGGAATCACTTACAGAGTAAGAAGTGGCTGAGGAAACAGAGGAGGTTGATCCAGTGGGAACACAAAGCACTGGGAAAAGGATAAATAGGCTAAAAGCGAAATTCAGGTCCGCACAAGCACATTCTGAACACAGGAATCATCACATCACCCATCTAAGGTTACTAGTGGAGTGACCATCCCTGCTTCCCCATATGGCAATACATCATCATTAGCACGGGAGAGGGAAACCTGGTAGCTGAGCATCTTTTATGGAGGTTGTGTAGAAGAATGTTTATTCTCTTTTGGTGTGAAATTGGCATAGCCAGTATTGACTTTAAGCATTTTTGTTTTAATTTTCTGTCACACCAAAGCTCAGGGAAGTGCCAGACAAGCACCCTGTGACTGAATCACATGTCATCTCTTAGTTCTTACTTGGAGACACTCTTCACAAACTTCCCAGGATGGTCTTAAACTGAATTTCCTCTCGGCCTCCCCAGTAGCTGGTACTATAGGTATATTCAGTGGTAGCCTGGTTTAATACATGTAACAATCGTTACTTTGAATGAATTCAGTAAGTTGGGAGTGAGTTTTAAGGGGGAAACTAGAGCAGAGAAGATTCTGGAAAGATGTTACACTCTTGTAAACAGGGGAAAAGATTGTTTGGTCTTCTGTACTAGACTTGGATCAGATACTTTCTGAAAAATAAATGTGCTTACATTACTCATTGAAGGCATACCACCCATCACTGTCCTTTTACTTTTTTAAGTTATCTCCCATGATTAAAGATATCATAAAAGAATAGTGCTATGATAATTAAATAAATGTCCATTAATTTACATGATAGGCATAACTTCATATATCCAGTAATCTGCAGCAAAATATCATATGCTATCCTTAACCACATTTGATTGCTCACTCCTGTCTTAAGTGCAAAGACTTAGGGTATGCAGTAGGCATCCTATGAGCTTGTCCATGACTTTACACTGGTGACTGTACACAGTCACTTACAAAAACACTGAAATAGGCTCAGTAGCTGAGATGGTGACAAGAACAACCAAGCAACAGTCGGCGTACAATGAATAAGTGTACCATCTGCTGAGATCACCTTAATTATAGAGAAAAGCATGGTTGTTTCTCTCAATGTTCTGAAAACAATCCCAATGTTTTCCCATGGAAATAATCTGTTTCCCAAATAAACTCAGATCAACAGAAAACAGATTGATTTTATAGTCAATAATCATATTTTCTATCTTAATAAACAATGCTAATCCCTACAGAAATAAATTCCATACTTGCATGAAAAAAAAAACCTTTAAATCTGTGTATGTTATACAGAGAAACTAAGCTGACTTCCTGACATAGCCTATGAAAATGGACTTTTCCCTTGTTTTTTAACAAACTGTCTGCTTTGCTTACATCTGTTGGTCAAAGTCAGAATAGGACTTCACCGTGTGTAAGCAATCACATGGCCTGGTTTGCATTGCCTTCCATTAGCCAGCCTCTGTTGCTTAATTTTAATTGCATAGAGTGTTTCATTTTGTTGGGAAAAAAATCATTTCTTTCTGGAGGGTAAACATTTTCCTACTTTTTGAACCAGAAATACATCATTTAAAGACCTGGTGTTCTGAAATGAAAGACTTCTTAAGTGGTTCCTCAGGTCACTGTGAGCAAAATTGGAAGCTATGATTGTTTTTGACAAGATGGCAGTCACAGTGCTTTGCGCTGTGCACTGATGAAATGTGATTGGCAGATGGAAATCAAACATCTTATGTCCAGCAAAGCTGGCAGCAGTCGTCTCTCTCTTTTAAAAGTGGACACACGTTCGTTGATTCCTTCTTTCTCAAGTGTATATAAAGAACGATGTCACTATATTAAATCAGCATTATTGTAGGCTTCTCAGATCATGTTGAAATGTGGAGAACAGAGCAAGATCTTCACAGTACACTGCTGGGTAAAAGCTTTGTGGGTGTATTTTCTTTGTAGAGAGAAGAGGGTGTCTGTGTTCTGTTTTGTTTCTTGGTTTTTGTTTGTTTGCTTTTCCTTCTGGGGTATTATTAAAGGGTGGCTATGTGAATGTTCCTGAATAGTGACGTCTATCAGTGGATAGCACTGTGACGTGCTGATGCAGAAAGTGCTCTGCTTTCCCTGACTGAGAACGCCTTATCTGCCTGTTTCTGTCTGGCTGCACTAAGAGGCTCTTTTTTCAATCACAACTTGAAAAATCTCACTCTTTGCTCCATGTCTCCAACCAGTAAGATAATCAGACCGACAGGCAGCGTGTCTGAGGAGTTCGCCTTGGTGGCTGGGAGTGAACGGATCAGGACAGATAGTGTCTCAGTGATCCATGTGCCCACCTTGTATGGGACATTGGCTTGACAGTGTGAACGATCATAAGGCAAGCAGGTCAGGCACAGATGTAGAGCAGCCCATGTCCCCAGCAGGAATCATATCTTTTGATGAAGACATGAACAAAGAAAAGGCCAGGGAGATGTTGAATTAATCTCCCAGCCACTGCTCAGTTGGCAACTGTGAAAGCTAGCTTTGGACTTTTCCAACTTTCTGGGAGTAACTTTACTACAATAGCTCTTTGTGTGGTGTCAGAGGCCATAGGCTAGAAGGTGGTAGAACTGACTTATGATAGATAGAGGTTTCTGTGACATGAGAATTATTAGAAGGAGGGAAGTCTCAGTGACACAGGATGTCATTGACAAGCTTGAGTGGAACTGTGGCAGTCTGGGAGGAAGGAAACTTCCACAGCTGAGTTTCTTCAGGATCTATTTGGGATGCTGCTGAACATGCCTTTGACAGAGAAACTATCCAATGACAGTTACACCAGAGAGATTTGCCATTGGAAGAAGCTGAAAATGAAGGTTATAATTGCTTTTCAGAACGTACATTATGAGCCAGAAATTCAAAGAATGTCCTGGAAATTTACGGTGTTGCTTCATAAGCATTTTTTTCTTGTTTCATATGAAAAATAAAATCTATGAAGTTAATATACTATGGAAGTCTTTGATTTGGAGTTCTAGAAACTAAAAAGGAAGCTGACTTTGCAGAGCATGTATCCCAAGTGTTAGAATTCACTAACTATTGCTTTCATATGACCCTTTTCAAGTATTGCTGGAATAAACAGTGCAGAATTTATTTAAATAATTAGCTTCCACTACATCCCAGCAGGCACAGTTTTACCATGACTGAGATGCTCTCCCGAACAATAATCATATCACTAATGTACCTGTGTTCCTTACATGTTCATCTACTTGACACAACCCACATTCCCCTAAAAAGAGGGAGCCTCAGTTGAGAAAATGTCTGTACTAGATTGGTCTGTGGGCAAGCCTGTGGAGCAGGTTCTTCTTTAATGACTAATGTGGGAATGTTGGAAAGCCCATCTTACTGGGGTCAGTGGTACTTTGATGGTCCACCTAGTGGTAGGAAGATGGTCCTGGGCATCAGAAGGAAGCAAGCTGATCAAGCTTTGTAGAGCAAGGGAGTTAGCAGTGTTCCTCCAAGAATCTCTAATCATTCCTGCATCAAGGATCTGCCTTGTGTTCTTGTCCTGACTATTTTTATGATGGGCTGGAAGCTGTAAAATTAAATAAACCCTTTTCTTTCCAAGTTGATTTTGGTCATGGTGTGTTGATTGCAGAAACAGGAAACAAAGTAATAAAGCACATTAGCTTTAAAAATTATCACTGGATGATATACCAGTGCACTCAAAGGCCAAGGAAGGAGGATGGAAAATTTAAATTTTATGGTTTAGAATTTGAAAGTGAGGACTAATGAAAATGCTCATTATTTTTTTTTCAGTTATCAGTAGAAAGAAGTATAGTCTCTGGGACATGGTATTGTATTGAAAAGATAAGCTGTGAATTATCAAATGGAGCCACTCTGGTAGAAATGTAGAGTTTCCAGACTGGAGAACCTGGCAAAGAATTATAGAATAAAGCTACCAACAGGTGAGCAGTGCCACATCAAATCATACAGATGGGTTGATAGCATAGACTCTTACTACAGAGATTCTGTTCCTTTACCTACTCACTCACTGAAGGAAGCAGTAAGTAGTGCTATTGCACAGAACCAGGCAGAGGCAATCGTTTAGAAAAGAGTGAGTGTGGTTGTTTGCACCTACACTACGTCCTAAAATCAATTGAAATATTGTAAATGTTCTCTCCACAACCTGAACTTGAAATTTTACCTGCTTTGAGTCACCCCTCTTCCTATTAAGCACAATTATATTTATACAGACTTTTACGATACTACATGTGAAATTCTTAGTACAGAATATGACACATAGAAAAAGTGCCACAAGTGTTAGCCGTAATTGATCTTGTTTATATTTCTAACTTAGTTTTTAATTGACTCGTCACATGCCACCTGATGTCAACCACTGAATTTACTTGGCTTGATTTATAATCATCGAGGAAAGTAGCCCTGACTGCATATTGGTACTGTATAGGTGAATGTCCTTCAAAGGTGCAATTGTTCAACACGTGGTCCACAAAGTAGTGCTTCTGGATGTTTTACAAAGCTTTAGGGAGTTTGGCTTTATGGGAGGTCTAGGGAAAGGTGTGCATACCTTCATAAAGAATTTCAAAACCCCTGATTCAAAGTAAAACTAAAATTTAAACATTCTTTTCATAAAAGTAGTTCGAATGTACTATTCTTATTTATTTTATAATATGAACTGTTTTGTTTTCTATTTCTCTCATATTCAATAATATTCATTAAGTGGTCTATGTACTCTCCTCACTCCTCCCCTACCCTAAAAAGAATCACTAGACACCTGCTCGTTTCATCAACTCATATATTCCAAACAACCTTACTTTTCTCACCTAGTGCCGATATTGCCGATAGAGCCCCATTCAGTAGCTAGACACTCATCAGCAGCAAGAGCCGTTAGAGAAAATCCATTGCTTGACTGTGTCTACAAAATCCTCCACGAGAGAGTGAGCACCTAATATCATCATGCCAACCCCAGCTCCCACTCCTGCCCACAGAATCATCGCAAATGCTGTCCATGTAATTGACTCCAGGTGATTTCACATCCAGTTACTGCATGTATTCAAAATATTGCTTAGTTGTCTGGAATAATCAGTCAGAACTAGAACTATATATGCTCAGTGTGAGCACACAAAAGCTGGTCCTGCCTGAGTCCATGTGCATCTGGGCATCGTTTCTGCAGTGACCATCATCTGTCTACTGTCTCAGGAACACATTAGGTCAGACAGAGTTTTATTTCTTTTACCCTAAGACTATAGAACACTATGCTTTCTCCCAAAAAAACACTGGAGTGTCTTAAATTATGAAACACATTTGGAGTCAGAATCTGATGGTTTCAGGTACTCTTAAGTATTCATACTTGTGGAGGACAGAGAGTGGATATCAGCCTCACCTAAGTCAGGCAGAGCACCTGTTCTGCCTACGTCTGCTCTTCTATTTCCACATTTACTTTCTGATTAAAACGAAGATTATTGCAAAAATAAATGTATCAGTGCACACACATATTTCTCTTAGGATTGTAACTTAGGGATCAGTTTTCTACCTTCTTTTGAATAAAGTGTAAAGCTGTAAGCATGACCCTTTAAGAAAAATCCCCAAATAGACAGAGACAGCAACACACACTGAGGTCCCCAGCTTGGTGATTCTCCAGTGTTCTCAGATGACCCACTTAAGTAATGAATTCTTACAGAGCCATAGGAATTAATCCAGAGGAAACTTCACCACTTTACAAAGGAAAAAATCCTGCACAACACCCAGTGATTAACGGTGAAGCATCCACTGAATCTGAGCGGACTATGATGGAGCCCTTGACACCTAGGCTCTCTGACGTAATGTAAAATGCTGTGAACCATGATGCCCACATAACAGACAAGCCCTCCTCTTTATCTTTTATTATGACACATTACACTTTTGTACTTGGTCAACTTTTCAAAAAATTACCATATTCAAACAAGTACCTGAGCTTGCCGTTCTTCTCCTGCAAGTAATTCAGTCAGGAAAATGTGCCTTTTTAAGAAATGCGTGTTGCAGTTGAATTCTGTGGAATTTAATCAGATGCCTGACATTGGGCCCTTTATCATGAAAGCTCAAAGTCAAGTGTGGCATCAGCCGCAAAACACAATGAGTTGGTGACTTTTCCATATAACTTTGCAATATGAAAACTTTTTAACCTTCAGAAATTCCAGGAGTACAAGAAGTGTATATAGGCTTGTTGCCTATGTTTGTTAACTGTTTTCCCATTTGCCTTTTCATTCTCCTTTACATAAAAGTATGTGTGTGTGAATCTACACAGTAACTCACAGGTATCTGGATGTTTCCCCATATACAAATTATGATATTTCTCTCAGGAATAACAACATAATCTGAATAAAATAATTTAATCACAGGCAAGATCTATACCATTAATGAAAAAGATATTCCATAATATGTAGTCTTCAATTTTCTTAGTAAGGTCCTTAATACCCTTCAAAAAAAGCAAAGGAGAATCATGAATTACATTCTGCTAACACATTGCAATAGTTTTACTGTCATTAAGAACAAATTTGGGCATTGGGAAAGTGGATGGAGAGTTCTTTCATGAATGAGAGCTTCATACAGTTATATGAAGCTCTTCTATGAGACAGCCTATCTTCTATGTGTGCCTGACATTTTATTTTTTAATGACTGTCAAGTATCTATATGGGTGACATTGTGACCTTCTCACTGAATGCTATTGAAGGACACATAATGTCACGCCAACACCTTACTAAAGCAAATGCGACTTTGTTTAATTCATGCTTTGTCATTAAATAAAGTGGAATCTGAGTAGATAGCGTTTAAATCAATGGTTTGTGTCAAAGTTAAATTAGGAAATGCACACCTCACTATTTTATTCAAAGCCTCCTTGGTACTTGTTTTTAGAAATCTTAGTCATGGTGGAAAATGGCTCTCGTGATAGAACCTAGGAGTGTTAATGTGCTGAAGGCAAGAAGGAGACACCAGAATGAGAGGCAGAAATTATTTTTCTATCCAAACTCTGCGTCACTGGCTGCAGATCAGACAGGCAGGTACTTCTCACTTCTTGTGGCAGTTCTTGTTGATTTGTGGCAACAGCCTGGAGCATTGTGTTAAAATGAGTCTAAAGATACACAACACCTCAGCCAGAAAAGGGTCTCAAGTTATCCTGTGTTTTGAGTGTCAGAAGAAGCGCTGATACGGTATATGCAGTAGACGAAGTGTGGCCACAAATTCCGATTTAGAGAAGACATCATATTTTTGAGCCATTGTATGGCCAGATGTTGATTTCTTCCAAACAACAGAACCTAGAGGAATCAACAGTATTCAAAAATCTAAACCTTACATCCAGGAAGTGCTGCCGCTGTTTTTGCTTCTATGTTGAAACTGCAGGTAAGAAACTATTCAGAACTATGGCACAATGAATGCTACATGGAAATAAGCCCTGCACTTAATGTGAGCGGCCAAGACCAACTGTGGTCCTATAAGAGAAGTTCACAAGGCACCCAGATGTCTTGGGCATAGTTTGAATACAGCTTCATGGGGAATTGTAAGACCTACCATATCTGACTAACCAACAGCACTGCTGAGGGTAACACATAACAAATTTGTATACCATGTCTACTTTTTTTTTAACCTTAGTCAAGAGCTCTCTTTTACAAACAAATATACTTATCAAGGAAATGAAAGGTCTCATTAAGAATAAGGCAAATACTTCAGTGGGCAGGTTTGAGGGCTGAACTAAATTTAGCACTTTTGTTCCATTCCTGCCACAGCGTACTTTTACTTGGAACATCCAGAATGATGATTTATTGTATATGAGTCACACTGGCCACAACTGAGAGCACAACTACTCTAGAATGCTAGAGGTCCAGGGCAGAGGGACAGCGCGACTGTTCTGTTGCAAGGCCATCAGTGTGCTTAAACAAAATGGTAACCAAAAAGAACAAAGTAAAAATGGACAAAGTTGTATCTAAAAAGAAACTTGTTCCATCCTGACACAAAGATGTCGATAGGGAGGTAAGTGACATCCCCGATGGTGATAGTTTCTCTCATGCTCTAAAGAAACTAGCTCAAAATGTTGACTCTACTACTTTCTCAGAGTGTCTGGCGGCCTCTGCCCTTAGCGCCAACTTCCTAGATTTTCTTGTGCCATGAGGGGGGGAAATGGAGGGAGAAGCAAACGAGCAGGGCTGAAGCACAAGGGAAGAAAGTTGAGGTGGAGGTCCCAGTAAATGATCTTTTGCTGGTAAGGAACCTGTGGGAACAGAAATAAGGGATTCTGGAGAGTGGGATGCTGGTGTTGTTGACCTGTGTGCTGTTGACAATAAGTCTCCATGGGTCTGGACCTTCATCTTCTGATCACTGAGACCACCTCTGAGAGATGGCCTTGCAACAGAACAGTCTCGCTGTCCCTCTGCCCTGGACCTCTGGCATTCTAGAGTAGTTGTGTTCTCAACTGTGGCCAATGTAACTCATATACAATAAATTATCATTCTGGATGTTGCAAATAAAACAACAACAGCAGAAGACCTGGCCGAACACAGCTGGTTCTAGTCTATTTCTAATACTTTGACCTTGCATCCGTTCCAACGACACTTCATCCAACCCCTTAGCTCTCATAATCAAGCAGGAAGTGCCCAGCAATAGATACACTGAATTTACACCAAAGGAAGATATGTGGGCAAAGCCCAGAATAAGAGGCAGGAGGAGGGCGGACTGGCTACGGCATGGTAGGAGTGATGGTTTCTGGGTAGCTCCTCTTCATTGGGTACTTATTTATTTCACTACAAAACAGATGTTATGGGAAGAATTTGGGTCTTCAATAAAGATAAATCCTAAAGGTGCCATCAATCAATCAAACAACCAATACCACACAAAATTAAAAGACTTGACTTCTCTCAATATTCTTTAATACTCAGCCTTCATTAAAGAACTAATTATGCTTAATCTTGCTATTCTCTTCCTTAGGTATTTGATTAAAGAGGCGATTAACCAAAATGGGCTTTATATATCCTATGCGATGTTATTTTTCTTTAGAAACTCAAACTGTCAGAAATGTTAATGCTGTTAATAAAATTAATTAATTATCACACTTACGGAATTGTAGGAATCTACTACATTTTGGTCCCAATTTTTTTGACCCCAATTTTCTCATCTTATGGAAAAGTTTTATGTGTAAAAGAAACTTCACTAACCTTTGCCAGAAAAGGAATCTGACAAAAGATTTTAGTAAACCCTCATTTCTTCTGAGACAGAATACTCATTGTAGTGGTCACAGAGATGCTCTTCAAGGATGGAGACTGATTCTTGAAGCACAAGTAAAGAAGCAAACCATGAAGCCGTGAAGCACAAACTTGCCTTCCAGCTAATAATGCAGTAAGCAACCTACATGTATTTTAAAGAAATCACTCCTAATCTTATTTAATTATAAAATTAATTAGAGTAATATTTCTTACAACAGTATTAGGAAGTAGAGAGATATAAAAATATGAACTGTGATGGTAACCACCGTCCCGGGTAAAGGCTGGTGATCAGAGTGGTCCAGGACTGGCCCCACCCCATGCTGTCTTTATTTTCTGTTTTTGTTTTCTTTTTATTGGATATTTTATTTATTTACAATACAGATGCCATCCTCTTTTTATGCTTTTATACCATTTTGATTACATCATGCTGTCTTTCTTAATTATAGGTATTTCTTGAGAGCTGGAGTTTTGTTTGTCTTTCTGTAATTCTCTCAGACATGTAACATCACTCACAATTCATCAAGTCCTAGAGCTCTGGTCTTCCTTAAAAGCCTGTGTGTGTGTGTGTGTGTGTGTGTGTGTGTGTGTGTGTGTGTGTGTGTGTTAGCTGTTGAAAAGGGTGTAGGGACTTAACTGGAGATATCTAACACTGAGAAGCTCCCTCATATGGGGTAACAGAAAACATCAAGTCTTCGCTCTCAAGAGAACTTGAGCTTTCGTTGATAAAAGATATTTAATTTTTTTTACACATGTGTATTTACTGCAGGGGAAAGGGGTGTACATGGCATGTGTATGAAATTCAAAGAACAACTAAGGAATTCAGTTATTTCTTTCTACTATGTGGGCTCCTGGGATAAAACTCAGAACATCAGATATGAGAAAGAGTAAACACCTTTGCCAGCAAACCTTACTGGTAGCCCCCTAAAAAGGCACGAAAAATAGGCACCTGTTTTGAGACACAGTGCTCAAGATGTTGAGTTCATCCCCAGAAATATCAGATTTTGCAGAGAGAGAAGGAACAATTAGCTTGATTAAATTGACAAAGTACTCAACTGTCTTGGAAACTATTCTCTTGAAGTAACAGGTTGCCCTTTTCAACTATGTTTATTCTCAAGTCATAACTTCCAGGTCTCGGTCTCACGCTAAAAGCCTCCAGCTCTCTGTTCACACCATTCTAGGACAGTGGAAGATGAGCCTGACAAATATGCTTAGATTTCCTTCTCACATGATCTGTTTTATGTGAACCACTGACCCAGAAAATGATCCAATGGAGCAAACAAAGGGAAGAGATCTTCTGTCTATTTTGAGCCTGAGAGCAGTATGTAACAGACAAGGAGAGTTTGCTGGGGTGAGATGGCAGCACATAATGTTCCAATCACTACAGAAGCCTGCTGAAAAGAAGAGACTCGAATGAAGACAAGCCTGGTCATTGCAGGATCCATCCCTTAGCTTTGCCATGCATCAAATTCGGTTCACTTTACATCTCACTGAACACTGGGGAGAAAAAGGACCACAGGGAGCATCCTATGCACAGACCTCCTTTTGCAGATTGGAAAATCATTCGCTGAGAATAAAAGGGTGAAAGTTCACATGGACACCTGGGATGGGAGGGTGGAGCAGACTGAGTTCTGTGAGAGCCATCCCTCCCGACATTGCCCCAGCATTTAGGAAGTTGGCTTTCCTCTTGGAGAATTAATTAGAACTGTTGCTGATGTATTATCTGATAGTGGAAAGGGCAGGAGTGGCTAAGGCAGAGAAGAGGCAGTCTCCGTGCATCCCGCAGTCCTTATTAGCCTGCGGTTTCAGCAGGTGTTCACACAGCCCTTAGAAAATGGAAGGCTCAATGGCAAAAATCCTGAACTTAAAAGTCTTGAAACACATGAATGTGCAGACTTTTCCCTTAATGTGTCCTTTGTGGGGAATATGTAAGAGCAACTTGTGAGATAATAAATACTTGATACTCAATTTCCTTCCCTCAACTTTATTATTAATTTATTTGTGTGCATAATATAAAGCTCTACTTTATCTGACTGGTGCTATGTGTTCATGAATATTAACCCATAGACCAGTAACTAGATGCATATGCAACATCCTGTGAAGCGTATGCACATGATAAAGCAGAAACTCTAATTTAAAGGCTTGTAATAGAATGCCTCCCATCTACAAGAAAGTCCATTCACTGAAGAACAGTCAAAATATTACTAAAAATTTAATCTTACTGCAGCATATTTCCCTACATGAGTGGAGAGAAAGTTCTGGGAGAACATTCGACCCTTCACAGTCTGTTTATAACTACTCTGTGATAGCAAATTGAGAACTAGTGCTGTATTTAAAATGCTACCACATTTTTAATGAATATCAAATTACTGTATAGAAAATATATTTTTATAATTGCATTTTTACAATAGAAAACTTGTGAGTTGTTCTAGGTCTGGTTTAATGTGATGTTTTTGCTGCACTTTGGTTAAATCTAAACACAGGGCATGGCCTGGAGTGGAACCAATGACTTGAGTCTCCCTCCTCGAGCCAATATGGGCTCTGCCAGGACTGGCTCACTGCCCTTATTGGATTTATGAAATACTACGTGCTCTTGCTTGACAGGTGCCATTCTAGGTACAGGGACACAGCATCAACAATGTAAAACACATAAGACAAATGCATCTTCCATAATTACACATGAATTATGGTAAAATACAGGACTAGATATATGCAATCTATATTTCTGTTACATTACACACTAAATGGTCCTAGGAAAAAGGGAAGCTCACTCTCATCTTCTCTCTCTCTCTCTCCCCCTCACTCCCTCTCCCCTCCCTTTCTCCCTCTCTCTCCCACCCCTCTTGAATCCCCTCTGTGTGTGTGTGTGTGTGTGTGTGTGTGTGTGTGGTTATGTACGTGCTCCAATGTGTGGTGTGTGTATGTGTGTGTGTGTGTTGTGTCACACTGGAGATGAATGAGGTAGGGTCTTTGACTTTCCACTGAAGCAACTTCTTCCTGGAGCAAAGGTCTGTGGTGGCACAGTTCCCTCAGGCTCTCCATTCTAACCCGCTCACATGACAACTCTATCTTTAAATGTACCCATATCTACTAGGAAAAAAAAAACATGTATCTAACATAACATTTATCCTTTTATTTATAACCTTATTATCTACTCAAACTCATTGTTATATTTGACAATTATTTCTTACAATTAGTTCTTTAATTCTTGGCAAGTGGGGGGGGGCATGGCGGCAGGGTGGTGCAGATGGTTTCAGTGCTTAATCACTGTGCCCAAACACATTCACACGCCCAGAACCCAAGTAAAATATCTTGAGACCATGGGGTGTGCATGTAACTCCAGCCTCAGTGGATACTACCGAGTGAGGCTCACAGAGGAAAGTGGCTAGTGAGACTGTCCACATGCCCATGCTCTGTGCAGACAGACTGTCACATTGGATGAGCTACAAAAGACTCAGGATGATGTAAACGTCAAGCTCAGGATCTCTCTTGCACACAGATACACAAGCATGTGTTCCCTGTATTCACATGCACATCAACACACACACATGAATAAACGAAAGCAGACTATTTTATGTGGAAACTGGAGACAGGATTCGAGGTAGAAGTCAGCATGCAAACAGAGTCACTAAAAGACTTCAGAGTTTATGGCCAGACCTCACCAGATGACATTTTCCCATCTCTGATATGAGTTTTCTGCTGGACAGTTCAACCAGCAAGGTTTGAAACATTAAGTACAAGACTGACTAGTTCAACTGAATTTTTTATACATAAAACTTTGGTTGTGCCTTTTATATATTTGGTCGGGATCATATTCTTCAGAATTCCATGGATTCTAGCAGGGTACAGATCTCCTTCTAAGCCAAAAAGGATATTATGGAACATACACATTCCTCTCAGGAAAAAGAGGCTAATTCACCTTTCGATGAATACACCGAGATAGCCCTTATGGGGAAATTTGGGTAAGTGTACATAGTCAGAGAGGGAAGAGTTGTCTTGTAAACAGAGGCCACTGGACACTAACTAGTGAGAGTGCTTGCAACTTGAGGAAAGGCCAAGACAAGTCCTAGTTCTTCTCTGTTCATAACCTTAACTTTTATGTTCACTTTAGCATGAACTTTATGGAAAATAAAGATCTGGCTCATTCATTGGTTGATGCCTTCTATTCACTGAGGGTTTATGAAGCACTTGTCGTGTGCTTAGATACTGTGCTAGATCTAGATGAGCCATCTATGTTAGGTCCTGTGTGTGCAGCGAGGCACCAGTCAGAATCTGTGTACTCAAGCAGTGTGCAAAATCAGGGAAAGATGTTACCAATGTAAGTAAAGAGAAGACAATAATCCCGGGCTGTTATAAGATGAGTCTATGCATGGCTCCTGCACTACTTGGGCTGCTCCAGCTTTTCTATTCAGAACATGCACCAGAGATCTGTCTGCTAAAACATGTAAATCACATATAAAATAAAAAGGGAAAACATGGGAAGGAGGCAGACATGAAGGAATTCTTCTCCTGGGCTTCCCACATGCAAAATAAGAAGACTGTATGTAGAGTACAGTAAAAATACAGTATCCATAGTTTTGCTATGTCGAATATTCATTTTGATTCAATTATATAAAGTTTTCTTTCATTTCCTTTGTATTTCTTCAGTAGGCCATTTATCATTCAATGCTATGTTGTTTGGGCTCTAAGACTTTGTATTCTTTCTGTGGGTTATACAGCTGATTGAAATCTCGTGTTGTTCCACTGTAATAAGATTAAGATATTAACAGCCATTCCTGTTTTCCTATAGTTGCTGAGAAATATTTTGTGTCCCAATAGGTAGTCTATTTTAGCAAAAGTTGCAAGGGACAAGATCTATACACGATGAAGCCAGTCAGAACCCCAGCATGATTCATGGAGGGGGACTGAAAACACACTGCACCTCGTTTGCTCTTGTCAAGTGATGGCTCATTGAGGAGGGGGAATAAGTTTGCTCCAGGGATGTGTTCCTTGGTAGGCGGCCCATGCTTGTGCAGATGGTCCAGCAGCCAGGCTTTACTGGATGCACTAAGGGGACTTAGTGTTTTTAGAAGAGAATACATGTATTGGGATGAAAGGCAAAGCTATGGAAGGAGTTGGAAGGGAAGAACCCCTGGTAAATGTAATCAACACATTATTAGGAAATTCAAAAAAAAATGAAATAAAATATAAATAAGAAAAAAATCAGTAACAAGCATAACTATCAGTGACCAATGAAGCTCAACAGACAAAACTGCCATCTGTTGCAACAACTTTTTCATATGGAGCTAATAAGTTGTACACAAGAACAGGCTCATATGGGGATTCCAGCCTTATGGCCTATGGATATGTGATCTTAGATAACACCAAGTATTTGCAAATAGTGCCTTTCCTTTAGGATGCAGACAAGAACTGTCAACCTTTTGATGTTAATCAGAGAACTAGACGGGATGATTCATCTTGAGTGTTCTGCACACTTCCTGATTAAAATGACACACTAGATGCTCTACAACAGAAAGGTACAGTGATGTGTCCCAGTGAGGGCAGTGACCATGTTAATAGCTACTCCACACACCTGCCACTTGATCTAATGCCCTGATGGAGAACATGCCCCAAACTCACCTCTACCTTTAGACATGCAGTGCAGGACCACAGGCTGAATCCAGCTGATGCTTTAGGGACTTCTCCTTCTGCTCTTGTTCACACAGGCTCTCTGGTGCCACAGCCTGATGACCATTGTGAGGAAAGTGAAATTGCTCTCCGATGGGTTTCTGACAAGCCATGTGGAATATGTGCAGACTACTAGGTAAAGTGCATTACTTCAGGAAACAGGATTGCTCCTTCTGCACACATTTGACTCCCTAGGGTCTGAAGCAGCCTAGCACTGGCTCAAATGTGACTCCTTATCTGAGAACACTGCAGAGGAAGTATAATAGGGGACACACATTGATTTTGTTTCAGTGACCAGTGCCTTCTCATGGGTGCATCTATTACTATGCTGCCTTTCCCTCTGGTTATGTTATTTCTATAGCTCTGTATGTAATGGTGTATTCCAAGACCGTTGAGGTATATGGCAAGGCCATTGGATCAATGTAGTTTGTAAGTGATTTTACGTGACAAATAGGGATTGTAGATAGTTATGGAGTATGATATGATTTTTTGATGCATGTGTGTAATGTATAGTGATCAACTGAGGGGAATTAGCACACGGAACCTTCAGAAATCTTTTCTTCACAGTGGAAACAACCAAAGCTTTAATTTTTTCATATATAAATTTTTATGAAATTATAAACACAGCACTGTAGGAAAATTTTGTTCACCCTCTGATCGTGCTAGAACAGTGAATGCCACACAAAGATAGTAAAATCAAATTTATTGAAAGAATCAGCACTAGTTTCATATCACTCATTCCAGACACCTGAGTATCATCTGACAGCACCAACAACAATATCCACAGCAAGATGTGATACAGCACTCAATTAATCCCTGCACTTACGGAACAGAGACAGGAGGAACACTGATTTTAAAGCTACTCTGGTCTACCTGAGGATGGAGTTTGTGCCTACACAGAGCTATATAGTAAGATCCTATGAAGAAGGTGGAGGAGGAGGAAGAAGAGAAGGAAGAGGAGGAGAAGTAGGGGAAAGAAGATTGGTGGGGAAAACACTATCCACGTGTGTTAAGAATATATACCTCACACTCTGTAGGGTCACAGGATACCATGTAATAATACTTGTCAAAAGATACTCTTTCAAGCTAAAGAAGACATATAAGTAAAAAAAAAATAGCTTTTCAAAAAGACAAAGAAAGATCAAGAAAAATGTAATTTTGTTTATATAGATAACTAATAAAAAGGTTAGTCATACATCTCTGTGCTGGGACTAGTCACAGCAGTGTGAGGCACAAGACAGTACTTCTGGGAAAGAACTCTCATGAATTGAAATTCCATCATCAAAGTGATGGCAAACATAAAATCTAAGGAGAGTCACATGAAACTTCCATGGTTACAATGTATGATTACAAACTGAAAAAACTATTTTCTTTAAATTCTTGTATAGATTTAATTATTTCGTTGTTCATGTATGAATGTTTTTCTTACATGCGTGCATATGCGTCATATGCAGCTCTGGTAACAGAGAGGGTGTCAGAGCCCCTGGAACTAAAGTTATAGAGGGTCAGGGGGCCATCATGGAGGTTCTGGGACCTGAACCCAGGCTCTCTGTGGGAGCATGTGCTCTTAACTACATTCCTCTACTGCCTGAGAAAGGTTTCCTTAAAATGTCCATTCCATGATCTGAGCACAAACAGAATAAAAGAAGGAGGCAACCAAGTTTCACATATGGACAAAGGACTTGAATATATCCTGGGGAACTTCAGATAACATTGAAATTGTGAATAGTCATAAAGCCTGGGCCAACAATGAAACACAATTTATACACACAATGTGACTCTACATAAAAAAGTGAAAAGTTGAAGGAAGGTATCTTTTGATAAAGATGTGAAAACAACTTAGAACTTTGGTACATTGGTGGTGTAACCTAAACTAAGACAATAGATCACACACGTAAGACTGTTAACTGTGATGATACCTCACTCTGGCTGCCATGGGCTCCTGCATGGGCCTTCTGCACATGACGTCATGAAGGGTACATACATATAAGTAAAATATATTTTTAAAAGATATTAACTGTGAAATATGTAATTTATGCTTTTAAAAGCCTACTTAAAAAGAAAGAAAATCTATCCTATCTATCTATCTATCTATCTATCTATCTATCTATCTATCTATCCATCCACTTGGATCCAATAATTCTTCCAGGGATTTTTCCACCCATAAGTAATGCAAAGATATGAAAATACAATTAATCACTTAAGTACAGTTTATGATTTTAAAAGACTGCAAACAAATTA
The DNA here is from genome assembly GCF_004785775.1 of Grammomys surdaster. NCBI lineage: Eukaryota > Metazoa > Chordata > Mammalia > Rodentia > Muridae > Grammomys > Grammomys surdaster. Next base: position 14,626,689 of record NW_021604567.1, on the reverse strand, counting down.
ATAGGAAATTGTTAGACTAATTATAATGGGAACACAAATAGTGTAAATGGTATAATTGCAGTCATATTTTAAGAAAGTATTAACATATGAAACAAATGCCATGCTATACTCTTAATTGGATATTTTTGGATAAAAGTTCTACTTAAGGGTAGGCTCTGAATTTTTTCAAATGCTTTTCAAAAAAATAAAAAGAACGTCATTAAAGGCACAGTAATTCCCACATTAAAGGACGGTGTATTAGGTGACAACTCACTAGAGTAAATGCTTTATGCTTAAATTTACTTACACAGTATAAGAACCTTATGATGAGACAATCCAGCTATCCCATGTTTATATTGGAGTAAAACTGACCTCCAAAAACAGGAGTTATTCTATGACTCTCCTTAAATCTGTTGTTAAGACACAGAACCTGGATACAAACCCAGGCAGATTAGATCCACTACGTAAATGTTGTTTAAATGTATTAGCAGTCTTTGCTTGATAAATAGATGATAGTAAAGATTGTTTTGCATGTTTCTGTTTGTTTGTTTGTTTGGTTGGTTGGTTGGTTGGTTGGTTGGTTTGTTGGTTGGTTGATTTAGTTTGTGTTTTTTTCTCCTTTAAGTTTTTCTGTTTTCCATTATTTTTTCAATGCACATATTTTATGACTAAAAATAAATGAGCTATGGCAAATCCTGATAAAATTTCACTACTATATTTTTATTTGTAGGAAAGAGTCTATTCATACATTAATGGTCAAGTTACAAATAGCTCAAATTCCACAAATGAAACCTGGGTTAAAGGCTGAGCCCCTATCTCACCATGGAGAAATTTCCCTGAGGATTTTCTTTTGGGGGATATCATATCACATAACACATTTCTTTCCAATGGACAAAATACTAACAGAACGTACACCGTTTGAAAAAGTATCTGAAATGTGTTGATGTCTCCTGAAAAATGTTACCAGAGAAGCCACGGGCCGTAAAGAAAAAGCTGACCATCTTTCCAGTGACTTGAATGGAAGGTTTGTGTTCAAGTTTGTGCCTTTCAACCTACGATCTTGATCTAAATCATCTGAGCCTTTTTATTATATCTTTATAATTCTTATATCGAGAATAGCCCTGTCAATCTCTTACATTTGAAAATAAAAGTATGTTGAATATTGAAAGAGCTATATAAAGCATGAATATTCCATTACCTTTTAACCTTTCATTTTATTTACATAGAAGCAAGGTGTTCAGTAGTACAAGAGAGCGACTTAGTGGGGCTGATGGTGAGTTTGATATAATAACCAAATTGATGTTTTGAACATTGTTCATGAATGTAAAGCAAGCAACTGGAAAATTGTGACTGTCAGCCCAATTCCTTCGACACACATTTCTGAATGTAACAGATACTGTATAAGTCACACTAAAAATGTCTTAATGTTTCATGGATAAACAATGTAAGGTCATCGTGTCCTTTCCTGTGATGACTGAATGGCCGGCCATGGTGAAAACTGAAAAGGTCAAAATGCAAAGTTCACAAAATGATCAAGTTTCACAAGAGTGGAAGATAAAAATGTAAATGTATCCAGATAATAATATTCAGGAACTCTAAGACAGCTACTCTCAGAAGCCACTGCTAGATAGAAAACTCAGTGTTCTTTTCTGGTGACTTCAAATCGGAGGGAGGTAAAGGTGAAATTTCACAGAACATGACAAAGGATTCTCACAGAAACTGTTTCAAATTGTTATCTAGTTCAAAACCTTGGGCTAGGGAGACAATTCAATAGATAGAATTTATTACCATACGAGAAAAAAATACTAACGTTTGAATCCCCAGCACCCAAATAAAAGCAGAACATAGTCACATGCCTGCGAGTTGGGTGGTAGAGACAGGCAGATTACATGAGCTCAATGTCCAAGTGGCTTAGCTTAAATGATGGCCTTAGGTTCAAAAAGAGGTTCTGTGCCAAACATAAGGAGTAAACCACTAGAGGAAGACAGTCAAAATCATCCTCTGGTCTCCACATGTATAAGTAAAGGTATGTGCACACACACACACACACACACACACTTTGGCATGTGTACCACATATCCACATCCACAGCCAAAAACAATCAAGAAGGGCTGCCATTAAAAGCAGTCTGAGCAGCTAGCATCGTTAGGTTGGGTGGTATAAACTCTCAGCTTGATTACTTTGGACACAGAAAGAAGACATTTTCAATGGTAGCAGCAAATCACGAGATTTGGTAAACCACTCCCCGGAGATGATGGAGGTATTTCAGACCATAATGCCAGAAAATGTGTGATAAAGTTCATGAAAGACCTAGAAAACCTACAAATAAACAAACAGGGAGAGAGATAGAGATAGAGAGAGAGAGAGGAAATCATAGGACTCACGTATGCATAAGATTTTTTTAGTTGCATATATTTTCAAGTGTTAGAATTAGTCATGAGAAACAGAGCCATCTCAGAAATGTGTTGACAAAGCTTTCTTCAGTGGGTAACAAGGTTTAATAAAGTCCAGATTAGCAAGAAATGACATGGTAACATAGTTGTTGATGCACAAGACACCAAGAACTTTCTCTGTAGGAAAGGTAGGCAAAGACAGATTGGTGGGTTTTTTTTTTTTTTGACATTGAAACAGTTCAAACATACAGATTTTGACTTTCATCTGTAGAAGGGCATAACTAATAACTCCAGGAATGGCTTCCCAATAGATTGAGTGAACTTGACATTAGAAATGCTGTTTTATGTGCATGGGTTTAAAGTAGCTGCCACAATACTTACACAACATCATTGAGGTACTACTGAGGTACTCATTTCCAACCCAATGTAAAAGAACTTTGAAACAGGCAAACCTTAAACCAAACATCAGCACACTTTTCACAGTCACCATGCTGTTTTACACTCCTTAGCCTTCCAGTTGTGCCAACTCCTGCAGGTAATGTGACCCAGACCGTCAGGAGGTGCAGAAGCAGCCCCTCCTCAGGGACCTCCTCTGCTAATCTTCCAATTGTTAAAACCTTGCATTGGGTATTGCTGCAAATGAGGAGATCTATTAACTAGACAGGAATGTCGATCTGAAGGGGACTCCTCAAGGCAGTGCTGATGAGTTTATAGAAGAAGCAGCAACTGCACTGGGTGTGAATGTCTTCTAAGGAAAGAAAGGATGCAGTTTCATTATTTCTGAATAAGCTCAATAAAGCAAAAAACAATTAGAGGGACCAAAAATCATTGGTAACGATTGGCTGCAGTTGCTAGGCTAATGGTGCAATTGGAGCCGAACCTTTCAATCTGGTCCCCGGGCAGGCAGCACAATGAAAATTGCTAAGAATGTGCCCTTCAGTTATTGAATAGCACTGTAGATGTTTTGTTATCAGCTTAATTGAATAGGAAACAATGAAGACAGAGAGAAAAGAGGGATATTTGAAACTCTGGGGCTTTCAGAGAAACTGAAATCTTCCATATCTAAGTGTTATTCTATTTTACTATAAATCCTGATTTAAGAAAACTAAGAAGTTGTTTCCTGCGGCGCACCATCTGGCAACAGAACACCTTCTGTAAGAGAGTAGGGTAATTTTGCTGATATATGGCTCAAAAAATACAGCTGAGCAGCTGAGAAACTAGGAGCTCAATAACCCCCCATCCTTCCAACTGTCAAAACACTGTAAGAGTCCACTATAGGAAAAAAGAAAAATATATATATTAAAGAATCTGCCATAACTCATCGGCTGCAGTGAACGTAGCGAATGAAACACACTAGCTGAAGCAGAGAAAGTGCCTTTTAGTATAAGACATTAAGCCTTAAAAAACCAACGCAAAGAACCCATGGAATGAAAACTCACTCTGTGGGACTGCAGAATCACCAGAAAAGTTCAAATGTAGAGTCACTGTGAAAGGTGCAAATTAGATTATGTTACAATGTTTTCTCTTCGATTAAAATGAAGGCTATCAGAGGCACATGTGTTAGTATACTAAGATCAGAATAAGCCTGGATTGTACAAAGTGATACTTCCCAGGAAAGGTTTTTACATGAGCATAGAGTCCAGGAAGAGATTTGCTGTATTGAAAGCTAAAGTGGACTACAGGATTGTTGGTTTGTCAGTGACAAAAGCCTGTTGGCATTTGTCATCAAAAGTCACCATCAATCTGATCCAGGTAGACATTAGGTTGTGGAATGGAATTGACTGTAACTGTATCATTTAAATTTTCTCTACAATGTTCCTGAAAAGCAAGTTAACTGTGTATTAAATCCATGGAATAAGAGATAGCTATTAAAATCATCAGAAAGATGGTCTCCACCTGAATAATAGTCCGTATTCCTGTGGTTCTACAGTATACCCTATTTACTGAGCTGGTTCTGTCAAGCATAGCTGTTTTGCTTCTGATATGTTACCACTGCTGTAAGAGGAACCACCCTCTGCATATATTGGCATTGCAAATGTCACAACTGAAGTACATAGCAAGGTTGGTAATACATATGACGTCATTGATTTTCAACCACACTACCCATGAAAAGCATATTCTTCCCCTAAAGAAAGGAGACATAGTTTTTATATAAGCAATCATACAGTTGCCCCAAGGGGAGACTAAAAGATGGAGACACTGTGGCTTTTTCTGAAGTTTACACGAACATGCTAGTGACCTGAAAGACTGAACATATGTAGTTCGATAAAACACCAATGTTACCATGATTTTTAAAAAGATCATAATAACCAAAGAAAATGGCAAACAGAAGAAAAAGAAATATTCCTGGAAGCTGACCAAGCTTCGTTTCCCACTGTCTCATCAACTTATTTACTGTCTTGCTCATTTACATGTCAGGCGGTCCGTCCTCCGTGCGTTCAATGACTCATTCACTCACCCTGAGTCCATTGCTCTCACGTCAACCTGCCCACACCCATTCATGCTCCCTCACATTAGCCTCAGATTCATTCATTAGCCTCAGGTTCATTCATTAATTCATCCACTCCCTCATTCACTCAACCACAGGTAAACTCAGTCACACACTAATTGCTTAATTTATTTTATCCACTTAATCCTTCACTCAATTCCAACTCTCAGTCTCTCATTCAGTCACCCACACTCATTCCCTCACATGTCACTCAGTCTCCCAAATACTCTCATTCATTCATTCATTCATGCATGCATTCATTCACTATTCCTTGACTCACAGTAACTCACTCACACGTTATCTAAGATTTTTCGACAAACCTTTCCATAGATCTTGTTGGTAGAGGAGTAAAAGTAACAAAGTTCTTATGCAAATGGCAAGACAGGATATGAGGGAATGAATAAATAAATAAATGAATTCACATTTCCGATGATAAGAGCCACATCAGAAAATGGAAATCAGCAGACAGTAGAAGGATGGTGAGAAAGTTATGTTCACTACATTACATAAAAGGTATTATTTGAATATCAGGCCTATTACCCACAGGTTACTGTGATACCATCTATAACACCTCAATGGAAACCTCAGTCCATATTTAAAACGTCACAGCTTCTGGAATGAAAACTTAGATAAAAGTCATTCCCCAAACAAATAATCCCTCTCCATGAGCATGACTTCTTTTGCTTCTGTAAAGACCCAGAAGGATTCTCTGGGACTCAGAACACAGGTTTGAGGCAGCATTTCAATAGTGAAACATAAACACGGAGGAGGCAGATTCCTAATTCCAGGGTTGACAGCCTTAAACAGAATCACTGATCAGTAGTCGGGAGGATACCAGAACGGGTGGAGCCCCATAGATCTGAATGTAAATAAGAGTTCTTCTGCAGAGCCTGCATGTCAGCAGGCAAGGCGTTAGTCCTTAGTTCATTGTCTATAAGACTGGGTCATTCATGCATACTTCAAAGGACTTGTATGACTCAGTATTGTATCACATATTGGTTGGGAATTTGACAGTGTTTCTCTCCATAGCAGAAACTATATGATTTTTTCAGACTTCATACCAAACTAAAATTAGTGATGTGACACGAAATGATAGAAGAGAAATCTATTTAAATACATAAAACACACTTCTCCAAACCAGAAACTAATTCCACACCCAAGAACCAGTACCCTGGAGCCTAGTTAAATGAGAAAACCATAAATCCAATCCATATGCAGACAAGACTTTCTTTCAGTCTCAATTTCTAGAGTTAAGCTGAGCAGAATTTTTAAAAGTATTTTGCAATTTGGTGCAATCCTTTCTTATTGAGTTTCTGTCCTTTACTAAACATATCAGAAGATATCATGTAATTCAATATCCCGACAGTACTATGACTCAATTGCTTTCACATCATTTATTTTTAGAGAAATAATATCAAGTGGATGTAAGTTGCCAGTTGGTTGTGGCACATGCATTTAATCCCAGCGCTCTGGAGACAGAGGCAGGTGTATCTCTGTGAGTTTTAGCCCAGCCTGGTACAGACTTCAAGGAAAGTCAGAACAACACAAAGAATCAAAATTTATTGAAAATTAAACTAAAAAGTAAAAAAAAGGAAGAATATGAAAATAACAATTTGATAAAAATAGGGATTAGGAGGGATATACCTTGCTTTGTTGATGTGACAGGTAATATTTCTAGGCAACTGAAAGGATTCAGCATCACCTAGACAACATACTTTTGTGCATATCTCTGAGTGTGTTATCACAGTAGTTTAACTGAGGTGAAAAACCTACATTGAAAGTGAGTGGAAGCATTTTGTGGGTTGAGTTCCAGAACTGAATAAAAATCTTCGAAAGAGGGGAAGTAATATGATTGATCCCTCTCTACCACGTGAGTGCAGATGAAATCAGCGGGCTCTGCTGAACTCATACTTCTATTGCTATTACAATAGACTAAACACTAAGCTATGAGCCAATAAACAAACCTGTTCTTCTTCAAGTCACTCAGAAAGGTATGTTGTCACAGCAAACAGGGAGGAACTACATGTGTGACTACAGTGGGCCAAGTAATGTCCTTTTCTTCTCCAAGTCAGAGCCCCAGGATATGAGCAGTGTTGGGTATAAAGTCTTTACTTATGTAAAGGACTTAGTTGGTATTCCTCTGGATTAGGGTAGTCCCTGGATTTAGCTGAATTTCCTTCTGAGATAGCCTACAGGATGCACATGAACAAAGAAAAAGATGAGCAAGGGGCAGACAACAAGGGTGAGGGTCATCGCTGATAGACCCTAGGCCCATCTGTACCTTCACACCTGCTCTGTGACAAGAGACAAGAACAATTTCTGCTACCTTAAGGGACTGATTGTTGAACTTGTAGAAGGTAAACCTTAATAACACTGTGGCTCATAACAACTTCTGAAAAGACAACTTTATTCTCTTATGTTCAAAATCAGAGTAAGATAAGGTGATATTAGAGATAGTTTCCTGGTCTTGGATGAGCTGGGACTATTCAAGCATGGTTTCTGGAAGCTTTACTGACCTAAGATCTACACTATTACTGTAGGCACAAACATAAACAAGATTGTTAGCCTAGGGCCATGCTTCTCTCACGGAGTTTCTTCACAACAAGAAGAAAAAGGCACTGCCAGTAGTCTAGGCAGACATTGTAGGAAACAATAAGCATCATTTTAAAACAGCTCAAAGAGAAATAGTATCTATGTAGAGCCTGAGTTGTTTCTGCAAGGCTGTTACCACATTCTACTTAAAGACAGATAAATTTTCCCTGACAGCTCCTAATGGGAACCACACTTATCCACTCAACTTGCCCTCAAAATTACAGGGTAGTAAAAGGGAAATAGCATTTGACTGAATGAGAGGAAAGATGGACTTTTCAATAAAGAGGCCATTCTGTTTTCTCCCATGTCCTGAATTGCCTGGTCAGAAGGCTGCCTCTTTCTAGGGACCAAGGAATAGTGCATGTATCATTACTGAAAGGCCATTCAAACCCTTCATTTATTTACCTATAGCAAGGAAACTATTTGTTCTCATTATTAAACATACTTCCAACACCTAGTGCTTAAAGATGGAGATTAAGACTTCAGGTCTCTGAGGTTGGGACACAGGAATGAGCTGATATTCAGCCATGATCACAAATGGCAAGAGTGGAAGGCAAAATCTAATGTGCAGTTTACCTTTTCATTCTGTACTTATCTAGTTGACTGCTTTAGACATAAAACCTGGTCCAGACAAATGGTGTAAAAAGCATCCTCTGAAAATACACCTCCAAGTGTCAGCTCTTAGAGAGAGCAAAGAAGCATAATAGTAGAAAGAAACAGAGAAGTGTCATCCTAAACAGTCTAGGTCATTTACTTTATAATGACGAATCCTTAAGCATATCCCTGCTAAAATGTTACCAGTACCTTCTCATTTCTTTGTACAAACTTCTGCAACTTCATGGTGACACATGAAATTGTGTGACACAGACACTGCCAGTCTAACGTGCTCTGTTTTCTTTCTTGCCCTGGTCCCTCTCATCCAGCATCACAGTTTTTCTAGCCATTCTAGACGCAGTGAAAGCTGGAGCTGTCCCCAGTGCTACATATAGGCTCTGCAGGCCTGGCTCTCTGCTTTCACATTCTCCTCTCACTATTTCTACCTCCACTCTCATTTGACATCTTTACTTTTGTTTTTCAAAGAAGTATCTATTAATATTTTCTTGATTAGTTTACATACCCATATATAAGTCATGACCATTTTCCTAAGTCTCTTCAGGAGACAGAATTTTCATAGCCATAATAACCAAGGTAAACAAAATATGGTACAACTAAAATCCAATGCACTGATGATAGATCAGCACAATGAATGAATGAATAAATGAATGGAATTTAACAAAATAGACAATGAATATTTTTTTTGCACCATGAAAGAATATTTAAGCCTAGTAAAAATACCTGCAACTTGTTAGCTGTCCAGTAGCATAAGAAGGGCTCACAGGGAAATAGAATTCTACTCTCCTCCTTCTCTTCAATTGAGGCTTCAACAATTCATTGGAGGAGTAGTAACTAAAAGCAATCTAGGTGTACTATGTGCAGAGTCACCTAACCAGTTGACTCTCTTGCATTCACCATTGCATCTTTCTACCTTGTGCTATCTCACACTCACAAATAGGGTGTAGGCAGAGGAAGCTGACAGAGTTAACCCCATGACCTTACATTAAAGCACTAATTTTATTATGAAATGTTTATAATTACCCTGACATTCTGCATCTGCTTAGTCATAATTGACCTGATTATCAATACATTTGGTTTCTAACAATAAAACTGGAAATAAAGCTGGGTAGATGGCTCAATGGATAGGTATTGCTGTGTGCTGTAGGGACCTGAGCTAAGTTGCATAGCACTCACATAAAATCTGAGACAGTGGTGCATGGCAGGAACCGCAGCTCTCGAGAAAGGAGCGAAAGCTACTGCGCTCTAGCCATTCCAGATGAAAAAGAGAATTTATATATGCCACAGTAAATAAGATGAAGAATATAGAAGAGGACACCAGAGATATTGACTATTAGCCTCCATGCATGTCCAGTTGGTGAATACATATACATACACACCACCCATAGGCACACGAACACACAATAAATCAACTATTTTATTTTCAAGGGGATAGAAAGAAGAGGGTGAAGCTCATGACAAGAAAACACCTAACATGAAATATCCTGGGAAATCTCACAACTGACACAAAAAGAAAGCAAGCAGTCCCTCTCCTCACACAAGTGGCCCTCCTGTGGCCTCAAGTGTCTTGGGTCTCTAACACTTATGTAGTCACGTTCCACACTCTCATAGCTTTATGAATAACTAGAATTTATAAACACCTTTGCTGCATCAGTAAACCAAGACAACATGTGTTAGAGTTCTAAAATGTTTATGGTAATAATTTTATTGTCCATACTATCTTTTTGTGTCTCAATTTATTGATAAAAATATGGCATAAAATTACTTGCTTTAACACCGCTGTCTCGGGTTCTTGTAAACAAGTGGAAACATAAAACCTAAATATTCCTAGTCAGCTATTAAGACTCAGTATAAATATGGTTTAAGTTCTAACAGTAATCTAAGCCAAATGGAAGAAAAATGAGTATTTGTAGAGTGCAAAAGCAATGATGCAATATAAATAAGAAAATTTCCACAGAAAACTGTTTACCTCAAAAGGACAAGCACTGCTTAATCCAGTGTGAGTTCAAACTCTCTTTTTAAAAGTACATACATGTACACACACACACATACACACACACACAACTCTAAATGACAGCTTTGAAAAATTCAGAATTAAATATTAGGTTTACTTCTAAGTAGCATCTCCTAGGGAATGTAATATCCTGGCACTTATCAAAAGTAAGTTCGAGACACCAATAAAGGATTCACTCTTAAAGTCGATAGAATTAGTAACTTGGGGAACAATAAGAAGCTGAAATCCGTCTTTCTTGATACATTAATAGGGATGTCATTTTTCAGTTAATTGTCAAAGTATTGAATAGACTCTAAATGCCCAGGAGAGTTACTTTCAGAGGGAGCTCAGTAATTCTACCATTCCCAAGTCTACATTACAGGCGTATGTGACCATTTGTTTGTGACATATCTGAGCAGCAATCTCAAAAAACTTTCTTAACACAGAATACTAGACCACAATTATGGATTGATCTGAACCGCTAGAAATATAATACAAATAGTAGTTTGATATCAGAAGCTAACCTGGAGAGAAAGAGACATGTAATAAATGGGAAAATAGAGGAAGGACTATATTCAAAACAGAGGGGTCGTATATGAAGGATGGGAAGGAAATGGGTGGGTTAAGCTCTAGTTATCATTTTTATCAGAAACAATGTGTAAATGATTACTAATGAGTGTAATCACATGGCACAAATATCTTAAAGATGTACATGAACAAAGTGCCTTTCATTTCTTTATATTATTTCAGTAGTACCAATAGCTCTAAGTAGCTAATATCTCAAAAATTTGAATATGTCCTTCTCTTAAAGAGAGACTGTTACACAAATTTTGACAACATAATTATCAATGAACTTCTCCTAGACTCATCGCTTAAATAATAATACAGATAATGAATTATTTTGTAGTAGTAGATTCATTAATACCAATGTAGAAGACCTCAAGACTAAAGATTAGAAATAATTACATTGAATAAATTGAAAAAAAGCTAAAGTCAACTTTCAAGTTGAATGTGATACAATCCTACTTTGAAACCTTCATATCTACTGAATAATTCATCACAACAATCAAAGAGGAATGAAATAAAAATGGCTCAGCATATCTTCTCTGCAAATGGAGTAATTAGAAAGAAGATTTAGACTTGAGTGTTCATCGCAGTCCACAAACTACCTATGAACACTGATATCATTAGATTTCAAGTCAGGTTACTATCAGCATCGTGAAATGTTCATCGAACTATTTCTTGGAAGATTTCCTGATGTCTTACCCAAACTTTGAAAAGTGGGAAATGTTTCAATCTATTAAAATTCTCTGGATAACATTTATAGATCGCATCTACTTTCATTGTAAAAGTTCTATACACCTGTGTGATCAAACTGAAGCATTGTAAATACTCTCTAGACCTAAGAATGCAAAGTTTTTTACGTGATTCCTTAAACCCTTTGTTGTGTGCTTAGTAAATGCTAAGCACTAAAATGTGCACATAAACAGGTCGGGGGGAAGGGACTGATGAGTAATGAGTGATGTGGGGTGAGATGGGAGTTAGGCTATCTGCATCCTGGTGGCTCTATAGCACATCTCATGGGAGGACATGGGAAAGTTAGTGACGTCATCGTCCCTCAGGAGCTTCAGTGTAGACTTAAGAGCTGAGGAAGGTGAGAGTGTGTGCTCCTCCATCACTCCACGGTATGTTTCCTAATAAAGACAAGTTCCCTCTTATGAATGTCAAAAGCAAAATGCCACTCACAAGATCCAACAGCCTAGTCAATGAAAACTGAGAGAGATGTATGAGCTGAGATCACTGAGGAAACAACAGTTTAGAATAACAGAAAAGCAAACAAACAAACAAACCAAAAAAGAGATTATGACAAATACCAAAATGCTACTATGTACACAAAATCACACAGTACAAAAATCGAATGAAATGGAGGGATTAGTGAATACAATCTAGAGAAACTGGGCTTTTAAAGGCCAGCCATTGCAGAGGTGACGGATGGGCTGGAAATGTAGCTTGGAAACTGAGCACTTAGTGTATGTGTTCAATGTTCAATCCTGTTATCATTCCCAGGCACCATAAACAAAAAACCAGAAAGAAAGGGTAATAAATGGATGTAAGTCCAGGGCCTGGAATTTTATTTCATACTCTGAACTTTCATGCTTATCCAGAAGTAAAGATTAAGTCACCAAATATAATAAATTCTTTGTCATTTCTTATTTCAAAAATGTACAATTATGTTCACGCTCCTGCTTGGAGAAATAATTAGTAAATGCTTTGTGTTTGTATTTTTTCTCACTATAGTATTTCAAAGGTTGTGCATGGATACTGCATTCTTTTAAAATACCTTAGAATGTTCAAAGAATATAGTGATTTTTTGAATGCAAATAGCAAATAAGTCGTAAAAAAAGAACCTTGAATTTAATTTTACATTCAAAGATGGTCACTAGTAAAAATTCTCCATGAGAATACAGCCAGCTGATTTGAATAAAAATACTATTTGTTTGATTAACTTTTCAATTCTATCCCCTTGATTCTTTTACTAAAGGTACTTCTTTTGCAAAATAAACCTCTGTCAGAAGTTTCAAGAGAAAATTGTTTACTAACATCTATGATTGATATTGTGATATCAAGCCTGATATTTAGATAGAACAGTGAGGGAGAATTTCCTCCCCCCAAAGCATTTTAAATCCATTTCATCAGAAGATCCACTTAACATGCGTCTGCAGCAAACTGAAGTGAAGTCAGTTAACTACAGGGTTCAGTCTCTTCTCTCTTTAGAGGAGTCCACATCACAGCTGCTACTAACCCATGTCTGTACACATGGTGATAGACCCCTTTTCTGTTTGTTTTATATATTTCTTCTTAAACAAATCAACACCCTTTCCACTGTTTACCCTGTACAACTGCTAATCCTGCTATCAACTGACTCTCCAACAGAGCTCATGAGCCCAACATCCGAAGTTCAAAAGTTGTGTGGACAGTTGTAGAACAGAGAGATCTTGGCAGCAATTAACTGAGTGTCTCAAAGTCCAAACTATGTCTTGTGACTTCAGGATACCTAAGGTACAATTGCCACCCACAGGAAGTTCTTACTCTAGTGACCTAATGAAGTAGGTGTAATTGAGGTTGCTACCAGAACCTCTTAGGACAGTGTCCTCTTAGGACAGGCAGCACCATGTTCCTGGTCCTCTCCTGGCACCAAGCGTGTTGGGAAGTTCTTGGCACACTGCTCTTCCTGGATGCATAGATCTGCACAGTTCTGTTGTGTTCATCTTGTGATTCTACTCTTGGTTTCTTGGACTATCACATCCATGAGGTCTTAAACATCACAAGCAATCCATTAGGTTACCAAGTACCATAATCTCAGCTCAATCCCCAAAACCAAATAAAATTGTAAGATATACTCTCCAGTATGAAAGGAAGGATGCCTGCATTTTCAGCTCTATTTTGCTTTTGCCTTAGGGACCTGATAAGTAGACAAGAAGTGTTTCAGATCTCTTTCCTATTTTATACAACTTCTGACATGAATTGTGAGGTTTTAAAGTAATCTGGCATCGAACAGGAAGGTGTCATGAAATGGGGGACAACATAAGTGAGCAGAACTGCTGCTTCCATGTTGGAGAGGCTGAACAGCAACAGTGGCCTTTGGACATAAGGCCTTTTAATCTGTTGTGTGTGGGGAGGGAGGATAAGACCAGCCATTCTATACTCTAGTTGTAAAACATGGCAGTGAGACACAGGGAGATTTATAGTGAGTCCCCATTCCCACAGTGTGTGTGCAGTGGGTGGTATAGGGAAGGGTCAAAAGATTACAATTGACTCCGAGATCCACGTCCTTATATCTAACCAGAGAGGAAAGAGCTTCTCTCTCAGGGAATGTCAGAAAACAACAGCTTTTAAAAAGTGCTCAATGTGATTGGAATCCTGTGTCTGTTTCTTCTAGCTGTGCAACAGTCACACTACTACTGACAAAGGCAACTTCCAGTTCGCCTGGATTAAATCCATCTTTTTGTTTGCTCTTATGACTTCCAAAAATAGTCTAGACTTTTAATGTCATTTATATCTGAGTTAGAAAAATAATCAGGAAAATAATAATTCATGAATAATTAAGTAGGTCTGATGGCATATTAGAGAGGAGCTAGCTTTCATTTACGAAGCATGAGTTAATGTGGATTTCAAAGAATGTAGGAAGGGGGCAGGGAGCTATTAAAGGGGAAGTCTAATAAAAGAATTGATTGCTTATCAATGACTAAATCATCACTGATTGAGATCTACTGTACTCCTCAAATACAAGATGATTGATGCTAAAAAAAAAAAAAAAAAAAAAACAGAAAAACCAAAGACCAGATGCATGATGATGCAATGCTTGTCTGTGGACACAGGCTCATTTTGAATAAAAAAATCATTTTTTCTGCAAAGAAATACTCAAATGACAGTTCATGTTTTACTAAACGTAACAAGTGAAACAGAAAGGGTGACCGCAAGGATTATATTTAACTTAGAAAGAAGATCGGTTTGAAAATTACAGTATTTGTTTAATATTTTCATTTTACTGCTTACCCACATGTATTCAACCTAATATTCAAATAAAAAAGAGGCTGAAGGAAGATGCATTATTGAGCGGCTATGACACTGTATTTCCAAATTTTAAAAAAGTCCTACAAGCACTTACGTTAAGATCCCTCTGGCCTGTCTTTCTCTTCTTTCCATGTACCCATTCTACAAGTATGTATGTATTGCCGTCCAAAACATGAACATGGAGAACAGACTCCAGTCATAGAACTGATGTCAGATAAACACCTTAAGTAGCAGTTTCGTAAATGTCTGTGTTCTTGTTTTCTTCTCTCATTGCACAAATGTAAGATTAATTGAACACAGAAAATGTTATTGGGCAGGCTTCCTAAGGCCAGTTGTCTTCTGACATCTGCCCTGCAATCCCAAACTTATCAGGACAAAAATCTATTGGGATAAAGAGATGCCCTGCAGAGATTGTCTTGCTTACCTCCCGTGTTCCAAATGCCTGAGCTTTTACTAAAACAAGTACAGAGATCTTTAAGGACATTGATTTCTGAGTTCTATTAAACTGTCCTAAGAGGTTCTGGTAGCAACCTCAGTTACACCTACTTCATTAGGTCACCAGAGCGAAAACTTCCTGTGGGTGGCAATTGTACCTTAGGTATCCTGAAGTCACAAGACATAGCTTGGACTTTGAGACACTCAGTTAATTGCTGCTAACATCTGTTCTACAAAATGTGGATGGTTCTGCGTTATCCTTGGGGTTTTTTGTTTATAAAAAGAATAGATAATAAAGACAAAAATGTTTGTTTACTTAATGCCATGTATTGATAAACACAAGAAACAGACCACAAACTTACCTATGCAATTATAATTGTTCCTCCAGCCTACTTTTTCATTTGAGACTCTAATTGCATCATTTGTCCATCCTCCTTTGTCCTCTCTAAGCTGTCCCATATATCCTTCTCTGCTCTCTTTCATTCTTGTCCTGTTTCCCATTAATTATTGTTACATGAATATTCATAAGGAGGACAAGAGTCTAGGAGGCCTCAACTCCCAACAAAGAACTATAGGCAACTACGGACTACCAAGAGTGGGAGAAATGGTCTTCCCTGAGGACAAGTACACTAATAGGTTCTCCTGCCCCAAGTGTTCAGCCCTGACCACAAACACATTCGGAACATTCCACAGATAGACCAACTCACTTCTCTATCATGAATCCTCTATCATTCTGACTGCATTGTTGCTCCCGAGTATTATCAAAGATGACACACAATCTAAGAAAAACGGATGGTGAGAGTCTCACAGGTTCAACACACACACATGCGGGAATCACAGAGCTTCCTGTGCTGTTTTGATTAGTGGTTCTGGTGTAGTGATTGTGGTGGTTGTGGTGGTGGTGGTGCTACTGCTGCTCATGGTAGTGGGGGTGTATACATTATCACTCATTTTTTTTCTCAGCTTGTTTATATTTCCGTTATCAGAAGAAGAAAATGCCAAAATAAAAGCTAATGTAAACTGGCTTCTGAATAATTCCATGTTTAGAGTTTAACAGCAACGTCAAGCACTCCCTACTAAGAGGCTATTAATTCTGCAAGCAGAGGCTCAGAGTGAGAAGAGGTTGTGTTTCTGTGTGTTTATTTCAGTATAATCTAGAATGTATTCCTTTGCATTTAAATGGACAGAAAGGGACTGAAACATTAACTTGGGGTTCATTAAAAGTAAGCAGAATTCTGTCCATTCATTACATCCACCCCCAAAGCCTCCTCTGGTGAAAAACAGAATCACCAGTACAAACAGCTGGGTCCGAGTGGTTCCATGCTGTTGAAATACCATTGTCTGGTAGTTTAATGTCACTTCTGTACTGTTATATACCACAGAGGGAGATGCCGAGATGCATACAGCAGGGCAGCTGGCTAACATTCTGTAGCTAATTACACAGAGCTCCATGGCAATGCTGAAGGAAGGACAACCCTGCATATGTCTCAGAAGGGAATAGAAAGATATTTTGTTTATAGCCACCCATCTGTCTGGTTCAACAAAGCTATAGAGAAATGCAAGGCACCGTTTAGTGTGTCCTTCAAAAATGATTCTCTCATTTCCTACTTTCTATTGGTCGCCTCTCAGCAAAAGGCTAATAGACTGTTTCCATCTTACCAACAATAATATACCTGATTTTCTAAGGTTCCATCTTCACTCAAGTCCCTCTGATAGATGCCGCAACTACACAGATTATTGAGTTGTAAAATAAAGGCTAATGCATATTTTTTCTAAAAGCAAGATAGGAAGGTTTTAAGTCTCTTCAGTTTAAACCTATGTGTGGTTACCAAGGTTCTGCAACACAATTGATAGAACATTATGACTTTGCACTGGAAAACACCAAAATGAATATCTAGGCATATTTGCTTTGTGTTTATGTGAGATACAGACGGGTTGACTGGCATGCCTGAAGTCCCAACAGTGACTGTAAGCATAGCCCCACACCTACATATCAGACCGCACTGTTTTCATCAGCTTCTGCCCATGATCCCTACAGTCCTCTAAATAATGAAACATTAACAGTGACTCGAGGTCTGCAGAGATCAGCATAAGAGTGAAGGTGAGCAGACACACCGTGAACCGCTGGCTCTTCCATGGGAATGTCATGTCTACCTCCCTTAAGACAGCTGAAACTTGCTTGCCACCTGATTACTATAGATCCTGTTTTACACTAGCTATTACCTGAGTATGCAGTATCTGACTACAAGTAAGATATCCACAATAAAGCCTGATGTGTATAACACACACACACACACACATACACACACACACACACACACACACACGCTACATATAAAAGAAATAAAATGATACAAATCAAAGCCCCTCTGAATCTAATTCTAACATAAATCCCCATGTCATTCAAGTCAGAAGTAAGTCGTTAAATAAATAAATAGGAAGAGTGTTTGACCAAATGAGCTGCTGTGGTTGGGTCTGCAGCCTGCAGTCTAGGGAGATGAGTGGGCAACATGATAAAGAAGACATGGACCAGACAATTCTGAAGAAAGGATAACTCTAACGCCTTAGGTTTGTCATAGGTTCTTCCCGTGAGCCTCATTTGCCCTCCTCTATGAGGTTCAGGTTTTCTTGGGGACTTAGTATTGTGTGACACAGGACTACAGCATCCTCATTTTGCCACTGTTAGGTTCCCTAACAGCTCTATTGATAGCTGATATTAAATTATTTCTATGTATCATTTGTTCACTGTTTCCTCCCCCTTTAGAACATTAACCACAAAGCTGCCTTGTGAGCTTTGTCTATTTAGTTTGGAGTAACTTATGTGTGTGTTAAACAGAAAGAAATCAAAGAGGAATGGTCCATTGCTATTCCAAACTATTAAAAAATAAAAACTTGCAAGAAAAATGTGATTTTTTTCTATGAAAGATTTACGATGCTTTGTCACAGTGTGTTAATAGGTTTCTTTATCATCCAAATCACGTGATTAGGTAATGAGAGCCAGGATGATCTCAAATTATTGTATCGGAAGTTTATTCAATGCCTGAAATGGATAGACTTGAATGGTGAAATCCATTTAGTGTAATCCTTTGTAATGTGCTTACCTGCTGCATGGCTCTAGGATGTCCACTCTAAGGCTGTTTGAGTCCCAACCATCTCCATCAATCAAAATACATCAAAAATCATTGCTCATTTTAGCCGTGACTCTGGATTTTGGAAACACATAATGCAGATGGCAAGAACTAAACTGCCATTGAGATATGAAACTCAAAGTAAAGTGTTTCCCATGGTGATCTCTATGATTGTAGACTGCTTTGTCAAACTCATCAAAGCAAGAGCTCCCCATCCATCAGCGTTCTCCTGCTTACCTAATTCCACAGACCCTCTCCTTTGGCTTATCAAACATATGTATTGCAATATGGCAGACGTAAATGCTACTGCTTTATTTAATGTGAACCCTAAAGCTTAAGGCACTGAGCCATTCTCAATATTCTATAAAGAGAAGAATTATAACCTAACGATAACTGCATTTGGAACATGTTTGATAAACAATAACTAAAATTATTCTTCATTTTTATAGTAGAAGTAGAACCACAGTCTAAACTAACACATTTAAGATAAAGCTTCAAGATTTGCTCATATATGGCAGACTAGGAGATGCTCACAAAAGCTTTTCTGGTTGACAAAAGCCACAAATATATAACACCAGGCTCCTTCAGGAAGCCAAGGAAGCCTCTGTGGTAATTGAACCAGATTCTGTCTAGGTTTCCTATTACATAACAATCTCTATGACACTCTGTGTTTTTAACTTACAAAAAATCATAACATTTTTTCATTGAATATGTTAACAAACATGTCTAATAATTATCATTTTTGTAAAACTACTCCATAAAAAATAATCAAAGAACACAGTTGAGTTGGGAGTATGTTTTCTCTGCTTTCTATGTAAACAATAAATAGGAGTATGATATTGTTCACAATCTATTTACAGGAAGATACTCTGATCGCAAAATATTATTACCATCACTGGGTAGTTCAAAAACCTTTCAATTATGGAAGAACCCAAAGGGCATGCTGATTCTGGGGTTTTAATTAAATTCTGAAAAGAAGTATGATGTCAACCGTCTGGAATAATGAATGTAACATTGTATTTTGTCCCCTCCTCAGTTGAAAAGCATCTACCTATGAAGCTGTGGGCAGGACTGAAAGGCTGCCAGGGGAAGATCGAATAACGTGTGCCATTCAGGTAAATGTGAGACATAGTTCCTTGCTACTCTGGGAGGAGATGTTTATATTGGCATTTTACAAAATAAGGTGGGCACTACTAATGATAAACATCAGAAGCCACAAAAATGGCGAGGCGACTGGAAATGTGTGCATGCCAAGCAAACATAGCTTCAACTAGTGTCTGAAATAAAAGGAGAGACAGAGGATACAGAGGCACACGAGGAAGGAAACAGAGGCTATCCCTTGTTATTCTTGGTGATTTTTTTTAACCTCTACCATCATGCTACCTGTGAACAGAGTCACTGTTGTTCCTGAAAAAAAGGCGATTTATGTGTTAGTATTTTTAAAGCTACAGTATGAAGGGTCTCAAGTGGTCAGCACTTCTGCATCTGTTCTGAAGCAACATCAACAAAATAGCACAGTGTTTCCTGTGGTGATGAAATTTTTCAGTTTGAAAGTTTAAATAATACAAAGCACTTCCAAGCATCAGGCCGTTGTCTCTTTTGCAATCAGCAGTACATTGCCAGCATCAGGAACAGTGCCCACTGTATCTCAGAGACAGTCAAAACTTGTAGAATGAGCAACTAAAGAAGTTATAATTGGAAAGAGTAAAAACATTATAAATTAGAATACAGAAAGGGAGTTGGAAAGGGGGTTTGCATGATTTACTTAATTCATTCAAAAGGAACAGATAAAGGAGAGGAAAAATCATGAGAGCGGTAGACAAATGGCAAGGTCACTTATTTGTGTATAGGTATATACACAAATTATTGTTCATAGTATTTACCAAAAAAATTAATATAATAGGAATCTTAAAACTAGCCAGAACTAAACTAACCTTTGAGAAAGTAGATAGGAATACAGAGTGAGTATAATTAGAGAAGCTTGGTTGGCTTACTTTGGAACGTGAAGTGATTTAATGCAGTGATAATTTTCCAGAAAGGAAATTGAGCTCCACTGAAGCATGCGTGTCCTCTCTACATTGCCCGCAATGGCGCATGTAATTTGCACACATTTAATCAACTAATAAAACCCCTATCAGTAGCATCGGGTTTGGAGATGTCATTGTGATGACATGCTGCTCCATCATGATTTGGTTAATTGTGTTTTGTTTTGTTAGCACAAAAGTACATGGCCATGCATAGAAGTCCTGCCAAGTACATCTACTTGCTTTCAGTGAATTCTCAATTTATACGTAAAGTTGCTGAAATGTTTACACACAAGAGATAAGCCATATATTTGAGAAATGCATTGCCTGACTACACCATACTTCAAAGCAAGACCATAGTGCATAAAGAAAGCATCACTTCAGAGAGACTCACTGGAGAGAAAATGGTGACCTGCTGCCAAGTAACTATGCAGACAACAATGAGAGTCACAGGGTTCATCTCTTCTTCCACAGCTTGGGTTACTCTCCTCTGATCTATGACACAAAATTGGAGTCATCTGTACAATGGTGCCATGAAGTTCAAATCATGAGAACAGACAACACTCTGAACAGGATTGCCTCTCTTATGCTTTTTATTATATATTGGATCTTAGTTTTGCCTGGAGCTGAGAGTATAGTCAAACAAACAAACAAACAAAACCATCATTCCCTATATTGCCTCATGAGTACAGTACAAACTTACAAAAGAGGAAAGGGAAAACTACAAGAAAAACATAGTAGGAAGTTGACTGATGGAGACAAGGACAGGAATAGCTGATCGCTTACCCTATCATCAGTAGATACAACTTCTCTGGTGCCAAATCAGAAACATAGTTGCCCTTAGGATAACTATGATACCGTCTCTTCTAGAAGTACAATATCATATTTTATCAAAATACATAGTCATGTGCAGCAACTCTTTGTATGAACTATAACACCCCATGGACCTATGTTTCCATGTTATAATTAAGCATTTTTTTCCTGGAAACTCTCTCATTGATTGATCTATAATCTATAATATTTTGAACAGACGAGCAAATGTAAGTTATGTTATTAAAGATCATGGACCCAGAACTAGGACTGGTGCTATTAAGTCATTTCTGCTTTAAGGTAAAATGCATTGAAATAGTAAGAATCTGGGTTGGAAGAGATAGGCTGAAAATGAGACAGGGGATGGAGAGTCAGATCAATGAAACTTGCCGCCATGGGACTAAGTTTTGAAGAGAATGGTACAAGGTCATTTGTGTGTCTGAGATTGGACAATGTCAACTACCCTGTCAAAAAGGACAGTAAGCGGACTATCAGGGAGAAGAAAGGAATACTTGAGAGGTCCTCTTTGAAAGAATGGACTTACTTTTTTTTTTTTTTTTTTGGTGGAGGTCCCATTGAAGACTTGACTAAGACAATCAAACACCCTGCACAGTGGCTTAGGACACCAAAGCCTACAACTGATCATAAGAGTGCTTGCTGTTGGTAGCAGTTAAATATGGACAGAGAAGATCTAGAAATCAAAAATCATGGAAGTAAGGCAATGTAATCAGCAAGCAATGAGAACGAGAAGAGAGTACAATGCGGATACGGTGGAGCATCAAAGGACAGATGCAGAGTGACTGTGGCCATGTACTGTAAGAAGCAGAAGCATGAGTGCTTAAGAGAAGCACAGGAACCTGCACCTCATCATTCAGATTACAGCTAGTCATGGACAACTAGCCAGGTACTGAAAGATGGTCATTAGGACAACTCTACAGCTGCATGGGTGACTGCAAATATGTATGTACATGTGTATATATATATACTGGTCTGCCTCATCACAAGTAAAATATATGTTTTTTCTTTATATTTTAGGGGAAGTTTGTTTCTAAGTTATGCTGAGTTCATATTTTTGTATTCTTTCGTTGTAGGGAGATGAATTTGCAAGAACGTGTGTAAAACAGGAAATTATCATGTTAGTCAAAATAAGCAGAGCTCAGTAAGACAACGACACATTCAGAATTCAGCTTGGGAAGGAGGGGACAGGGAAGTACAATGGGCAGATGCAAACAGGGTATACACCATGTGATCAGGAAATGCCAGAATAAACTCCAATACATTGTAAGCTAATTTTAACAATTAATTAAATGAATGAATAGTGTAATAAGGGAATATTATTAATCTCTTGTATTTCCATAGCTGAAAATGTCTAGTCACATTTTCTGTCAATACCAGTAACAGCAATAGCTTGACCGCATATGCCTCACTTCTGTATGTGGGAGTGTTCATATCACAGGGTGAGTTTCACGTGGCAGAAAGGTGCTATGTACATCCTTTTGGCTCTGGAGTTAGCAAGAAGGAATTAGGGACAAAGGTAGGGTCAGCATGCTTCCTAATAATGCTTTCCAACTTCCGCCCAGCATTTGGTAAATGTGGGAGAAACAGACAGAAGCCGTAAGTTCTGAGCATTTGTTCTCTCAAACCCTGAAAGGAAACTGGCTCCTCTAGCTTCTCCATCACAGGAGGCTTTTAGCATGACAGTCTTGAACAAAGAAAGGGTCTGGGCTCTGGGTTCTGGGTTCTGGGAGGAGCAAGGGTATTCATTACAGACTTGGGTTAAGGGAAGGTCTACCTGAACTCACCATTAAACAATCATACAATTTCAGAAAGTAACACCAAATGTGATGTGTTTTTTTTCTGACAGAGCCACCCCTGCACTAACTCTGCAGTGTGATTGACTGGGAGAATGTCCATGACTGTAGGTTGTGGGGATATTGCAGTTCTATAGTCGATCCTACCTTAGGCTAACACTCACTTTGATTGACATTTCTCACCCACCCCTGTATCTGTCTCACATCATTTTCCATAAGGTTATATGTGGTCTTAACAGAATACAAGCATCCCTCCATCTCAACTCCACAGGTAAAGGTATCACTAGGTAGTATCCAAAACCTCCACGAGATACTTCCCTGATTGGTGAAACCCATCTATCAAATTTATCCTCCGCGGCTTGTTAAGTAAATGCCTTGATTTAAGATTCTCTCTTCTTCTGAGAATATTAAAAGCTCACATAACCTCTTGCTTGGTAGGATATGTTATCCAAGGCAACCTGAGTCCATATCCTAGGGCCATGCCATTCATGTGGTTGAGAATAAATTCTCTTTTACTCTTAGTAAAACAAAAGTTGTGTTTTTAACTGTCACAAGAAAGGGGTGTTTGTTCAGAGAAACTTTTTTTAATTTTAAAAGAAAACACAGCAAGATTTCAGATCAAACATTTCAGAATCAATCCAGATGTCAATAGCCCAGAACAGGAAACAGACTAGACAGTCCAATCAACAGCAAAGGCCCTCCGCGTTCTCAGTGTACCAGCCATATAGATCTTGAGGGCAAATGAGAGAGAGAGATAAGTGATAGAGTTGAACTTTGTATATGGTGGATATATGTACATATGTGTGTGTGTGTTTGTATAACTGAATATATTACTATATATGTATATATATATGTATGTGTGTTTATATAACTGAATATATTACTATATATGTATATATATGTGTGTGTGTGTGTTTATATAACTGAATATATTACTATATATGTATATATATGTATGTGTGTGTTTATATAACTGAATATATTACTATATATGTATATATATATGTGTGTGTGTGTGTTTGTATAACTGAATATATTAATATATATATATATGTGTGTGTGTGTTTATATAACTGAATATATTACTATATATGTATATATATATATATATGTGTGTGTGTGTGTGTATGTGTGTGTGTGTATAAACTGAATCACACAGGCAAGATGGCTCAGCAGGTAAAGGTATCTGCCACAAGGGCTTAGGACCTAAGTTAAACTCTGGACCAATAGAAGGAGGGACTCAACTCCTCACAGGTGTTCTCTGAACTTCACACTCACACACCTTGGCAAACACATACACTGACACACACATGCACACACACACATATACACATATCTAATTTGCATTTATTTATAAATAGTGTCTAGAGAGTGGAGATGGTTCAGTTGGTAAGACTCTGTACACTCCTCTTTCAGAGGACTTGAGCTGTAGTTCCCTGTACCCACGCCATGCAACTCACAAGTGCCTTTAACTCCTCTCAGTGGTTTTCAACATCCTCTTATGGACGCTGTTACAAAGTGTGTGATGATGAAAAGTGACTGGAGGAAGAATAATGCCGTATTAAACATAACAACATAAGTTACGTCACACTCATGCTGCCCACCTCAATGTGGCAGAGAGCCAACAAAAAGAAATTTCAACTGTAGAAAAGGCACTATTTTACTATTTTCTATTTTACCGCACTTCTGATCTGTAGATGTTGGATTCTTTATCACGCACAGTGTGCAATTGCCATGGCATATTTTCTAAGTCCACTGACTGTCTTTGGGCACTTACATCTCTAGGCTGCACTAATCTGGAGCTATTTTATAGTGACCTCTTGTTCGCTGTTGCTCTTTTCTGTCTGACTTTCTGTGCTCTGCCTCTATTACCTACTCATAACCCCACTCTATGACTCTAGATGCTTATCCAGAGGGCCAGTACCTCTAATGCCACCTCTGACTCCCAGCTCTCACTTGCCAGCCTCTGATTGCACTGACTAGTATCCAACATTTATCTGGTTTCTAAATCCTTGAACTTGACTCTCTGTTTCTCTATGCAGATTTCAGGATTTATTGGACTTTTGCTCTCTACATTCTGCTAGGTAGGATATACTCTACACTGCTCTTATGCTACTGTTGGAGACAAACACTTCTGGAATGATAATATACCTTTTCAGGCTCTCTGAGAGAAAGAGATGTTCTTTCCTATTCTGTTCCTAAATATCTCCTTTGGGAGAAGAAGAATTTTTCTTCTTCCATTAACTTGGGTTCAGTCATGAAAATCCTATGTTCATATAAAAAAGGTGGGAAAACAGTTTGCTTTATACTTCTTTGTCTTCCAGCATGTATAAAGTTTTAAATAGGTTTTCTTTTCCCACTTACTTTCCATTTATCCAAGATGTGAGAGCAAAGAGATCAGAAGAGCAAATGGTCAAATATTGTGCATTTTTCTCCTCTGAGTAGGAAGACATTCTATAGAAAGTCTTCCATGTTGAACCTAGAACTCAAAGGAAAGATACCATACTTACCCAGAGTCTAATGAAGGATGCTATACCTACCCACAGCCTAATGAAAGATACTATGCCTACCCACAGCCTAATGAAAGATGCTATGCCTACCCAGAGTCTAATGAAGGATTCTATAACTACCCACAGCCTAATGAAGGATGCTATACCTACCTACAGCCTAACAAAAGGTGCTATGCCTACCCACAGCCTAATAAAGGATGTTATGCCTACCCACAGCCTAATAAAGGATGCTATGGTAGCTTCTGCTTCAGACTTCACATATGAACTCAGATGTTCATGCTCACTCACAGCTACTTTCTAAGTTATAGTCTCCAGTGCCTCAGATTGTTTCCGTGTTTCCAAAGCACTTCAAAATCTACCTGTGGTTCTACTCCTGTGCGCAGATTTTGGCATATCTGTACAATTATAAACATGATCACACATATATAATTTATATTAGAAGTTGTAACTATATTCTCTTCAAAGTTTCTAACAAAAAGGAAAACAAGAGGCAGGCTGTGGTTTATATCCTGCCCTGGAGAGGAGTAAGTTGGGTAACCGAGACTCTGCCCCATGCTTGAGTAATGGAGCTAAGAGAACAAAGCTAATACAATATGGTGACGGGTGCAAAACTGGTTCAACCTCTTCTTTTCATTTAAAAATTTGCAGTGATGGGGAAAGAAACTCTTGCCACATGCACAGTAACTAAGCACTCTACCACTGAGATACGCCTACCTAATGCACTAACATACTTTAAGATCTAGTTCTATTATTTTTTAAATATGTGTATGCGTGTGAAGGTGTATGAGAACAGGTACCAATGGAACCCAGAAGAGGATGTCAAACCTCCTGGAACTCAAAATTCAGGAGGCTGTGAGCCAGTTGTAATGGCTTTGATATCTAAACGCAGATACTCTATAGGAGTGGGTAGCACTCTAAACCACAAGTAGTCAGTCAAGCCCCAAATCAATATTGTTATAACTAATATTATATTGTGTACTTATCCATATATCTCAGGATGACTAACATTAAAACTACATTTTTAGTTAAAATCCTCAGTTAGAATCTATTACATAGTAACAATCTGAGGCCATCATCCACTGTTATGTATATAGCCCTGGCTTCATCCTTGGGCTATAGCTATGGGATAGAACCTTAACTTTAAATTCCTAAAATACAGGAAAAGAAACATTGGAGGAAACTGGCCTCCTAACATTTTCTCTTTTGTTAGAAAAAAGAAAATCACTGGTGGTTGATGGGAAGTCTTCAAGAAACGTGAAATTGGCAACAAGTTTAAAGTTCCACGTGATAGTAATTGTGATTTAAAATCCTCAGTGATTGCTTGCAGGTAGGTTCTTCAGTACTTGATTTAGAGTCAGGACTCTGAACTCACAGAGCTCTCACCAATTAAGGCTGTAACCACTGCTACCTAGTCTATTTCTACCTCTCTTTCCCCCAACATGTGGTCACAATGATAATTGAGCACGCAACAGAATAGTTTAAGAACTAAATAAGAGAATGCAGAGAAGCATTTACAAAAATCTTAGCCATACAATATTGTAAAATTCAATGTTAATAGTATCATCAAGATTGCAATCCTGTCTTTCTCTCCGAGAAGGTTCAGCTGTTGTGTACAGGTTATGGATAACCCATCACTTCCTAATCAAAACCACAGCAGTCCAAGGTCTCAGAGAACACTAACATGTATAAAAGTAGATTCTGTTGCTCCTTAAAAAAATATGGGAATCACTGTTACAATCTTCATTTTTATAACAAAATATATTTTATCTGGAGAATACTGCGAAAAATGTCATTTGTCCCTGGAGGTGGAGTTAAGTATTAAAGAAAGTAATGCTGTAGGGGTACTGTCTTTCTTCCCTCTATTATTTTTATATATAAATTTGTTCACAGATAAAAAACAAATTTCATCAAAATTCTAAACAAATTAGGAAAGAGAAAAAGTCAAACCAAAATGCAAATGCACACATGAGCTGTTATAAACCACAGTTTGCATGGACCATTGTAGTTCTTCAGGGATCTTTCTTGTATATTATATCAGCAGCATAACCCACAGCATATTAAAATCTATCTTAAAACTTAAAACTCAACTTATGAGAATTAACATAAAATTCCTGGTACTCCACCTGCAGAGGTTCAGCTTATGATGAAGGTGATTCCCTCTGAGGGAAACGGAACGACTTGTTGATTTTACAGCTGGGAGACTATCCACCAGAAAGAGGAAGGTAGATTATGAGCTGATGCAAACAGCAAGGGGCAATTGACGTTCCTATTTCTGTCTCCTGAAAGCTCCAGATGTGGAACTGCCACTCCAAAATGTGCTCAGATCATTCATCATGGTCTCGTAATGCTGCTTCCTGGTGTAGGCTGGTGACCCAGGATCTCACGCAGAAACTCACTTCTATATATTAATCAGATACACAGTTCATCCTTGCACCTATCTCCAGATCCCAACAACTCAATTCCGTGTACTGGTCTCAACACGATTACATTATTGACATTTCTCAGCTGAAAGGCTCCCGCAAATACCATCCAATTTTCCAGCTCTTTCTGAAAAGATCAAAAGATTCACCTTGCATAGTAGACAAGAATTTACACTGATGGCTGTCTTTTGTCTTGAATACCAATGCTGTTGGCAGGGTTTGCCTGGAGCTAACAGGTAAGTCTCTATGATAACAAACTGTATTCAGTCAACTAGAGTGACTTTTCCTGGACGGAAAACCTGTTTGTGCTTATGAATGCTTTTGCAGCTTGAACAACCTTGAGGCAATGATCTCTGGGGCTTCCTAATTGGGAAAGCTGGCAGTCAAATCGGAAGCCTTGACCCCAGAAATCAAGCATATGTCATGCCTGAGAGGGAAATGCCATCCGCCCTCTTCACTGCCTCCTGACTCACATTCATGGGAGTCTTTGCTGCAAAATCAATGTTTGCACAGAACTATGCTACATACTTTGCTGACGGAAGTTATCGAGAACTCTGGCTCTCCAGGAGACAAAGGCAGTGTGCTGCGTTTCTCTGTGTATTACTCACGCTCTGAGCTTTCTTTCAACCAGTTAGCAAATTAATTATTTGAATTCATCTGAAAGGACGATGCATATTCCACCTAACTTTAATACTTACAAAAAACTGAACCATTTTGTGTTCAGCCACCTTGCTGAAAGTGTTTATCAACTGTGGGTAGAATTTTGGGGATCACTTATGTGCACTATACTATCCATCTACGAATAGCGATACTTTGAAATCTTCCTCTCCAATTTGTATCCCCTTGATCTACCTTAGCTGTTATTGCTCTGGCTGTAACTACAAAACCTAAAACTATATGAAATAGAATGGGGAGAGTGGGCAGCCCTGTCTCATGACTGATTTTAGTGGAATTGCTATAAGTTTCTCTCTGTTTCTAATGTTGGCTATGAGTTTTGTGTATATTGCCTTTATTATGTTTAGGTATGTGCCATGTATTCCTGATGTCATCATTCTCATGAAGGGGGTTGGATTGTGTCAAAGGCTTTTTCACCATCGAAGGATGCTGATGTGATGATCATGAGGTTTTTCTATCGGTTTGTTTATATGGCAGATTACACTGATGGATTTCCACATGTTCAATCATCCCTGCCTCTGTGATCATAGGTGTCCCACAACCAAAGAATGGATAAAGAAAATAGGGTTCACAATGGAGAATCACTCCACCATTAAAAACAATGACAACAAGAAATTTGCAGGCAAATAGATGAAGCTAGAAAAGATCTTCCTGAGTAAGGTAACCACACACCAAAAGAAAATAAGTAACAAGGAGAGCCCAAGGAGGACAATTGAATCTCAATGTGAAAGGGAAATAGATTAGACATCATGGTGGGGGTGGATGGAGGGAGGGGACTAAGTTGCGGAGAAAGTACGTATAAGGTATAAGAGGATGAGGGATGAGGTGGGGACAGGATGCAAGAAGAGAGTACTAGGAGACACAACTGGAATCAGGCAGGGGCATATCTTAGATGAGCTGGAAACCTAGGACAATGGAATCTCCCAGGAGTTTATGAGGTTGACCCTACTAAGACTCCTAGCAATGGGGGATATGAAGGTTAAAGCAGTCGTCTCCTGTAACCAGGCAAGATTTCCAATAGAGAGATGGAGACACCAATCCAGCCACAAAACCTTAGACCCACAAGTAGTCCTGTCTATAAGACATGCATGAGTTAAAGATGAAGCAGAATGAAGGAATGGCCAACCAATGACTGGCCCAGCTTGAGACCTATGCTCTAAAAGTGAGCTCATCCCTGACACTATTAATAATATTCTACTCTACTTGCAGACAGCAATCTAGTAAAACTGTTATCTGAGAGGCTTCAACCAGCAACTAATGGAAACTGACGCACATATCCACAGCCAAACATTAAGTGGATCTTGAGAAATCCTGTGGAAGAGTGTGAGAAAGGATTGTAGTAGCCAGAGGGGTAAAGACACAGGAAAACAAGCATAATCAACTAACCTGCACACATAGGGAATCACAGAGACTGAACTGACAATAGCCCGCATGGGTAACCCAGGCCCTCTGCATATATTTCATAGTCCTGTAGCTGTGCCTCATAAAGGTGGGATGTAATTGAATCCCTGCCAGAATTCAATTATTTGAAAAAGTTTGGTACCTCATCTAAGAAATTAAAAAACTATTCTAAATGTTATCTTCTGTTTGTTTCTTTGTAGCCAAAGATCTATTCTATAGACAGGTATATCCACCTCTTTCCTGGATGCCGAAAATGGTTTCTAACCAAATTTCTGTTTTACAACCAACCTATCTATAAAATCCTTCACTTTTCATTTCTAAAATAAAACTGCCCCATTTATCATCCTCCGTCCTCTTACCCACAATACATTAACAACCACCATATGAAAATATAGCCAGGAACCTCACCTTTTATTTACATTTTTACCTCAATGCCCTTAGCTTCAGGTGATTTCATCTTTCAAGAATAATGCTTTTAAAACCTCAGTTTGGAAATAGTATTTCTAGGTAGTTTCAAATAATTTTCAGCAACCACACCTTGAGTAACAAGGAACTAGAGATGAATAATGAAGCCTCCTCATTGTTCTTGATTCTGTATCTGCCTAACTCCTGACAGCTACTCAACCACAACCTTCTTACAGTTATATTAGGATGCATCTGGTTAACACCTTTCCCTGCTGAGACACTCCAGAGACAGTCCATCTCATTTATAATTATAACACATGATCCCCTTGGTCTCTTTTCTACATGTTGCACTGTACCAACAAGTACATTCGCTGACATAAAAGCATATGTTAATGTCTAGGTTCCACATATTAGAAGCTAAGGGAGAATAGAATACAGATCAGGAAAACAAGTCATGAAGGGGATATGAAGCAAATTGTTTTTCCAGTTTTGCCTTTCATGCATTTTTGGCATTTTAGTAGTGGATAATGGCATACAAATACATTTGACAGAGAAATAAAACGTTTATCGTTGAGCTCCATATCTGCTGTTATAAATGGCTATTCTTAACTGTATAGCAGTTTCCTGTGTTGTATTGCCTTTGGCTCTGGTTATTTTTTTTTCATTATTTTCAATGTGTTTTTATGATAAAGCTTAAAATTAAAAAAATTAAAGATCTTACATGACCTTCCAGAATATTCCTACAAAATGATCTCCTTCTGCTTTTTTCTTTCATTACTATCCAGGTGTATAGACCCCTGTATTGCTTTTTAAGATGTCATCAAGATCTCTTGACACTTGATGTTATCTATAGGAAGAATGTTTGTCCTAGATATCTGCATGGAGTGTTCTGTGGTCTTATGAGAATGGTCATTCTTCCAGTAGGATATGCTAAACACATGCACACACAAATGCTCTCTAGATATTTCTTGCTTTGGGTATCTCACTAATACCCACTTGCTTATGTGCTATAAATATGTATTTATATGTTTTTATACATATATAGCTGTATGTTTTTTCCCCATATAAGATTCCAGACATATCTATAAATTCTAGAGTGCAGTGAACCTAATAATGCTAAGATTGAGACTAGAAGATAGTGACAGAGGAATGCTACTGTCTACACCCGGGTCAAGCTGTCATGTGCACTTATGGTCTTAAATACACAGTGGGTCTCGACCACTCAAACTGAATGCTGAAAATCCTGGCACTTTGAGGCAATTGAGTAACAGCAAAGCCACCATTACCAAGTCAATAAATGTGCTGTATCTCTCCATGTTGCTTTGTTTGGTGCTGACTTGGTAATTGTCACTCAAGTTAGACTCATCTTGATTTTGTAGCATGTATCCGGTGATAGAATGACTACCAAACCCCTCAGTGTTCTGATTACAGAACTTGCTTTTGGGCCATCCTAAGACCAGAATACAGGTTTCGGCATTGAATAGAAAATCCTACCATCGTAAGTGTTAAATAAGTGACATAGCATTGCTTTGTAAAGCTGCTCTCAGGAGTAGAGTAGATGGTGTATGTAGAGAATGTGATTCAGAACAGTGAGAGTCACTGTAGGCCGCTGAGTAAACATGCACACACTGCCTGCTCCAACTCCATGTGAAACTGGAGTCAGTGGGCTCAATTTAGGGCAGAAAGTTCCTGGGATGTAATTGAATTCCTGCTAGAATTCAACTGTTTGAAAAAGTTTAGTACCTCATGTAAGAAACTGAAAAACCATATTCTAAATATTACCTTTTGTTTGTTTGTTTTATTGTTGTTTTTTTGAAAAACAAGTTTCTCTATATAATTCCCCTGGCTGTCCTAAAACTCACTTTGTAGACCAGGCTGGTCTGGAACCCACAGAGATCTGCCTGCCTCTGACTCCTGAGTGCTGGGATTAAAGGCATGTGCCACCCACCTGGCTTTCTAAACATTATCTTACTAATACTTATTATTTACTGACAATAATTCAGCAAGTTCACAGTGTTCAAGGTAAAAAAATGAATGAAAATCCAAAGCACCAATATATTTCTTCTCTGAAAAAAAGTGGTTGACTAGGCAAAGGTACACGTAACACATAACGAGGCACTCTCCAGGGTGTGATGTAGCAGAGGGGTATGTTCTCAACATTGGGTAGCTCCATATAGTTGCAAAATATGTTCATGAGTCTTCCCATCACCATCTGTGGAGTCTGGAATGGGATGAATAGGAAATCCCCAAAGCATTAAGTGATTAATCTCATTTATCCGCCCCACTGTCATCATTTATACGACATATTCATGTATTCCATGTAAAATGAGTATTACAATATGTAATACTTTGATGTTATTTATCTTGCACTTACCATGATGTTTTTAAGGCTCAGACATGTTATAGCAAATAACGTTTTCATTCCTTTTGGTTGCTCATTAATATTGCACAGTAACCTCACAATCTGTTGTTCATTTATATACCAGTGGATATTTGGGGAGTATTCACATTTCACTATTATAAGACATATGCTAGAAATATGCATGTGCGTAACACTGCTTGAGTATATTTTGTGCATATATCAAGAAGGGAATGACACACACATGGATGTTGTATGAATTAATTTTAAAGGAATTTCCAGTAATGAATTTTTCAGATGCAAATGTGTACCTATAGATATCAATCAAAATTATCTTGCACAGATTCGGTTCTTAACACCATAAAATCCAGTTGGGGAGATAGCTCAGCCTTTTAAAATATTTGTCACACAAACATGAAGATCGGAGATGCTACCCCACTGTCCATGTAAAAAGGACAGACTCAGTAACACATCCTTCTAATTCCAGCCCTGGGGAGGCAGAAATGGGAGCAGCCCTGGGCTTTGCTGGCCAGCTAGCTTAGCCCTGTTGGCAAGTATCTGGCCCAGTAAGAGACCCTGTAACAAAATATAAAGTAGGTTTCTGAAGAGCAATACCCTTGAGTGATATTGTGTGTGCAGGGGCACGTTAGCATGCACACACACACACACACACACAAACACACACACACACTCACTCACTCACACACCATTAAAAATATAAAAATAAATGTAAAATTTATATAATAAATTGCATATGGTACTGAACAAAACCAATGGCAAACCTAAGCCTATCTTCTAGTTTTATTCTCTCTGCAAAGAGACATATAAGTTTTGCTGAAAAGGATTTTTGCAAGCTTAAAACTAGTGAGTGTGTGTGTGTGTGTGTGTGTTTATGTGTATGAGTGAGAGAGAGAGAGAGACAGTGAAACAGAGTCACAGACAGAAAGACAGAGACATGAGAGACATGAGACAAAGGCAGAGACAGATGGAGACAGAGACAGTCTTTAACTATACAGACTTAGTTTAGGTGAGATTCTAGTTCAGTGGTTCACAACCTGGAGGTCATAGCCCTTTTGGGGTTCACATATCAGATATCCTGGATATCAAATATTTACATTATGATTCATCAGAATAGCAAAATGTTATTTATGAAGGAGCATTGAGATAGTGTTCTGGTTGGGAGTCTCCACAATATGAGGAACTATATTAAAGGGTCACAGCATAACAAAGGTTGAGCACTATATCTAGACCAATGGTTTAACGTGTAAAATGATTGTCATCTAACTAGGCAGACACATCCTGTGTGGAAATGGATGACTGTCAGCAGTATAGGGATTCCGGAGCTGATAAAGGGCATTAGAGCAGGCCTCTTTATCACCACAACTTTATACAGTTTCAAAACATTTCCTAAATTCTGACCTCTAAATGGTATTAATTGAATTGTACAGAGCATTATGCTTAATCTTACATTTTACCTTATGGAAAGTATCTGCAATATTAATCTCTGAGAACCTGATAGTGTTAGTTCATTTTGTTCAACTTGCAATAAATTACAACTCTGAATGGGGACAATTAATATCTGCCTCCTAGGAATTATAGTGGCTGCCTATCAAACTAGTTCAGTAGAGTGGCATTTGGGTATCTTTTAAGCATAATTATAATGTTTTATCAGAGAAAATATCTTATTTTCTGCATCTAATTATGCTCTTCTCAAATGTCCCATTAGGATATTTTTATTGGTGATTTTTATTATAACAAAGAGGCTCTCAACTGAAACCCCCAGGTTGCATACACTCTTCCTAAATTCTATACATTAATGCTTCTCTGGGTCTGTGTCTATAAATGGGTAAATGTTTCTAACTTTGTGACTTCCTTTAGAAATGAAATCAATAGAATTCATTAAATATGATACATAAATAAAAGAGTTATCTTGAACATAACGGGTTTTCTCAAAGTCAGCTTGATAGGAAAGGAAAAAGTGAATTACTATATTCTTAATAAACCTATTCCCTTAAGGGTAACAGTCTAAAAAATAGTGAAAATTCTGTGGAATTTTCTGTTTTTATTTCTTTTTAGTGTTCTCTCTCTCTCTCTCTCTCTCTCTCTCTCTCTCTCTCTCTCTCTCTCTGTGTGTGTGTGTGTGTGTGTGTATGCCATGGCATTCCCATGAGAAATCGTAGGACTTTGCATATATGGGGATCTTTTGTAATTGGGGCTTGTTTTGGTTTTGTTTCCAGTCTGGTTTGAGTCAAGATCTCTCCTGTTCTTTCTGTTGCTTCACTGTCTACTCTGGGACAATTGTGCCAAGAGTTTCTTAGCTATGCCTCTGTTTCCACTTCCCACTGCATTGTAAGAGTGCTGACGTTACAGACACATGCCACCTTGCCTGGCCTTTCACACGGGCTCCAGGGATTGAACTTGGGCTGTTATCTCCTTGGCCCTGCCTTAGTTTTATTACAACCTATTCTAGTTATAGTGAGAAAATGAACGTTAAAATTTTTAATATCATGAACTAAGTTAAATACTGTAGGTCATTGATTTGCAATTATCTGCCCAAGCAAACCATCATCTGCTCTTAATAATATGGTTCAGAACTTTAATCAAAATATTTGAATTGTTATCACATTAGTTGAAGGTTTATATTCTTTTAAAATCCAACAACTATTTGATTATATTGTATACCAATGTTTTTAATTTCCAGGCTCAGCCTATTTTAAATATGCAAACAGAAAAAGCAATTCACAGGATTTTTGAGAAAACTAAAGGAAAAGTAAAAATCCACATAGAAAACAAAAATTTAACAAAAGAATTAGCTAATATGTTTATTCAGTAATAGCCCAATATTAGACAAAAGTCTATGGGACTGAATAAGGGTATTCTGGTTCATGGTTGGGGCTTAGAACCCCTAGCCCCCAGAACCCAGAGTCCTGATGCAGTCTCGCAGTGTCGTCTTCATAGACATACATTGTTCAGTCATGTAGGCCCCTCCCAAAGTACACAGGTAGAGGGTGTGACAATAGGCTTCAGGCCTTAGGGATTTACATACTAATGAAGGCCAGATGGCAGAGCAAATTAAGCATGCCTCCCCAGATCCTCCCTTTTTCTCCCTCCCTATTTAACTTGGGACTGCCCTGAGTTTTACAGGGCATACTTCCAGATCCATCCAACATCCGACATGAAAATAAACCCTTTTGGAACCAAGGACTTTCTCATATCATTGGGGCCTGCCACCGCCAAAGCCTCTGGCCTCAGGAACCCTAGACCTCCTCCTACATGTGGGACCCACCAACATGGAAAACCCACTGGGCATCCACCACCACTGCGGTATAATTTTTTCCCATAAAAGTCTATGGTTACCTAATAACCATGGAGTATAATTCACTAATTGACATTTATGTTAAACTAGCTTCAATTTAAATCACTTTTAGATTTTGGCAGAAAATAGTAGCAATATTTCCTAGGGTTTTACTGCTCTGAACAGACACCATGACCAAGGCAAGTCTTACAAGGACAACATTTAATTGGGGCTGGCTTACATGTTCAGTCCATTATTGTCAAGGCAAGTGCATGGCAGCATCCAGGCAGGTGTGGTGCAGAAGGAGCTAAGAGTTCTACATCTTCATCTGAAGGCTGCTGGTGGAAGACTGAGTTTCAGGCACCTAGGATGAGAGTCTTAAAACCTATGCCCACAGTGACACACCTATGCCAATAAGACCACACCTACTCCAACAGGGCCATACCTTCTAAAATTTTCATTCCCTGAGCCAAGCATATACAAACCATCACACAATATATTTGAATTTGCAAAATAATGGAAATTATAAGGAATAAAAAACTAAGAAAAATATCTCTTATAAAGAATATGAATATGATAAAAAGAAATTAATTAACATTGTTTTTCTGATTAAGAATTCTCTTTTGAAACTATGGTAAATATCCTTTTAAAATCCTGATATACATAGTTAGAGATAGTTCAGCAGTTCAGAGCATTGACTGCTCTTCTAGAGGTCCTGAGTTCAATTCTCAGAAATCAATCAGATGGTTGTGAGAAAAATGGCTCACAACCATCTGTAATGGGATCCAATGCCCCCTTCTGGTGCATCTGAAGAAATCGACAGTGTTCTTACATATATAACATAAATAAATAATTAAATCTTTAAAAAAAAATCTCATATACAGCAAGGTATTTCACTGAAATTCTACAAGTATTTCCTTAAGAGTTATCGTAAGGCATTGCTTCAGAATCCATGTATCTGCATAGTGGTTGGCCGGGTAAATTAATCACACACTGAATTTACACTGGAATCATGACAAGGTGCATTTTCTAGGGCATCTCATACTCAGCGTTCAGAACAGCCTGTGGAGAAAAAAAAGCTGCCTAATGAATAAGGCTCATTAGAGTTTGTACACAAAGCAAGATCATTTTTTTCCTGAAACTAATTAATATTTGAACAAGAGTCTTGAAATTTTCCCCCATAGCATTCTTAACAATGGTACAAGTCAACAACATCCAACATGATAAAAAAAAAAAATGGCAGCATAATCTGGGAGAGCCCAAAAACATCGTGCTCCCTAACTTCTGATTGAAAGATTTGCAAATGAACACTTCCTTTCAAGTATCTATCAAAGATAGTTTCAAAATGACTCTATTTATGCCTCTTGTGAACTAGTAAAGGCACAAATTAGATTGTTAGTCGGAGTCTAATATATGGAACAGAGGTAGTAAAACACCACACAGTACATAAATCCGCTGAGGATTCACTTGATAAAACTAGATCTTATGTTTTTACGGTGACTTAGCAGAGGCAAATACAAGCAGAATGTTACTTCACACACACAGTGGTGACACTGGCAACCTATATATCCTCTAAAGAACGAAAGGCAATCCCCTGTGTTTGTGACTACTCATTTGCTGTAAGCGTATGGGAGAGAATAATGGGCCAAAACAGTAACAAATGTGATTTCACTTTCTATTCATTAAATTTGTATGAGTTTTCTTCAATGCTAGTGGGCAAAATAGTGTGACAGAATTTTTTGCCCAACTGAGATCTGGTTAACTTTATACATTTGTTGTCTACCACAAATCTCACCATAATATAAAATCTTTTTCAATGTGCTTCCAATCAGAAACGGAAAGAACAACCCAGCTCTTTGTTTTCAACTGTTCCCATTTCTTCTTGCAACTGAGTAAATGCATCAAGTCACAAGAATGCCAGGAAGGTAGAGTGCTTGATACATTAATCAAAGGAGGGTTCTCCATCATCCCCTTCATCTTTGAGCCTTTGCATACAAGTAAGTCAGGCAAGAAGGAAGACTGAATAACTCCACAGGCTTGAAAGTTAAAAGCTGAATGTTAAATCTGCATTGATCACCTAATTATAAAATATGACTGTGCCCTAAACATATTAGCTGGGGTTGGAGGGAACTTACCATTGGATTTCTATCCCTGGCTTCTCCTGCCATGAGTGGATGGGTTACTGAAAATAATCTCAGCTCAAATTCTGCTCAGTACATCTCTTCACTGAACCTAGGAAGACTCTGATTTGAGGCAACAAATTTAGGCTCTCTATCTTTGAGACGTAAATTTCCTATTCTGCTTCTATCAAGAGTCCTCTCTTTGGAAGTATAGTTTTATTTTTTTAATTTGAGGTCCACTTAATGTTATTTGTTAAATCTACTTAATAGTCTAAGTTAAAAACTGACCAATGAAAGGTCTAAATAAAAATTACAAATGTTTTGTTTACTTAAAGCTATCCTTATATGTGGCTCTCTCTAGGTACATGCTGTTTATATGTAATTGTGATTTTTATTGTTTATTAATACCAAGCTGTCTTTGCAATAAGGGAGTACTCATGTATATTACAACTGTTAAATTAGTACACAGTGGAACTGCAGTTTAAAGACAAGTGTTTTGATTTTGATAGGTCACACAGGTTATTTGTTCTTCACTCCCAATATGCTAGTTGAAAAACTAGCAGGACAAGAAAACATTTCTTTCGTTAGCTAAGAACTGTGTTACATACTTGTAATCCTCACACAAAGGAGACAGAGGCAGAAGGATTACTGGCCTTGGGATCTCAGCAAGATCCTTCCCTCATGTGTTTATTTGCAGTGTGCTTGCAGTAGATGGCTCATGTTGGCCATCTATATAGAAAATACAGAATATGTCACAGAGACTTTTGGTTTATATTCAGCTCATAATGCAAACTCTTTTTTCAATATAGTTCAAGTAACTGTAAATCCATGCTATGGATATTAAAGGGCATTCCTTGAGAGGAAACAAGAAAATTCCATGCTCATAAGACCATGCAAACTTTGAAATGCACAGCCCTGTATGTTGCAGCTGTAGAATATTTCAGAGACTTCATTCCATGTATATCCTCCAAAGAAGAACCTAAAGGTTTGCTCACACTGGTTCAAGCATGGTTCCTGGTTCTTGCATGGTGAATCTCATGTAGGCTCTGATTCCATTTAAAAAAAAAAAGCAAATAAAACAACAAAACAGACAAACCGAAAAGACAACCTGGAGTCTGCTCTCCCTAGGCAGTCACTGGCAGGCCTTGGTCACTCAAAGCATCCATGGATTAGCCCTCACCTAGGTGAACTGTGAGTGCATCGGGGCCTTAAAGTAGAAGAACACAAATGAAACAGAAGGATGAAAATCTCCTGGCTGCAGGATTGCATGAGCTAGATTTCTAAAATGGAAGTGTATTCACTCTAAAGAACAAAGGACTGTCCAGACTGCTTACACTTTGATGGTTAGGAGGTGCAGGCAGCATCTGCTTCTGTTTGGAGAGCACCAGTGTTCAGTCAGCAGACTTTCTCACTGAGACTCAAGTAACAACAAAAAGAGACTTCCTTGGCGGCTTGCACTGAAGACATGCCATCTCATGTGTTTTACAAGTTCACCTTAAAAAGTTTTGCTAATCCACAGCAGTATCTTGACCCATAGGGAAGCCACTAAAGTTAAAAATAATGTCACCACAAAAACTTGAGGATGGTCAGGGACCATGGTATTCTTGCCAACCCAGCTGTGTCAGCATAAATCATCCCAGGTTTAGGTCAGTTGCTTCATCTAATATCATATAAGGCCGTTTCCTAAATTACTTTGTGACCCAAGATTTCTTTTTTTTTTTTCTGTTAACACAGACTTCTGTAAAAACTTGGTAAAATTTTTTATTTTTATTTAATTTGAAGCTACATAGATCCTCTTTACCTATCCCCAAAGACAGCATCAGACGAGTATCACCATCATGCAATCCTGACGCATTTTTGACCACTGTCTTTATTGCCCTTGGAAATTTTAACATACTATATTAATTTTAATTTGTCACTAATCCATAATTCAACCAAATGAATCAAATAAAAAAGTCATTACTGAAAGTGTTGGGGAAGTGGCTCAGGATGTTAAGATCCCATTGTACACACTTGAAGGCCTGAGTTCAGCATCCTGGCACACATCTAAGAAGCCAGGAGCTGTTTCCTGCATCCTGGACACTCAAGCATCTGTAACTCCATGTGCTGAGCTGCAGATGCAATAAGAACCCATGCCTGAAGGAAAGAAGAAAGAAAGGAAGGAAGGAAGGAAGGAAGGAAGGGAGGAAGGGAGGGAGGGAGGGAGGGAAGGAGGGAGGAAGGAAGACGACATAGTGGAGAGTGATGGGGGCAGGCTCCAGACATCAATCTCCAGCCCTTGCGTGGAGTGCATAGATGAGTACTTATGTACAAATATGTGTACACACACCACACACACATAATGAAATATGCTAACAATTGAGGCTATGCAGCAAACTTACAGAAATGGCACCCATTACAGTATTTACATTACAGAGTACACGTACATAATTTTTTTTTACATCATTCTGAAACAAATTTCCATCTCCAGGTGCCCAAATGTTCACAAGTCCAGACAACTTACATTACTGAAACCCGTGTGGAATTTTATAGTGGATTCCGTTTCTGTTTTGTGTGTCTTTATAATCCTTTATATTCTCATTATCATCCTAATCTGACAACGTGTAATTGCACTCATCTATCCAAACTTTTGCATAGGCTACTTTTGCCTGTTGGACAACACAAAAGAAGATATAAATTTTATACTTCTATGGTGCAAAAAACATATATCAAATTTTGTAACCAAATGTAACCAAAATTTGCAGTTACATCCCTAAATCCACATAGTAGGAAATATCCAAGGTTCTATAGACACATCTTGCTAGGGAGAAAAATCTCTGAGAACAGAGATTTTAAAGCAGGGGGAGGGGGGAGCAGCACATGTGTGACTTTAGTCTCTCAGAGGGCACTTGAACTTTTCCCCAAAGTCCTACTGATTTCTTAATGGCTAAGACGAACCCAGCAATTATAAATAGGAAGTAAGTATTAACTGATCTGGCTTTGCTTGTGCCCATTTCTGCTCTGCCTCACTCCTTCCCAGACACTCACATCAGATGCTCAAAGCAGTGGACAGATGTAAATGGGCATCATAGATGTCAAATTTGGTGAGTTTCATTCCTCAACCCTTCACCTTCTCTTTAAAACTTAATGAAAAAACACAATGAACTGCAGAGCTCTGACCACAAAGCACTTTGATCTCCAGTGATTTACTTAGCAACCTTCAGCTTCATTTGTATGACACTAAAAGCAGCCATCCCACAAGGCTTTCTTAATCAACTCGTCCAGCAGCTTTCAATAAAGAGATTAACTAAGGAATTTTAAAAGGGCATGCTGGTCAGTCCATTCTTATAAATTCCACATGAACCAGTCTTGCAAAGAGGGGTGAACTTTTCTTTACCTCAGTAAAGAATTCTCTTACAAAGTCAGATCTCAGCAATTACATGAGATAAATGCAAAGCAAGGCTTGTCTTTATTTTCTAAGATATCTCGTGCTAGGGAACCCCTTTAAAACCATAGAAGGTGTAGCCACATTTAATAAAGAGGTGCACATATCATGAACATTTCCGAAAAAAATTTAATTTCTAAGTTAAACAAAGTCCATCTTAAATGGTTCTACTAATAGATTTTAGGCTCATTCCCTCCCCTGAGAGTTCAATGAATACATGTTCCTTTCTTTTAAGAGTTATGCTGGAGATGACAGAACACATTTGCAAACTTAATTCTGAGGGAATGTGTAAATGCCATCTCAAACTTACAATGCTCATTTTCTTCTTTAGTGAAAATGGTGCCACACAGTTTTATTTGGCACACAGACCAGGTTCAGTTCCAGTGTTAACCGTAAGCACCACACGGGTCTCTACACTGGACCGTCTATACCTGAAGAGACTGTCTTGCTTTGAATTCGCAGGTAATAATATGAACCCTAGTGAGACTAAAGTGCTTGGACAACGTTAGAAACTAGTGATAGGATAGGCATAAACTGTCACCAAACATCATATGGATGAAACCACTAGAAATATATGACGTTAATAAAGTTGTACAAATCATGCTGTTGCTAATTGGTGTTGATACATCATCTATATTTTTAAATGCACCAAAAATGATGGTAAAACTGTACAATCAGCTTAATCAAGTGGAGTGTCTATGCATCTTCATTGAGATGTCCATATTCCATCGTGTAGAGACCATCTTTTGTATTTACTTTTAAGTTTTGATATCCTCTCCAAAATCTTTTGCTTTTAAACATGAAACAATTTGTTTTACCGTTAACATTTACAAGAGGAAATGTGACAAAATAATTGTTAGTGATCTTGATGGCCGCTGGGCACCAAGGTGAACACCAGAAGAGCAATGAAGTGAAAGACCACAGAAAAAGCTCAAAGATTGTCTGGCTTTTACAGCACCAGCCATTATTCAATCAAATGGTCCCATTCAAGACTAGGAATAGGATGTGGGAAACTAGCCAAAAGTGGATGGGCCTGGCTGTATTCAAGAAAAAGCCACAATATGGATCAAGAGAGCAAGGTTATGGAAAAGGTAATGAAGCTCAAAAAGATGTAACCTACTTTATTGACAAAACCAGAGACCTGGAAAATAGGGGCTGTTCGGCTAATCTTAGATTAACTGGCAGTTCTCAGGGGAGATAAGGAAGAAAACACCTGACAGGTTTTGGATAACTCAAAAAGAAACAATATAATCCAAGAAAAACACTGTCCTAGGATGTCAAGTCTCCTGGAGCAGGCACCACTGAAGGTCTCCTGGCTTTCACAGGTCCTCCTTTCTGCAGACAATGATCTTTTTCCTTTTGACTTCCCACGCAGAAATCAAAGAGGCTGGACCAGGGAATGAAAGAAGAGCAAAGACTGAAATGTCAGTTTGGGAGTGGGATGTGAGAAGGAGAGAAGCATCTGCCGGCTGGGGATTTCCACACCTTACCCCTGGAATGATTTATCTGTACTGCTAATGTTTATGCCTTAGTAAGATATCAAGAAATTTAATGAAAGCCACCAAATCCTAATTGGCCACATGCTACGTGTAAGGCACACCACAGATGTCAGAAGGAAATTGAAGAGCTTACATAGAAGAAGCAATAAAATGCTTAAGATGGATAGCTAGGCCAGGAGGAAAGAAGTCACATATCAAAAGAGGAACAAAATAAGTATGGGGGATCAAAGGATGAAACACTAGGCAGCCATTTGAAAGGAGTCTAATTTGTGACAGGTGGGGATTAATGGAGTTGAAAAGTCAATTCCAAACAGAAACAACCCAAAGAGTGAAGGTATCCTGTAAGAAAGCAGGGTCAATTGGTATGAAAAGGCCATCTCAGGGTGTTCTACAGGAGACCCTGGGAAGGCAGTCAAAGTCGTAAAGGCCTCAGATGCTGGACTAGCAAAGGCATCTTTGAGTGATACAAGTAGACTTGTGGTAAGGGGGGGAATGGCAAGCATCTTGGCTTCTGGAATGAGTTGGGTCCACTCGTAGTAGGTAGGTATCCT
The DNA here is from genome assembly GCF_004785775.1 of Grammomys surdaster. Classification (NCBI taxonomy): domain Eukaryota; kingdom Metazoa; phylum Chordata; class Mammalia; order Rodentia; family Muridae; genus Grammomys; species Grammomys surdaster. The sequence goes on along the minus strand of NW_021604567.1, from coordinate 14,583,190 downwards.
AGCTGTAGAATAATTGCCACATATATTGGTACTAATTAGCAATGTTACTGCTGAGTATCTGGGGTACCATAAACCAATTATGAATCACTGGGTGTTTGCAATAAGAAATTGCAAGCTCACAGGCTCGATGGTCTCTGGCCAAGAGCTGAACAGATGGGACCCACTGCAGCACAAGAAACACATGGGAGTCAGCCAATCTAAATGAATGTGTTAAACTTCATCCACACATGATATCTCCTTGAGTTTGCCAGCCAAATTATTCTGGGTTATGTAAATGAATTGCTTTATCTTTCTGAAGGCTTGCACTATTTTGGAAAGTTAAGCAAATTTCTAGAAGTGAAGGTCAAATGCTGGCCAGTAATAGAAAAGGGCTGTCATTAGTGCACACACCTGGTTAACAACATACATTGAATGTACCTCTCTTGTATGTTAATATGAGGGAGACTTGTTAAAGAACACCCAAGATACAATGTGCGTCACAGCTGATTGGTATCTACATCAATCCTTCACCCTACTAGAACTTCAAAAAGTAGATCAGAAAACAGAAAAATCAGAAAAAATAATGAGACTTTTTAAGACTACCTGAATTCTTCCAAATGGATTACATCCATAGGCTGAGAAATTTAGAACTATTACACTAAGAGTCCCAAAGGCTACATCTATGGCATAGTAACATCGATATTCCAACAGGACCCCATAAGACTTCTCTTGGACATCATAGAAGTATACTCAATTATAAACTTTATTCACCTTTCCTTGAACACCCCATTCCTCAGGAAGAAGTTTCACTGCAAGCTAAAATAGATATCTCAAACCCACACACTTCTCTTCATGGCCATTGACACTGTACTAATCTATGCTATCATAGTTTCTACTAGCCTTCTCCTAACACTTCTTCTGGCTTCTCTAAATTCACTTTTGCTTCTTCAACAACCAACTCTCTTCCAACCAGAAATTTTCATGTTTCCTATTTTGAAATTTAATGCATTTTTTAACCAGTAAAAGGAAGAGTTTTCAATATATTTTCCCCAAAATATAATGGACTCTTCCGAGAAGATTTAGATATTTAGCACTAGGAAGATTGACTTTTAACCACTGGGTGTCACTTTGGGTAAACCCTTTGACCTCATGGACATTTTAAACTACAAAGTAGTACAAGCTTAGAATGTACTAGCTCCTCCCTCAGTTGCAGGCTCCCTCAGTGGCAAGCTTGAGACGCACTGAGACTTGCAGGAACATGGAGGTGAAATATTCCAATAACTCATCTTACTTGTTTAAAATGTAAAATGCTGTTACCCAATCCCTAATGGAAAATGCATTAAATAATAGCATGCTTATAAAATTCAGAGAGAGATAATCATTCATGGACAGCTCCTAATGACAGTGATTAAGGAAAATGACTTTAGTTCAAATAAGCAAATGATTAAACTTGAGAATACAAAATGTTAAAGGGCTCTAATTAATAAAGCAGCAAGTTTTTCTTCCTAATCTGCTTTAGAGAACATAAATATGTGAATCATCCTCCAAGGATACAGATGAATGTCCTTCGTGCTCTAAAATCTGGCTAGGGCAGAAGTCACTGCCTGGAAGACAGAGGCGGATTTCAAAGGGCCCCTGGAAGCATGTCAGACATAAAGACAACTAGACTCAAACTTAGGGAGAGTGCTTGTCAGGAAACGAAGAAGATGTGGCCTAGGGTAGAATAAAAATCTGTGTTCCCTGCTTTCCTAACCTGGCTACTGGTAATAAATTTCATTTCCACACTGATTTTACTGATGAATGATTGCAGCAGTAATATCTTTAAAAATCCACATCTTTACTCTTCATCAGATTCATTCAGCCATGAGGGATTGGGGAATTATAATGCCCATATTCCACACCTTGGAGTAATGACCTTGCCTTTGGAATGACTGCATTATATGTTGTTTTGTATTTATAGGCAGGAAAAGGATATATGAATCCCAGGTCTTGAAGTCAGTAACTTCCTTACAGTATTATAAAATATTAAATTTTAATCTAGCAAAAATTAAAAACAAACAAACAAACAAACAAACAAACAAAAAAGGCTCTTGGTGAGTATATTCCATTGGGTATACTAAAGTTACTAAGGGGAGAAATGGAAACTTCATTTTGTCTTGAATTTAGAACTATCTGAGGTCACAGGCTACAGTAGTGCTTTGGGAGAGAAAAAAACATGAAAAATAGAAAATACAATATTTTCTGTTTCAATTATTCTCCCATTTTTCTGCCTTGGAAAACACGATCTAAGGGGTCATCTAGCATCTATGATCCTAATCTGCTTTTATAAAATAATCCTTTCTCTTTGCTAATTGAAGAATATCTCTATCAAATACAGACATTCTATTTTATTTCTGTGCCCTTATAAAGGCATACTGTGTATCAATTCAGTGACTTAGGGCAGAGAGAGAGGGGGAAGGAGGGAGGGTAAGGTGAGGGGGAGAGGAGAGGGGAAGGGGAAGGGGAAGGAGGAGGGGGAGAGGGAGAGGGGGAAGGGGAGAGGAGGGGGGAGGGGAAGGGAGGAGA